>NC_135727.1:124384117-125103659 GCF_964656455.1 Halichoerus grypus | reverse complement strand
CCTGTTCTCCTTCTAGGTTGGAAAAGCAGGAACTACAAATCCCAGTCTACCCTGCAGCCAGGGTCCAGGCGTGCTGTAGCTCAAGCGAATCTGACGCACCCCCGAGAGA
This sequence comes from Halichoerus grypus, assembly GCF_964656455.1. NCBI lineage: Eukaryota > Metazoa > Chordata > Mammalia > Carnivora > Phocidae > Halichoerus > Halichoerus grypus. The sequence goes on along the minus strand of NC_135727.1, from coordinate 125,103,550 downwards.
TTTAGAGGGCAGGACCAAAGTGGGGCTGACTTCTGCTCTTTATGTTGGCAAAGCCAGTCGCAGACACGCAAAGTGTTTTCTGTTTCTGCATTACCGAAGATCCCAGCGTGTAGGCTGACAGGCAGGGCCCAGGGCATCCTTCTTTCTTTTCTCTTCTTTCTGATGCAGACCTAGCATGCGTGGTGTAGCCGCTGAAGCCGAAAGTTCCAGCACCGGCTCCCTGATCTCTACCTCCCTGATTCACAAAGCAGCTGCGGTGCTCATGCTGAGCTAGTTCTGCAGTGGCTTCCAGAGCCGATGATTCCCAGCCCGAAGCCCGCTCTCACAGCAGAAGGACCCTGCTCGTGCCCCTGCAGACAATATAGACAGAAGTTCCCAGCACAGGATAGTTTCCCAAGCAGCTGCTCGATGAATGAACATCAGTAAGTGAACATTAATTAATTCAGCGTATGTTTCTGGGACTCCTAACGCTGCGAGGTTGCTTAGCAGGTTCTGCGATCTATTTTATCATGTATTTGCTGTGTTGACTCTGGCCTCAGTTTCTTCATTTATAAAATGGTAACACTCATTTCACCCAGCTCGTAACGATTTGCCTGAGGAATAAATGAAATGATGCATGTAAAACACCAGTCCGGTGCCTGGCTCGGAGGAAGACGTCAATAAAGTTACTCACGGGAAAGGTATTTATTTTGTGCTAGGTGCTAGATCACAAAGATAAACACAACAGACTTGGCCTCGGGCCCAATGGAGCTTGCAGTGGAAAAGGGAAGGCAGATATTTAAGCGAGATGAAGAACACACAGTAATTACCACAATGGAGGATCAGGAGATCATGCAGCAGGGACACCAATGCTAGTCTAGAGGAGGGAGGGTCTGGGGGACAGAGAGGTGGGCTTGGAGACAGTTTGCCGAAAACCAGTTGGCCAAGAGCCAACTTGCTGACTGCTAATTTCCCTATGGCCCAATCACCGAGTGCCTAACAGCTGATTCATCAAAGTTTATAAGTTTACTAAACACTTATCTTCAGAATATTCTTCTTGGGTCTAGTCAATTAAAGTATTTCCCCTAGACACATTGACTGGTCAAAAGTTCTGGGTTTTAGGGTGGTTTTGACTCCATGAATATATTTCCCTTAATGTTCATATTGGTGGAAACCTATGTTAATAAAGTTATTTATTGAATATATTAATAATTATGAAGATTTTATATTACACATAGAGTGAATCTATTCTAAAACACAGTAATTCAGTATTTTTATTTTTTATAGTTAAGAAGCCTATGATCCTAAGAATAAAATATTTATTTCCTTGAATATGTTCAAGAAGACTATCCCTTAAAGGAAGGTTTTGGCCAATGAGGAATTTTGGCAAATTCAACCAATTGGTCATTTGGCAAATCAATCATTTTGCAAATTGATCCTTCCATTAATTGGCTTTGAACAAATTGCTCATCTGGTATATTGGGCATTTGGCTAGTTGGCAATCACTTCTTTCAAACTCTATTGATGAGTGCTTCTGTGCCTCTGTCCATTAGTTCATGCACAGAATGTAGGTGTGTTGCCTTCTTGCCCCCAGCCTTGAATCTGCACGATATTATACAAAACGGATGATTGAAAGCGGAACTTGGCCAACAATAGTGAAAGTGCAGCAAAGAAATGAAAAGTGATAACATCAGAAGTGAAATTCAAGTCACAGAAATGGAATTTCACAAGGAAAAGGTGACCGTGGCAATATTGATTCTGTCCCTGTTTGAGGGACTGTAGATGGACAGCCAGGGACACTTGCTGAAGGGGCACAGATCAATGGAAACGAGGAGCGCCGTGGTGACAGAAAGGAGGATGTCCCAGAGGAAGTGATGCTGGCAAAGGACTTAACACTGAAGGAACCCTCAGACATAGTTCCTGACATTGAAAGTACAAAGGATAAAGTGGGAGAAGCAGATCCAAATTTAGAAAGGAGTGTGACGATTTTCCAAGGCATGGAAAAGATGTTCCGTTGTAGGTTATATAATAAAGTGTTTACAAACAAATACAACACTTTGATTCTTAAGGTCTCTGATGTTTTAAATTACAGCGTACTAAATAAATATGAGTTTGGCTATGTTTTATTTCCCTATACATTCATAACTGACAGAAAGAGAGTCTTTAATCTTTTAACATAAGTGTAATTCACAGCCCAATCGTATTTTCCCCATGCATGACTAAGATCGCTTTGCAAAGCTTCGGCTGGAGTGGCCATTCCCACCATCCATGCAAAGGAGACTGCCTGCACTTAAACTTGGGCAGAGGGAAGTAAAACCTAGGGCTGTGGCTTGTCTTGCATTCCCTTTGAAGTTCCCACTTCAAGAAATATACAAAATTCAAATATTTTGCATTATAAAGTCTGACTTCTGGGAAATTGCAGAGCAGTGAAATGTACACCATTCCTCTCCTCTTTCTGGCAGCTAATTCAAATGGAACAGGTGGTGGGGAACAGAGTATTGTACTTGTGGAAGATGAGAGAGAATTTTGATGGCATCTGGAAGAATGTTATCTGATGCTAATGCTGATTTTCTCCTGAGCTTCATGATTGCCCGTTGGTGGAGCGGAGCAGTGCTCTTAACACTGTCAAGAACAATTTTCTCCTTGAGTGATCTTTTCCAAAAGTGTTCTTGCTGATGAGTTATTTTTCATTATTATTAGAATTTAAGTACCACACTTAACTCAGACTTCTACATTCTGAGATGTAACCTTTAGCTGTCTTTGTAAAAAGATAAACAAAAGTGAAACTCTGATATACCTGGTTAAATGAAAGGAAACCGAGAATGAGAAATATTTATGCAAAGAGAGTCATTTGAATATTTTTGTCCATGCTGCATAAACCACTGAGCTGGTTCTATGATAAAATGCACTAAAACTTTCTGTATTAATTTGATGACTCTATCTCTACTAACTACATGGAATTATTTTTTTACCCTGTGAAAGTATGTTGATTAGCTATAAAATTGAATTAGTAGTTTTCAGGGATTTTTCTTTCCGAACATTCCCTGGCCTAGGGTACTCTCCTATCAGTAGTGAGGTTCCCAGACTCAATGTGGCTTTCACTCAAGGGGGATAGCAAAATCTCTAAAGGGGGCCACGGTTTGAACCCCCATCCAGGTGAATCTGACATGGCGACCCTCCCAAAGAACCGCACCCCCACACACACACACACACGTTACAGTTGAAAATCACTGGTTTGGAAAATGTGTGGGCTGACAAAAGTCCAGCATCCTTAAAATGTGAAGACGTGGATCCATGTTGCAGCTTACCTCTACTTAACCTCCAACACACGTTTAACCTTGAACTCTTGACTTTCTTATATGAAGTGCCTCTGCCCTGGGTTTTCTACGGAATCGAAGAAAACGAAGTATGTGGATATGCTTGTTGCTGGTAACGGGAGATGTGTTTTGTGTGAGACCTATCCTTCCACCCAAATATCTACCCGTCTGTAACCTTCCACTAGGATTTCTAAGTTTCGGGTTAAGTCAGGTGAAATACAAATTCTTTAGTAGGTTCCATGAATACTCAAAGTAGATTTATTTTTAATATTATTTATAATGCCTTGAACAAATGGAACAGATAAAAGGTCAATTTTCGTGTCGGAGAAGGAAGTAACAAGTCCAAAAGATAAGGTTTATGTCGCAGGGAAAATCTCCTTAGTGGGCCAACTTCATTAACGAAGAGTCTATTTGGCTTTCCCTACGCACCCAGATGGTTCAGCTGAATTAAGCACTTGAAGACTTGGCTCTTACAAACACAATAAATAATACTATTCATTGGTTGTGGGGACGAATTCAAGAATGACCGAGCCTCAGCCTCTCCTATGCCTGGTCCTGAGGTTGACGTCTGACATGATATCTGTATGACTGGATGATGCTGATCAGGAGGCAATTCTCCATGACCGTATCTGCGTTTCTGCGTGGTCCAGGTCTTCTGAGCAAAGGCTTAGAAAGCTGGATATAGCGTCTCTCTGAAGTCAGAGAAGTTTAGGGACTGATCTCAGAGCCACCTGCTTACATTCAGGGTGTGGTGAAGCTAGAGCTCTCTCCCCACGCCCGGATGGATGAGATTTGCTTAACGAGTCGTCTCTCTTTTTTTGGAGGGAAGGCTGGGCAGAGGTGCCAGCAGGCTATCTAAGTTTCAGGGGTCCTAGTTTGGGGGTTCCATTTAGAGGGTGCAACCTGCTGCTTGTGCAGGTAACATCTGACCTTCATTCCATCGCCGGGGGGGGGGGGAGATTGGGGCTGCGGGGCTGGTGCTAAGATGCTGCTCTGGCTGTTTTTGCCTTGAGTAATAGTCTGTTCTCTAATCCAGAAAGCCTCGGGCTTCCTGTCAGATCAAGTGGGCTCAGGCCTCACACTCTTCAGAGTTTCTGATTAACCTTACGTACTGGGTGGAGCTGTTACGGGTATTAAATGAGATCATATAAGCATGGAGGGGCTAAAAAAGTCATTTCTTTTACCTTCCCTGCTACATACAGTCTGAATGTTTGTGTCCCCCCCACCCCATTCATATGTTGAAATCCTCCCCCCTCCCCGTGAGGATATTAGGAGGGGGAGGTGCTTAGGTGATGCGGCTGAGGCTCTCATGATGGGACTCCTGTTCTTCTACAAGAGACCCCAGAGAGCTCCCCTGCCCCTGCCAGAGTGCGAGGACACCGAGAAGGGGCGTCTGCAGCCCAGCAGAGGTGCCACTGACCTTGACCGGCGGGACCGGCACCCTGATGTTGGGCTTGCAGCCCCCCCGGCCCGTGAGGGATGCTCTCTGCTGTGGATGAGCCCGGCAGCGGGTGGTACTTGGCCGGAGTGCCCGGGGACCACGCGATCCCCAGGGAGAAACTAACAGTAGCTGCCGCCGATTGGGCCTAAGTCCGGGGCAGGAACACGGTGAGGCCCCCAAACCACGACCCAGCTTTTTTCCTAGATGAGGACACTAAGGTTCAGAGAGTTGAACCAGCGCATTCAGTCACCGGAACTGTCAGTCGAAAACCAGGAATTCATTTCAGGCCCTGGGAAGGCAGACCCCGGCCAGTCGCCACCCAGGGCTCCGAGGATCCCCAGTTTGCCTGCATTTTGATAGCATAGGGCCCGACAAATGCCAAGATTGCAAAAGAACGGGACTAACTGTTACATGCCACCTTATTTAGTCATTTATTTTCTTTTGTTCGCATGGGCATTTCCTTACCTCCAATCTAATCTATGAAGTTAATGGGGGTGTAAATCCCTTCGAATCACCATCTGCAGCCTTCCCTACTGCATGATGCCATTAACATGGTAATGGCTAATTCCAACTGGAGTCTGTTAAAAATTCCCCAGGGCCCTCGCAAAGCGACCAAAGCTCCTGACCGACTATGTGCCCTTGGAAAATCAACTTGCTCTGACAAAGTGGTATAATAAGGCCCCTGTATTTGAGGGTTAGGAAAACATGGTTTAAATGGCCCAGGTCAAAGCTGGGAGGGAGAGAGAGAGATAGAGTAGAAAAGAAAAAGAAAGAGAAAGAGAGAACACGAAACAGAAAGGAAGAGAGAGAGGGAGAGTGCCCAGGAAGGGAAAGGAAAGAAAGAAAAAGAAAGATAGAAAGGCAGACAGGGGCCCCTGGGTGGCTCAGTCGTTAAGCGTCTGCCTTCGGCTCTGGTCGTGATCCCAGGGTGCTGGGATCGAGCCCCACATCGGGCTCCCTGCCCCGAGGGAAGCCTGCTTCTCCCTCTCCCACTCCCCCTGCTTGTGCTCCCTCTCTCGCTGTGTCTCTCTCTGTCAAATAAATAAATAAAATCTTTAACAAAGAAAGAAAGAAAGAAGGAAAGGCAGACAGGCAGGAAGGCAGGAAGGATGCAGGGAGGGAGTGACAAGAGAGTAAATGAGCAGAGCCAGGGAAATTTTATATTGATTGAGGATTTGAGGAAGTGGACCGGGGGACAGCAAATTAGGAAATGCATAATGCATAGAGAATGTGCTTTCTGGAGCAGTCCTAGATCAAAGATCCCACACAAGGGCCTGGAATCCATAAGTTTACTTTTAGTGCCAGAAAATGTTTCAGAGAAGCTGCAGAAAAGCCTTCAAAGTTTTCTTTTAGGATCACATTTACCCCCAAAGAAATCGGCAAGGTGTTATCCATAACACCGGACAGGATTTCTTCTAGACTCCTAATTTGCCGGAAGATTCTTCTTTGGTCAAATAACACCCAGTATGAAGAGAAAATGGGTGCTAGGGAAAGAAAAGTGGGCAGAAGTTCTTGAAAAATAGCCCGAGCAGAGGAAAACACTGAGTGACTGGGAGTTACAGGGACCTGATGGCTTTTAATATTTGAGGTTCAAAAAGAAAACTGTCGTGAGAAAGAAAGTAGTTGGTTTTTGCTTGTTTGTTTCGCATTCCCACATTGCCTTGGGGACCCAGAGCACTAGGAGGTGCTGATCCCTATTGTCCCTGTGTTTCTCATACATTGTGAGGAGATCTGCTCTGTTAAACAGCTCATCTGAATTGCAAACAAGAGGTTTTGCAGATGCCAATCGACCAGGTCATATTTACATGGAGTCTTGGGTTCAAAATAACTTTATTTGCATATAGTATGGTAAAAATAATGACGGAGGGTAGTGCTGTGGTCGTGTTGGCTAGGTATCTCCCCAGGACATTACCCCAGCTTTCAAACTGTCAAGGTATGAATGGGCAAGAGACTTCCTCCGGTTGTCCAGAAGGCGAGGCGTGGCACTTCCTGTTTCTTAGTGAGAGGTCCTGAGTCTTAGCACCTTTTGGCAGTGTATGAGTTTCTTAATGCTGCTGTAACAAATACCATTGTCTTAGTGGCTCAATACAACACAGATTTATTATCTTCCAGTTCTGGAGGTCAGAAGTCTAGAAATAGGTCCACAGGGCTGCATTCCTTCTGGAGGCCGTATGGGAGATTTTATTTCTTCACCTTTCCCGGCTTCTAGAGGTGGCTCACATTCCTTGGCTCATGGCCCCTTCCTCCATCTTCCTTCCTCTCTGAACTCTGATTCTATCCTCATACCTCCCCCCCCCCCACTCCTCCCACTGAGCAAGGACCCTCGTGATTATAATCCAGGATAAATCTCCCCATGTTAAGTGTCAAGACCCTTAACTTCTTCATCACATTTACAAAATCCCTTTTGCCATGTAGGGTAAGATAGAGGTTCAAAAGATTAGGGTGTGGATTATCTTTAGGGTCATTATTCAGCCTACCATATGCAATCCTGACACAGGAGCAGCATATTAAAATGTAAGGTATTTGAACATATTTGCCAATTAAAACTATATCTATATATGTATTAATGGTCCATATACTTGATGCAAAAACATGTATCTTCTTTAGCACTTAGCACTTACTATAGCTGTTTTAACATCATGTGGGCCTTGGTTCTCCAGCTGAAAGAAATATGTAGTCCAGAAAGCAGAGTTGTTATATACTATATTTTCCTAATTTCTTGACCTGCAATTTATTAACTAAGAAATCCCTGTTCAGGTACCTGGGAGGAAAAATGGTGGCAACATCCTTGGTTCTCCCTACTGACCTGCAGATATCTAAGTATCGACATGCAGATATTCAAATATTGACATGCAGAACTTGATTCTAGATATTACAGTCATCTAGATAGTGACATATAGAACTTTCCATAATAGCAATAAAAATTAAGTGGTCACCCATTTTGCTTGGAATTGGATTGGGTATTTTCCACACATATCTCATTTATTACTTTCCAGAACTTTCTGAAGGCTGTATAACTACATTCATTTTGCATATGGGGCAAGTAAGGATCAGAAAGAGTAAGTAACTTGTTCAAGATGAAAAAACTAGTTAGTTGCACTGTTGAGAGAGGTGGTAAACGTGAGGAACTCCTCATTCCCAACACACACACACACACACACACACACATGCGCGTGCGCATGTGCACGCTCACGCAAACACAACACAGATTATGGAGTTCTTTCATTTGGCTGACACATTTGTAGATATTTGGGTGATTCAAATTTCCCTCATATTTTTTAGAGGCATGTGCAAGATCAGATTGGAATGAGAGCTAACCAGTGGAATTTTGAAAATATGATGCATCTGAACATGAGATACTTGAAACCTAGTTCGCTTTCGTCACTCTCCCCTTTATTTCATTTTTATTTCATTTCATTTTCAAGTTGGCTCAGTTCTTATAGCTGAAATGGCTTAATGGTCATTCCTGGTGTGTACATTTGTTACTAAATTTATTTTCTCAGTTATTCTTCACAGATGGTGGTGACCTCTCCTCATTGCCTTTCCCTTTTTAACCTACTGAGAAAAGCGTTCTCTCAGAACATCACACCACTGGCCCATATTAAGCATATTGATTTGAAAGAAATAGCTGGAAGGTCACAGCAGTTGGGTGACAGTGAACAGTGGTGAGTGGGGGCTTTGCTGGTTAGCATCAGGGCTGGGTTTGTAGTCTTAGGTCGTATTCAACTCAAATCCCAGGGGTCGTCAATAACAATGATGAGGATAAAATGGCCTCAAAGCATCGGGAGGACAAAGGGGTAGGGCCTGTTGGATGAGTGGGTTCAAAGCCCCAGGAAAATGAACTGATAATCCCTAGGGGACTGCTCCCATGGAGGGCAATTCTGAGAGAATTTGCCAGGCTTCTGTTCAGATAGGCTGCCATTCAGATAGGCTGCTGGGGGAGGAGGGAAAGAGGCTTGAGATGGAGGGAGGAGAGGTGGAGTAGGGGTGCTGGCTTAAAGGAAAATGCTCTTAGGTATTGGATCAGCATTCCACGTTCATCATAAATGGACCTGTGTGTCTGTTCATGAATGTCCTCCTGCTTGCCTGGTCCTTAGAGAGCACTGTTGTTTGACCTTCGGCATATTTGGACATTAGCTCTAATTTCATTTAAAATACAACCAAATGTAGGCTAAGAGGGTCTACACATCATCTCCTGTTAACTTCCAGAGACCAGCTCTTAGTCCAAGTCACCATGAGAACTGAGGCCATGTGATCTCCAAGTCCTACTTACCGTCTCTGAAGATTAGGCCAAAGTCTTGTAATGAATCTTCAAATACTAATTTATATTCTTGTTCATCTTGTACAAAAACACACACACAAAATATCCTCCTAGGTCCTTCCCTGACATTGTAGAGAAAGGAGCACTGTACTTGGAGTCGAATTATGTGGGTCCAACACACGACATTCTACTTCCTGGTCACGGAACATCCCTGAACCTCAGTATCTTCATCATTAAAATGGTGTAAATAATATCTATCAGGAAGCACTGTTATAAAAATCAAATGCAATTGGTGTGAAGGCTCTTAATAAAGTAGTGAAATACAGATATAAATTTTTATTATTACTTCAGGAAGGAACTAGGCAGTTTTGGGGACCTACAACATTAAAAGTAATTAGTGTGGGGAGAGTCCCTAAGATGGTAAAGGGACAGGTACATGGGGAACAATAAGAAACCATAGAATTGTTTTAGATCCATAAAAAGCCTCAGAGGTATCCCACAAGTTGCGGATAAGAAGACTGAGGCATTAAATTTTATCAGGTCCAACACACCATGGGTGACAACACTGATTCTAGAAGCCATGTCCTCTGATTCCCAGTAGAATGCTTGCTCTGTGATAAGACAGAGTTTCAAAGGATTAACAAAAAGTGCCTTAAACTATCCTTTTAATATACCTACAGATGGTCATCTGTACCACATTGCTTTTTTAATTGATACGGTGCACGTCTCATACCTCCTCATCATTCACAACCTCACAACCCCTTAGACTGTGAGTTCCTTAAGAAGCGTGTCTACTGTAATATGGTGTATACCTTGGCTTCAATGCAGTTCCATGATTATAGCTGGAATTCAAATAAAATTTGCTCAATGAACTAATCTATTGGTTCCCATTTCTTAGGAATGCCTTCTGAGCATATAACCCTTTAGCTCTTGTCTTTTTTCAAAGCTTTACCTTAAAGTGAATGGTTATTTATTAAAGGGTTCGCTTATATGACCATCTGTAGATATATTAAGAAGATACCCGTTCTTTTGTCATCTCCAGGGACTCTCTCCACACTACTTTTTTTTTTTAATATGGACCGCTTCACAAATTTGCATGTTATCCTTGCGCAGGGGCCATGCTAATCTCTGTATCATTCCAATTTTAGTATATGTGCTGCCAAAGTGAGCACCACACTAATTGCTTTTAAGATTTTTTTTTTTAATTTATTTGAGAGAGAGAGAATGAGATAGAGAGAGCGTGAGATGGGGGAGGGTCAGAGGGAGAAGCAGACTCCCCGCTGAGCGGGGAGCCCAATGCGGGACTCGATCCTGGGACTCCAGGATCATGACCTGAGCTGCAGGCAGTCGCTTAACCAACTGAGCCACCCAGGCACCCCACACTAACTACTTTTAATGTTATAGGTCCCCCCATTTAATGAGGCCTTGGAGGACCAGCAGGGCTTTCACCGTGAGAGCTGGCAGGTGAGAGGGGCCCATCACATGCAGATGGAAGAGTTGCCTGGCTGGGGAGAGCAAGCAGAGCAGCTGGGTTTTTACTGGGGCATTCTGGGAAGTAAGGAAAATAAACACAGTAATTCAAAGCGTATTCCATCAAGTAGTCTGGATGGGTGAACCACATTTAAGATACTTTCTATCATCACTATTTGTATTTGCTATTACACATTTAAAGTCTTTTAGAAAATGTATATTATGACTGTGATAGACTGCCACAAATAGATCGGTAGCCACAAATTTTGAGTGCCTGACATTTTTGTCCATCTTCCTTTTTCTGGTTCCTTTGAGAATCTTCTCTTCTCTTCTATCTGGTCCCTCACAGGGGAGGAAGCATAAGCCAAGTTTGACCAATCATGGTACATTACACTAGACATGGTGATTGGTTTCAAGGTGAGCATGGGGACCATACCAGACCAATCAGAGTCATTTTCAAACAGAGATCTTCAGAAAGAGCAACGCTTGCCCTTGAGCTTGCTAGAACAGAAGGACGTAAATCTTGACCAGCACTTAGAGGGTGACAGAAATTCTCTCTTGAGCGAACTGTAGTTAGGCTCCCCTGAGCCCTCTTCTCGACTAGGCCTCAACCTTGGCCTTCCATGTCCATCCTGTCCTTGCTGGGCCTGCACAGCCCAGGTTTAGCAAGAATCCTGCTAAGTCGGTTTATGGAGAATCCCTGCCCCCACCTGGTATCTGATCAAGTTCCTTATCCCCCATGTTGATGTTTAAGTCCTTGGCCTGCCTTTAGCAAGAATCCCTCTACCCTTGATGTCTTCTCTGAGTAGTTTTCCATCCACTGCCCCCCTCACCCTGCTCTTTGGCTATAAATCCCCACTGTCCTTGTATTTGGAATTGAGCCCAATCTCTCTCCCCGATTATGATAGTGTTGACCCCATTGCATTCTGACACTTTTACAAGTGTCAGAATAATTCTTTAACAGGGGCTAACAGAACTCATCAGAGCTGAGAGATGGGGAGGCAAAGCACTGACCACTTTTGAGACCAAGTGCCTAAAGCCAGAAGCATCCATGGACCTTCCAGTTATGTGAGCCAGTTATCTCCTTTTTACTTAACTATGATGTGTGTTGAGGTTCTCTCACTTGCCACGGAAAAGGCTCCAATAAATGCTGCAAGTCCTTATTGCTTTGAGGAAACTTGACATAGACTAACTGGGTACAGTGGTATTAAAGTTAAAAATCCAAGACAGCCCAGATTTTCCCCTGCCTCCTCTCCCAATGGCAATGGGAATGAGAGTAGGTGTTTCTTGTGGATATTTTATTCTTTCCAAAATTAACATTTGTAAAACATCTGTTGTAAGGCAAACACCATACTAGTTTTTTTTTTTTTTAAAGATTTTATTTATTTATTTGACAGAGAGAGACATAGTGAGAGCAGGAACACAAGCAGGGGGAGTGGGAGAGGGAGAAGCAGGCTTCCCGCTGAGCAGGGAGCCCGATGTGGGGCCATACTAGTTTTATATAAGCTATTTTATTTAATTCTGTCTCTCAAAGAAGTCCTTGTTATACCTAATACTCAGATAAGGCAACTGAGGTCCAATGTGTTTTAACAAACCTTGGAATGTCTACCACCAAATCACATGTTCTTTCTCCCACACCTCTCGAGATGCACTTTGATAAGGACATTTTTCCTTGACAAAGAACGTTGTTTCTTTTTGGTTCTACTTTATAAAAATTGTGGTGAAAATGTACCAACCATTTTACATTGTTTTTTGGTTAGTTTCTTTACGCTCAAGCAAATGTGCCAGAAAAGAATGAAACAATCTTAAATTTACCATACTTAGTTTCTGTCCTTTCTTTATCTACAATATAGTATTTACCTAATAGTGTGAAGGGAAGCCTCAATGGACATAGACACCAAACACTCCCTGGAAAACTCTATGAGGTCACTAGGGTTTTACTGCTTCAGTGTAGTGGTGTAGAAAAAGCCCTGGGTATAGACATTTGGGCAGCCCAAGGACAGCACTTTACAGCTGTCCCATGAAAGCACTTTGAACTTTCTTTTTTTTTTTTAAGATTTTATTTATTTGAGAGAGAGAGTGAGCAAGAGAGAGAGAGAAGGAGCAGCGGGAGGGGCAGAGGGAGATGGAGAATCAGACTCCACACTGGGCAGGGAGCCCAACATGGGGCTCGATCTTGGGACTCTGGGATCATGACCTGAACGAAAGCAGATGCGTAACGGACTGAGCCACCCAGGTGTCCCACTTTGACTAACTTTCAAACTGGACAAACAAGGTTTCTGTTTCAGAGTTTTGGGTTTTTTGTTTGTTATTGTTTTGTTTTTAACCAAAAGTCTTTTTGATTCAGCTGGAAAGAAGACAACAACCATTGTGACACCTTCATGAAACTCCTGGAATCCTCAAGCAGTAAATTGCACAACAGGATAACAAAATTATGTTCCCAATCTTAAACCAGAAAGAAGTTACTTTTAATCTAGCTGGGTTTCTAAAAAAAAAAAAAAAAAATGAATAATTCATTCTCCTTTGAGCCAACATGTCTTTAAAAATAGGTCTTTCATATTTTTCCTCTAGGAGAAAAAAAATTCGTATGTATTACCTCACAAGAAAGCTATATTCTTCTTGTTTTCATAAGTAATAGCTACATAAAAAGCATAATCTACCATTGTTGTTAGCATTGCCAGATAGTCTGACTTGAGACTGTGAGTGAAACATTCTTCAGATGACAGCATAGCTTGTTAAACCTCGGAGGAGGTCTTCTAGTTTATTCTGGAAGGGCTGAACGCAGCATTTAGCATGGTGCTTTACATGTATGACCCACTCAATAAATGAACAAGGGAGACTCCAGTAAATTGTGGATTCAGATAGAGAAAAAGCAACAGAGAGATATATCAGAAAGGCTCACATGATGATTGCAATCCCAAGGTATAATTTCAAGCACACAGTATCACAAGATCTGGCAACATTAACTCATCTGTGGCATTGAGTGGGTTGTTATTTACAACTGTTTCTGGTTTCTTGAAAAACAAAGCAAAACAAATCAAATCAAAACAATCCTCACCCATAGCAAGCTTTTGCAATCATAAATATTTTCCAATAATGTGGTGTTAAAAGTTGCGAATTAGAAATGTAATATTCAAAATGGTTTACATTTCTCTCTTTCCTTCCCTTTCCCCTCTATCCCATTCCATCCTTTGCAAAATCAAAAAGTATAAAAGTACATTTCAAGCATGTTTCAGTGTGCATCGATTCTGGGGATAAACCAAGGGTCCATTAATCACTCCAATATGCAGTTCTAACATGAAACAAGAACCAAATCCCCCTCCCTTTTGTTTTTTTTTTTTAAAAGAACTACTTAAATTTTTAGAGCAGTTTTAGGTTCACAGCCAAATTGGGTGGAAAGTACAGAGAGTTCCCATATCTCCCTGCTTCCACACCCCCCCACACAGAGTGGGACATTTGTTATAACTCATGAATCTACACTGACACATCATTATCACCCAGAGTCCATAGTTTACATTAGGGTTCAAGCTTGGTGTTGTACATGCTATGATTTTGACAAATATATAATGACATGTATCCAACTTTATAATAACATACAGACTAGTTTCACTGCCCTAAAGATCTCCTGTGCTCCAACTATTATCCCTCCCTCCCTCACTAGCCCCCAGAAACCGCTGATCTTTTTACTGTCTTCCTAGTTTTGTGGAATGTCTTATAGTTAGAGCAAATTCCCTTTAAAACTAAATCAGAGTTGTCAATAATAAATACAATTGTTTTACGAGTACATTTAAAACCAAAATTCATTTCTACTTCTCTGCTTGCTAAAAGTTACAATCATATTGGAGGGGTTAGCCACGTTTTTGGGGAGAGGTATTAAGTCTTAAACCCTCATTTTTGCTTCCAAAATTGAGACCAAATTGGTTTAGAAATGAATGCCTAGATTAGGCATGTAAGATTTTTTAATAAGGGAAAAATCAATTAATGTTATTAAATAAGAGGTTGAAGGAGAAGTATTACATGATCATGTCAACAGATGCATAAAAAGCCTTTTTAATAAAATTCAGTATTCATAGTAAAAAATCTTGGTAAACAAGGATTAGAACAAAATTTCCTTAATGTTTTGTAAAGAATATTTATAGAGATTATAGCAAATTTCACACATGATGATATGTTAAATGTATTCCTTTTAAAATCACATGTAAGAAAGTTTCTTGCTGGGGCGCCTGGGTGTCTCAGCCGGTTAAGCGTCTGCCTTTGGCTCAGGTCATGATCCCAGCGTCCTGGGATCGAGCTCCACATCAGGCTCTGTGCTCGGTGGGGAGCCTGCTTCTCCCTCTCCCACTGCCTGCCTGTCTGCCTACTTGTGCTCTCTCTCTCCCTCTGTCAAATAAATGAATAAAATCTTTAAAAAAAAAAAAAAGAAAGTTTCTTGCTGTCAGTAGTTCTATTCATCATGTATTAGAGATACTAGCCAGCAAAATTATCATAGGAATTGAAAGGGAAGAAAAAAGAACTCTTATTATTCACATATAATATTGTTATCTATGTAGAAAACTCCAGATCGTTATGGATAAATGTTTGGAATTGCTGAATACAAAATAAACACACAGAGGCATCTGGCTGGCTCACTTGATGGAGCATGCGACTCTCGATCTTGGGGTTGTGAGTTTGAGACCCCCGTTGAGTTGTACAGATCACTTAAAAAAAATTAAAAGAAATAAACACACAAAATCAACTGTCTCATTTCACTAGTCACAAACAGAAAAGGGAAGAAAAGAAAATATTACAACAGCATCAAAAATTTAAAGTATTCAGGAATAATTTCCACCGAGTTTTCTGGAAATAATTACAAAGATTTGTTGAATGTCATTGAAGATTACTAAAATGGAGAGTCATACCATAATCATAGAAATGAACACATGTATCAGTTATCTCTTGCTGCACAACCAATTACCCCACACTTCGTGGTGCCAAATGACAAAGGTTTGTATCTCATGGTTCCTGTAGGTCAGGTCTGCAGGCGCAGCTTAGCTGGGTGGTTCTGGCTTGAAGGCTTCGTGAGGTTGCAGTCAAGAAGTCAGCTGGGGATGCAGTGATCTGAGAGCTTGACTGGGGCTGGAAGACCCTCTTCCAAGCTCTTTCACATGGCTATTGGCTGAAGGCCTCATTTCCTCACCACATGGGTCTTTCCACATGGCAACCCGGCAGCTGGCCTCCCCCAGAGTGAGAGATCGAAAAGAGGGAGTCTCTGAAGTCATGCACTGTCACTTCTGCTTTTTTCTATTTATTGGAAACAAGTCACTAAGTCAAGCCCACACTCAAGAGGAGAATTCATTTCTATCTTTTGAAGGGAATGCCAAAGAGTTTTTGGCCACATATTTTAAACCACAATGTTCCATATTATAGAGATATCAGTTGTCTACCATTTGACCAATAGATTTAATGGATCCTTTTGCCTTGTTTTTGTATATATTTTTTCTTAACAATTAGGTTTATAAGAATTTTTTAATTAAAGTATAGTTGACACACAATGTTACACTATATAAGAATCATAAAAATTTTAATATTTAGCAAAACTAAATAACATTTATACAAATATAGGTGATTAAAAACTATAAGCAAGAAATGATACAAAATTCAGCATAAGATTTACCTCTAGAGCAGTGGTTCTCAACCAGGGGCAATTTCGGCTCCTAGGGGGCATTTGGCAATATCTGGAGACATTTTTGGTTTTCACGTCTGGGGAGGTGTTATTGGCATTCTAGTGGGTAGAAGCCAAGGACGTTAATGAACATTCTACAATGCACAGGACAGGCTATTAGAGGAAAGAATTATCTGGTTCTAAATATCAGTGTAGTGCTAAGATTGAGAAACCTTAGGAAAGGGAGTGGGTTTGGGATGGGACACGTAGGGGACAAAGTCATGGTAATGTTCATTTCCTGGAATTCTTTCCGTAATGCAAACACAGGAATATATCTTATAATGATTTAAGAGACATACACAGCATTAATGTTCTTTGAGTTTTCTCAGTAATTAATACACACAAGAAAAAAGAAAAATCGTTGAATCAACAGACCTTTGGACTTGTTGGACCCGGATGGCTGGGACTGAACTTCCTGTTTTGAACCATCTGATAAATGGCGACACCATATAATGCTACATGTTTTCTTTTTCCTAAGATAAAAGCCTGCCCAGAGCATCTCCCTAGACTCTTGGCATTTCATCGAGAAGGACAACAGCTCCTCAACATTAATTATATTGTGAAGATGACCTTAAATGCAGACTGCATTGACGAACCCTGACAAATCCCTTAACTTGGTGATTTGTAAGTCACTGTCCTTTCAGATCCCCGTGGCCATAAGTCATTGCTCCACCTCCTCATAGGGAGGGTCAAAAAAGTCAATCCGGCCGTGAGGCAGAGACCTTTTAGCACTGGAAACATCCAGTGGGCAGAGGCCTCCGAGATGTCACAGTGAAGGCACCCCATTAGCTGACTTGGGTGCCCTCCCAGAGCTCACTGGCAGAATGAGTCAGCGTCAACCAGGGGCCACTGGGCAGGTGAAAGCTATTCACCAGGAGCCCAAAGCCCAGACCAATCAGATTCTCAAGGGGGCGGGCCTAGGACATCTCTAGCCTCGTTCTGAACTCCCACATAAGTTCGTGGTTACCCTCGGCTTTAAATGAATGAAAATCAAGTCTTCCGTGATTAAAAACAAATGCTAAATTTGGGGCCACGGTTGCAGAGAGCTGAAGCCTGCTATGTGTATCTTAGACCAGAATGAACTGGAGGAGACAGAATAAGAGATGGAATTTAAGGAAACATGTGATGTTTTTTACTTTTAGATTATGCTCTGATTTTCCCTTTAACATGTAGTTGAATTTCACACATGATAACAATATTTTTCCTTGCAGCAGATGGGCCTTTTATGAAAGGGGGTTTGCACCTTATTTTGTCTTTCCTATGTCTAAAAATTATACATAAAAACCCCAAATATGAGCAATTCACCTAAACTCTGCCAACCCTTTGTGTTTTTAAATAGCCAACCAGGAGTCAGTGGGACTACCCGAATCTTAAAAGTGTGTAATGACCCCCATTATGGAAATTTGAAATGCTGTCCAATCTGAGAGGGCCCTCTTTTTTTTTTTTTTTAATGGCCCAACGCTAGCTTTGGGCACAGAAGCATGACATGTTGTGAGTCCAAAGGTTGAGCCAAAACCACCTCAACAAAAGATGGACTTCGCTCAGCATGTCTCCCACTTTAAACCTCTGCCATTCCCAGCAGCTGTGGCCTGCATCGTAACATGATCCTTCTCCAGGATTTCAGCAGAGTTTTGGAAAGCCAAATATATAGAAGGTTTATAAATATTTTATAAATATATAAAAGATTAAAAAGAGGGAAGGATTTCTTTCGGAGGCAGCCATAAAGCTTGGGAAAATTCTCGGGTTGTAGAATGATGGAGATTCAAGAGGTCTCCACCCTGGATCTGAAGGACAGGAATGTGACGAAAGGGAACACTGGTGTGGGGAGGACTCTGTCTCACCGGTTATCTCCCTGTGTGCTCCCGGACCTTTCTCGGCCTCTCCCTCCATCCGGTCTCCTAGTTTGTGAGATGAGACTTTCAGCCCCGGGAATCTCTGGGATACCTTCCATGGCCAGCCCTCTACGATTCTAACAGCTAAGGACGTTTCATCTGCCGGAATATTCTCTCTCCCACCTCCCCTGTATTTTAAGGTCCCTGTGACACTGCGCACACCGTATCTGTCAAGCTCACTGCCTAGAAAGGGGGCCCAGTTAGCCCAGCGTGCGTGAGATGCTGGAAGGAGCCGGGGCGCATCTCGGCGTGGGGCAGGGGCACTCCGAGGCCAGAAGGGGTGATGCAGATGCAAGGGGGGGCCAGTTCGTCCCTCCCGCAGGGTTAAGGACGGGTCGGTGCACACGGGAGATGAGCAGGACGGTGCCCCCGGGCTTCTTGGGGGAGAGACGAGAGCCAGCGTGCTCCCCGTGCCGGCACGGGACGGACACCGGCTCCGCGCGGGTTTGCGGTTCGTGTCAAGCAGACTCAGGGACCTGCATCCTTGCTCACGCTGGGCTGCACGGCAGGCTGCCCCCAAACGGGCCACTTGGGCCTATTGACTGTTTGGAACTTAGTTACATGAGAAGCAGCGGGCGCAAGGACTCTCTGACCTCCTTTGTGCCCTGGAAGCAGGACATAAGTGTCCCCCGTGAAGGTCCCCGTCCTGTCCCGGGAGGAAGGGAGACGGCCTTCTTGCCAGCGATGGGGACGTCAAGGCCGAGAAGGCTGTGTAAGCAAACCGGCTACTTCTTCGCTACTTCGCTACCCCGAGCCCCAACTTCTGTCAACTCTTCACAGATTCATGGTTTCTCTGTCTAAAAGGTGTAAAAGCTGCTAGCTTGGCTCACTTCTTGGAGTCTCCTATCTCTATGGGCTCCCATACGTACACAATTAGATTTGTTTTTCTCCTGTTAATCTGTCTTCTGCCGATTTCATTATTAGACCAGCCAAAGAACCCAGAAGGGAAGAAAGGAAAACTTTCCTGCCTCTACACTCAGTTGTATTAGTTATCTGCTGCCACACAACAATATCGCCACGGGCTCAGTAGCCTGAAACCGCGCACACTTACTACCTCGTGGCTCAGCTTAGCTGGGGCCCCTGCGAGCTGCTGTAGGGTTGGCCAGGGTGGCCGTCTTAGCTGAGGCTCAGGGTCCCCTTCCCAGCTCCTGCATTGGGTTCCTGGCAGGTGTCAGACCGAGGCTGCATTTTCTCCCGGGCAGTTGGACACCAAGCCAGGTGACCCTTTCCTCCAGCAGCTCTCCACAGGGCAGCTGGCCTCCTCAAAGCCAGGAAGAAGAAAGAAGACTCCAGCAAGCTGGGCGCTCCAGTTACATAGTCACGTACGTGTACTCAGGTTCCTCCTGTCGCCCCGGTCACAGGTCCCGCCCACACTGAAGCACAGGGGATTACATAGAGTGTGAACACCAGGAGGCGGGGATCGTGGGGGTCACCCTAGAGGGGTGACCAGCCACCCCTAGGTTGCTCTAATGAATTAATTAGTTCACTTGACTGGGCATTAACCATAGCTTGACCCTGTGCCGGGCATCGGCGCACGCACAAAACAAAACGACAACAACAAAGCCATGGTCTCTACCCACATGAGTGGGGGTGCTGGCTTCCTCCCCCAGCTCAGTCCCGCTCTCCTGTGCATGGCTCTTCATCCTGGCCCAGGGAGCTAGGCCTAAGCCTGGGTTCGGGGCTCCCTTCCGCCTGGGGCTTCTGGGCTGTCTGGGGGTGCCCTGGCCTCAGAGTGTGGTCGCCCGGTGACCTCCCAAGCTTGCAGTCCCTCCTGTTTGCCACTGTGGCTGGGCAGCTTCTGCTCAGTGCTGACTTCCATCCCGGCAGCCAGAGAGCCCTCCCCAACATCTGTCCAGCTGCTTTCTCATCACTCCCCTAGAACCTCTGCTGGGGTGGTGGTCAGGGTGGGGGCCTGGGGCACCGCATTGGCTTTTGAGACTTCTCTAGACTCAGTCCACCCTCGTGAGTCACCCCTGTCTTGGGTTAGGATCCCCACAGGTGGAGCCAGAGATGAGGATTCATTTGGGGGTGATTTTGCGGAAAAGCTCACCATAGGGCAGAGGGGCCGTGGGCCTGGGCTAGGGGGGCCAGTGAGGGAGTCGTATTCCGACAGGCTTCCTGGAGGGAAGCTCTGAGCCAGCTCCGGAGCCTTTATACCTCAGAGGAGTTACAATCAGGGGAAGGGACCCAGGGCGTTCTCTTCCTCTACCTGTGAGTCACTGGGGAAGTGCTGCCCCAAGGTGATGTGGATTCTCCTGCACTCCCCTCTTTCCTTTCTCCAGGCTGAGCAGCTTCCAGTGGTCTTAGAGCTGCTTTTCGACAAAGAGAGGTGCGCTGCTTGTGAGTAAAAAGACTTGGAGAGCTGGTGCATACAGAGCTTGCGGCAGAAGTCCCAGGAGATGCGGGCAGAGAGCTGATAGCATCACCCTGATAAAATCTCGAATTTCAGGATTTCAGTGGGCCTTCTGTTTTCTGCCTGAACTCTGACCGATGCCTGCCTAAAAATCAATTGCCCAATTTTGCTTGTCACTCCAAAAATGTCTTTAAATTTCCCCTATGTATGAGTTCTAGCTTATTCTTTAGACCAACCTCAGCCCCGTTGACATTTGGGGCCAGATAATTCTTCACGGTTGGGAGCTGTTCTGTGCATTTGTCATATTGCGATTTATAAGAAATGAATATATTTGGTCATTCAGGTGACCAAAATGTATTTCTTGTGTATTTGGTCTTCATCCATGGTTCCTGCTCCCAAAACCCTTGGCATTTCCTGAGCCGTAAGAGCGAAGGGACCATCTTTTGTTAGATTTGCTCTCTTGTCCTCAGTTCCCCAAATCCCTCCAGAGCCACAGAGGTGTAATGAGTGTCTTGCTATCCATAACAGGCCCCTTTCCACCACGACTGTGTTTATGTTAGTGAGCTGACTTCTGGAAAGCACCTAAGGATAAGGGTTTCTTGTCAGGGGAGCCGACCAACGTGATTAGAGGACCTTTCAGTCCCACCGCCTGACTTCCGGGGCGGGGAGAGGGGCTGCAGGTTCACCACTGGCCAATGATTTCAACAGTCCACCTGTGTGATGAAACCTCCATAAAAACCCAAAAGGAGGGGGTTCAGAGAGCTTCCAGATTGGGGAACCAGAACACTTTTATGTGCCACTGTGCCTGGCCCCAAGCTCCACAAGGAAAGAAGCTCCTCTGCTCAAGACCTCACCCTATGTAACTCTTAATATGGCTATTGATTCGTGTCCTTTAAAATCCTTTGTAATAAATCGGTAATCTAGCGAGTAAATGGGTTTCCTGAGTTCTGTGAGCCATTCTAGCAAATAAATGGAACCCAAGGAAGGGGGCATGGAAACCTCTGATTTATAGCCAGTTGGTCAGAAGTATGGGTAACCACCTGGGTTTGTGAGTGGCATCTGAAATGGAGGGCCATCTTGTGGGACTGGACCCCTTGTTTGTGGATCTGATGCTGTCTCCAGGTAGGGAGTGTCAGAACTGGGTTGAATTCTCAGACACTGAGAATTGCTTGTTGGTGTGGGGAAGCCTACACACACACAGGAATTGGAATCGGGCCCAGGAACCCCAAAGAACATTTAAAATGTTTAGCAGCCTCCCTGGCCTCTTTGCCCACTAGATTCCAGGAGCACCCCCTGTCTGGTGTGACAGCCCACAATGTCTCCAGACATTGCCAAATGTCCCCTGGGGACAAGCTGCCCCTGGTCGGGGACCACTGCTTTGCCCTGGAAGCCTAGCCGAACCTGGGCTCCGTGTTTCTTGCATGGCTCAATAAGCGATCGGGGCCGGGGGGGGGGAGGCAGGACTGCAGGTTTCCCCACCTCCACTATTGAACTGGAAACTTCCTGGGGGTACACCTTGTCTGTCTCAACCAGTGCCCATAACTGCTTTCAAAAAAGGTAAAAAAAAAAAAATAATAATGATAAAGGAAAGTGCTCCCATTAAGAACAATTTTAATCAGAATCATCTGTTCAGTCATGTTATACAACTAGATACCTTTGATGTCTGCTGGTGAGCAGCCACTTCTTTTTTTTTAAAGATTGTATTTATTTATTTGAGAGAGAGAGGGAGGGAGCACGAGTGGGAGGAGTGGGAGAGGGAGAAGCAGACTCCCTACTGAGCAGGGAGCCCGATGCGGGGCTCGATCCCAGGACCCTGAGATCACAACCCGAGCCGAAGGCAGATGCTTAACCGACTGAGCCACCCAGGCACCCCAAGAAACAGCTTCTGAAACAGAAACACAAGGCTCAACACCCCTCAAGTCTCCACCAGTTACTAAAAGCAAGGACAGTCCACCACCCGTCTCAAGGGACGGCAAATGGTGGACACCTGGAAGCGGGACACCCAGCTACCTCTATGCTGACAACTGGAAACAGCAGCTATTGAAAGATAACGCAGAGTGGGGCCTTCTTAACTCCAGTCTATAATCATGAGGATTTTTACTGTGGTCGCTGCCTCCTCCCACCACGTACACGTCCTGCAGAGAGAGGAAGGAGACGCGGCAACTTGGGAGACATTTCACCCTCCCTGGCGACACATCAGATTGGCCACTCCGACAAGACCAAAGGTGAGACCCACGCTTTTATTTGGCCAAGTAGTGTAGAATGTGAATTTTTATGTGTATTATAATCTTCCAAATCTTATATATTCTTTTGACAGTAGAGATGTGTTGTAAATCAGCATCTAAACTCTGCGGCTTTATAAATCACAGAATTACTTAATGAATTTCCGTAATAATTTCCACTTCCAAAAACAGTGCTTCCTGGGGCGCCTGGGTGGCTCAGTCGGTTAAGCGTCTGCCTTCGGCTCAGGTCATGATCCCAGGGTCCTGGGATCGAGCCCCACATCGGGCTCCCTGCTCCGCGGGAAGCCTGCTTCTCCCTCTCCCACTCCGGCTGCTTGTGTTCCTGCTCTCGCTGTGTCTCTGTCAAATAAATAAATAAAATCTTTAAAAAAAACAAAAACAAAAATAAAAAAACAGTGCTTCCTGCGACTAGAAGTGGATGAAATGATTATTTCTTTCTTTTTTTCTTCCTCTCTCCTTCCCTCCCTTCCTTCTCCTCTTCCCTGTTTGACATTCTTATCTTCTTATTTGACAAGACTGATTTTGTTTCTCTGAACTGGATGTTTACATTTTTGCCCACAGAATGCCAAGATCACAGATAGATTTCAGCAAACTAAGACAAAATGCCAACTTACCTGTTTGATGAAGGTAGGGTGGTGGGAGGGGAAGCCGCGATCAGTCAAACACCTGCGTGTAGTTTCAGCCCAAACTAATCCACCTCCCAAATGCATCCGGGAAGCGATTGGTTCTCATAGCTATAAGCGTTAGCAAGAATGGTCCTGGAGATTCCTTTAGGTAACTCTTCTAGTGTCTTCTTGTAATGCATCCAAGGATTTCAAAATGACTATAAAAAACACGAAGGCATAAAAGACATGAAACAATTTTGGAGCCCAGTGTAACCCACTCAAAAACAGGACTAGCCAAAGCCCATGCAGAGAGGGCTGTGTTTGCCTTGGGTGGGGAGAGGGCATAGACCCGGGAGCTGGGGTGGGGGGGCCGGGCAGGGCTCTGCCTCCGGGTGCTCACAGCCCTTGCTCTTCTGTGTCCAGCTCCCCGAGGGCGCACAGATCTGGGTTTTCTCTCCCTGTGTTTCACGTGTTTTGCTTCCTGATTTTACACCCTTTCGGTAGTCACTTGTGAAGAAGGTGGTTGGTCAGGGGACTCCATTTACATATTTTCAAATCATACCCAGTAAGGGCCTCCTCTGTCTCTATCCAGGGTAAAGCGGTTGCTGAATTTTTCACTTTTCAAACATGCTGCCGTGGATTACAAACAGCTTATATCACCTCAGTTTCTTTTGCTAGCAAATAATCTTTTTAAAAAAATAAATGATGTTAAAAAATGTTTTTAGAATTTCTGACTAAGAGCAGTTTCCAAAGTGTTTCACTTGGCATTGAATTATATGGTGGTGCATCTTTTTTTCGTTCCTGCAGAAACTCTGAAAATTTTTACTTGTAAAATTATTGGAAAGACTTTGTTGAGGGTCTGATATAAGGCAGGCATTGCATCAGCAGTGGGGTTCCAAGAGAGGAGTACAACACTGTCCCTGTCTTCTAGTGCTTTCTTATCCATTAGGGGAGTCAGAAATATAAATGCCCTTTAGCACTATAGGGAGCTCGAGCTCGAGTGCAGGGACTAGGGCTTTAGAGCTCAAGCAACGTCTCTTAAATATCATGAGAATGTCCTTACAAATCAGGCTTGAGTGGACAAAAAATTGTCAAACATAAAGATACCACCAAAATAACAGTCTAAAGTTTGGAGAATGGGCCCCAAGGAAGCACAAAGGACACACAAAAAACAGTAGGAAGAAGGGAAGATGTTGAAAACTCAGACATTTACTTCCTTGAGGCAGAGAGTCGGACCTAATGGCTGTTCTCTCGGAAAGTTCCATTGGCATATCCACCATCACATCCCTAGTCTGAATTATGATCCTGACCATGTTTGCTCCTCCAAAGAAAGGCCAATTTTTCATTCAGAATAAATTAGCCTCGAGTGTGAATTGATTAGCCCACTACGGTCTATAATGCAGTCACCGGATTCACAGAGCCTCAGTCAAGTAATGTGCTGGTGCAAATAAATAAGGATTTGTTTCCACACCCCCTATCAGCCCGACTCGGCGGGGATCCCAACACTGAATTAATTATCCCACTCCTAAAACGAAGTGTCCATGTGTCCTCCGTGCTGCCTTGGTCGTATCTCCACTGCCTTTCATTGCTCGATGAAATTACTACCGTATTCGCGGCCAGTGGGTGGAAAGTCGCAATGTTTGCAATTCTTATTTCCAGAACATTGTCATCCCCCCAACTTTGATAAAGCCCAACATGCGTATTCTTTTTTAGCACATTCTCTCGGATTCGCTTGAAAACCAGGCAGAGCAGTGTAGTTAAAGACTCAAATCCCCAACGTTGCAAGCAAATAGAAACCATTTCCTTAATAGAAGAAGTTCAAGAAAAGTGAATCCCTTTTCTTCATTTTTTTTTTTTTCTTGGAGGCTGCACCTTTATAAATGGCTTGGCCAGATGCCCTTTAAATTAATAGCATACCGAGAGAAGTCTCCTCTGTGGAAGAAGATTTCATCACCATCAAATGTGACTTAGAGTTCCCATTTTTTTCTGAAGTATGCATAATTGAATTTCCAAAGAGTTGGTTTTGGAGGTGCAGGGTGGGGTGAGATGGGGGGTGCCCTTAGCGTGGACTGGGGCCCGGGGCTGCTGAGAAGGGGCCCTCCTCACGCTCAGCCTGCGGGGGGGGGGGGGGGGTTGGAGCTGCTGCCCCGTCACACTTGCTGAGGCCTCCAGTCAATTCTGGATGGACGGTTCTTACTTCATGTTTAAGCTGCTTTAGTCTCATTTCTAGGCGTCCAATTGTACTTGTCTCTTCCAGGCAATCTTTGAGGTAAACACCTGGTGTTTTATTTGAAGGGCTAGAACCTGAGCCCTCTTAGTCTCTGCGTTTGGGCTTTGCAGCTGGGAAGCATGTTTGCTCACGTTGCGTTTTTACCATCCAGGAAATCCTCCGGGGAATTCAGGGGACATGTGGTACCTTTGAAGTACCACAAGCAATTTTCTCTTTCCTACTTTCCTCCGTGTTTTGTTACATTATTTTAATTGATGTATTTTGTCTGATGTATTATATTAGGAGCGCTTGAAGGATGATGTGTTTAGCATACAATGTCTCTTATGATTCCATTTCTTTGCAGAAGCACAACGTCTCAGTTTTGACTCTGCTTGCCACCCTTGGCGCTGGGTTACAAGACACAAAACAACGCGCTGCGTGTCGTGCAGGAAAAATCACTCAGACATCCCATCTTTCACGTTCCTGCCCCAGAGCTGGAAATTCATCACTCAAATTTGTTTCAAGTTTAAAAACTCTAATATTTATGGCCCATATTTCCTCCCTTTATGAGTCCTGCATGTCTAGTTAAGCCTTTGATGATAGAAATTTCTATATACATTAGTATACAAATGTAGCATGTGGGTAGAAACAGAACTCTTACTGTTTAATGAGGGAAAGGCACCCCAGCTCTGATCAAATGGACCTGATTAGCATGTAATTTAAGTCCAAGAAAGGTAAAGACAAATACCAATCTGGCTAACCTGCGTTTTTACATTGGTTTAAATTCCATTTAATTGTAATTCCTTGAAGAAATGTCCAGAAATAACTGTAGGATTCTCTCTGCCTTGTGACTTGCTCCAGAGAAGAAAGGTGAGAAAGGCCCCGTTTGCCACTAACATTTAAGTCCCGCCAATTCACAAAGTCCCTGGAAGGAATCTTGAGAATACAAACACACATTTGTTTAAAGTCATCAGATTTTGATCTGAAAGAACAGCAAATACTATTGTAGAAATAATGCGTACAAGTGTAAATAAAACTGTCTGTTCTGGCCATTTGGCATTTCTTTTGGAATTTCTGAGAGCTGCTTTTTTTTTTTTTTTTTGCACAAGTGATACATTGCCTACCCACCCTTTTCCCACTTCCCTTTTCCTTTAATATTTAAATTATGTTTAAATGAACCTAGAAACATGCATCCTCCATAAAAGCTTCAAATAATGGATTTATGATGGTCTTCTCTCTGCTTAAGTGATCAGGGAATCTCTGACCTTTGAAAAGGTGGAATAGTTTTTGCTGTGTTAAGTGAAGTGCAAGCAAGAGGCCCAATCAGCCAATTTATGTTTGATTTTATCTCAAGCATGTCAGAGTTATTCATCCAACACAGATTAGGGTGAAAGAGAGGCAGAGAATTGTTGAAACTGGAACAAATAAGAGTTGTTTTCAGGCTGAAAGGTACACAAAGTCCATAAAGAATTCTTATGTATATTTTCTCATAATGAATGGGATTCACAATTTGTGCAATAGGTTGACATGAAGTGTAGTTTGGACCACACAGCATAGAAGGTTCTGGAATTCATGAGATGTGACTGCAAGTGGGTAGTTTTATGTTTACCTGGCTGAAAAATGGCCAATTCCCAGCTTGTGTTCTAACAATAGGTGTATCTGACTCCATCTTTTAGGGTTTTAAATCTACACATTTCAGGGAAATACTAGTCCTATGAGAAAATATAAAAGTTTTGATTTACCAACGTTTGATTTACCATAGAAATCCTCTGCTGTATCATTTGCTGTAAAACCTAAGTCCTCTTAGGACCCAATGAGTCATCTGGCACCTTCTTTAGAATTTGCTAGAATGAAGTATTGGATTGGGGACCCTTCTCTGCAGCTCAGAATTAATCATCTCTTGAGCCCCACTGATCTTCTCAGCTCCCCAGCCCACTGTAGCCCCAGCCTGCCCTTCTGTTGTCAAGAAGCAGAACCATTTTGGGGTGCCTGGGTGGCTCGGTCGGTTAAGCGTCCGACCCTTGATTTCGGCTCAGGTCATGATCTCAGGGTTGTGAGGTGGAGTCCCATGTCCCGGGCTCAACATCTGTAAGCATCAATTGCCAAAGCTATTGGTTGCAGGTTGAGTGTGTCTGGGAGGTCCCACGAGAGCAAAATAAGGAACCTACCAGTCAGAGTCACTGGTGGGGAGAAAGGAAGCTAGTGTGGTAGTATGATTCATGCTGACCCGAACTGTGTTTTGGTGGGAAGCTCATTTTCTTCTTTTGCCCTCTGCTAGTGCATTAGCCCTGACACCCTGCCCAGTATGTTACGGCAGAGGGTCAAAATTCCTGTATTTGCAAGCATGCTGATGACTTTTTATCAATAAGTTTGTCTTTGGCCAAAACTGTTCTAAGGGTAAAGTGTTTTTGTTCTGTTAAAGAGATACAAGTCTATTCCTGATTTTGCCAAAGGCAGTTCAATTTTTCAATGACTTTAAAACACAGTTCTTAAATAACTGAAAAAAGGTTAAGTTTTTAACAAAGAACTTTCAGCCTGTTCCTACAACCAGCTTATCAGTCAAAATAGGGCTGAATTCGCCTATGTCCTCTTTCCAGGGGAATTTGGAGTCTAGAAAAGCCCATTTCTGCAGGGGTGCGATGGAGAAAATACAGGGAATAATTGGTTCCATTCATTTTTAAATTCCTTATAAAACCATGAGGAATTAATTCATATTCAAAGAGAACTGAACAAAGCCTCAGAGAAAGCCATTGTGTTTTCACAGAGTTTAGAGGGGGGAAGGGGGAGAGGTAACTCTTTAGCAGTGATGAGTAGAGTTTTTCATAGCAAGTTCATTCATGAGAATTTCATGTATCACCCAGCAATCCCCAAGCCTGGAGAAAGATCACCATCTCAGGATTCACGTATTTTAGCTTATGAACACAACCCACACAAAATTGTATATACATGTGATGTTCAAGTACATTTACCTCTGTGAGTCTCAATCCTGGTTGTGTATCAGAATCACTTCCAGGAATGACTGAGTTGGATAGGATCCGCTGGGCTGCAGTAACAAACGGTCCCCAAATCTTATGGCTTATTACAGCAAAGGCTTCGTTCTTGCTCACAATATGTATTCATGGGGGCTCACCCATGGCCCTGCCCCCTCTTGTGTTCACTGTGACACCAAGGTGACAGAGCAACCTCTAGTTGGATCACTATTGGTTGTCATGACAGAGAGAAAAGAGAGAGCCTGCTCAAGTTCATGGGCCAGGGCGAGTCATGGGGGGGCGAGTCACAATAGCCAGTCTGTGAAGTACACTTCTCCCCAGGGAGCCACAGCAAATCTTTGTGAATCTCTCAAAGAGACATTTCAGGGATACAAATGCCTTTTGACTTCAGATCTGTTTTAGGACGGGACCTGGGGAACTGCATTTTTAAAAGTTCTCTAGCAAGTATGATGAGTAAGCGAGGTTAGGAGACACTGACTTGCACGAGGAAAATCTGTTAGGCCCGTGCAGGGAAGAGCGCACGTTCGTGCATGTGTTAGCTAAGCAATCAGATTGACGCATGTTTTATTCCTCTACAGTCATATCTTTAAATAATTAGGAGAATTAAGGGGGGTTAGAAGTTTCTTGCGGGGGGCAGAGGGAGAGGGAGAGAACCTTAAGCAGGCTCCACACCAAATGTAGAACCCGACGTGGGGCTCAATCTCCCAACCCTGAGATCATGACCTGAGTCGAAATCAAGAGTCAGATGCTTAACCGACTGAGTCATCCAGGCGCTTCTAGAAGTTTTTTGTTTTTTTTTAAGTTTCAAAAATCCTTTTCTGATAAGACAGACAATTTAAATATGGAAGTATAAAATAGTCTCAAAGTTGATGTTTGCTTAACAGAACATTGTGATTTATTTGAAGATAAGAGCGCCCTCTGGTTATAAAGCACAGAACACCCACAAGTAATGGATGAGAAAGGCATAAAATAATTGATCAGTAAAAAATTTAATCCAATGAGGTTCTGCCTGAGAGGCATGGCCTCACCCTCTGAGTGTTTGGGCTTGGTCCTAACATTACAGTGGTGTTCGCACCATCCGTGTAGGTGAAATAAAATCACGTGTTTGTAGATCCTGGAGTGTTGAGTATTGTGGGCTAACAGTACATAGAGTAATTCCATTTGGATACTCACTGCAAGCATATGACCACGTGAGCCACACCAGTACAATGGAAAGAACACTGGATTCAAATTAAAAATGTACTTTCTCAGCTCTTAAATACATGTAACACTTCATTGTGCTGTCTCTTCCGGCAGTCTTCTCTTTTACTCTGTATGTTAGATATTTAGGTACACTGTACAGGGCATCCTGGTGGACTCCCCAGTATCCAGTTACTCTGCTGGGTAGGAGCTATGCAGTTTGCAACACTGATTCTACTCCAAGCTTCAATACGAGGCTCTGATTAGACCAAACCAATCCCAACCCCCTGGCCTCAGCCAGTAGTTTAGGTAACTCGTGCCTAAGCCAATCCGATCATGGCAATTCCTGACCACAGAGATTGATTCTGGAATTGCCCCAGACTGAAGCTGAAGAGTTTTGCTGATGTTCCAGAAAGATGCTGTTTCGAGTTCCGGTGTAAATGAGCTGTCAGCGTGTCCGGGAGTGTGTTTGCCCACCTACTCTGGGCTTGGCTATCAGAGACGATCGGAACCTTCTCTCAAAACTTCGTCAGCCTTGGAAACACTGGCCTCCTACTTGTAGTTCCAAAGCAAGCAGAAAGGTGCTCTGTTAGCTTTCTCCTGCTAATTGCGCATACATGGAGACTTGCCAGGGTATGCTGAGGTTTGAGGAGGAGTGAGGAGCAGGACTATAGTCCTTGAATCACATGCACCAGCCTATTTTTGGACCCATGATTTTCTTGGGAGAGGAGGAGGGTGGGAAAGAAGATTGGAAAGGCCCTCAGACAATATTAACTCTGGCCCCTTAGTCTAATAAAGTCCCAGTCAATGCCTAGAGAGATGAAATGTCTCACCCCAAGTGACTATAGAGCTAAGTAATTTTAGAGCTTCTGCTCATATTGATTCCTTAGCGACTCCCATTAGGGGATGCCATATACTGAGAGCACTCCAGCCCAGGGCCCCATTGTCCCTTCTCTGAACTATCACAGTGGCCTCCTGACTGCTGTCTCTATGTCTACCATAGCACTCCAATACATTTTCGTACAGGAGTTGGAGGGAGCCTGGTACATCAACAGGAATCACATTCCCTTGAATGTTTTTACCTGATGTCAGCATCCTGACCACTATGGTCAACCTAGGTAGCCTGTCCTGGCCCAATTCATTGATCAACATTTCCTTTTTCCTCTGGGACCAGTTAGGTCCCACGAGCTCAAACACCCAGACAGGCAATGTTATCCTCTTCTGTGTACTATTTCTAATTTTTTTCTGTTATCCCATTTTTGATGAGGTCATTCATTCTCAATCACTTAGTTCTCCAAGTCCCAAGTTATTGATATGGTTAAAAACAGCCTTATATTTTTCTAAGATTACCATACGGAGATATCTTAGCCTGATGAATCTTATTTTTATGGTTAAGATAATTGGTGCCCAGATAGCTCTTGGAGAGTAAACAAAATGTGGTTTTATCCAAGCTCCTGTTGCTCTGGGAACATTCATGCTCCATGTAGTGTAGACCAACAGTTTTCTACCTAGGATGATTTCATGCCCCAGGAATATTTGGAGTCTGGAGGCATTTTGTGTCATCACGACTGTTGGGGAGGTGTTAGTGGCATCTAGTAGACAGAGGCCAAGGATGCTGCCCCACATCTTCCAGTGTACGGCACAGCCCCCCACAACAAAGTCTTGTCCAGCTCAGGACATCGGTAGTGCTGAAGTGGGTAAACGCTGCCATCAATCATGTGATTGTTATGCGTGTGGGCTCTAGTAAACACAGAAGCCATTACCCCCCCGCCATGTTATCCGTGCCAATAAATGGACTCTTCTATATCAATCAACTTACTTGATAGGAAATACAAGTCTGTGCTAGTAGGAAGGGAGAAGGCATTTTATAATTTGTAGAAGACAAAAAAAAAAAATCACTAAATTATGGACCTGACAGGTCCCCTTCCTCTATGGAAATTAAGGTAGTCCATTTCTCCAAGAAGCTGCTTCTGGAGGGATAGGGAGAGAACAAGACTAACAGCCTTGGGCTCATGATTTCTACCTTCTCTGGAGACGAAAATGGCCACATGCACGTGTGGCCTCCAAATCAATGACAAAAATCTTCACCTTAAACATACCACAGCTGAAAAATCAGGGCCTTATGTAAGAGAACGTGTCTGTGATCTTTTTAAAGCCCATATAAGATTTCCATATGCAACAACTACAGTCTCCATTTGAGGTCTTCCTGAAACTCAGTGACTCATAGCTTCTCTCTGGATTTTTCTGTAGGTGTTTTATGGGTTAGAAGAAAAGAAAACTGTGGCTCAACACAGGCAAGCAGAAATAACATGAAAGATTGGTGGGCTGGAAGGACAAAGCAGCGGGAAGAAGGAAGCAGGGATGTCTAGCTGGATCGAGCCTCGGACGGAAGTGTAAGATTTGTTAAAAGTCTTCCTGACCCGGCCCTGGGGGGCAGTGAGCAGCAGGAGAGGAGGACATAGCGGCCCAGGGAGGCATCCGGCATCTTACAAGATGCCTAGTGTTGCAAGAAACAGAAGGGCGTCTGCTGCCCAGGCAACCGCAGGCCTGCCCTCTCGGGGAAGCAGCCCTTTCAGGAGTTTCTGGAAGGCCTGGAGGAGTGGGAGGAGCCTGGAGGGGCAGGATTGGAGCTCTTGCTTCCGCTTCCGGCTTGACTTGCGTGGAAGGACGTCCGTTAGGAGAGCTGACCGTTTGGTGCAGCAGATCAGCGAGCCAAAACTTTCAGAAATACTCAGCGTTTTGGACTTTTTTTGTTGGTGTTTTGCCATTCATATGTCTTCCTTTGTGAGATGACAGTTTTTGAGTTAAACATTGGAAGTCTTCATTTCCAAGCAATTTAAAAGTTACCTTCATTGGGAAGGCCTTTGGACTTTGCATCTTTATCCCTAGCAGAGTTCTTTGGCACATAATAGGGTGCCTATTAAGTGTTGAACAAAAGAAAGCCCACTGTTATCTGTGAATGTCTCATCGGGAATTAATTCAACCCCTTCGATCACATCTCATAACCAGACTGGGGAGCAGTGCAACAGAGGGGTTTGGCAGAGGAATTCTTTTAGTGAAGCAAGGACATAAAACACACCAGATGGGGGCAGGTCCTTAAGATGAAGAGACAGAACAGAGTTGCCTGCCGCACCTTCTAGAATCTAGCGGTTGTCACAGATTTTAAACAATAATTGCAAAGACAAGCTTGGTATTCATGACTTAGCATTCTCATTTTGTCCATTAGCCTCCAGAGAACCAAGACATGTTGGAATTT
Source organism: Halichoerus grypus (assembly GCF_964656455.1). Classification (NCBI taxonomy): domain Eukaryota; kingdom Metazoa; phylum Chordata; class Mammalia; order Carnivora; family Phocidae; genus Halichoerus; species Halichoerus grypus. The sequence continues at coordinate 125,070,654 of NC_135727.1, read as the reverse complement.
CTAAGTGTGTTGAAGTGCAAATTTAAACCAAACTTAAAATAAGGCTGGGGCGCGTGAACAGACCTGGAAGCTTTTGTTTCTCTCATAGCAAATACGGTAACTCTTGTCATGTGATAAAATATTTTGTGTCTTCAGACACCCCCTCACACCATGTATCAGTGTGCAAATTGGAGCAACCTTTCAAGAGGACAATCTGGCACAGGTATTAGGAGCTTTAAAAGTGCTCTTATCATTTGAACAAGTGATTGCTCATCTAGGAATTCAGGCAAAAGAAGCGAAGATGTACGCATGTAAAGGTGTATCATCAAAGAGTGTCATGGAAGCATTGGAAATTGGGAAGAGACCAATCCAGAGGCCTGGGAAATTGGCTAAATTAGCTAAATAAGTGATGGACCTCCATTAATGCAATGCTAGCTAGTCATACAAATGAGTGCCCTTTCAAGACCATGTAATGATGTGGGCTACTTTTCATGATCCTTTTAGTGATGACGTAGCTTATAAAATGGGGTACTTAATCCATTTCAAGTTTTGTGTAAAAATTGGGGGGAACAACGTATGCATAGATAAAGAGATCATTGGTGCCTCCCTCTCGGTGACAGGAGAGGGTTTCATTTTTATTTTTTGTACTCTTGTATATCCCACAGTTTTGTTTTGTTTGTTTGTTTGTTTGTTTGTTTTGTGCATTAACCTGAGTTGATTAGGCCGTTAGAAAAAAATTCTTTCAAAACTCAACTTTACCTCTTTGCTTTGGGTTATAAGAATCACAAATTAGAGCAGTCGCCTGCCCATTCTCGAGGCCATGGGATAAGGTATAGAATTCCATGGGAGCATCATTTACTGCCCCAACAACTCAATGACATTATAAAATTACTGCCTAATGTTCGTACAGAGAGCTATTGTTGTTTGTGCGATTTGGGGAAAAAAATAAAATAGAACAACAAAGAGGAAAATGCCACAGAAAGCTATGCCAAAACCTAGGCTTTAAAAAGCCCTTTTCTTCAAACTCAGGCAAACAAGGTGATTTTTTTTTATTATGTTATGTTAATCACCATACATTACATCATTGGTTTTTGATGTAGTGTTCCATAATTCATTGTTTGCGTATAACACCCAGTGCTCCATGCAGAACATGCCCTCTTTAATACCCATCACCAGGCTAACCCATCCCCCCACCCCCTCCCCTCTAGAACCCTCAGTTTGTTTTTCAGAGTCCATCGTCTCTCATGGTTCATCTCCCCCACAAGGTGATTTTTATATGCAAACCACTGCCCTTTTGCTCTTGAAGATAGTTCTTTCTTTTTCTTCTTTTTCCAATTTTTATTTCATACTTTCAACTATAAAAACTCAGAATTCTGACCCCAATCATCTCGAAAGTATGCAAAGCAAATCAAAAGATTTACAAGCATTTCTCTTTAGTGCATTTGAAGAAATTTGGAACAGAAACTAAAGGTGTGGCTTCCAAAGGAAAGCCTCGTGGTGTTGCAGCTATTAACACTATATTTATGTGATTGTTGTCTCATCTTCTCCAAGAACCAAACAGCAAAGTGTTTATTGTGTCTTCTCTCTGAATAATATGCAAACTCTTTTCTCTTCCTTTTTTTGGTGGTGTGATTATGGGCAAACTCTACAACTGGTGACAATTTCCCCCCACCTCTGACCATTACCGGCATCTGAATGCATCCTCATGAGAGCTATTGGAGTCCAGTCAGGTTCCTTCAGAAGCCAACTCTGAGCCACGGGTTTGAGCACAAGTAATTTATTTGGGAAGTGGTCTCAGGACACTGGTGGGGGAGAGGAGAAGTGAGACAGAGGATCACTAATATAGGGTTTTGATATCACACAGATGATCACTGTGGGCAACTGTGGCTTAATTCTGCTGGGCACTCCAAAAATCTGGATAAAACACGTACCTCAGAGTTATCCTGCCTGAAGGACGAGGGAGCTGAGGTATTGATACACCAACTCCCATTGGTCATTGGTTGAAACAGCTCTCAGGGGATGGAAATTCCCCAGCTCCCCCCAGTTGCTCCTGCTGCCCCAACAGCAAAGCTCTCTCTGGCAGCCAGAGAATGTTCCCAGGCAAAAGGCAGTGCAGGTGCCGGCAATGGGGAGTTGACTGGTATACACTGAAGTGGTCTGAGTGAGGGGATGTGGGTGGGGTGCCAACAATGTCCACGACAGATTTGTTCACCAAATTAGTATTTGGATACAAAATGTATTTTTTCCTGCTGCTCTGTAAAGCTAGGAAGCATACCTAGAAAACTTGGGGGCTATTTAAAGGAGGTAAGATGGTATGATCATGCTTGAGAGTAACTTGTTCTCGGAAACTTTGAGGAGAGGCATATCCTAGGACCAATCAATTGTCTCCTAGTTTAGAGAAAGTGCCTCACGTGTGTGCCCAGAGAAAGTACAAAATTTCTCTTGCAGCATTTCTGGTAAAGGGGAAAAATGGAAAAAACCAATTGTCCTTCAACAGAAAAAGCTGAATGCAAAAAGGAAGCTATTGAATGGTGGACCCAGAATATCACATTTATAATGTTTAAAACATGACAAACAGGATTATATATAGTTTATGAATTCCTATACATGCTATAAAGACGTCAAGCATGCATGGGAATGATATACACCAAATTCTGAAAGCCAGTTAGCTCTTGGGAGGGAGGGAAACAGGTGGGATGAGGAAGAGGGACACGGGAGGCTTGAACCACATCCAAAATTATGCTTTTTAAAGAACAATTATCTGAAGCAAATATGGCAAAAGATTAAGATTTGACAAAGACTTCTGTAGGTGCGTGGATGTTGTTTAGAATATCCCCTCTACTTTTCCGTATGCCGGAAACATTTCATACTAAGAAAAAAGTGAAAACAAAAGATTACGTTTGGGGCATCTGGGTGGCTCAGTCATTAAACGTCTGCCTTCGGCTCAGGTCATGATCCCAGGGTCCTGGAATCAAACCCCGCAGTGGGATCCCTGCTCCGCGGGGAGCCTGCTTCTCCCTCTCCCACTCCCCCTGCTTGTGTTCCCTCTCTCGCTGTCTCTCTCTGTCAAATAAATAAATAAAATCTTAAAAAAAAAAAAGATTACTTTTTTTGTGCCATGCGTAGTTTTGCCATTCTTTGGAAACAGGATTGTGCGATCGAGTGATGGAATTGGGATTTTTTTCCCCCACAGTGGATTTCAGTTTGAATGCTGCACTTTGCAGCTTTTATTTCGAATTTTCTAGTTCTACTTCCCAATTCCAAGGTCGTGTGAGCTGTGTGATTGTACTCACTTAAGAAATCTATTATTTCCTTTCCCTTCCCAAGGTTTTGGCCCCAGAAAGGGAACTCCTCCAGTGAGTTGCCTGGAAGTACTATGTGGTACTATGTGGCTAAGTCCAAGCTGTGGGTCTGAGGCACCAAACAAAACAGCCATATCTTAGGACGGATCCCTTGCCCGGCTCTGAGCAAGAGAAAGAAAGAGAATTGCTGCTTTGAAAGACCTGGATTCTGGACTTCTGTACGTCTGAGTGTGCATTACATTCCTGTCAAAACCCAGCCATCTGTAACATTCCAAATTTCTGCGTGAAAAGCAATAAAATGAAGAGCCGGTGGGTTCATTATTAGTTACCTGGCGAGGCCGGGAGGCAGATCATACGGAGGGACGATGAATCAGTCTAAGCTTGCCCAGTCTTCGTCGGACAACCTGGCTTCCAGATTTCTCCACACTCCGTCTCTGCTGGCGGTGAGAACAGCCTTAGGCAAAAGGGAGAAGAAAACAAAGTTTGTGTTCAGCACTCCCTCTTCAGTACTTCCGTGTGAGGCCAAACATAAGCTGGCAAACCCTTTTAAAAATAGAGAATACATTCACACGGTTTAGAATGCAAAAAGTCCAAAAGGGTTTACGATGTTAAGTCACCTTCTTACCTTCCTTCTCCAGGCACCCGGTCCCCCAGCCTGGAGGCAGCCAACACTGGCAGAATGTTTTATGCACCATTCCAACCATATTTTAGGGCTATCCAAACAAACATGTGAATACATATTTAAAAAAAAACAGCCCAAAATGCATAGTTCTGTACCTCACGCTTTCCACGGAACACGTAGCTTGGCTATTGCATCATACCAGTATATTAAAATGTTCTCATTTGTAAAAATAATGCAACAATAGTCTATCGTATGGGGGTACCATAATTTATAGAAACAGTTCCCTCTTCATAGTCATACAAGTTCTTTAAAATATTTGGCTATTACAAGTCATACTGCAATGAGTAATCTCCACATACACTAGTAGTTGTAGAATAAGTTCCTGAAAGTAGAATTCTTGGGCCAAAAGCTATATGTATCCATAATTTATTTTTTATTTTATGTTTTTTTGAGATTTTATTTATTCATTTGACATAGAGAGACCGAGCAAAAGTAGGGGGGAGGGGCAGAGGGAAAGGGAGAAGCAGACTCCCCACTGAACAGGGAGCCCGATGCGGGATCCAATCCCAGGACCACGGGATCCAATCCCAGGCACCCCGGGATCATGACCTGAGCCAGAGGCAGACGCTTAACCGACTGAGCCACCCAGGCGCCCCATATGTATTCATAATTATGACTGAAATGGCAACATTGCTCTCCCTAAAAGTGGTACCAGCTCACACCCCCACCAGCAAAGTGAGGGAGTGCTTATTTCTTCAAATGCATTTAATTGACCTTTCTCTTCCTGCCTTTACACCTGTTAAAAGTCATTTTTGACATGGGACATTTGCTTTTTAGGTACTAGAAACTTGAAAAAGTACTATTGGTATAACGCATCCAGAGTTGGGGGAAATTACAACATGCTTTGTACTGCAATACTGAGGAGCCAGGAAAGGGAAGGAAAATTATAAAGACAGGAGGGTGACAAGAATAATGAAACAACAGGAGTGAAGACCAGGGAAGCAGGCTGGGTGCAGACAGAAGCTTCGGCGGCGCCTGGGGCTCGAACCCGCATTACTGCGGGCTGTGCTGACTCCGTGATCGCTTTCCACTCATAAATTTCTACGAAGCCTGTTGAAGGTGTGGCAAGTTCATCATGTGTTTTAATATGTCATAGGGCAGGTCTCCCTGTATTAGTCTGTTTGTTTACCCAAGACATTTTCTGGCTGTTTTCTCTTATTTCATTTTTTATATCAACTTTTGTTCTTCTATTAGAAAATATTGGCATTTTTATCGAGGTAGTTTTATATTTCGGGCTGATTACGGGGCGACTTGACATCTTTAGTTCGACAATGATTCGACATTTATTGTGCACCTACTGGGTGTCTGCAGTCTTTTGGGCATAGGGATAGAACAGTGAACAAAATGGAACAAAAAATAGTGCCCCAGAAGACATTACTTTTTAGGGGGGGAAGAGGGAGAGGGAGAAGTAGGGGCTATATACCGCATCTTCTTTATCCATTCATCTGTTGATGGGTATCTCGGCTCTTTCCACAGTTTGGGTATTGTGGTCGTCGTGAAACAGCCACTTTAAATCCAATTTAGTAATTGTCAGATACAAATAGCCCACATAAGAAACGCGAGGGGACCAGGAAAATCATTTGCACTTCATGCAAATAACCATGTGTGACCAGGAGCAAACTATGACATACGAGTTGGGGGAAGGGTGAGGACAATGCGAAGGGAGATGAGTCAGTTCATCAGATAGGAGTCAGGGGCTCTAGCGACCCTTCTGACTACAGATGCAAGTGCCTCAAATCGATCTTTTCATCAACACGTATTGATTATTGGAGGGGCTCTGCGTCATCGTTGTGGCTACCCAGCAGCTCTTGCAAAGCCTTTCTCTGCTCGGGGGAAACACACAGGTTATGAGTTCTCAGTTTCTGACCAATTGTCCCGGTTTGCCTGGGGCCCAGGAGTTTCCAGGGATGTGGGAAAACCAGGAAAATCCAGGACAAGCAGGGTTTAGTCGGTCGCCCTGGGTTTTAGCTCTCAGATGTTGAATCGGAGCTAAAACCCGCAGGCTCTTTGGGGGCTAGGATGGAGCATGCAACCGAGACTCTGCCATTTAGCATCTAAAAAGCCACCCAAGACCCAGAGTCAGAGCTGAGCTAGGAAGGAAACAGGCTTGCAGTGAGCTTCTATTGTGCTGGCAGGGAGACGGGCTGCCTTTCGGGGAGGGGGCAGCGGCTCTAAGTTGGAGTTCCTGACGCAGAAGAGCCGGGGGCTAGAAGCGCTATCATTTACAATCGAGCTGACGTCCTTGGCAATGGGGGCGGGGGGGGGGAGGGGGGCAACAGTACAGCGGCAGGGGCGTCTCCCCCCGAATCCGGCTAATGTGCAGCATGGTTTTGGCATTTTTCCTGGAAGCTACGCCTTGGGTTTGTTTCTCCAGCCTTTCCACGATTCCGGAGCTACTGAGTATCTTTCAATAAACCTTTTCCTGCTTAAACTCACCAGAGAATGGATTCCAGCGTTTGCCAGACAGAATCCTGACCAATAAAATAAAACTTGAGTACTTCATATATGGGATGATGGATACAGCTCCTTTTAAGTGTATACTTTGTTCACGAAAAAGTTTTTTTTTTTAGCTATTTGGAGGGAGAGGCGAGACAAACTGCCTAAGGGAGATTCTGCTATAATTTCAGATTCCGAATATATATATTTATCACATTTCTGGCACCGTAGTACTGATTACTCATGCTCCCTTTGTTCTCTTTTTGTTTTTTTTTTCATACCCTCATGCTCCAGTGGGTTTGCTAAGCAAATAGGTGTATGCTGTTACGACACGGGGTGAAAAAATGTGGTGAATATGTGTCAGGTATGTTTATTTCCATTGCTCTATTTTTTTCCCTACTTTTTATGTATTCAGCTCTTTTGCACAATATCATTCGAAAAGTTTTTTTGGAGGGGGCTGCATTTTCCTAAATTGCAAACCAAATCTTGCATTTTTAAAAAACAAGCTTTTTATTTTGGAATAGTTTTCAATTTATGGAAAAGTTGCAAAGATAGTAGAGAGAGTTCCCGCCTACCCTTCACCCAGCTTCCCTTAATGTTAACATCTTAGGTAATCATGGCATTGCTCTTCATTTTCCGTGACACCTAAATCACAAAGAAATGTCGGACCTTAAATATCACATACTATCAGCACCTTGTGAGCAACCCCTCATAGATAAGCAGAGGACATTTGAATTTTCACAATGTCTTTTTATTTTTATTTTTTTAAAGATTTACTTATTTATGTGACAGAGAGAGACACAGGGAGAGAGGGAACACAAGCAGGGGGAGTGGGAGAGGGAGAAGCAGGCTTCCCGTGGAGCAGGGAGCCCGATTCGGGGCTCGATCCCAGGACCCTGGGACCATGACCTGAGCCGAAGGTATACACCCAACGACTGAGCCACCCAGGCGCCCCTCACAATGTCTTTTTAAGTTCTTTCCACTCTATCTTGCTATATATTTTGACGTGGAAGCCTCTGCTGCCAGACAACTTTGCTCCGTGTAGATCTCATTCTGGACTTGCCGTTTCTTGTTAGCACCAATGTCCTTGAATGGTGTGTGCAGATCACAGCTAGAACTTGAGGAGCCACCCAGGGATACAGTTTGTTGGAGGTGGCCCATTAGGAAGTAAGCTCAGCATTTCAACATCTAGTTTACGCAGATTGGGGAAAAGAGAAGAACTGGCGACAAAGGGGAGATGTTCAATCCACCTGCACATCACTGTTGTGCACATGAGAGGCTCTTGTTCGGATGCGGATTCAGATTCAGCAGACCTTGGGTGGGGGGGGCGGATTCTGCATTTCTAACGAGCTCCCAGTGATGCTCAGGCTGTTGTCCACAGACCACACTTGGAGTGGCAAGGCCGTGAAGACTGTTGCATTGGTCGTGATGCAACTTTGTAGATGGCCTTAAAGGAGCCATCCTTGTCATGGATGGTGCTAACCTCAAGACCAGAATCAAATGGATTCAGAGTGACGTTGTTTTTCCTGTAACATGGATTTGCATCACGGGCTTATATAATTCTCTTCACATATGGATGGCCTCTGAAAACAGTGAAATATTATTTTAAAAAGTAATAGATTTGGATGACCAATTATGAGCATTTAAGCTCAAACGCTAAGTTCCTGAAGAAGAAGTAAAGGAAGATTTATGGAGACTCAAGACCATGGGACTTGAGAGATGTTGGAAATTTTTATGGGTTTGTTGAAAATCAGAGTTGAAAATATCCTCCACAGTCACACGCCACATTAAGGATAAAACATGGGACAGAATGCATTATTTTGTATTAGGACCCAATCTGACATTTCATAGAAGACTTTTGTGCAGTTTGATAATACTCGGCGACCATTTATTTAAGGAATCCAAGACTCTGTGACAGTAGAGCAGATAGGGAAAAAGGGTATTTGTGGAGATATTTATAAATCAAATCAGTTCTCAAGTGTGATCAAAAGAATTGATCTTCCTGTTATTTTCGGATTTCCAAGCTAGATTGAAAGTTCAAGTAAGAACAGCTCGTGAGATTTGAAATAGAAACTGCTACTAACGATAAAAAATGTGATTTAAGCTTAGGAATAAAAGAACAATTATATGCCAGAGCTACTATAAATACTTTTGTCTTTATGTGCAATTTATTCTAAAGAACCAAATTTTAAAAACCGTACACAGCATTTCTATTTTCTGTAAGCTATTACCTACCAAATCATGGAACGTGGAATCTATGTTGAAAAACAAGTCAAATGCCACAAAACACGCTGAAGGTTACAATTCATCAAAATTCATACCTGCAGAGTCTCCCTCCTACCTGGGAGAAGGAGAGCGTTTTCTATCAACTCCTTGACTGGAAAGTTCAGAGAGTTGAGAGGTGAATGTGTGTCTGCGGGTAACTTGAGTGCCATAATAATCGCACTGGACGATCCTATGGGAGTCTGTGTGGATTTATGTTACCCAGAGGATCGGAGGCTTCTGGCCATGGGATGCGAGTGAGGGAGACACCCTGAGGGATTCCCCGTTCTGCTGAGGTGGCCCCCGAGCAGTGTGCATGGGACGTATAAGACAAGAGCTGTGAATGTTCCACTCAACATTAAAAGCCCACAGTGGGTTTCTCTCTCCAATTAGGACATACCCCAGATTCTAATCTATTAGATTATTAAACTGACGACTAATAATACTAACAACAGAATTCAGCACAGTATCATATGTACCATATCTAGTGTTGTATATGTTAGTTTCCTATTGCTGTGTAACAAACTTAGAGGCTTCACGAGGCCACGGTCGAGGCACCAGCTGGGTTGTATTCTCATCAGAGGCTGGACTGGCCAAGATTCTGCTTCCCAGCTCCGCCAGGTTGTTAGAAGAATTTGTGGTTGTAGGACTGAGGTCCTGGCATCTTCCTGGCTGTTGGCCAGAAGATGCTCTAAGGTCCTAGAGGCCACCAGCATTTCCCTGCCATGTGGTCTTCCCTTGGGTAGTTCAACAGGTCTGTGTGCCAACAGGAAAGTCTGCTAAGAGGGAGTCTGCTATAATGTAACCACAGGAGTGACATCCTGTCACCTTTGTTATATAACAGCCTAAACATAGAAGTGACATCCCATCCCCTCTGTCATATTGGAAACAAATCCCAGCTTCCATTTATGCTCAAAAGGAGGGAATTATACAAGAATTACACAAGGAATTATACAAGGAGTCCGTGAGAAATGAGACAAGATGTGGGACACTGCATTACTGTTTTTGTTTGAGTGCTCTGCTTCATTCGACATGGTGCCTTTGTTTACCTTTGAGGGCCTGGCTCATAGCAGGTGTGTAATGAACTGAGGGACAGCAATCCTTCTGGAATGGACTTCCTTTTTCTCCCCTCTCAGAGGTGAAGCTAGAGGCAAACAGGAAAGGTGTTAAAGGGAAGATACTTCCCATGCTGCCTCCCAAATGAAACCCTGAAACATGACAATATCTATAAAGTTATAAGAAAACTTCAAAATCATACGAAAAATGCTAACTCTGCTGCATCTATCATCTCAGTGATCAGGGGAATCATTTTGTTGGTGTCCGAAGAGTTTCTAAAAAGTTATTATTAAAGGTGACACATAGGGGCGCCTCAGTGGTTCAATCAGTTAAGCGACTGCCTTCGGCTCAGGTCATGACCCTGGAGTCTCGGGATCGAGCCCTGAATCGGGATCCCTGCTCAGCGGGGAACCTACTTCTCCCTCTGCCCCTCTCCCCTCTCATGCTCTCTGTCTCTCATTCTCTCTCTCTCAAATAAATAAATAAAATCTTAAAAAACAAATAAAGGTGACACATAGTATTTCTTTTCTTTTACCAGTCTCAATCAAGAACTCACTTGGTGAATAGGGCGGTATTCACTTGGTATGTTTGTGCCATCTTTCAAAATCTGTTCGTCACTGTGGCTTTTAGATGCCACCATGGGAAGTGGCATGGGAAGTGGCGCAACCCAGCGTACAGTTGTCGAGGTTGTGCACTGTAGGACCCCAGGGGTGCCATTTACATAGGCCACGATGTCTGTTTCAACCAGTCCCTCTGAGGGAGGACGGTCCATCACTCACTTCTCCCCAGTGTCAGTATTATTCTTAGTAAGAATATTCTGCAGAACAATGGACCATTTCCCATACAAATCCAATTGAGCTTCAAGGCCCCTCAGGTATATTATCGTGATTTTACAGACGAGGAAGCCAAGGCTGAGAGGGTTTACGTAAGTTGCCTGGTACCTAACAGTGTTCAGACACAGCCAGGGCTGGAACTCAAGACTGGGAATTTTAACAAAACATCCCACTTTTCCCAAAAAGTCTCACTTTCCTCCTTATAGATCTGTTTTTGTTTGTTTGTTTGTTCTCATCTGTCCTGCTCATAGCTCTTCTCCAGATCAATTCGGAATATGCACACAGCCCGCACAGGTGTTAGAATCTCTCACCCTGTTAGACATTCTTCAACTCACCCTAATCTACAAAAAAGCGTTTGGAAAACTGCACCGCCTTCTTGGATGGAGGGCTTCTGCTTCGTTCTACCTGTCCATTACATGGCAACACATTCACTTTTGAGTGTCTGGCCCATGGAAGGGAGGTGGACAATGGTCTTTCTGGAATGGGCTTCCTTTTGCTCTCCTTTCAAAAGGACATTGAGCTTAGAATTTGCCAGTTGCTTGGCATCTTGAGTAGAATCCATACATTTTCAGTCCAACAAACGTTCATTGGGCCCAGTGTCCCAGTCACTGAACTAAAGAAATGAAGGCTCTCTCAGTCCTGTCATCAGTGGGGTTGAGTCGCCTCCTCAACCTCCTGGTCACAACAGTGTTGTGTTTCCCCAATCCTGTAATGATTCCGTGACTGCCCCATGATTGATTCTATTCATAGTGGCAGACTTCACTGTATCTTCAGGGAAGATATTTTCTTTTTGGTTCTTGCCAGTTGAGTGTGGTTAGACAGTCAATGATGGAAATTTAAGAGAGTTTTCTTTTTAAAAAACACAGTAGGAGAGAAAAATATTTGGTCAGCTTTTCAAAGTGGAAATAACCATGGGGGAAAATGCTGTAGCAGGTATTTCCCTTGATTTTTTTTTTTTCAAGTTCATGCTGCATATGTTCTTTAGAAGTAGAAGCAGAAGGGAAATGTGGATGGAAATTCTTTGTCTAGGGTTTCTCACATGAATATGAAAGAGTGACAAAAACTATCCATAGGCTGCCTGCTACCCTTTTAAACTATCTGCTGTTCTCATTTGATTACCACCGTCAGCCTAGTAGAATGTCGTTGCATTTAATAGCTGGCAAGGTCTACACTGGGTTTATTTACTCACTGTCCCAATGTGGTCTGCTGGATTTTTGTTCAGCAAATATTCACTCCCCTTGCCAGCCTGCCCCCCACCCCCATCACCTGCATGGGAGCTTGGCTAGGTGACCAGCCTGGGCCAGTGGAATGAGGGCAGAGGAGATGATATCTCGGTTCTGAGGCTAGGCCTTAGGAAGATTAGCCCCATGGGAGCTTCTGACTTCTGCCATGGGAATGATAAGCCCAGGTAGCTGCCACTCCTCCGGCCCGAGCCCCCGAGTACGATGTATGGCTCACACCTGGACTCAGCCTGCCATCTGAAGCAGAGCCCCTCAGCCAGGCTCCAGAAGCAGTGAGCGAGCCGCGAGGGAGAGGGAATGGTTCTTGTCGCAGGCCCCTGACATTTGGGGCCGGCATATTTCATAGCTAATGCAATACAGCCGCTGGTAGCAGGGCCACAAAAATCACAGGATGACTGCATTCATCTACTCCAGCCCTTCGCACACTTGAGCCCATGTCAGAGCCACCCGGACGGCTTGTGGATCAGATTCCCGGGCCCACCCTCCCCGAGCGCCCAAGTGGGTCGATCTGGGTTGGAGCACAAGAGTCTGCGTGTGCGTCAAGCTTCTTGGTGATGCTGGTGCTGCCAGTCCAAGGATCCACTTTGGGAACCGCTGATGTAAGCCACTGATTACTAATAGGATGAACCATGTTTGGCAGGTTGTGCCGCACAGATAGAAAAAGTTGAGTTCTTCGGATGGAGCCATTTGATGATGTGCCCTAAGCTGGGAACAGGATCCTTTACCTAGAGAATAGCTGCAGTGAAGAGAACACAGGCAGTCTTGGCGGTGGGCTGGGGCAGGGGGGCGGGGGGCTTGTCTTAATAATGGATTTTGATCCCCGAAGGAATGGAATACAAGGCTCTGAAGATAATAACCTGTGAGGAGTAGCCCAGATAGACCGAGGCCCTGAGAGGCCAGATTTGGCGGGGGAGAGGTTCATCAACGAGCATTTTAGTCTTGTTAATAAACATTTATGTGTCTTCTATCCTGGTCTGGAGACATGGAAGATAGGATTGGAACACTTGAGTTTACTGGAACACTTGAAAAAATGTACAATAAAGACCATGAATGTAGGCATCTTTACATCAGGATGAAAAACGAACAACTTAAGGAATCATCTGGAAGTTTTCAAACATCTGCAGACTTGGCCTCATGTTGATTTTGCCTGAATACAATAAGTGTGTAATTTGGAAATGGGAAGAGACAAGTCTAAAACATTAACTGTTGGATCGTCTTGCACATTCTGCTCTCAGTGTAGATGAGGTCCCAGTGGCCTGATGCTGACGTATTTATTGATACAATGAGAGGCAGGAAGCTGATCACAGCTTGGCCAGGCACAATTCCCAGGAAAAAGAGTAATGAAATCAGATCACTTATTTGTAAAATGCATCCAGCTTTGAATTACATGGATTCCCCTGAGAGCCCATATTTGTTATATAACGGAGGATAGTTTATAGAAGTCCCTTGATGGGTGATGGGTAGACAGTCAATTTGATTCTGAATTGATATTATCCTTACTCATATTTACCAATAATCTTTTTTGAAGACTGACATTGCTGACCCAATGCCAATCCTCACCCCCCGAACTCTAGTACCCTGCCTCTCAAACTTTGCCGCATGTTGGAATCAGACTGGGGAATTTTGTACATCCGGAAGTCCAGGCCATATCCCAGACCAAGTTCATCAGAATCTGGGGACAGAACTCAGGCATTAGCATTCTTTATAACCCTCCAGGGGATTGCAAAGCACAGCCTTGTTGGGGGACCCGTGCTCACCTTGCTATTCAAAGCGGTGCTTGGCGGAACAGTAATGCCAACTCCTGGGAGTTCATTAAATATGCGGAGTCTCAAGCTCCACCCCAGACATACTGAATCAGAATCTACTTTTTAGCAAGACCCCCTCCCACCCACTCAGATGAGTTGCTTGCACAGTGAAAGGTGGATAAAAGTCGCACAGCCCAGCAGCAGGTTTCCATCCACTGCTGGCCCCAGCTGTGCGGACCCTTTCCTGACTTCCAAGCAAAGTAGATCTTGCTCCTGCCTCCACACCTGGCAGGGAGCGGGGCGCTGACCCTCACCTGTCTTGACAAGTGCAGAATGTTTCTCTCCCTTTGTTCCTGAGCAAAGATTGGCATTTTTCAAAGGGAGGGGAAAGCAAGAGGGAAGGAAGAAGGAGAAGCAGAGAATAAGAGGCATGGTCACCAACACGTATTTCTTATTTTATCTGGAAACCTCCCACATCAAGCCTTGGTTGTCTCAAATGAAAGGAAAACTCCAGTTCCGTTCACCAACGACCAGGAGAAAAGTAGCTTAGGGTATGCCCCATATCGAGGTCTGAAGGATGGGAGTTGCATTTCCTTTACCCCTGGGGTCAGGAAGATTTTTCTATGAAAAGCCAGATAGTGAATATTTTTGGCTTTAGGGCTATGTTTTCTATCGCAGCTATTCAATTCGGCCACTATAGTGTGAAAGAAGCCATAGGCAGTATGTAAATGGATGGGCATGAATGTGTTCCAATAAAATTTATTTTCAAAAATAGGCAGCTCTTCCAAAAGAATTAGGAACAGGTACTCAGCCGAATCCTGTATGCAAATGCTCAAGGCAACACAATTCACAACAGCCAAAAAGTGGAAACAACCCAAATGCCCATCAATGGATGAACGAATAAACAGTTTGTGGTCTATCCATAAAATGAAATATTATTCAGCCATAAAAATGAATGAAGTGCTGATGCGTGCTACACTGTGGATGGACCTCAAAATCGTGATGCTAGATTTCCAGTAGAAATCCCTTTCATCCTTCCTTTTCAGTGGATGTTGTTCTTTGAAGGAAACCGTGGTCTATAGAATCACGCACAAATAAAATACTTGCTTTTGCTTTAAGACACTAAGTTTTGGAGTAACTTGTTATGTAACATAGATGAACTGATAGAGCTTCCATGAAATTCTATATTCCTAGCAAGGACTAGAAGACTGAAGGGTTTTGTGAGATGTTTCCAAGGACTAGGGGAAAAAATGGCTTACATCACTTTCTTTCACATTCTACTGGCCAGAACTTCGTCCTGTGGCCCCATTTAACTACAAGGGAGTCTGGGAAATGTAGTAGTCCTGTAGTCCCAGGAAGAGGATACAGCACATTATCCGCCATAGCTATTCATAGCTTTTTCTCTCATTTTCCTTCTGGTGGAGGCAACACGATCTCGGCTCTCTTCCTGTAAGTGGCATAGGGCTGTAGCACCGAGGACTTGCAACCTCATTTCTTGACTGATGCATCTTGTTATGTTATGCATCAGGTTAGTATCAAAAACGCTCCCCGCCCCGCAAAATCAGACCTGACATTTTGGCAATCCTGGCAATTCAGACCTGGCGTTTCCCAATGTTGGTATCAGGAAATACAAAGAAACAGAGTTGTGTAGAATTCCTCTGCCCTCAAAACCAAAGCTGCTGTCTTAATAGGTATTATACTTACCTTAATAGGTATTATACCTTAATAGGTATACCTTACCTTAATAGGTATTATACTTATAGGTATTATACTTATTAAGTATATTAAGTATATTATTAAGTATATTAATAGGTATTATACTATTAAGTTTCCCCATTAACTTTGTGCCCACCTTCCTGACAACCTTAAGATAGTATATATTAGTTCTTGTGGTGAGAGAAAATTTTATTTTATTTGCAAAAATAACATACATACAGATATATTTACAGGAACTATTTTTTTTTTTTTAATTTTTAATCCAGACAAAACAATGAATAGGAAACACTACTGAAAAGCCCAAGTTGACATACAGAAGAGAAACAGTTTAGAGGAGGCCAGTTTAAGATTCAAAACGCAGGCTGGCTTGCTGTGGTTTGAAGTTCCAAAGTGGAAAACTGAGGGCTCTCATGCTTTCACATGTCACTATTTCTCTATGATTATTAAAATTTATTTTTGCATTGAAATAATAACAGAAAAAGTAAATCCTTCTCCTGATGCACGATCCCTGCCCATCTTGTTCCCAGGGCACAGTCGCTGGTGTAAGGTTGAGGAGAGAAGGGGAGGAACACAAAGTCTACGGACACACAGAAAATGGCTAATATTAGCGTCTTTTCCACACGGTCTCCTTCAAAGAACAACATCCATTGAAAAGGAAGGATGAAAGGGATTTCTACTGGAAGCCAACTTTATTTTATTTTGTTTGTTTATAACAGAGAGGTGTTGTTTAAAAGAGGAGATGTAAAAGGGAAAATGTGGTAAAATTATAGAAAGACTAAGCGGAAAAGGAATGTTCTGAGCCAATTTCCTCAATTCAATTCACTCAATTCAATTGGCTCGATTCCATTCAAGAAAATCAACAAACATTCACCCAGCATCTATAGTGTATCAACCTTGGGGATGCAATGACAAGTAAACCCAGTCTGCCAGCAAGTATCTCAGTCCTCGTGTGAAGAAACTTAACCTGGAGATCCAAGATGACTTCTGTAAGTCCTATGACTCATCGGTGGGGAGAACAGGACTGACAGCCCTGCCTCAGGCCTCCTGATTCAGCAATGGGCCGCACAGGCTATCGCTTCCCTACACCAAATCAGAGGTGACACCAGACAACTCACCCAACTAGTCGCATGCTTCATCTATGCAACGCTCAAAAGAAACCAGCCAAATGAGGTGCTAAATATGAGTGGTGAGATTTTATAAGTAGGGAGAAGGGAAGAAGGACAAAGGGAATAACAATGCCTTAGAAAATTTTGGTGATTTAGACATTGGAGTCAGTCATATCTGATAATGACTGTATTTCCAGGTTTGGAGGAATCGTGGGTCTCTGCAATAGGTATAGTAATAATGACTGTAGCCATAATATGAGTAGATAATGCTTTTTCAGTGCTTACTATGTACCATTGACTGTTTTAAGGGGCATATTTAAAATAACTTGTTTAAGTCTAAAAACAAAACTATGAGATAAATATTATAATTATCTCTATGTAAGGGCTCTTGCCACACTTTCTTAATGCTGTGTGACAAACCTCCCCAAAACTCAGTGGCTTATAACAACCACCACCTGTTACTGCACTTGAGCGTATGAATCAGCTGGCGCTTCTGCTGGTCTTGGCTGGGCTTGCTCATTCATCTACAGTCACCTGCAGGTCACCCGGGGAAGCAGATCTAGGATGGCCTCAGCTGCGTTGACTCCACTACATGCTACCCCTCCTCCATATGTCTCTCAGATCCCTTCAGCAGGCTAGCCCAGGCATTTTCCCACGGTAGAGGCAGGGGTGCATGAACAATCAATAGGACAAGAAGAAATGCCCAAGCAATTTTGAAGCCTGCTTGCATCCTACTTGCTGGAAGTCAGGGGAAGCATTGGGATCATCATCACCAACATCTACCACAGAGGTTAAGTAACTTGTTCTTTTGATTAGGATGTGTGCTCACCTGTGGGTAATAGAGGTCCAAAACAACAGTGGGTGGTTACCATTCCATGTAGTCGTCCAAAGATAGGCAGTCCAGGCTTGTACGTTTGGTGTGCTCAAGAAGGCCTCCAGGTTTCTTTTACCTAGTTTCTCTGCCTTCCTCTCAAGAGTGTCCTCTCTGCAGGGTCTGACACTGGTCATCACTTCAACCTTGTTCCAAAGTAAAGATGGCTATCAGGGAGGGAAGAAAAGTATGCCTTCCCTCCCCCTTACAGATATGAGTAGAAATCTCAGGATTTCTACTTTTGGTAATCTGAGCTAGGTGATATGGACCAATCCTCCTACAACTAAAAAGTTAAAACCTAAGAAGAATCCAAGGGCCAGTAAGATATTGAGAAACTCTTGGTCTGACACTCTAGAGCGGCTGCTGACTCAGAAGAGATGAGCACAGCCCTTAGAGCTGTCTTTGTCCTAGGGGATGCTTAGTTGTCCTTCTGGTGACCCTGAGGGACTAGGAGAACAAAGATCTAAATCCTGTTTAGGCTGGGCAGCAAAGGATTGTGCCCTAGAAGTAATGGTAAACTGGAGGTGACCTAACCCTTGCCTCATCTGAAACCCAGCTTTGCAAAACTATGATTTTCCCTCAGAAAAATCTCCCATCTAAACCTTCGATCAAGGCGATGCTAAATTGCAAGCACTAGCGCCAGGCACCTAACAGAGATAAACATAACTAAGAAAATCTCACCTTAGTCTTCAAATTATTCCTACAAATAATACTTCTGATATAATATCCAACACATGATCAAAGTTAACTAGACAGCAAGGAGACAAGACCATACAGGCAAGAACTAACAAAAACAATAGACAATAGAAACAGACTTGTAGACTATAATGACTGGAATTATCAGATACAGACTGTAAAACAGCAAAAATTATTATCATTATACAGCACAGAAGGGGCGCCTGGGTGGCTCAGTTAGTTAAGCATCTGCCTTCGGCTCAGGTCGTGATCCCAGGGTCCTGGGATTGAGCCCCACATCAGGCTCCAGGGAGCCTGCTTCTCCCCCTCCCTCTGCCTGCCCTTCCCCCTGCTTATGCTCTCTCTCTTTCTCTCTGTCAAATAAATAAATGAAATCTTAAAACAAAAACGACAACAAAGAATATGAAAACAAAATCTAAGAAATTGACAGGGAGCTGGGAGATATAAAAATTGATGTAACAATTTTGTAAAAGAGCCAAATAGAAATTCTAGATTTGAAAAATACAACAACAGAAAATAACAAGAGTAAAGACAGATTGAGAATAAACCCAAAGAAACAGTTCAAACGAAGCACAAGCCAAAGGCTGAAACTCAGAAGAGACAGAAGATAGTGATAAAGCTTAATATATGTTTAATTGGAGTCTCATTAACAGAGGAGAGAGAGGGAGGGAGTGAAATTGGGAAAGAAGTAATTTTGAAGTGATGAAGGCTGAGAAACTATAGAAATGATAGAAGACATCAATACACAGAGGCCCCCTTCATCCCAAACAGAATTTTTAAAAACCCACATGTAACACATTTTATTAAACTTTAGAAAACAGAATTAATCCATCCTACCCCTTTTGTTCTCATTGTCCAGATCTTGGTCATGTAGCTACAACTACCTGCAGGAGAAGGTGGAAAATGTGGGTTTTACTCTGTTGTTTATTCAGATTTTTATGCTCTGACAAACACTGCGAGTTTATTACCGTGAGAGAGAAGAGACACATCAACACTGACATTGACGTCTTTCCGAGGTCACACAGCTAGTAAGTGGCAGATGGGATATTTGCCTCAGCGGGGTCTGCCTCCATAGCCTGTGCTCTCAGCTGTTTGCTGTACAAGCGTGAGACTGCCGTCCAAACGCTTGAGTTTGCAGCCATTTAGCACAAGTCAACAGAGTGTATTAATTAAGCAAAAGGACTATTAAAGACAGGTGGGAAACAGGATAACCAGACCAAGATCGTGCCAGTAAAAAACTAGCACTTCTCAAACATTTCAGTGTTGTTTATATTCATTAAGAATATGCTGCCCAGGGGCGCCTGGGTAGCTCAGTGGGTTAAGCGTCTGCCTTCGGCTCAGGTCATGATCCCAGGGTCCTGGGATCGAGTCCCGCATCGGGCTCCCCGCTCGGCGGGAAGCCTGCTTCTCCCTCTCCCGCTCCCCCTGCTTGTGTTCCCTCTCTCGCTCTCTCTCTGTCAAATAAATAAATAAAAATCTTAAAAAAAAAAAAATGTTTCTGAGCACAAAAGACAAGGTGTCAGTCTCTTCACGAGTTGAGTCTTTGCATCTCAAAATCAGAATCCCAAGATCGCAAGTAGTAGAAGAGATGAAAAGTTGTTCTTGTCTTTCAGCATCCGAAGTCAATTTCTTTCAAATGTGACCTTAGATATATACCAAATAGAGTCGTGTATTTTTTTTTTTGTAAAGTAGCTCTAAGCCAGGCGCTTAGCAAACTAGGACCCACCGGCCAAATTCCTCCTGCCTTCCGTTTCTGTTAATAAAGTTTTATTGGTACACAACCACATCCATTCACATATGTATTACCCATGGCCACTTTTGCACTACGGTGGCAGAACTGAGTAGTCGTGACAGAAACCACATGATTTGCAAAGCCGAAAATATTTACTATCTGGCCCCATTCATAAGCAGTTGGCCGAGCCCTATTCTAAGCCAATGACAACTTCATGATTCCAGGCAAAGATAAATTCATCTTCATATTCAGCCTCATTATAGAGGAACATCTGGGGTCTTTATCTCCTCTTGGCCTTCTTTATTTTCAGGTGGGAGATTTAAGCATTTTTTTTATTATTGAGGTAGAGTTGACATATGTTATATTAGTTTCAGGTGTGTGGGGGGGATTTTTGACTGTGTGAAACCTCCTCATGTTTAATGAGCCCCAAGAATTGAACTTGACAATTTTGGATATGGTGTTTAATAAACCAGCATTTCATAAATTCTTTTTTTTTTTTCTAAAGATTTTATTCATTTTTTGACAGAGAGAGACACAGTGAGAGAGGGAACACAAGCAGGGGGAGTGGGAGAGGGAGAAGCAGGCTTCCCACGGAGCAAGGAGCCCGACGCGGGGCTCGATCCCAGGACCCTGGGATCATGACCTGAGCCGAAGGCAGACGCATAACGACTGAGCCACCCAGGCGCCCCCAGCATTTCATGAATTCTTAATTTCTTTTTTCTTTTTACTGAACTAAATAATTTTCCAAATTTAATTTGGTCAAGTAGCTTGATAAGTGTAGGCAAAATAAAACTGTCTTAGGAGAACGCGTTGCCCCAAAAGGCCTGTTTGGTGCAGGTTTCTCCAAAGAAAGGGCGTTTTCTCTACGATGGATGACTGAAAACCAAAGACATGTTTTTCTAAGGTCAGACCATAAGGAATCATAAAATCAATATTTCTAACATTTATGGATTTGCTCTCATTAGTTTTTGGCAATACACGACTTCTTGATTTTTGAAAGAGGTACAAAATGGTGCAGAAAGCTTCTGGAACATGAATAAAATATATATTTTTTTATAATTTTAGTGTAAACAAATTCCAAACATATGGATTACATTTCCTTTTAAAAATAAAGGGTTTTAGCATTTAATGGGAAAAGCGATTTGCAAAGTATGCTTTGGATTTTGCCAAAACCGAATCACTCAAAATGTACAATTAACTCTAAACGAAACCAAACTCAGTAACTGTCTTTGCTTTAGATGACTAAAAAACACATCTCCCATTGTTGTTCATGCCTTTCAGTTCCCAAGTCGAGAAAGGGAAGTCAGAATATGCTGTGAAATGTACTGCTCTTCGTAAAGTCATGCATCAAAATGTAGTTGAACGGGAGAGGGTTTCCCAGGGGAGAATGTGTGACCTTCTCATGTGTAAATCTAGTCTGACTAGTTACGATGTTTAAGAGGAATTACAGAGAGGAACTGACGTGCTTCCTGGTAAGGGATCAAGTTGTTAATTTCCACCGGCTATGAAATGCTTATTTGTGTCCTGAGAGCTAAATAATCTGACAAAAGTCTTCTACATTTTAATGACCTTTTATATTGGTAATGAGAGCAGTAGAGTGGTAATAAACATGCCGTTAAAAAATACATAAGGTTTTTTAAGGTTTTTCTCTTAGATCATATTCATTTGCAGAAACAAACATTGCTGTTTTAAAATCAAGTGGGACCGACTGACTAATTGCTGGGGTGAGACACCGAGGACTACTTTCTTTCCTACTTGCAGTTTCCAGTTCTCCATGGCAGGGATCGAACTGACTCTGGGGCGGGCACCCACCCAAACCGGGAGCCCAGGGCTTTTGAGAACTCATGTATCTACCAGTCTCTACTCTGGAAATAATACATGTGCCTCTTCTGAGGAAACATCAATTCAATTATGAATTATGAATTAGGGGTGGTTTGGAATACACAAGTGATCCTCATGAGAATTTAAATTTTAAATGGAACTTAGGCTAGGAGAAGCTCTACAAGCCATTTGCGAAGAGTGGATGAGGGTAATAAATTGAGGAGTGCATTATAATGATGCAAATACATTCTCAGTTCCGGACAGAAGGGGGAAAGCGAAGGGGCACTATTTAAATATTGAAATCTAGGAGCATAATTAGAACAGATGCAAAACCACCGTATACACAGAAGAATAAACAAGGAGGAAAAGGGAGGGAGGGAGCCCTCGGCTTGTTGCCCTCCCAGCCCGCACCACATGCTGAATGAAGCAGCCATTGGACGGTCTCGCCAAGTCTTTCGTTTTCCAAAGCGCGATCCGGTGAGGAGAGGGATTTCATATTTTCATATCCATTTCTCCAGCTCTCTGATGCCACACAAAGGGTGCGAGAGCAAAAGAAAACGTGTAAAACTGGCATTTCACAGGTCAACTCCTGTCATGTTCCAATAACATATTCTTATTACATTATAAAATAATATTACTATTATTTTATTGTCTCATTAATTCCATGCGACTCACAGTTGTCCACGCTACACATCCACTTCGAAACTGCTCGTCTCTTACAAACATCAGTAAGCCCATTAAATTTAAGTCTGCTATTTTCAAGTTCTACCCGAACCGATCTCAACGCCGAAGCTCTGCTGTTGACGGAGCAGCAAGTGGCAAAAGCAGCAATCATCACCACTGTTCCTTGTGAATCAAATGCTTTTGCAGTTCAGGAGATTGGTCCCAGCAGTCAGATCATGACTTCTTGAGTTGCCCATTATGTGGTTAAAATTTACATAAATATTAGGTACACTCAGTCCCTTCCCTGTGGCTTTTCCAGAAGGACCGCATTCCTGTATATTTATTAGCCACTTTCAAAGCTTCTTGTTGTCATAACTCACAGAGAAGAGAAGGTCGGAAATATAAAGAAGTCTTAGATTTGTATGAATCAGGGCTGTGCTCATATCATCTTATGAAGATTTAATAAGTAAACACATAGCTGAACTCTAGAAGGCAGTTGGGGCAAGGTTAGCCTTCTCCGTCTCTCTTTCTGGAAAATATCCTTAGGTCACTTCCCTTTCTCTGGTCATTACACACCTCTTCCCCATCTGCCTTGATTTTTAGGGGATACTTTCCCTCCTGATATGGTATCACACATGACTCCTTGTCACCTTCCATCAGAGCCCTTGGCCTGTCTTATTTTAAACTTCCCTCTTGTTCCCCCCAGTCGCCCCCCCTCCCCGCACTGTCCCATTTTCCTGATCAGGACTCACTACTTTTCTCTGGCTGGTTTACTCTTCCATTTCTGGTCCTTGTGGAGGCATCAACACGAGGTTCACGAAATTGTTTCCATTTCCTCCTGGGTCCATGGGAAGACTCTTGCATGGGGCGGGCCATGAGATGATGCACACAGGATAGATCGGGGGCAATGGTGACGTTTGCCTCTTCTGGGCCTCCTGAAAGTCCTGCAGAATCTTTCACTTCCCTTCCGTCCTCCCTTCACGGATGGGTCGGTTAGAGAGAATTGGGCAGGATGGTTCCAGGCTCTGGAGATCTCTGGAGTTGTAGCGTTGGTGGAAGCCCAAAAGAGAAGGAGCCTCGTTGAAAGAGAGCTGCCCGGGACAGCTGTGTGATGGGGGACATCTGCTCTGCACTTTGTGTCAGCACAGAAGCTTCGATGGTGTTAAGCCACTGATATTTTGGGCTGTCTGTTACGGCAATTTGCCTGTGTTGACTCTTGCAGCGATGCCTTATGTGACCTTCAAGATTCAGCTCGACCATCTTCTTCTCTATGAGATCTTTCCTCTGTGGGCTTCTAGAGCACCTTGGTTTGCTCTAAGGGTACACAGCTTATTCAGTTGTATGAGTTGAAATGCATCTTTTACCTCCAGCCCGTCTTACTTAAAGACAGTAACGTCGTATTCTAGTGCTTCCTGCGGTGCCTGGCACAGGGCAGAAAGACACTCAGCAAATCTTGGGAGATGTAGCCCTTCCTCGAGAAGAAGCCATCACAATGGGGAGGGGGGTACTTCAGGCACTGTAGCCCTTGGGGATGGAGAGGACTTGGTGAAAACGGAAGATGTGGGGGCAATGAGCCGCATGCCCTTCAACACCATCACCTACCCTGTTTATTACACATGGAATGCTTTGTCATCATTCACTCCATAGGGAGTGTAAATGAAGGCAGGTTTACATAATGTAGTGATAGGGCTTATATAACCATTTGTTCTCTATGTATCTGTCTTTGTCTGAGCGCTGTTCTAGGCACCAGGGGAAAGGAGGTGAATATGACAGATCAGGTCCTTGCCTTCAGGAGTCTATTTTTTGAACCGTTAGCATTATGATATCTCTTTTGAAAAGCACCTTTCCTTTGCATGAATCATGGGGATGTTGAACAGTGTATGAAGCATAGGGTATTCCTTCTGGGCAAACATAGAGACCAGGTAAACAGTAGGAGCCCCTGGAATTCTAGACGCTATAAATAGGGTATCCATATAATTGCTCATAACCTATCTTCCACTGTTCATTTGCAAGGATTTTATTATCTGATTACAGAGGTCACACATGACTTATAATTTAATTTCTCCACCTGCACTTTTTCCTTCTTTTAAATTTTCGAGAGCTCCTTGAGGTTGAAGACTAAGTCTTTAATTCAGTTCAACAAGCAGTTATTGAACACAATGATCTATTTAATTCCTTTGGCGGGGGGAAAGATTGCAGACCCCTCTAAATTCCCATTCTATACTCCTTACAAATAATCCCTGTCAAGAACTGGGCTTTCCTGGGGCGCCTGGGTGGCTCAGTCAGTTGAGCATCTATCTGCCTTTGGCTCAGGTCATGATCCTGGAGTTCCGGAATCAAGTCCCGCATCGGGCTTCCTGCTCAGCGGGGAGTCTGCCTCTCCATCTGACCCTCCCCCCTCTCGTGCTTCCTCTCTCTCACACTTTCTCTCTCAAGTAAATGAATAAAATCTTAAAAGAAAAAAAAAAGAACTGGGCTTTCTTTGAAGCATTTATTGCTCAAGTCTTTTTTGCCACATAAGATTTTACTTGTCTCGGATTTCTTTTTCCCATCTTTTCTTCCATACTTCCTTCCCCAACATTTTAATCCCTATTTTTGAAAAATTATATCATTCAATTAGTAAATTAAACCAAATGTTGGATGTCCAAGGGAAATTCCCTCTATAAAGGAATTGTACAGAGAATTCAATCATTTGATTGCATTTACTATCTATTGTAGAGCAGAACTTTTTAAAAACCAGATTTGATTAAAATAGTAACATGTTTACATTCAGTTCCAATTCATTTCATCTTTTTAATGTAGAGCCTTCCAGAATGAGGTTTCTGAGGCCTACCCCACAACTGCTGCCCAACTTGGTGGGAAGGGACATTCAACAATGTGTCAGAGTAACTCAGGAGAGCGGTCGAGAGCGCTGCAAGGGGGGCAGTTTGCACCCATCTAAGGAGGAGGAGTTGGAAAATCAGAGGGAGGGGAGAGAGAAGTGGGAAGAAGCCACCAGAGCAAGAAGGAATTCAGAGATGCACACGTGATACTCCCCGAGAACACAGAAAATAGAGTTGCCAGATTTGGCCAAGAAACAGTGAAAAGTCTCCAAAAAAATGACAATAACAAAACATAGGATACCCGGTTAAACTTGAATTCCAAATAATTCAATTGCGTGGGACGTACTTCTACTAAAAACCTGTTCGTTGTTTATCTGAAATTCAGATTTAAGTGGGACTCTGTTTTATCTGGTGACTCTAACTAAAAAGCCACTCGGCGTAAAAGTGAAGATGTGTTTTTAAAATCATTTGTGTGCACCCACGATTGGCTTTCTGTCTAGAAATAGCCGTCCAAAGGCTCATTATCCCGGATGTTGTGAGCTAGAACAGCCGGTTAGGTATGACTCACATGTGGTCCTATCCTTTGCTCCTGGGCTAAGGAGTGTGTCAAATAAAGAATCAAGAAGCGTCATGAAAAGAAATGATTGGTTTCCCAGAAGGGACTGGCCTTGTTGGTGGCACCGCCCAAAAGCAAGTTCTTTATAACCCAAAGGAAGACTTCCCAGTGGCGGCGTGAAGAGCCCTGTCCCCAGCCCAGGCTGAAGAGGCTGGGGCAGGCAGAGGGTATAGGGTGAGCTGAGAACAAGTCCCCGTGGGTCAGACCTCAGAGACAGGAAGTGGCCCTTGGGAGATGCCTGGGGGAGGATGGGGCACCAGATGGGCACCCTAAGGCAAATTTTTAAAACCTAGGCTCTATTAATATTTTGGACTAGATCACTGTTGTGGGGGCCGTCCTGTTGAGCAGCATCCCTGGCCTCTGTCCACTAGATGCCAGTAGCATCCCTCCCCCTCCAGTTTTGACAACCAAAAATATCTCCAGCAATTGCCAAATGTCCCCTGGTAGGCAACATTGCTCCAGGTTAAAAATCCCTGTCCTATGGAAAGAGAAGCCAAGGAACCAAGAGCAACAACAGAACATACCTAAAAAACAAATGGGGCAGGCAAGGATCTGTAGCAAGGGGAGCAGAGTCCCATAATTATAGCAAAGTCTCACCATTGGGTTATTTACTCAGGAAGCCTGCCCCTCCCTACCTGCCGCCCTCCCTCACCACTTGCAGAGCCCGGAGAAATGGCAGCCCATAGGATCTCCGAGGGCATAGGGGGAAGCTTTAAGAGAAGACAGTCATTACTCTCAGAAATTGACCACCACAGCCTCTACCTGATCTTCCTGCTTCCACTCCTTCCTTCTATAGTATCTTCTCCAATCGCCAGGGAAGTCTTTGAAAAAGCAGAAATCAGGCCTCATGACACCCTACATAAGACCCTCCAGTGGCTTCCTGCTACACTCAGATTAAACCCCAACTCTTCCCCATGACTTGCCAGGGCCTGCGTGATCTGGCCCCTGCCTACTTCCCCACCTTCACACTGCCCAGATTGCTCCTTGATCACTACCCCCAACCACATTGGCCTGATTGCTGGTCCTACCCCAGGGCCTTGGGTCATGCTGTCACCCCTGCCTCAGATGCTTACTCTCCACAAGGTCTCTGTTTGAATATTACCTCCTTGAATTTTACCTTCCTAAAATTACCTCCCTAACCACCATGTTTAACTGGCTAGTTAGCAATCTCTTGCAAAAGCTCTGCCTTTGCCCCTTACCATGCTTATTGTTTTTTCATAGCTTTCATCCATGTTTATATTTCATTTATATTATCCAATTATTCATTATATTCATTTATACTATTCAATATTTTTGTGCTTACTTTTTTATGGACAATATGTTTACAGGGTTATTTACTTGCCTCTGTCTGCATCTTCAGGGCCTAGAAGAGATCCAGGCACATAGTAGCAACTCAGTAAACATTTGTTGAACAAAAGAGTGACGGGAGCTTGGGAGAGCTAATTACAGAAATGTTGTAATTAGTCGTGTATGTTTAACCTAAGCAGTCATAAATGTGGTTAGCATTTCTCGGTCATCCTCTGTAATCTCTTTGTATTTTGAATACCACTGGAAAACATCAGATCAATATCATTTACAGTTTAGGAGGAAGGACCATATGTCCCCAGATGCCCGGGAGTGTCCCAATTTGTGCCTATTGTTCCAACGGAATTATTAATAGCACCGTCACTCCCAAGAACACCCTGGTTTGCACAATAAATTGAATTCATACAGGGTATGGATGTGTCTTTTAACAAGTATGGGCAATGAGTAATAGAGGCTGAAGATAAAAAGGGATGAAAGGGCTGGAACTTTCAGGCATGACCTCATGGAAGATTTGGAACTAGAATGGAGTCTGGATGGATAGCTAGGAAGAAGGAAGAGCTTTTTTGGATGGAGAAAGTCACACGTGCAAAGGGACAAAGATGAGACTTGGTGAGACCCGGCAAACTGTGATGGAAGGTTTAGGCAAGAGAACGATCAGGGGTAAAATTCGAAGGTAAATAAGGGGCAGAAGGGAATGGCCTAGATTCCAAGGCTCAGACTTAGGGCCGCATCCTGTAGGCCGTAACTGTCTATTTAAGGGCACCGGCATGCTCCTATCACTTAAACGCAGAGTTAGATGGCCAGGTTGGAATGTTTGACACTCATTGAAAAAACAATTCCTTAAACACAAATGACTTGCTCAAATCAGTCCCAGATAAGACAGGAGAGAAGATGATATGGGCTTTAGGGGAGCCTAGGGGAGGCAGAGGAGGCTTGTTAACGGCAGCTGTTTCAACAATTAGAATTAAATTCAGCACAATGATTCAATTTAGGTTAACAAAATCGGGTCTTACATTTCACCTTCTTAATAGCTTCCACTCCTCCAGCGAGCCAGGAGAGCTTGGTTTGGGGATAAGTCACTGCCACTCTTGTTTAGTCAACATTAAAACAACAAACCAGAAGAAGAATGTCCGCTCTCGCACTCTTGAGAAAATAATCAAGTCACTCAGGACTTAATCCCCAACCACTGTAGAAAAAGGTGGGCATGGCTGACTCATCACTGAAGTGAGTGATTTTTATTGTTGGGCCAAGTCTTATTTCCAAAATAGGCCAACAACGTTTTGAAGTCTCATTAAAGCAAACAAATAAACAAGCGAAATCCCTCTTTCAGTCAACTTCACCTCTCTAGAAGTTTTGCTTTTATAAAAAGGATATTTTATCATTCGGATGCATTTTATTCCACGGATACTTTTTCTAGAGCAGATGGATCTCCCCTCTCTTCTTCGTTGGCCAGACACGAAAGAACACTGCTAACACAATGATCCAGCACAGCCACGGATTGTGGCCTGGAGTCTCTAGTCACAGGTGTTTTTACGGAGACATGGTTTTGGGTTTAAAAGCATCTTTGTTCTCCGATTAACCCTCTGGGTTCCTTTAGAGAAACCTGCTTTATGAAAAGGAGAAAAAACAAAGGCAGAGGCACATAAAGGTCTGATACCATCTCTTACCACCGCAAAGAGGCTAGAGTACGAGGAGTGGAATAAGTTAACCTAATTGTCACCAAAGGGTTTGAACTTTGGCTAAGAGTCCTTTGTCTACTTTTTCAGGAAAAGTCGGGGAAACCAAAGTCCTCTGGTTCTTGCATTTCCATTGCTGTTTGAGATGTTCCATTGCAAAAAAATCATTCTGTCAGATAAATGGTAGAGTGGCCTTTAGATGGCCAAGCCCCATGTGCTGAGCTGATGGCCACAGTAGAGCTGAGGAATCAGTGACAAATGTCTATACACAATAAAATCAAAGATAGTGGGCATGCTTTTTGCAGTGGATTCAATTTAGAACTTTCTGTTGTTTCATTGTTGGTGATGGGCATGGTGGTGGTGTTTCTGGAGATGGGACGAAATTTAGAGCTCTGTTTGGATAGATGTCTTCAACTTGCTCACGGATAGACTAAGAAGATTAGAAACGGAGGTGGAATGAAAATCTACACATACAAAGAGCAACAA
Organism: Halichoerus grypus; assembly: GCF_964656455.1. Lineage (NCBI taxonomy): Eukaryota > Metazoa > Chordata > Mammalia > Carnivora > Phocidae > Halichoerus > Halichoerus grypus. The sequence continues at coordinate 125,041,608 of NC_135727.1, read as the reverse complement.
AAATGAAACGAATCATCTTTAAGAAGTTAACTAATCTCTTTTCAGGGTTGGTTTCTTTTTTTTTTTTTTTAAAGATTTATTTATTTATTTATTTGAGAGAGCGAGAATGAGAGAGAGAGAGAGAGTACATGAGAGGGGGGAGGGTTAGAGGGAGAAGCAGTCTCCTCGCCGAGCAGGGAGCCCGATGCGGGACTCGATCCAGGGACTCCAGGATCATGACCTGAGCCGAAGGCAGTCGCTTAACCAACTGAGCCACCCAGGCGCCCTCAGGGTTGGTTTCTATTTTATTTCCATTAAAAAGAAAAATCCCCACATTATTGGAAAATAATTAGTTGTTTCCCTCAAAATAAAAGATAGTCCAAAGAGAGCATTTCTACATAATATGGTGGAATTGACATTCTGGAATTTCCAAGGCTAGGGCATAAGAAGCCTTGCCAGGTTCTCTTGGAATGCTTGCTAGTGGGGAAGACTGCCACCATGCTGTGAGGAAGCCCAAGCTAGCATGTGGAGAAGCCACATGGAGAGAGAAGGGTGACCAACCAGCTGCCATAATCCCAGCCGTCCCAGGCACCATACGTGTGAGTGCCAAGCCTTCAGATGACGCCAGGCCCAACCTCCATCTGATAGCCATCACTGAGATGAGACTCCGAGCAAGAACCATCAGCTGAACCCAGTCTACCCACAGAACCATAAAGATAGTAATACATGTTTTTTAAAGCCACTAAGTGTGGGGTGGTTTGTTGTGGGGTAATAGATCATTGCAACCGTCCCTGAAAGTAATGTCAACTTGCAAATTTGGTGACGACCAGAGGATAAAAGGATACAGAGGTGGCTGAGAGCCAGGACTTTGCCTCCAGGCTGCCTGGGATTGACTCCATGGGTTCAAATCCTGGCCCCACCACTTTGGATACTTACTTGCCCTCTCAAAGGCTTAGCTTCTTATTTGTGAAATGTGGAGGATGACAATAGTCTGTTTGAATGGTGCTTGTGAGACACAAATAAATTCCTACAATGTACATAGCACACTGCTTGTCAAAGGGTGCCCACTAAACAAATTTCATCTTATTAATAATGAAAACTGCCCATAGAAACTAAAAGGCTTTGCAGGAGAAAAAAATTCATTTGCTTATTTAAATAAATGAATTCTGTATTTGGATAATTTGTTCTAGTGTTTCTAGTGGGCTCACGCGCTCTTTGGAAAAGAATCATCTCTAAGATGGTAAACTTGGAAAAGGAGCTGGCACATTTAAAGATCGTTTTTGGGAAATGATGTTGGTGAAAAACTTAATGTTTCTTCTAAAAACCCACCAGCAGAGAAGCAAACACAGAAATGAGTCTGAAGGCGTCTGTGGCAAAGTTAACTCCACCGGGCCCTGGGTAATGTATACTGTACATTCCAGGAATGGTGCTGCCTTGGAAATTTATTATGTGTAACATTTAATAAAGGGAAGAGTTTAACAAAACACCCTGGAGATCTGTGTTCTAATTGAGTATCTGCTTTGATGTGTGACTTAGAGTAAGTCACTGGAGCTCTGTCTCTTATTTCCAACTACTATAAAACAGGATTATGAACACATTCAGAGCATCCTCAGACAGTGAAAAATAAAGGGGAGGCAAAGGACCTGAAAATGCGGATGCTTCAAAGAGAATGGCCAGAGGTGTGTAGGATAATATCATTAGCATCAGAACAATGAGGAGTCCCTGCGAGTTTCAGCAGGGGCTAGACTGGGGCAAGGAGCATGAAAATGTCCTAAAGACATGGACACCTTCCAGCCTGCTACTTACGGATGCCAGAACGAGACTAGAAAGTCCCACCTTCTTACCTGTGGAATAAAGTAGTATATATGATCTATATCTATCTATCTATCTATCTATCTATCTATCTATCTATATCTATCTATCTATCATCTATCTATATCTATCTATCTATCTATCTATCTATCTATCTATCTATCTATCTGGCATGTTATGGTATATACTATATGATCCATATACAACATATATAGTATACACCATACAGCCCATATACCATATCCAAGTATATGGACATGGGGGGTATCACTTAGAAAACTCCAATTGAAATCATACCCACCTGGTTCTGATCAAACACAAGCCTTTAAAATCAGGGGAGCCCATGGTCAAAAAAATTCATCCTACAAAATGTTAAGTGACTGGAGAATATTCCAATGGCCAGGAGGGGCATGTCTGTTGGATCTAATAACAACAGGGTGTTAACTGCAGAGAGTACTAGCCACATTTTACTGAGAAGGACCCCTTTCATTTTGGGAGAATTGCCACTCTGAAGAAATTGTTGACAAATACATGGCTTTTCTCTAGTATTTGTATTGGAATGTCTATCTCTTAAGTCTTGGTTAGGCCTAAATCACCTTCATCGGCATCATGATTCATCCTAAATTTGGCACATTCTTTTGTAGGCTCTCAAAGTCCCACGTCTCCCCAAATCATATGTGAATTTAGAGATTAACTGATGGGGAGCTGGAGAAAACAAAAGGCACTTCCATTTAAAGATCTTACAGAGACAGACCCCTGATGTATGTTACACTGAGCTCGTTGGAAAAAAACAAGACCCATTCAAATCTCCACACAGCAATCAAGGAGTTTTGTTTCCTAAATGGCCAAGTTGGAGTGGAAACTAGGGAGAGGGTACTCATAAGAGGAGACAGGCAGAGGGCTTTATCCTTGGGCCACCATTTTGGTTAGGCCACCAAGACACCCAAGGGTTTTGTAAAAGAAATACATTATTAAGTATGACAAGAAATCCCCTTGCTCTATGGGTAGAGGTGAGGGGGCTGTTCTAGCAGATGATTGATCCCATATTTGACCATCTTTTTTCTTTTATTAGTCTTCTGGGTTTATTACCTTCCCTTTTGTCAGCTCCTTTTAAAAACATGTTTGGGATTGCAGAACCTTACCATGCAATATGTGTGAGGCTCTTTATGGATTTCATGACATTACTACTTCCGATGTTCGACAGACTTGTAGGTCACATACCTGAGTCGGTAAACCGTTTCCATAAAGGGCCAGATTATAAATATTTCCGGCTTTGTGGGCTATATAGTCTCTCTCAACTCTGCACTGTAGCATGAAACCAGCCACTGACAAAACATAAAAGGATGAGCGAGGCTATGTGCCAATAAAACTTTACTTACAAAAGTAGGCAGTGGGGTGGATCTTGGGCCCATTGGCTGGTGTTTGTAGACCTTCGGTCTAGACTCTTGCTGTTCAAAATGTGCTCCGTGGACCAGTGATCCCGGCATCACCCGGGAGCTTCTTAGCAATGCAGAATTCTGGTCCTAGACCTCCTGAATCAGAATCTGCATTTTCACGAGGCCCAGGGGATGCACGGGCGTATGAAGGTGCAGCCCTGAGCTGAATGGCGTAGGGTTTCCTCAGGGAACAATTCTATGTCCTCCTCTCACTGGCCCTAAATCTATCTTCCTCACCCTGTCCCACCAGATCATATCTCAGGCAGAACCCCTAGTTTTGGGGGGTTTGTTTTGTTCTGTTTTGTTTTGTTTCTTCTGGGCAGCAGAACAGTCTCATTCTTAGCTATTAAGAAGTCTGGTCCAATCGAAACTGATATTTCAAGAGCAAACATTTCAAAGGCTCTCAGCTTTCCCATTGCTCCACATGCCCAGCTTGGAAACCTTAGTGAACCCTATTTTCAGCCTTTCCCGCCTCTGCTGCCTGCAGCGTCTGCCTCCTCCAGGGTCCAGCTGGAGGAGGGAGGGAAATGGGGGAGCAGAGCCTTCTCCTGGTCCCGTGACCTCACGGTCTGCTGTGGGAGCCTCATCGGGCAGTCGTGCAAAAGCTGGCTCTTTCTCCGGTGTGGTGCTTTTGTGGGATGTGGGCCACCTGCCCACCACCCCGGGACCTCAGGCTCCTCCCAGCCTCCCCACTCCAACCTTCCTCTCTCTCGCTTACCTCACAGCCGCTCTGCGGTGGGGCCTTCTCACCCTGGCAGGCGTGTCCGTTGGCGGTTGGCCCCGGGGGGCCACCTTCAGCATCACCCGCTCAGCCCCGGGAAAACTTAACCCCTTTCCCCGCCGGGCTCTGGAGGTGTGGGCTGTGCCAACCACCGCAGCTTCTGACTTGTCTTCTCACCTTTGAACTCGCCCAGGCAAGAGTCGGGCACCAGTCTCTGTGGCCCAGATGCTGGGACAGGGGCAGGATCAGAGTCCCCGAGGCTGGCTTCTACTCTCGCAGCAGGCGGAGACCGCACGCTGACCGCCCTCCCAGAGGGGACCAGAGCGAACTCGTGACCCTCTCTCTTCTTTCTACGGGCTGCTCCCTTCTCTCAGTGCCCGGCTTCCCCCGCGTGCAGGCAGGTGGCAGGCAATGAGCAAGGGTCCCAGAGTCCGCTTGGAACCGCTTAGCAAATCCTCCCTGGATAGTCTAGCTCATTTATTGTCTTCAGCTTCGGGCCCCGGCCAGAAACTGCCCCCAAACAGCCTGTTCAAGAGAGTTCGTTCCAGTCCCTTTATCCCGAGGAGGACAGTGACACTTAGTGAAGTTAAGTGGCTGGCACGGGGGCCCTGGCTAGTAAAGGGCGAGCTGAAGATCTACACCCCTGACTCCCAGGCTGGCCTTCTCCCTTCCCAGAACTGCTCTCTGAGACACTCTTCCAAGCCTTCACTTTATATCCAAGCAGATGGACCCTCTTGATGAACGCTCTTAATTTCCAGCTAAGAAACGTAGCCATTACAGCATCTTTCCCTATTTTGTGGAGTGGAAGATTCAGCAATCAGATAAATAAGGGGAAATTTTTAAGATTCACTCACTGAAGAGAAGTCGGCCTGTTATATATTTTCTTTGTCGAGAAACCAGGAGCGAACTGACAGGGAAAATGTTTGCCCTGTGAAAAAAGTGGCTCGCCAAACAGAATATATTAAATGATTCCAATTTTGTTTTAAAAATATATGCGCATGCATATAAAAGTGCCTGGGACAATACGTCACATGCTGTCATTCTTGCTGGGCTCTAGGACTTTGGTCATCAGCCTTCTTTGTCTACCTTTTTTATGCTCTTCTAGAGTGTTGGATGTTTGTTCCAACGCTCATGTTACTTTTATTATAAGGAATAGGCACACATTTATCTTGACAAAATATAGAAAGGAAGGCTGTTTGTTTGTTTTTAGCTTTTGTTACTATCAATTTTCCATTCCCTGTAATTTTAGCATCAACACACAGGACAGCAATAACAGCCTTTAGAATTTTGGCAAGTTCTCTTACCTGGGATCCGTAATCTGTGTCATGTGAAAAAGACAACCATGAATTTGATGAAATGTGATTTCCCGGGAAACGTATGATTTCAGGAAAAAGGATTTACAGAAGAAGAAGAAGAAGAAGAAGAAGAAGAAGAAGAAGAAGAAGAAGAAGAAGAAGAAGAAGAAGAAGAAGAAGAAGAGAAGAAGAAGAAGAAGAAGAAGAAGAAGAAGAAGAAGAAGAAGAAGAAGAAGAAGAAGAAAGAAAGAAAGAAAAAAAGAAAGAAAATTAGCTCATTGAGAAAAAAAGTGTTTGTGTCGGTTCTGTGTCCGGCAGGGCCTTAGGATTGGCATCTTCTATGTATATAATGAAGTCGCCAGGAGCCTGATCTGCCTTCACCTTTGATCTGCAGAGGTCAGGGTTTCAACTGGGATGTTTGTTGATTCTCCTGCAGCATTCATTTATTTCTTGGTTTCCTGATGGCCCGTTTGAAAATCAACGAACTCAGTCCCAAACCCACAAACTCGGTTCAGATTGGATGACAGTCCAACCCGCTCATCGTAAACTTGAGATGGGTGAGGCCTCGTAATATTGGGGGGCAAGGACATCCATCTCATTACCAAGTCTGAGTGCCCTTCGGCATCCGTCCTTGCCCCTCCCCGCATACCCTTCACTTTATCTTCACCCCAGCCGGAGGACGTCCACCCACGCCCTTCCAGGTCCTCCACAGAACTGCCACAGATAGCCCTACTTTCAAGCTCCCATCCCAAGTAGGAAGGAATTCTTCCCTTTTTTATGGCTCCTCACACTTGTGGCTATTTATTTGCGTGTCTTACCTCCCCTGGGACGTTTTGGGACTACGCATTATTAATCATTGGGGTCCCCAAATAGCTTAGTGCAGCGTCTGGCACCAAATGCACACCAAATGCCTTTCCTTTAAGATCTAGTTATTATTTTTCTGCAAGGTATGCAAGCACGCAGTTTAAGGGGTTAAATGGTTCCACGGGCTTGATTTGAAAAAGCGGCACTCCGCTACCCCCTCTCCTCACTTCTTATTTCCTGCTCCCCAAAGGCAACGACCTTAACTCTTTGGAAATTGATCCTCATGCCTCTAGGTTGTGTGCGTATATTGCTACTTCTTCATTTTTTGATTTCTGCGTTACCCATCAGCTTCCATTTTGGAGGCTGAGGATTGAGCTCTCCGCGACTCGCCACCCACTTGCCTCTGCCACCCACACGCACGCCTCCTAGCCTCCAATCCTGGAAGTACAGTCATGCTATAACTTCGGTCCGACCAAGATTCAGTTTGCATGATTGTGACGAGGTAATGCCCGCCCACCCAACTGCTCTCTCTGGGGGTAGAAATAAGCTTTTTATTTTATTTTATTTTATTTTATTTTATTTTATTTTATTTTAAGCTTTTTATTTTATTGGCTTGGTTTTCTCTGGACGTATCAGATGCATTCGCAGGCACCACCTTGGCTTTAAATCTCTCCTCTTACTGCTTCTGAACACTTCCAGGAAGTCTATCCAGTTCATCTTCTTAGGAAAATCTCTCCCAGAGCTTCTGCCTGCCTTGTCTCTCCACCACCCCGGGGTCTCCTTTCCCCAGAATCTTCAGGCTCCCCTGTACGCCTGGCTCCCAATGCCCTGTTTCCTCTGCCTCCTTTCTGATTTCTTCCTTTCTGTGGTGGAGCGCATCCCTTGGTTGGTTCCTGAGAATGGATGCACGGGAAGTAATTTTTTTGAGATACTGTGCGGCAGAAAATGTCTTTACCTTTGACTGATAGTGTTACCTTGCTCTGGGATTCTATGCCGGGGGTCATTTTCCCTCAGAAATTTGAAGGCATTGCTTTAGTCGCTCTCCGCTTCTGGTGGCGCCGCCAAGAAGTTTAATGCTGTTCTGATTCCTGATCATCTGTGTGAACATTGTTCCTTTTTCTTTCCTTTCTCTAGAACTCTGACCATCTTCTCTTGGTGCTCGGTGGCCTTATATTTCATGATGAGGTATCTTGGGGTGACTCAACTGTCAAACATTATGCTGGACACACTGTGGGGGAGCCTTACAAGTCGGACGATCAAACCTCTTGTTCCCAGGAAATTTTTTTGGAATTGTTTCTTTGATAATTTTCAACTCCGCATTTGTATTGTCCTCTACTTTTGCAACCCCTAGTTTTTGAATTTTGTCTCTCCGTTGTTGTGTCCCCTTCCCCTCCCTTTTATCATGTCTTTCTTCTCCCATATTCCTTAACTTCGTCTTTTAAGGCAATTTTGTGGCAGATCTGCTCAATTTCCCTTCCAGTACTTCAAGTCTTTCATTTCAGCTGTTCTATTGTAATCTCGAAAGGCCGTTATTCTTAGTCTCTGAGTGGTGCTTTTTCAAAACATCTGTCCTTGTTTCGCGCATGTGATACCGTCTGGTTTTTTTCCCAAGGATATTAACATCCTTGAATTTGCCTACCCCCTTGCATAGCCTCTTTTGCTCCACATCGCTTTTTCTTCCTCTTTTTTTTTAAAAAGATTTTATTTATTTATTTGACAGAGATAGAGAGAGAACACAAGCAAGGGGAGCAGCAGAGGGAGAGGGAGAAGCAGGCTTCCCGCTGAGCAGGGAGCCCGACGCAGGTATCGATCCCAGGACCCTGGGATCATGACCTGAGCCGAAGGCAGCCGCTTAACCGACTGAGCCACCCAGGCGCCCCAGCTTTTTCTTCCTCTTATGTTGCACGCTGCTTCCCTCAAAATCTATCAGTCCTTGACTGTGTGGGTGTGAGAGGGACACCCGGACAGCAGAAAGCTCTGAGCACACGGGTGGAGTGGTTTGCTACGGGCTTCCTTCTAGAGGGATTAGAACCTTCTGATGTCAGTATCTGTAGACGTCTTCCTCTCAGATGGAAGAGATTGCCCTGAGGGGACTCCCACAGCCCTGCCTAGTAGGAGCATGCACAGCTACCAGAATCGGGAGTCGAGTGTGGGAAACAGGGAGAAGGTTAGCGTCGGTGCCTCAGGATTTAGAATATATATGTTTATTAAAATCGTTCTTTCCAACGTGGACTCCTTGCCCTAACCTAGAGTTTCTCAGCCTTGGCTCTATTAACATTTGGGGCGGGACAGTTCTTTGTTGTGGATGTTTAACAGCATCCTTGGTCTCTACCCACCGGATGCCAGTAGCATCAATCCCACCCCCTCAGTGTGATAAACAAAAACGTCTCCCCGAATTGCCAAATGTCCCCTGTGGGGCAGTCACCTCAACCTGAGAAGCACTGCCTTAACTCTACCTGGTGTTTCCCAGGCTAGAAGTTCTCTCTCTTTCCTAAGCATAAGCATATGCTTTCGTTCTGGGTTTAGTGGACATCAAATCCTTAGTTGTCCGGAGGATCCCAAAGTTTAACTGTTTCTTAAATAAACATGCCACTAACCCTTCTATCATTAGCTCCACGTTTGCACTTTTTTTTTTTTTTTTTTGCTGCAGTATCTGAGCCAATCAATTCCTGAGCCTTTGGGGGGTTCTCTAATACCGTTTTTTTCCCTTGGCTTTCTCCATTGCTGATTTAGGTTCCCACTTTCCTGGGCCTGCTAAATCAATTAGCATATCCATCTGCTCACCAGCTGCTGAAATTTTGTTCCTATTATCTCCTCTCTTTTTCTTTGTTGTCCTGGGTTTCTGCCTTTTGTTTTTAAATGTATTTACAGCCATGGGAGGTAAGGACGGGATTTCAGGAAGGGGAAGAGATACACATGTGTATTCTAATTCACTGTCTTTAATGAGAAGCCGAGTCAACCACTTTCAAGTTGTAGAAATGTTATCTACAGTAGAATGGGGGGGGGCACGAGGATTGTAGGAAGGAGTGGAGGCTAATAAGAACATTCAAACTGCCGTATTTAAGTGCTACCCGCCATGTTGGTACTTTGCATCATACTTAGGTACTACCTCGAGGCATTTAAAGGCAGCCTATTTAAGTACTCACAAGACCAACTGCACGTGTCATGTTTCCACCGAATTATGCTGTTAGCACAAAAAGCACTGAAAAGGGAGGTGGGCGTGGGGAAGAAGCCTATTACTCGGCTCCCACTTTGGCTCCATGATAGGATTCTTTAATAGATGAGTCACTCTTTCCTTTAGGATGTGGCTTACAGTGTTGTGGTATTAATCTCCTCGTGTTCCACGGTTGGGTCATGAGGGTCTGCCCTTCTCTTTCTTGTCTGAGAAAAGCCAGAGAAAAGGAGAATTGGGTCTCAGGGAAGCATGGGAATATGGTGGATGTAATACCGCGATTCCAGCGGCCTGGGCTTCAGACCTTTGCCTCCTCTCTGTGTCCCACCCCCACTCCTGTCTATCGCAAGAAGGAGGGGGGTGTGGGAGGGTGGTTTCTTCACAGGCCCCTCCCTTCCACACAGGTTCTGTCCTCTCATTGGTCTATTTTCTCCTCCGGCCCAGTCAGAGGAGTGCAAGGTGGAAGGGTGAGTCCATTTATTTGTGGCTCGACTGCTTTATCTAATTCAGGGAGATGAATTCAGCAAATTATTGCAGTCTTCTGACTAGGTTATGCTGACTGGTACAAAGTTATCACTAATGTGGAATATGCTTTACAACAATATGTACTCTTTACCTGAATCCTAAATATGATTAGTTTGACTTCTTAACCTTTCTTTTTCCAAAAATAAAATAAAATAAAATAATATTTTGTAGGAAAAGTCCTGATATGGATTTTCCTCTTCCTCTGAGATTAGGTAAACCCAAACAGAACTTTAAGTAAACTCCTATTAATCTTTTCATAAAACATTTCTCACACGTTTATAAGTAATACAGATATCATGGAGGTTTTTAGTGCTATCACAAACATTCTCCTCTCTTTCCTGGCATGCCATAGGATGTCACTCCTTTAATTGCTCTAAGGTAGGTGTGGTCAGATGACTTGCATCGGTGAAGAAAATGAGAGGATATGCTTTAAGAGTCCGTATGTGATTTAACATTTACCCTTTGCTTATCTTATTTATCACAGAAGAATGTCCAGATGGGGTGTCCTTCAGCCTGGTTTCCTGAGTGACTTCAATGGGCCTAAACCCACGCAAACTTATGTTGGACAGGTAATATAGAAAGAGAATGATATTTTCGTTGGGTGAAACACTGAGATGTGGGGGCTGTTTGTTACTGCAGTATCATCTAGTTTCTACTGACTGCTACAGACTTGGTACTTGATGGAGTTTGTATAATTCAGAAACATTAATAATATTTTCCAGGGAAATACACATGTGTAAGACAGAAGCAAAACTACTTTGCTTGGAGATGGGTTGGGAGTCTGGAGACCTAGCTTCGCTATTCCTTCCCTCCCTGTGTACTTCTGAAATACCATCTCACAATCTTATCCAAACACAGTTTGAAAATCAAAGACTTCCAAACAAATACCAAGAAGTTCTCATGATAAGAGTTTTATGTGTTCTTTTCATTCAAAAGCAATGTGAAAAATCTATGCCATAACCACTCAATAATAAGCTAAAACTAATTATAATCAGGCAAATGAAATAAAAACTAAAACAACCGGGGTCTTTTCCCAGCGAATATGTCCTAATCACATACACATGCTTTCAGTATGAAGCCAAGGTTCTGTGTTTGCCTTTCCATACACAGCAGAACTTTGAGACCAGGACTGAATATCCGTATGGGAACCGGGAGACGCCATGTTCGGTTGTCCTGCCCCAGGGTCTGCTCTCATCTTCTTCTCCTCACCTGATTCCTCATTTCCATGTGAGTTCTGCTGTCAGCTTAGTGATTACATTTTAGTCACAGCTAAAGGTCTCAATGCTTTCAAGCATCCTTAAATGTTACGGTGTCTTAGTTCTTTGAGAATCTGATTTAAACCATGGACTCCAGAAAAAAAAAAAATCAAATACACACTTAATATGTATATCAGATTGCTGGAGTTTGAATAAATCTTGATCGGGTCGTTCTCTAAATCTACCCAGAATGAATTTGGCCTCTTGAAGATGTGTGTATTTCTGTATTTGGTCAAGATGTATGTGAAAGGACACTATATTTAATAGTTTCACATATTGGCTAATATTTCAAGAGCATCTCAAATGGTAGAACTCATTAATTCCATATCTTTATTGGGGTGAAATATATATGACATAAAATTTATCATTTTTAGTGCATACTGCAATGGCATTGAATATATTCACATTGTTGTGCGACCGTCACTACCATCCGTCTCCAGAACTTTTTTCATCTTTCCAAACTGAAACTGTACTCATTAAATACTAATTTCTCATTCTCCCCTCTCCCAGCCTCTGACAATCACCATTCTACTTTCTGTCTCTATGAAAGTGACTACTCCAGGTGCCTCATTACAAGTGGAATCATATAGTACTTGTCTTTTTGTGACTGGCTTATTTCACTCAGCATTATGTCGTTAAGGTTCATCCATGTTGTAGCAGGTGTGAGAATTTCCTTCCTTTTTAAGGGTGAATCATATTCCATTGAGTGTATAGACCACATTTTCTTTATCCATATATCCATCGATGGGCACTTTAGTTGCCTCTACCTTTTAGCTATTATGAATAATGCTGCTCTAAACATAGGTGTACAAATACATATTCAAGTCCCTGCTTTCAATTCTTTTGAGTATACACCCAGAAGTGGACTTGCTGGAACAGATGGTCCTTCTATTTTTACTTTTTGGAGGAACTGCCATGTTGCTATCCACAGCAGCTGCACCATTTTACATTCCTACCAGCAATGCAGGAGGGTGCCAATTTCTCTATGTGTTGCCAACACTTGTTATTTTCTGTTTTTTTTTTTTTTTTTTTTTTCCATAATGGCCATCCTAATGGATGGGAAATGATATCTCATTGTGGTTTTGATTGGCATTTCCCCAATGATTAGTGATGTTGAGCATCTTTTCATATGCTTGTTGGCCATTTTTATATTTTTGGAGAAATGTCTACTCTAGTCCTTTGCTCATTTTTAATTGGGTTTTTTGATTGTCGACTTGTAGGACTTCTTCATAAATTCTAGATATTAACCCTTTATCAGAGAGATGATTTGCAAATATTTTCTCCAATCCCATGGGTTGCTTTTTCACTCTGTTGATGGTGGACTTCGATGCACAAAAGTTTTGAATTTTGATGTACGCCCATTTGTCTGTTTTTTCTTTTTTTTTTTTCAGTGTCATATCCAAAAAATCATTGCCAAATCTAGTGCTGTGAAGCTTTCCTTTCATGGTTTCTTCTAAGAGTTTTATAGTTTTAGCTCTTATGTTTATAAGTCTTTGACCCATTTTGAGTTAATTTTTGTATATGATATAAGGGCTTAACTTTATTCTTTTGCATGTGGATATCCAATTTTCCCAACACCATTGATTGAAAAGACTGTCTTTCCTCCCATTGAATAGTCTTGGCACTCTTTTAAAAAAAATCATTGGACTGTCTATGCAAGGGTTTATTTCTGGGCTCTTTTCTATTCCATTTGTCTGTTTGTCTGCCTTTACCCTAGTACCACACTGTTTTGATTTCTGTAGCTTACATAATATATTTTGAAGTCAAGGAGTATGATGTTTCCAAACCTGTTCCTCTTTTTCAAGACTGTTTTGGCTATTTAGGGACCCTTGAGAGTCTATATTAATTTTAGGATAGATTTTTCTATTTCTTCAAAAAAAATCAGGGGAATTTCTATAGGGATTGCACTGAATCTGTAGATCGCTGAGTGTAGCCATCTTAACAATGTTAAATCTTTCAATCCACGAACACAGGATGTCTCTCCAATTATTTGTGTCCTCCTTAATTTCTTTGTGCATTGTTTTGTAGTTTTCAGTGTAAAAATCTTTCAGTTCCTTAAGTCTATTCCTAAGTATTTTATTCCTTTTGATGCTATCGTAAGTGGAATTATTTTTCTAATTTCCTTTTCAAGTTGTTCATTGTTAGTGTATAAAAACACAACTGATTTTTGCATGTTGATTTTGTACTGGACAACTTTGTTGAATTCATTTATTAGTTCTACCAATTTTTCAAGGAATGTTTAGGATTTTCTATATACAAGATCATGTCATCTGCGAACAGAGATACTGTCGTTCTTATCCAGTTTGGATGTCTTTTATCTCTTTTTCTTACCTGATCTCTCTGGCTAGGACTTCTAGTACTATATTGAATAGAAGTGGTAAAAATGGGCTCCCCCCCGCCTTGTTTCTGATCTTAGAGGAAAAGTTTTCAGTCTTTCACCATTGAGTATGGTGTTCACTGTGAGTGTTTCACATATGGCCTTTATTATGTTGAAATTATTTTCTTTTATTCCTAGTTTTTTTAATGTTTTTCTCATAAAAGTGTGTTGAATTTTGTCAAATGCTTTTTCTGCATCAATAGAGATGATCCTGTGGGGTTTTTTTTTTTTTTTCATTATTTCAATGTGGTGTATTACATTGATTCCATATCTTTTAAAACATAGGGTTAAAAATATTTTCAAATAAAATCCAGGCTAAAGGAAGCACTGATGTGTCATCTCATTGCTACCTGTGCACACAAACGAGACCTCGCCACTCTTCTTTCCAAGAATTCTTCTTGACTTCCTAAGCTTCTACCTTTTGCTCCTTCCTTTCCTTATGGTTTCCTCCTGAAAATGAATTTTTTAAGTAAAGAAATATTAACGTCTCGAGGAAGAGGCAAACCTACAGTCCTATGATCATAGATGGTTACAACTGAAAATGACTTCAGAGCTTATTTTGTCTACCTGTCGCAAGGACACAGAGCTCGCTTTGTTTAAAAACTGTGCTATTGAAGTACAGTGTATTTCGACGGGCCAGGTGTCACATCTCATTATGTGTTTCAAGCTTGATACACACACACGAACAGAGAGAAAAGGGATTACATACAGGACTAGCCACGGGTAGATTCAAAAGTATTTAACTTCAACTGGAATATGTCTTCTTTCCAGTTTTACTTCTGTGAAAGCTATTCGATTGCTTTTATACATCAGTACGCTCATCAAAAAAAGATGGTTTACCTGAAAAATTCACTTATACCATCTCATTGAGTCCTGAAAACAACCCAGTGAGGTAGATATTATAATTCCCAAAAGACACATACAGGTCAAAAGAGAGATTACAAAATAGCAGTCAAAAAGACATATGGAGAATTCTAGAGAGAAGGGATATGATGACAGTGTGGGAAAGGAGTTAACAGTTTGACTTGTTACACTGTACCAAAAATGAGGATGAAACACTTAGATGAAGACAAAAGTTTTAGAAGGGATTTATTAGTATTACCATTATATTGGAAATAACCATATGAAGTCGTGACCAAAAATAGAAAAATTGTTCTAGCTCTATCACTAAAGTGACCTGGAAGCCAACTACTAGCACACATGTAGAAGTCCTTACTATATGCCCCGAATGCCCGGATTTGGGCTTCTAATTCGATTTTCCATTAAAAGAGCATTTTGTGTGGATAAAGAATATGTGGTATATATATACAATGGAATATTATGCAGCCATCAAAAGGAATGAGATCTTGCCATTTGCAACGACGTGGATGGAACTGGAGGGTGTTATGCTGAGCGAAATAAGTCAATCAGAGAAAGATATGTATCATATGACCTCACTGATATGAGGAATTCTTAATCTCGGGAAACAAACTGAGGGTTGCTGGAATGGGGGGTGGGGTGTGAGGGATGGGATGGCTGGGTGGTAGACATTGGGGAGGGTATGTGCTATGGTGAGCACTGTGAATTGTGCAAGACTCTTGAATCACAGATCTGTACCTCTGAAACAAATAATGCAATATATGTTAAGAAAAAAAAAAAGAAGAAGATAGCAGGAGGGGAAAATGAAGGGGGGGAAATCGGAGGGGGAGACGAACCATGAGAGACGATGGACTCTGAAAAACAAACTGAGGGTTCTGGGCAACGGGGGAGGATGGGTTAGCCTGGTGATGGGTATTAAGGAGGGCATGTTCTGCATGGATCACTGGGTGTTATGCACAATGAATCATGGAACACTACATCAAAAACTAATGATGTAATGTATGGGGATTAACATAACAATAAAAAAATTTTTTAAAAAAGAGCATTTTGTGAGTATTGGATATCATATTCTCCCTCAGGGGAAAACAGGGGGTGTATAAAATATTTGTTTTTCCCAGACAGTTGTGTCTTTGGAAGGCTGAGTCCATGATGTATACTAAAAAGGAGAACAATGAATATAAAGTGTCCAAAAGGAAGTCGTAATAAAAAATAAAGATGACAAGGATGGGAAATATTCCATGAATTTTATTACAGAGGGGAGTATTGACTTAAAAAGGTGTCTGTAGAGAAGTTGCTGATATGCTGGGGGTTACCACCACTCTCAAGAAAATTGAAATCACCAGATTTTAGTTATGGTGGCAGAGCCGGGGTGATGTTGACAGAATGAAGGGATGGGCTACATGGAGACTCTTAAAAATGTAAGGATTTTGCCTGTGTGTCGTCAGCGCTGTTTGGAGGGTGGGGGCTGATGTTCTCACCATCCATCAGACATCCTACTTCAGGAAAGGTCGAGAACTGGACCTTGTAGCAAGCACTCCGTCAAGGTGTGCACATCCAGTACCCGGTCTGAGCTGCAAGCTGGCCTCTCTCCCTAAACCAACGGTTCCCACCATTCTTTGGGGGAATATCCATACACCCTCCTCAAAGCAACAGGAATGTACTCTGGCAAGGCACTCCACCAGAAGCAGGGGAATGAGAATTTCCTGGGGACACATGTGCCAGGGAAAAGCCCCCCAAGTGATGCGGACCCTCCCCCTCCTACTTGGGAGGAGCTGACCCCCTCTGTGGAGAATCACGCTTCCCACCAACGTAATTGCAAGGGCTTCAACTTCTGCAGCAGTAAAGGTAATAGTCCATGAAACAGCCCAGAGTATCTGGTTTCCAAAAGGAACTTCACGTACGAGTTTAAAGAATTTAAAATAAGGACATTATGATTTAAGTGATTAAAGTATACTAATTAAATCATCTTACAGGCAAAACTCCAAAGTCCTTAGTTTCTTGGTGTAGATAAAACAATTCCATGAAATTTCGTTAAACTACTGAAAGACAGAGCTGTTGGCAACGAAAGTAGTGGGCTTGAAGAGAGCTAGTTTGCGTTGTATTAATCGGGGAATTAAACAAAATGCGTGAAATGCCAGTGGTTCATAATGGATCTTTCTTTTTCCCGTAGTGCGCCTAGGCCAGCCGGGAGGGAGGAACGTGGCGTGTTGTGTCCCTCGCTGGTGATTTCCGTGTGTCGGGCAGGGAGCTGGGCTGTAGCCTGGCCCAGGGAAAGAGGGCTATCATCCTGGGCACCGGCTCGCACCCCACACCATGCCAGGGGTTCTTTTCAGTGACGAGATTAGAAATTACACTCCCTGATCTGGTTTGGGAATTGAGATTCCAAAAGGTGAGGAAATAGAACATTTCTCAGGCAATGTGGACACTTCCATAAAGCTCTCCCGTGCGCGCTCCTCTCGTGGAACTAATTGCTACTTTTTTGTTACCTCCACTAGCATTTTATGGGCACTGTTACCCCACTACTGCTTTTATTGTTGTCCTGACAGGATTATTGCTCCCCTGGGAGCTTGTGAGGCCCTCACTCCATCGCCCTCAGAGCCCTCTGGGCACCCCGGCCCAGGCTTCCCGAGCTGAGGGGCCTTGGCTGGCAAGAGGCTGAGCCGAGCATGCGAAGAGGGCTGAAGGAGATCGGATCAGCAGGCTCTACGCACCAGGCTTGCCGTCAGTTCCCAAACCCTTCCTGTTCCCTAACCTCGCATCCCACGGTTTTCTGGGGGTGTTTCTAGAGCCGTCGCATTGAGTCGCTCGGCTGTACTATAAACTTCCAAATACATTCCTCTTCTCTTTAAGATCTCCAGAGTTGAGTTTCTTTTTTTTTTTTTTAAGATTTTATTTATTTATTTGTCAGAGAGAGAGAGCGAAAGAGCACGTACAAGCAGGGGGAGTGGGAGAGGCAGAGGGAAAAGCAGACTCCCCGCTGAGCGGGGACCCCAATGCGGGGCTCGATCCCAGGACTCCAGGATCATGACCCGAGCCGAAGGCAGACGCTTAACCAACTGAGCCACCCAGGCGTCCCCAGAGTTGAGTTTCTGTGCTTGAAACCAAACACAGGGCCAGAGACATTCTCCCACAGTTATCTGGCCTTCTCTCCCTTCGTGCCTTTGCCCCCAATCACCCTGCTTCCTCTGTCATGTGGGGTGATGGGAGTCACATACTCTAAGAGCCATGGGAACTCCCGGAGCCATGGGGCTCCCAGGCAATTGACTCTGGTTACCCAGCTCCTGACTCCCCATCCTCAGTTAGCGGTGACGGAGTCATTGCCATGGATACTGTGACCATGTAAATCCTTACTTATTTCTCTTCTTAGGTACCGATGCCTTAGTTTACCGTGATGCCGGGAAAGCACCTGACCTCCCCTGGCCTCTGCAGAGGATTTGAACTTCTATTGCTTGGCTCTGGGGAGGGTGTAAGGAAGCAAGACTTTGCTCTGGATGGCACGATCTCAGGAAGCAGGGCTAATTCTGGGCTTGGGTATTGCAATAAATCTCAACTAGGAGGAGGGAAGACGAGAACCAGGCCAAGGCTGTACTTGATAAAGAAGCAGCAGTCACTCATAGTAGCCAGGGGAGGGGGAGGCTTTCTATTTTGTGGCTTGGACAATGTCCGTGTTTTGTCTATGACCCAACATGTTTACGGAGGAGTCTTGTTGTTGTCTTCATTCATCCTGGTCACAGGATGGCCTTGTCTGATGTTGATGTTCTATGAAACCGTGCCTGTTCGAGAGGAGAACACCCAGGCCTAGCTCGGAGTGCCTGCTAGCTCCTGATGTCAGGGGCTCCTTCTCTTTTTCTCAACAGTAATTCAAGCTGAAATTGTCTCGTCGGTCAGGCTACAGCTATCAATTATATGGAAAATTTTCTCCATCATGGTTTCGGTTTCTCAAGCCTTTATAATTATAGCAGACTTCAATTTCCTGTCTTCATGGAGTGAAAATCCTACTCATGGAGACCCTGTTATTGGAGGAGTCTCGACCCACAGGATACAGATCGAATTCTTTTACTCTTCGTGATAACTGCTAACCAGCACGCTGCCCTCTTCCTGGGCAGCGAGCTCTTGAATATTCCGTTCAAGCTAATGTCGTGACTTTTGTCTCTTGCAGTGATTTCAACGGCCTTGATGAGATCGGATCCTGAGCATTTTTAAGGCAGTACTGTGCCGGGCCGTTCAGAGCTCTCGTTGCCTGCAGCTCAAGGTCAGGGTTGTGGCTCTAGCCACCTCTGTGGGCAGCCACTTGCCAGACCCAGCACTTTCTGGCTCCAGCTGAAGGTTCCACGGGCATGGTCCCTCTGATAGGCACGCCTATTTGCCCCTTCCTTGGGGTAAGTCTGCAATCCTAATGCCAACAAATCTGGGGCTGGCCGGCACAGGTGGGATCCTTCTTCCAAACGCATCGGGAGCCGCCCCCCCGCCCCCCCCCGTGCACGTGAACATCCCCCCCCGCCCCCCCCCCCCCCCCCCCCCGCCCAGGGGCTCCTCTCTCCACTCCCGTGACAGTGACCAGGGGCGGGACTGCAGGCCTAGGAGTTAAGGAAGTATTCTACCACACAGGATGGCATGTTCCACTCCCCCCTTGCAGGGAGTCGTGAGAGATTTTTCCAGGGAGTTCTCTCCCTCGGTTTTGGGAAGGAATCTGGTCCAGGAGCTCGGCCGCTTCCTGAAGCGGGGGCAGCATCTTGCCTTTACACCTGCATCTCTCATTAAGACCTCCTCGGCCTCCTCCGGGGCTTGTCCATTCTGCTGACAGGGGCGCTCTCAGTGGGACCCCAAGGGGACTAGGTGGCTACCCGCAGTTTTTGATATGTTGGGTTAAATAAAATATGCTATTGAAATTAAGTTTACTTGTTCCCTTTAAGTGTTTCTTTTACATTTTTAAAATTATTTGTTTCTTTATTATCGTAGTTGACATGCCGTGTTATATTAGTTTCAGGTGGACAACATACTGATTCAACAATTCTGTACTTGACTCAGTGCTCAGCACCGTGTAGTCAGCATCTGTCACCATACAACATTATTACAGTATAAATTTAACACTACCTATGTGGATCCCATTATATTTCTATCGGGCAGGGCTCTTCTAGACCAGGTGTTGGCAAACCGTGGCCCACTGGCCAAATCCAGCTCACCACCTGTTTGCATAAATAAAATTTTATTGGAATACAGCCATGCCATTTGTTTTCATTTGTACAGCAGCTGAGTTGAGTAGTGGAGACCCAGAGATCGTCGGCCTGTGAAGCCCCAAATATTTGCCATTTGGTCCTTCACAGACACTGTCTACCCCTGTGCTAAGACTAGTGGGTAAAATGTACTTTCTACATTTGTGGAATGTATTGAGTCTTTAATTCGATATTAAATATATATTATTGTCTTTTATCTCCCAGAAAATGGATGCATTTCGGCTAATGGCATATTAAGGTGAGCAGTTAGATAACCAGAACACGTTAGCGGGTGGTGGAGAATTTGCTCCATTTAGTATCCCCTTGGAGAGTTTGTGCCCTCTTCCCCACTGATTGTCCCCACCACGCAGTGACACTGATGCACACTCCCGAACTGGGGACGGGACCTGGGGAAAATCCAGATTCCCGCTGTCGCACAGGTCTGAGTGACGGGCGGGGCTCCAGATCAAGATGAGAGTCCACCGCGTACCAGCATGATGATTCCACGGAAATGCCAGTCCCGGCCTCCGGGCATAGGCTCCAGGGACGCACTGAACGACAGCGAGCAGAAAGCAGTGTCCTTGCAGAACGGAGAGCAGAACCTCCGCATTACCCCAGATTCCTATCGAGCAACATGTGGTCTCTTTTCTGGAACTCCTGCCGCAGAGCCAATCGTCGCAAAGGATTACGCTCTTCATTTCCCTCCTGACCCTTCCTCTTTCTTGTTCTTGTCAATTTTCCTCGGGAAGTGTTACCGTTTTGGTGGGGTGTGTGTGTCACGAAAGCACGTTTTGCATCGCGCTGAAAATTACGGCCACAAAGCCTCCTTAAATTACACTCTAATAGTATTTTCTTGGAAGTCATTATGAATTTTGCTTCTTCGTAACCTTTGCCACTGGGGATCACATAGCACAGCTCAACGTTTCCGTTGCTGCGTTTTATAACGGTGGTAATGTAAGAATTTACTGGGGACTTTATATACCGAGACAAAAGCACGCCACTTTATGAAGCTATTAAACACCATGGACTTTCCCACATGAGAGATCAAGCTTATTGTATTTCCCAAGGCTTCCAGCAGTTTCCCCACAGCACCGCTCCACTGTGGGAGACGGTGTGGTGCACCCAGCCTCTCCCTAGCACGGGCTTGTTAGCGTCTCGCCTGCAACCCAGCAAGATCACCAAGGCATAGCCGTCAGAGACCACTCGCCGCTCCGTCACCACGCTTGTTACTACAGGGCACCTGGCCTCTTTGCAGGAAAGGTTATTATATTTCTTTTTGACAATGGAAGCTTTTCAAGGGCCAACAATGCAATTTTTTTTTATAGCAGAGATTAAAGTTAAAAACGTGACAAGCAGAGAGCAGCGTGCTTTTTTTGCAGATATCCAGGCATTTTCCGCCAAAGAAGGCAGTAAGCTGCATGATAAAAATTCGAACCTGAAGCTCCCAGTGTTCTCCAATTAGATACTTATCTTTGCTTTTATGGGTGAGGCTTCGTTTAAGACAAAATTTCTAATGGGGAAAATACGGTTTCACTACCCAAATGCATTTGCTAGGGGAATGGTAGACCGCTGCGACATAGGAGACATTATTTACATTTTAAAAAATGCTCAAATAATATACCTTTATGTGCATAAGACTTGAAATTCAGGACGATTTCCATTTAGGAGCAGCGGTGGTACTCATTAAGGCTCTCTTTGGGGTAATTGAGTCATTAAAACCAATTGTGTTTTATGGAGATGTCCAAAACATTTCTTCGATTTGAAGGTTCGCGTTTAAAAAAAAAAAAAAAAAAAAAATATATATATATATATATATATATATATATATATATTAAGAGTTCTCTGAATCTGGAGGTATTTACTGTGTGGTTTTAGTCACTGATATAACTCTGAAACTATGTGAAGCTGCCTATGAGATATAAATCATTCCACTGCCAAACGTCCTCGTTTCTTCTTTGATTAGAAGAAGTTAGGTTTCTTTCTACCGGTGGGCTGGTCGCGGGCTGTGTCGCTGTGCTGACAGCAGGCCATCCACGGGGACACTGTAGCGCGTGGTGGCAGCTAAGGAAATAGCCCAAGGGGGCATTGTTTGTGCACGCTTAAATCGCAATGGGGCAGGGATTTCTGACTTGCTGGACGGCCAGTTCGCCAACCCCATGAAGAGTTTGCTTCTAATTCGCTGCTTTATGTTTCCAGCCACAGTCCCCCGAGCCCTGGAGCCCTGGAGCCCTGGCACAGCGAGCCCGTGGGAAACGCAGTCACAGGACCGTTTTGATTTCGTAACCCTCCTCCGCGTGTGAGGCTTCCCTGGGACTCGGTGCTCACAGCTGGGGCCTGCGGGCCCCTCTCCGAGGCCGGGGGAAGTGAGCGAGCCCCCCGCCCCGCCCGTGTCCATCAGGTGCCGTCCCAGGGCCCTTGACTTCTCTTTGCTGTCGGGAGGCTGGCGGGGAAATCACGGTGCTGTCGGAAGGACAGACGTGGTGAACGCAAGTAGGAGAACTTCTCAGGTCCCTCTCTTGAAAAAATAAGCTTAGAGAGAGCGAGATGTCGGAGGCCCTGACCCGGTCCTCCAGCGCTGTTGGGCGGCACATATTTTCAGCATCTGTCATAAAACCTCACATTGTTATGAGGGACTCTAAGTTTAACGGTGTGTAAATTTTTTTTTAACTCTCTTGTTGCTTCTTAGCTGCTGCCTGCAAATGTGGAAAGCACCCCCCCGCTTTTCTTTTGTATTTAGTTTTAGAGGCACAAAGAGAAAAATACAAAGCACCAAATGCCCCGCGTTAAATTCCCAGAGAATTTTGTGCTCAGAAAAACGTCCACATGCTAGTGCTCCTTGGCCTGTGGAAATTTCCAGACCCCAGGTGCCCAAGGCCCCGATATTAATTTTCTTTCGGCTCCTCAGACCTCCCTACCTGCACCTACCTATAGTTGTTGAAGACCCCCTACCCCAGCTGCTGGCTCTCGCCTCCCCCCGGAAAATTCTCCTGGTGTCTGGTCCCCCGCCACCATGGGTGGAGGAACTCAGTCTTCCCTTGCTCGGCCAATCATTCACACGCTGGGGAATGTGGGGAATGCAACTCAAGGAGAAATGAGAAGAAAATAATTTTTAATTTCAAAGAGAATCCGAGATATCTCTACCCTGTGAATATATGAATACTGTACAATTTATGAGGTGCTGGAAAATATACTACATTACATGGTCCGATTTCATGCAATCCATGGAGCTCCAAATGCCCTTTAGAGTGTTTGAAGCCAACATTTACAAATACAGTTCTAAATAGAGGATAACTAAATGGGTGTTATTATTCTGTTCTGAGCCTGCTAACGAATTCTCAAGAATGTAGCATGAATTGGTTGTCAAGGTAATGTCTGGGAAGGTGGCAGAAACTGTCACTAAGCCAAGTGGAAAAATTAAACCCTCTCCTCGTCATATTCCAGGAATTCTCAAGCAAAAGGAAATTCCTAGACACCTCTCGGAGCCCTTTTGTATTCTCCTCTCTTTCATCCCTCAATCCTCTTTTCCATTTCCCTACAGATGACCAAACGAAATAGAATGCTCCCCAAGAAAACTCATTTTAAGAAGTTGAGTTCAGGGTCAGTCTATTTTTTATTTTATTTTATTTTTCATCTACGGGTCTTTCTTTTAGTTTATACCCTCTGGGCTGATTCAAATTAGAAGAGTATTTTGGACTCTCTATGGAGGACACATGGTAGAATAACCTAAATTGGAAATGCATGTTTCATGATAACAGACATTTCCACTCTTGCTGGGCATTTCCAATTGCTGGAAAGCACCTCTGTGACATGAGCTAATCCACAGACCCTCTGGAGACTCGGCAGAGAAACTGAGGCCATGAAAGTGATTACAGGGCCATTAAGCACAAATGGTGGAAAAGAAATTACATTTGAATTTTTTTTCATGTTCTGCTTTCATATAAATTACATAAGACAATGGAAAGAAAAGACCATCTGGGTTTGGGTTTCATAAAATGGGACTCACATCTGCTTTGGTATGTCATATAAATATTCCCTCATTAGAGAGTTCAGTCTATGAAACACTTTTGGTCAAAAAAGCATTAAGAAAAAAAGGGGAGAGATTGCTTTTCATGGATACTGATTATTTTTAAATCCTCAGTTCTAAATATTAACTGGCGAACACCTCAGAGGATTGGACGTAACTTTATTTTTAGAAATTAAAATATCTTACGCTCTGTCTGCTTTGGCCAAGTAATGCACATTGCTTTTTCCATTTGTTAAACAGGAGACCTGATGCTTCTTCGTCAAAAAATGAGGGGTCTTTTGTGCTCAGTTCAGCTTTTAAAAAGGGCTGAGCATGGAAACGTGTATGTTTATAGGTACATCCTTTGGCCTCATCAACATGAACGAGATGAATGCTTCTTACCGTATTAAACACAGCAAAAGTGATGGGATGTCCCTTCTGTGATTAGCTTACGTAAGATAGTGACTTCTGTCTTGCTGTCAGATTCTCTCTATGGCCTTCTGAGCTTGCACACTTTGATGAAGCAAGCTGCCGTGTGGGACAGGCCCATATGGCAAAGAACTGAGGGCCACCTCCAGCCAAAAGCAACTGAGGCACGGAGATCCTCAGTCCGACCACCCTCTAGGAACTGAATCCTATCCGCATGTGGACCTGGAAGCAGATCCTTCTCCAGTCAAGCCTTGAGATGACACCCCAGCCTTGGCCGTCCACTCAGTTGTAGACTTGTGACCCCCTGTGGAGCAGAAAACCCAGCTAAGCCGTGTGTGGACTCCTGACTCAAGGAAACTGTGTAAGATTAAATGTGTATTGTTTTACGTCGCCAAATTTGTGGTCACTAGTAATGCAACAATAGACAGCCAATCTAATTGGGCATACAGGTACCAAAGGAGGGCAGTGTTTAAGGTGGATCCGGAATTTGTTTTCATCAAGCATGCACAGACCCGGGGGCGCCTGGGTGGCTCAGTCGGTTAGGCGTCTGCCTTCGGCTCAGGTCATGATCCCAGGGTCCTGGGATCGAGCCCCGCATCGGGCTCCCTGCTCCTCGAGAAGCCTGCTTCTCCCTCTCCCACTCGCCCTGCTTGTGTTCCCTCTCTTGCTATGCCTCTCTTTGTCAAATAAATAAAATCTTAAAAAAAAAAAAAGACACACAGACCCGGGAATGAGGGTCATGAAGGAAGAAGTTCTTACTCACGGATCTCTAGAAACAGGAGTCACAACATACCACAGAGGGCCACGTGGGGAAGGACCAGAGTCAGGAGGCAGAGGGGCAATGGAAGAGCATGGGAAAAGCCTTTATAGTGCTCTGCACAGCGAAGAAAGGGACAAAGCAGGATAGATAGACTCGGGATTGGCGAGTTTGAGTAATTTCAGGGCCCTTCAGGATGTAGGGACTGCCCCTCGTTGCCTGGTAGCCGGCCCTGGGCTGATAATAGGGCAAGGCAACTGCCTTAATCTGTTCAAGCTGCTCTGACAGAACACCACAGATTGGGTGGTTTATAAACAACAGACATGTACTTCCCGAAGTTCTGCAGGCTGCAAGTCTGAGGTCAGGGTCTGGGCAACGCCCTCTGCTGGGCCGCAGACTCTTGCTGTGTCCTCTCCTGGAGGCAGGGGCGAGGGAGCTCCCTGCGGCTTCTGATCCCATCACTGGGCTCTGCCCTCGGGACCGAATCACTTCCCAAAGACCCCACCTCCGAATACCATCATACTGGGGGCTGGGATTTCAACATATGAATTTTGGAGGGGTACAAACATTCTGACCGTGACATGGGTGGTGGCTCAACCTGGGAGAGCTTGATCAAGGAGGTAGTTGGCAGGTGTGGGCTGTGGCTGATGGCTCTGCTGTCTCCAGGACTGAACTAGCTCTGGAGGGGCGGTCTCTCCAGGATCGGCAAGGCTCCAAATGTCAAAGCATCATAAGATACAGAAAACACGCAACATAAGTAATACACGTAGGTGACGTCTGGGCAGCTAGGACAACAGCTGCCCCCAGTAACACACTACGGGCACGAACTTGTCTGTTGTCTCGGCAGCGCTACGAGGTGGGCGAACATCACTTGCCCCCCATCTGTGTCAGGGAAGAAGGCTCAAGCACGGAGAGAGGAAATAACCTGCTGGAAATCACATCGCGAGTCCAAACAGTGCTCTGAGACTAGAGAGGGTAGAACCTGCTATTGGCCGAGCCCATTTAAACCTTCCGCAATGAGAAATGTGATTGCTTTCTAGTCTCTGTAGGGTCTGAGTGGTACTCAGGGAAATGTGTTTCAGGGTCTGGAGATTTTAGGCGCCACGCTAAACAGGAACCTTCTCTATGCAGACTGCTGATCTGTACCGAGCAGCCACACAAGGAGACTTCAGAATCAACTAAGCTTGTTGGCCCAATACTGGCAGGAAGAACGGGTCATGGCCACCCATCGGCCGCCCCGCCTTCCCTCCCCAGCCTCATCCCGGGGCGGCCACGATATGTTCTTACCTCGGCAGCGTCTGGCCCCGTCCTGACCAGGAATGAGAGCGTCTCCTCAGTCTCAAGTGTGCCAGTAGCGGGATCTGGGATGGGTTTTGCTGTCCTTGAACCAGGTCCTGCGCGCTAGGGCCGGGCCGGTAGCTGTCCCAGCTGCATTAGCGTGCCTGGTTTCCCCGCTGAGAACTGCATTTTCCTGACCAAGTAGAGTTCCTGGGACATGGTTTATCTGCGAAAAACTGGAAAATTCTCCTTTTCAGGGATAAAGCAACCCAAGTGTAGGGTGGGGGCTGGACCGGATGGATTGTAAGGGCTCTTCCCGCCTTGAAAAGCGCTGACTCTACGTTTGCTTGCCTTCCTTTGTAGTTTCCCTTATTATTTGGTCTCTCCTGTTAGATCATGAACTTTCTGTGATCTGTGCCTTTATCTATGTATCTTACACATAAATATTTTTAATTTAAAAAATGTAAGATGCGGGCGCCTGGGTGGCTCAGTTGGTTAAGCGACTGCCTTCGGCTCAGGTCATGATCCTGGAGTCCCGGGATCGAGTCCCGCATCGGGCTCCCTGCTCGGCAGGGAGTCTGCTTCTCCCTCTGACCCTCCTCCCTCTCATGCTCTCTGTCTCTCATTCTCTCTCTCAAATAAATAAATAAAATCTTTAAAAAAAAAAAATTAAAAAAAATAAAAAAATAAAAAAAATAAAAAATGTAAGATGCTTATAGTCTCGATAGTTCTTATGTTGGAGATGAAAATGGATTTAGGAAAAAATGACATTCCAAAAAAAGGTCAGGAATAAGAATAGCCTTTTATTCTTTTTTTTATTATTAAAGATTTTATTTATTTGCGAGAGAGAGAAAGAGCAGGAGGGAGAGGGAGAGAGAATCTGAAGCAGACTCTGTGCTGAGTGCAGAGCCTGACACGGGGCTTGATCCTATGACCCTGAGATCATGACCTAGGCCGAAATCAAGAGTCGGATGCTTAACCGACTGAGCCACCCAGACACCCCAGAAATAGCCTTTTATTCTTAGAAAAATGTTCCCCTTTTATGTTGTTCCTTTATAGTTATTCTATATGATTAAGTCAATGAGCACAGAAACCCAACGACCCGCACTGGGTCTCAGGTTGATGGAGGTTTTGTTTCAGTTAAAAATAAACCACCTTACACAAAAAAGGCAAAGGTGTCCTTTAATATTGCTAATTACTTCTAGCACATTCTGGAGATGCTAGCCAATATTAGAGTAATGTTGGCCAGTTCTATTTTTAATATAATGACTGAAAATTTTCATGCGGCTGGGCAGAATGGAATGACCCCAGATATTATTTTTTAACACAGAGCCGGGGTTGGCAAACTACAGCCTTTAGGCCAAATCCTGCCCTCCGCTCGCATTTGTAAATAAAAAAGTTTTGTCGCAGCACCATGGTGCCCATGTGTTCACATTTGTCTATGGCTACTTCCACACCCCAACGGCGGCACTGAGCGTTTGCGACAGGGACCGTGCACGAGCAAAGCCAAGAGTATTTCTTTGTCCCTAAAGAAAGTGTCTGCTGACACCACACCTTAACTTGAGGGGCAGTTAATAAAGTATAAGCTTCTATTTTATTTTATTTTATTTTATTTTACTCTTTTATGGTCCTCATTTCCTTTTGAGCATGAGCAATAGGCAGTTTTTCAGTCCATTTATGTGATACCTCCCTCCAAAGAATGTTAAGTCTGTTTGCTTATAGATTTGCACATCTGGTGCAAGGCTTGTAAGCTCTTTTTCCAGATTCAGAGAGGTTAATTGGGCTTCATAAAGCTGCACACACAGATGATAGTGGGAGGCCAGAAGAGAGCTCGGGCTTACGATCCCGAAGTCAGGCCCCTTGTCATGCGCATCTTGTGTTTGAGGTTGTGGCTCCTGCTTTGCACCGAAACCAATGGAAAAGGAAAATCCCGAGTCAACCAACCGGTTCTCTGAGTCCCGGTTAACCTGAGTAATACCAGTCCCAAAACGTGCATCGATGCCAACAATCACACTTGCAGACAAATGCATCTTTCAGGAGGCAGGACGGTTGTCATCTAGTCCGCAGTGTCTTTTCTAAGCGACTCAGTTAGAATGGCGCTTCCACTTTGTACCCCCAGCGTATCTCCCCTAAACCCAGGGGCCAGCTTCAGTCAAGGTCCTCCTTTGTCTACACCTTTCCCCAGGCCCAGTGGGCCAAGAGGATGTGGAGCCCCCTTCTGGACCACAACCCTTGTACCCGAGACCTAGAAATTCCCTGCTCAAGTGCCCAAGCCTGCTTCCAAGCCTACATGGATTGTTCCTGATGTTCCTCACATATCCAAGAGCACAGGGCAGACCGTGCTGCCGTGCACACCCCCAGGCCTGAGAGTTGGGCCAAGTGGGCGGCTGTTTGCCTAATGTTCCAGTGGCCCTTGGATATGCAAGCTAGGGTTTCTACTCTCATATGCCCGAGGCCCTTCGTGGTTTGCAGTGGAGCTGGGGAAGGGAAGAGGCACTGTGCTCTGGCCTCTATTTAAACTCTTGCCCAGGCTCTGCAAACTCCTCATGGTACCTAAAACTCATTGTTGGTTTGCAAACTTGGTTTTTAAGGCAACTATTCTTGGTTTTGTAAACTAACTGGTTTACAAACTGTCTCTCCCTGCTCAACTGTAAAGTGTGGGAATGCAAAAGCCACCTCTTCTATGTTTCCACGTCTCTGGTATCCACACAGTGGTCGGGACACTTTGGGCGGTCAGCAGATATTTGAGGACTGAAACAACACCATCCATGTCACTAAATTGACAACGGAATGGAAAGTCAGTGTTTCTAATACTGTTGCTGCATAACAAACCATCCCAAACTCAGTGTCATGAAACAACCGTTTCATTATGTTCACAGCTCTGGGGGCCAGGAATTTAGATAGGGCAGACGGGATGGCTTGTGCCTTCTCTACCATGTCTAGGGCCTCAGCTGGAGAAACAAAGACCCGGGGCAACTTAACAGCTGGAGCTGGAATCACCAGGCCGCTCGCTCTCTCACGTGTCTGGCAGGTGATCCTGGCTGGGGCCAGACTGCGATACGTGGCCTCTCTCCACGGCTGCTTGGGCTTCCTCATGGCATGGTGGCTGGGTTCCAAGCGTGAACATTGGCAAAATAAGCAGCCTTGGAGGTCATTGCTGTCACGAGCTCAATGAA
This sequence comes from Halichoerus grypus, assembly GCF_964656455.1. Lineage (NCBI taxonomy): Eukaryota > Metazoa > Chordata > Mammalia > Carnivora > Phocidae > Halichoerus > Halichoerus grypus. The sequence goes on along the minus strand of NC_135727.1, from coordinate 125,012,517 downwards.
ATTCAAGAGGAAGGAAAGGAAACTAGACTCCTACAGTTTGAAGGGAGGAGAGCCTAAGACACATTCTAAGAAGAGCATGTGTGGCCAAATTTAGAAAAATAGAATCTGCTACAGTTAGGTAGATATTCTTCTAGAAAAATTAATACCTCTACCCAGACCTATGGAGAGGGACGGCAAACTTGTCCAAGAAAACAAAACAAATAAAACGAAGAAGATCTACTTTTCACTGCTGCCCCCCGCCCCCACAGTGTTCAGAGAGGTCATGAGGAACCTATTGTGGTGTCAAGTGTGGACTGTGTCTATGAGGTGAGAGTGCTCCATTTAGAATAACGATTCGTGGCTTGCGATGGGCCTCTTTCCCATTGAGTGGTTGATCGTTCCATTGCATTTGCTTCATCCCAGTGGTATAGAGTTACTTTTATATGAAGTCCTAAAATAGCTTTTCAAAAATAAGACAGGAAGTTTCATGCTCTAATGAACTAATATAGTAAAATGTCAATATCATTAGCTGGAAAAATAGCAGACAAATGTTTGAGTTAAACTCAGCTATGAAAGTTCTTTTCTTTGGAAAAGGCCTTGTATTGAATGATGCTTAATTTGACATTATCAGGAATTTATAGTCATCACCATTAATACAGCAAAAATGTATGACAAATAAGGAAACGCAGTGTAAAGATTCATGGAATTTGGTGTTCCGGTGGTTTAATTTAAGTTTGGGGCATGTGAACAAAATACAGTGATTATATGAAGTCTCCAGAAGTTTAAAAGTGTATATAAATTTAAAGTAACAAAGTGAATTCAAAGAGGAGAAGCTGAAATGCTAGAGGCCACGCTGACACACCATTATAAAAATCCAAACGGGGTAGTCTCCCACAGTTTCTCGAATTTTTCAATTTAATTTGCTCTTTTAGATTCTGAAAGCGGCTCTCAAAAAACTGGAGACCCATGCTTCCAGGGCTGGGTCAGAAGTGATTTTGAGTGGTGTTGTCCAGAATCTCCCATAAAGCATTTCTTTCTACGCCTCCTGTTTCTCCCAGCTGAGCCCTCTTAGAGGTTAAGGAAGTCCCTGCTCCCATTTTGTTGGGGCCTCAGAAGGGGGCAAAATTTTAGCTCCAGAACATCCAGCCTCTTCCCAAATGCCCTTCTCCAAATGCAACCTCTGGGTCTTATTGGACAAGCACTGACCTGCTGGATCGCCAGGATAAGGAAGCAGACCGAACTGACCTTGGAGATTAAACTCACACAGAGCTAATCCGAGAGTACCTTCCAGTTGTGTAGCCCGGTGGTTTTCAAATCCGCTCTGCAGAACATCTGTACCTCCCACTTGCAGGAAGTAATAATAATAAATAAAATAAATAAATAAAATAATAATAGTAATAAACAAAAGAGGTCATGGGCAAAGTAATGGTGCCTTTGGTTCCAACGTAGAAGGGTCTCAGGATTTGAACATTCTTCTTATTAAGTTGCTGAAAATTATTTGCTTAATTATGAAAACTTTAGAGACTAATAGATCCCAAATTAATGACACATGTTGACTGTGACTTGGTTCTGCCTGGAGTCTCACTATTTTGCTTGTTTTACGAGGCAATTCAGGGAAAGGGAAAAGGGAGAAGCATCGAGAAGGCCATGTCAAATCTCAAGTTTCCACTGAAAAAGATCTCGTTTAGCAGAACGAGAAATATGTGCTCTGTCGCGTGCTCGCACCTGACCGCAGAGAACACTAGAAAATGCACCCTTGGGCTCAGTGGCCATTTCCTAGGGACAACTCGGTACTAAGGAGAGGGTGGAAGAATGTTTGGTTGGCAGAGATACTTTCTGCCACACTGCTTCCACTCTTTGTCAAACATCCACTTTGATTGTCTCTGTAACCCTATATCACTCCCTGAAGTCACGTGCGAATTTATATGTTTGCTGGTTTATCATCCGTGCTAAATAGGTACATGCCACAGGCGCTAAGACTTTGCCTGCCTTGCGCAGAGCCTAGCACAGTGCCTGGGAAATAGGAGATGTTCCCCCAGATGTTTGTCGAGTGAATACATGAAAAATCCGTTGTAGGCAGGCCCCCTCTGAAATGCTAAGTGCAGATCGAGGGACACAAATGCAGAAGTAGCAGACGCATCGGCTAGAGGAGTTGGAATTACTTTTCCACCAAGACCACTCACAACAGGGGAGAGGTAACTGCGCACCAGGATTCTGGAGTGCTAGCCTATTGGGAAGCAGTGGTGAGTCAGGTAAAACCCGACAGATATTTGGTCAAGTTTGTAATTACTGCATAGAAAAAAAAAAAAATAGAGTGTTGAGTCCCTAAATTCCCGGATCAGGGTGGGTAAAGATTTTTCTGTAAGAGGCCAGCTAATAAATATTTTGCGACTTGTGAGCCGTACGGTCTCTGTTGAAACTACTCAACTCTGTCGTTGTGGAATTCGAGCAGTCAGAGACAGCATGCGAGCCAATGGGGACACCTGGGTTCCAATGACACTTTCTTTACCGGCACTGAAATGTGAATTTCATATAAATTTCACTCGCCACCATATTTTTATTCTTTTGATTTTTTACAACCCTATAAAAATAAAACAAAACCAAAAAGAAAAACACAAAAAAACCCCATTCTGAGCTCACGGGCCAGAGAAAAACAGGCAGCAGGCCAAATTTGGCCCACAAGCAGTAGTGTGCTGACCCCTAATCTAGATGGTCGGACAGCTCAGCCTTGTACATATCAGGATTTTTTTTTTCCCAGCTCTCATGGCTACTTTATAAATAACGTTTCATAAAATATTTTCGTGTAACCCCTGGACTTGAGTCTCTAGGGGTGTTTTGGGTTGGAGGGAGGGAATAAGAAGAGAGTCTCCCAGGCCTAAATGGTTAACATTTACATTGCAACATAAATAGTTCTTTGCTCCAGATTGCCTGTGCTATCCATGTAGAATGATTAATGTCAAGAAGATAAAATGATGCAGTCTCTTGAATTTGATTCCAGCTGTTCCCGTCTTTGATATGATTTGTGAATGACATTTGTATTTTTCACTGGTGATTAGTTAATGCTGGGAAGGACGGCCAGATGATAGCTGTCTAGAATTCTAAAGCCAAAGATTTACTTGGCTGGAAAACTGTTCAGTGGAATATCGTTACAACATTTAACGCAAATTCATTTAGCATTTGTCATTAGAAGGTGCTTAACATCAGGGAATGCTAAGCAATCTATAGCCTGAAGAATTTCTTAGACCTTTTGATTATACCATGATTACAAAACAATGGTAACCCAAAAAGGCTTCTAGCCACATGAAGCATTAGTCTTGTTTAGATCGAAAATGAACTCTTAAAGAAATGACTCCATTTTTTCCTGAGAGCCCTTTGTCGGCTTATTCACGGCTAGAGGACACCCCAGGTCTACCTCTTAGTTTAGAAGCCACGGGTCAAAAGTTACTGGGGTCAGCCCACGATGACAGTAGTGACCATTTCTGGAGCCACTAACAATGCGCCAGGCACTAAACTTTTTTACACTCATTTTGTATTCACAGCAGGGCTTTTAAGCATTATGCTAGGCTGTCAGAATATTCTTCCACCCACCGAATCATCGGAAGGGCAGGCAGTTTGGCCTCTTGTTCTCTCTGCAGCCATGTGGCCCCTTAGGTTGTGACTCTCTGTGGATGAGGATGGGATGAGTTTAATCCCAAATTCCTCAACCTCAACCCTGGTGACCTCTGGGGCTGGACCATACTCTGCTGTAGGGGCGCCCTGTGCCCCCTAGGATAGTTAGCAGCATCCCTGGTCCCTTCCCACTAGGTGCCTGTAGCACGCCCCCCCCCCCCCCAGGTTGGGACAAGAACTTTTTTTTTGTCCTGCAGGACAAAATCACCGCAAGTTGAGAACCACTGGTTGAACTCAATCTCCCAGGGCAGCATCGTGCATACAAAGTTGTCCTTGGGGCTTAGCCTGTATCTTCACTTCCTGCACGAGGCCATCTTGTCATGAGTTTCTTTTTAGTCCAGGAATTAAAATGGGAACTGCGTCTGCTTTATCATGAATCCTGCTTCACGGAAAATAGAGTTCATTACAATGTTGGCAGCGGCGGCTGGACTGATTCTTTACTCTGGATCCAAATTAGTATAAAGGAGGTATCCATGTTTTTGATAGATGAAAAGGAGCAGATAATAAAGGAGTCTCTCTCTCTCTCTCTCTCTCTCTCTCTGTGTGTCTCTGTCTCTGTCTCCCTCCCTCTGCCCATCTCTTTGGGATCAACATCTCGGTAACCTTGAGGTCAATAAACCAGCGTTTCCTCTGCATGTGGGATCATGGGCATATTTTTTGTTTTTCTCTGTGCTATTCTTTAAAGTGAAACTTTCTGCAATAACCATATACCGTTTTTTTAAATCAGATACAAATTCCTTTAAAAAAAAAATGGAGTCGCTAACCCACGCTTAGATTTCTAGCTGGTGTTAACAATTTCTTTAGACAACCCGAGCCTCAGCTTTCTGATCAGACACGAGTGAAACTTCTCAGAGAGAACTCGATTGGTGGACACAGGAAAATAGTATGTGTTACTTAATTGCGCACATACAATTAGAGCAACGTCCTGAAAATTGGAAATGCCAGGGACCTGGAAAAATAAACATTCCGTTGCCAGTTTTGAGTTATGTAATATTTTCATTACAGAACAATGGGGGACAGGAACAGCAGTTGCTTTGAATTACATGCTATTTGGGATCAGCAACAGTGGATTAACAAGGTTTTACTACGTTTCAGATGTTTGTCGATGATTGATTGTCGGCTTTCATATCTACATATGCTTACCAGGCTTTCAGGGCACAGGGTCTTCAAGACAGAGGTTATGTTTTTTATTGATTCTGCACAAGGCCAGACCACACCGGAGAGCCCTATAATACACTGGCGGGGTATTTTGACTATTGATAACAGCGCGCCGACTATTTAGCTCAGGATCCCAAGGCCAAGGTGGAAACAGCCCCGGAACAATGCCTGCAAAGGCGTTTTATGACTAAAAAGCCCCAAGCAAGCATATAGCTTTCCCAATCAGCAAAGGCACTTGGCTCCAGCCTGTCATTAAAATGTGGGCACGAGCCCAGCCCCAGGCCCGGGAAAGCAGGCCCCCTCCATGAGCAGGCTTCCCTGAGCAGTGCAGAAAGCCCTGGCTGTGGGCCTCCTGGAAGCCAGGAAGTTTCCTTGAGTGGCCTGGATGCCTAGAGAAGTTGGGAGAAGTGATGGCTTTCAGGCCGGGGCCTGCAGAAGCAGAATTCCCAATTTCTTAGCCAAAGAACATAATCCTGAAGTGGAAAAACAAATGAAACTCATACACACTGAACCCAACGGCTCCCTTTGCTCATTGGCAAGGAAATGGTTGGGAGAAGGTTGCGGACCAACACCGAGAGGGGGCCACACTCCTTCCTTCTTCCTGCGGCGGGAGCCAGAGGGAGCTGGGCTCAGAGCTAGCGGGGTCAGAAGGGTCGATCCGTCGGTGGGTCCCACTGATTGGCAGCGCCCTCTGTGGGCCCCTCTACGCCATCAGGACACATTTCCTTTGGTTCTTAATTTTTGTTTGGCTTCTGGTTCTTTGACCGATGGAAGCAATCGGATTTCTTAACCAGAATTAAATTGTTAAGTCCCTTATTGCACAAGGGAGGAAACGTTCTCAAGTAATTTTCATTCAGATGAAATGGGGATAAACTGGTCTTGAAATAGAAGGAAAGAATTAAAATAGTAACTCTATTCCCAGGTATGTTTTCCTCCCGTAGGAAACAGTGGTTTAAAGTTTATGGAGCAGGTTAATGAGTTGGAGAACCTTGCCTTTTGGCCCCTGTCCTAAAATAAGACTTAAACACACTTCAAAAATATACAACACTTCTCATTAATGGTGAATAAAGAATTAGGGTTTGAGTCAGAATGCCTTCTGTAAAGGCAGAATGATTCATATAGTAACATGTAGTAGAAATGAATTTTTTTCAGAAATGAAATATTTCATTGATTAAATGATTCCTGGAACACCGTGGGCAATTATTTTCCTTTGCTTTTTCCCTCGTGCTCTTTGATATTTTTCACAATTTTCTTCCATCGATATACAGGACCGGACTGGAGAAAATGGACTAAATCTGAGAGTTGAAAAATTGATGTGGTATCAAGAGGGCCTTTCAAGAAGCGGAGTGCTGTCAAAAGTCTAGAAAAGGAAAATTAAAAGGGCTTTTTTTTTTTTTTTTTGGTTTTTGCTTGGAGGGCATGGGATGGATTGGAGGACTTTTAAGCCTGTTCTTTTATTCTAATTCTGTTTATCTTTCGTGGCTCCAGAGCGGAAGCTTTGTCCTCCTGTCTAATATTAAGTTACTGGGAATGTGTGTAACTCGAAAAGCTGGGCATCTGTTGACTAGTGACAGTAAGTTGCTTATTTTCTCTTGCTGTCACTTTTCATTCAATCAGATCTCTTGGATCACCTAAACCCACACATCACTTCCTTTTGTTCTGCATGAGATGCTGGAGGCCGGAAGCACTACGAACTTCCGGGCTATATGGCGGCAAATGAGAGCAGGTTAAGCCAAGAATCAGTAGTGTGATTCTTTTGATCTTGAAACAAATTTGATTTGAGTACGTCCTATATAAATCTATCATGGACACCCTCCCTCCCTCCCTTCTTTTGTTTCCTTTCCTTCAATTTTCCTTCCTCCCTCCTTCAATCTTTCCTTCCCTCCCCTAAATCTCTCTCTTCCTTACTTCCTTTTGGTAGTAAACATCCACTGAAGACATGCACCAAACTAGCAACTGCATTAGGCACCAGAGATAGGAAAAGATAATAAACACAATCCCAACCTTCAGGGAGTTTACAGCCTAAGAGAAGAAAAAGATCCCTCAGGGGAAAGCAGGCAGAAATTTGTGGATTCTTCTGAACTGCATAGGGAAGGAAGAAAGGAAGGAAAGAGAAAATATGGTAGCTCTACTTTGGGGCTAGCATATTCTTTCAAAAAACAGCCCCCCATGTTCTCTGTAGAATATGTTTCCAGCTGGTAGCAAAAACAAAACAAAATAGAAAACCAAAAAGCTATTCTCTCAAGTTAGCCTTGGGAAGAGAAGCTTAATGTAATGACAGCACAGTGATGGTGTGGCCGCGACTGGGGGCAGGGTCTTCCCTGGAGGTCTGACGTGGAAGGTGAGGGTGCCAGGATTTCCTGGGCTGTTCAGAAATAATCCATATTTGCAGTGCAGAGAAATATTGTGAGAACTTAAATAAATTCCTTTCAGGTATCTTTTAAAACTCACATTGTAACTTCATTCCCTTTTTTTTTTTTCAAATAATAATCTGTATAATATTATCAGCAAGTATACAAAAATTCCTTCTATCTGAATTCCACAGATATCTCAAATCAGATCTCCTGGGTATTTGCTTATTGGCAGCTTCCAGATCCAGGGAGAAGCTGGAAGTGTTTCTTCTTCCCACATCCCTGCCTCGCTCTCTCCCGACTTTACTGATAGCACCCTGGGCACACAGGGGACGTTGACCTGTGAGCGGAATGATGGCTGCATTATCAACAGTCACCCTGCAAGTGACACAGTGGCCCGGGAGCAGAGAGGAAGGGATAGAAAATTGTAGGAAGGTGACATGAGAAGATCCTGTGGACAGAAAGAATGGTACTATGAAAGAACATATATAACATTATAACGTTATAATGATGTAACATTGATGTTACGATTGAAGCGCTCATCTAAGCCGGTGGTTCTAGAACAGGAGTGACTGCGACCCCCAGGGGACATTTGGCAGTGTCCAGATATATATTTGGTTATCACAACTGGGAGGAGTGAAGACCAGGGATGTGACTGAACATCCCACAATGCACAGGACAGCCTCCCAACAAGGAATTGTCTCGCCCCAATTGTCCATAGCACCGAGGTGGAGAACTCCTGCTTTCGAGAAAGGACAGCTAGAGAAAAGACTGAGCGACGATGAAATCAGGGCATCAGAAGACTCTGTCCACAGAACAAGTGAGGGGAGGAAGAAGGGTTTATGGGAAATATATTCATCAGATACCGGCTTTCCTGTCCTTTGTCTCCGTGAAGGTAGAAGATTGTGCTTGGCCATCTCATTAGACCCCAAATACATAGGCAAACAAAGTTCGTAATATCCTGCCTAAACTGAAAAGGAGAACTTGACACCCAGACCGTAATTAGCAAGAATGAACAACTTCCTCGCTTTTCCCCAATTCCCCAGGGCATTCGAGCACATTTGAAGGAAGCCACGCTGCTTCCTTCCAGAACTGTGAAGGTGTCATGACGTCAGTCTCCCCGCAGCGGAATTGCTCTGCAACACGAAGCCTGGCCATTCCGCACCGGGGATGTCTTTGACGCTGGGTCTGACGGCATGATGGACAATCGTTCACACTTGTGTCTCGGATGCTGTCGCGAGCTGTGTGGATTTTCGTCCGGTCAGAGCTGTCCCCTGAGGACTTCCTGGTCTCAAGGGCAAAAAGCCTCAGGAAGAATGAGCTGCGTTTGCAGGTCGTCCGGCCTAGTGTGTGCAGTAGCCCTCCGAAGTCATTCAGACAGAAGCCCGAGGTGGTGTTCTGTGATGGTCCAGAAGCGTCTCTTGGGCCTGACTCCCCGCCGGGAGAGGGAGGCCTGTGGGGCCCCGCTGAGCTGCCCTCCGTGCCCGGGATGTTTCCCACGTGGCCATCTGTGAGGACAAGTGTACCCCATCCCTTGCTCAACAAATGTTAGCACTATTGGGACAGTTCTGCCCAGAAAAGGTGGACTGACTTGGAGACGTTAAAAATACCTGTACCTCAGGGCCTAGAAATGGAGCCCCGGGGGTGGGGGGTGGGGGTGGGGGTGGGGGTGGGGAGCAGGCAGCCTTATGGTTCTGGCACCAGGCCCCGCGGCGTCGCTTAATGAGAACGGCCTGTCTGGCTTGCGCTCTGCAGGCTGGTGGGCCCCCGTGAACTCCGGGGTTCAGGGTTCATGCCCCTGGCACTGCCGCTTCCAGTCAATCATGTGAAGGTTTCAGACGTCCCCCCCACCCCCCAACAGCAACAGTCTCCATTTCAGGATGTCCCGAGCGCCAGGCCTGGAATGCGGGGAGGGAACGAGAGGCAACCCATACCAGATGCTGCCATGTGGACACCGTCCCCGCCTCTTTCTGTGCGCACCAACTCCCGGGGGCCGAAGGTCAGAGGCCTTGATGGGGCTCATTGTTCCGTGCTTCGGGCGGGACGTTTCTTCTTGTCTGTGTCTGGCTGCTTCTGAAGCTGACCTGGCCAAGATGGACTCACCCGAGGCTTGACACGGGGATCTAAACCGAGACTATTCGTCTCTGTCATCATCTACGGTAACTTATTTATTGGGTGCTGACAACAGACTCCAAAAAGCAGTAGGCCCAACCACGAGTCTGCATAGCCAACGCCATCTTGGATGGGCCTGCTCCACACTTCCCAGCTCCAGGCCTCGTTTTCCTCAACCGACCCTGTCTTTGCTCTTGCTCTCATTCTTTGGTTGGGGTGGGAGGGGGTGGGGGGAAGAAAATGGGAATAGGAGAGAAAGACAGTAAGAATGCTTTGCATATTAAGTGAATTGACTCCCAGGAAATGTTCCCTGTTTGGAAGTCTACTTTGTCTGCTGTTAATATAGCTACTCCAGCCTTTTCATTAGTGTTCCCTGTTATCTCATTTGCCATGCTGTTACTGTTAACCCATCTCTGTCTTTATTATGGAAAGTGAGTTTCTTATAGAGTGAATATAGTGTAGGAAAGATGAGCCTGGAGTTGTTCTTGAGTGTCCATCTTTGGGAAATGTGGGCGTGACCAGTTCATTTTAAAGGGGCTGCAAGGCAGCAGACCTGGGAACATGGGAGCAGAACCTGAAGTAATGAAACCAGAGAAATCAGCCCATACAAAGAAGCAGGCAGAAGCACCCAGTTGGTGACATGAGACCAAGGTGAACAAGCAGGTGACACAGGCATTGGGTGAAACTCCATGCGGAGGGCTGCCGCCTGCGTGGGAAATTCAGCATGTGTGCTGGAGATCAAGTCAGAGGGAGTACAAGGACAGAGAGCCCAGCTACTGGGAAGTAATGAGAAAGGAGGCTGGGACTCTGCGATACTGTGAAGAATAGAGAGTGTGCTTTCTGGGAAGTTGGGGGGAAGTACTGAGGAGGTGGGGCACCAACGTCAAAGGGGACCTGCTCCAAGACCAAGGTTGACGGTGATACCTTGGAGCCCATTTTATTTGCACCCGGATTGTCTTAGAGTGTGGAATGAGCTGAGCTGGCAAGTGAGAAATACGTGAGTACCACCCCAGACTTACAACACAGGGACGGGAGGTGGGCAGGAGGCGACAGAAGACACGGATGGGTGATTTACTTGCCCAAATCTAAGGTTTTATTTTTGCTGATGACCTGCGGTCACTATAAAGAGAGGATAGAATTTGCTAGAAGGTAGATTTTCTAGCTTTTATTTTGATATTATTTTTTATTCTGTAATGTTTGTGGTTTCTGCAAATACAAAGGACTCTTTTTTTTAAGGTAAGTCTTTTAAAAAGAGAATAGTGTGTCTGTTGGCCATTTGTATGTCTTCCTTGCAGAAATGTCTGTTCATGTCTTCTGCCCATTTCTTAACTGGATTTTTAGTTTTTTGGGGTGTTGAGTTTGATAAGTTCTTTATAGATTTTGGATACCAGCCCTTATGCTCAACAGCACTCGGCATCAGGGAAATATAAATCAAAACCACAATGAGATACCACCTCACATGGGTCAGAATGGCTAAAATTAACAACTCAGGAAACAACAGATGTTGGCGAGGATGTGGAGAAAGGGGAACCCTCTTACACTGTTGGTGGGAATGCAAACTGGTGCAGCCACCCTGGAAAACAGTATGGAGGGTCCTCAAAAAGTTAGAAATAGAACTACCCTATGACCCAGCAATTGCACTACTAGGTATTTATCCAAAGGATACAACAATAGTGAGTCGAAGGGGCACCTGCACCCAAATGTTATAGCAGCAATGTCCACAATAGCCAAACTACGGAAAGAGCCCAGATGTCCATCAACAGAAGAATGGATAAAGAAGATGTGGGATGTGTATATTTATATAATGGAATATTACTCAGCTATCAAAAAGATAGCTGTAGAGATTTAGATTGGGGAGGCTTCTGCACAAAATGGTGCAGGAAGAGGTGGCGTGGATGGCGTCACATAGGGAGGGATTAAAAAAGAAGTGGTCAACATCTCAAAAGCTGCCGTATGTCAAGATGAGGCCGATCAAGCGTGTATGGACATTTGTGTTGACGCTGACACTGTTTCCGACGTCAGTGACCGAGGTTCGGTAGAGCGAAGACACTGAATGCCTCGTGGAGGGTGGGGAGGTGTACTGGGAGGTGAGGAAGCAGAAACGGAGCATCTTTTTCTTGAATCTTTAAATGTTTTTTTTTATTATGTTCAGTTAGCCAACATATAGTACATCATTAGTTTTTGATGTAGTGTTCGACGATTCATTAGCGCTCATCACCACACGTGCCCTCCTTAATACCCAACACCTGGCTACCCCATCTCCCCACTCCCCTCCTCTCTGTAACTCTCAGCTTGCTTCCCGGAGTCCAGAGTCTCTCACGGTTTATCTCCCTCTCTGATTTCTTAGAAACGGAACATCTGAACCGCCCTTTGAGAGGCTTGACAGAAAATAGGAGGCGAGAGAGGGCAGAAGCTGGAGGGAAAATAAGACTGGGGAAGTTATAAGCTTTATTAACTGAAATACTTGACTGAAATTGAACAGCTTTTAATGACCATAATCAAAAATTAAGCTTTGAGAATAAATAGACCGTGCAAAAGCACCAATGTTCCATTAAATCATTTTTTTCTTTGTCTCTCCTTAATTAGTAATTGGTTTTCGGCCATGACACATTTGCTTGTTAATTGCTATACTTCCTATTTAATCATGCTTTTATAATTCTCCCAGGAGAACATGGCTGAAAGAGATCCAAAGGGAGACCTGAATTCCTCTCCATAAATCGCCCATGTTAAGATAGGACAGCTACAAGAAAGGTTTTCCATAAGGCCTCAACCCCATTTTTATTTTGTTCTTGAATGTGCATCCCACAGCGAGAATGATACTCAAGGGAGAAGGACTTTGCAAGTTGCACGTCTCCCTTTTTACGCTCCTATTATCATCACAAGCAACTATCTTCTTCAACATATTTTACTTGTGTATTTTTAAAAATAATAATTTAAAAAAGAGGAGGATGTGGGCCACTCTCCGGAGCGTCTGTCATGCCCTTCAAGCTGACTTTGAAAGGTGATTAATTACAGCGGTGTCTGTTCAGTTTCAAAAGTTCAAATTAAATGTACTTCAAAACTCTTATTAAAGGGAGTCTATTTTCCACACCTGTCACTTGTGAGAAGAGCTGATTCAAGTCAAAATTACGAAAGAGGGAATGCTAATCATTAGCACTGACACGCCCTACTCTGTTGAATGAAAGAATCTTCTAATAACCTTTGAGTGGCCCTGTCTTAAGCACTCGGTGCCTAATTCTCCACGAGTTCTGTGCTTTCAGAATTGATGTAATTCAAAGGTGGAAAGGACTTGAGAGCTAAGAGGCCCAGAGCCATGAGGGGCCGCCGAGTCCTCAGGGAGAGGAGATAGCGAATGCCCCATGGTGAGTCCAGTACTTTGTTAGAGCACGAGTTGGCAAATGACGCCAAGGGCCAAAAGCAGCTCCGTGCCGTTTTTGTAGATAAAGTTTTATTGGAACCCAGCCTCACCCATTCATTTACATATCCTCTATGGCTGCTTTCACTCCATAGCCGCGGACTCCGGTAGTTGCCATGGAGACAGTATGTCCTGCAAAACCCCCAAATAATTCGCTCTCTGACTTTTATAGAAAAGGTGCCGAGCCCCGCGTCTCTGGCAGCCAATCCTGGCTACGCTTGAGAATCACCTCAAACGACAGTATAGGGTGCTGCGCCACACTCTAGACCTTCTCATCCCCCATTTTTCAGAAGGGGATCCAGGAATCAGCATTTGGAAACAAGGCGATTTTAATGCTCTGCCAGGTTAAGAATCACTGCATTACATCATGCTGCCTCTTAAAGCACATTACCTTGAAAACATACTTCAGGTTGTAAGTGCATTTTCATATGGGCTGGGGGACTGGGTAAAGCCCTCCCGAGCTTCGCTCCACAAACCTTTACCGGCATCAGAGTCCCCGGGAGGGCCTGTTAGAGCTCACTGCTGGCCCCCCGCCCGGAGATGCGGACGAGGCGGCCTGCGGGGTAGGGCTGCAGAACAGGCGTTTCTAAGCAGCTCGCAGGTGTGCCGACGCTCAGACCCATGACCACTCTGTGGCGCACTGACTTCCATCGAAAGGGCGTGTACCTCTAAAGAGAGAAAGTCAAGTCCTGGGAGCCACGGGATGGGGTCGGGGATAGACTTACGGGCTGACGGCTGGGCGTGTTGCAGCCCACACTCCGAAGAGCCTCACTCCTCTGCTCCAATCCCCCTTGTCCTCACCTCCTCCACCCGCTCTAGACGACTCGAAATCAAGCCATCCTTGTTCAGGATCGCCACTCCTGTATGGGTTTCCTTTATTGTGCTTTTTAAATTTCCTAGGGACTCTTTTGGGGCTTAGTAACTGTACTTTGGAATGGAGAGAAGCGGGATGGTGGGTTGGAGTTTCAGGAATAAAAGGAAATGTTCTAGGTTGCAAAGTAGTTAAAAAACCCAGCAGACGTTATATAAATATGTGTGGAAACAATGAGTGCGAAAACACACAATGATGAAAAGGCAAAAGAGGCAGGCGAGACAGAGGGCCTTGGAATCACAAAAATGATTTTATTTTGAACCAGAAAGCAACAGCAATGGCGAGAACAGTCCGGGCCGAGGGCATGGCCGCGTGACGCAAGTACCAGGGGTTGCATTTGTTCGGGTGCAAGGAGCGGCCTACAGAGAGTCAGCTTGGCATTTCCCAGCTAAGCCAATCACACCCACATCTTCGTGACACCGATCCCCGCATTCCCATTTACACAGGCTTGGACTGCTTTTTCAGATAAGATTCCAGGTTTTGTAAATATTGTTTTTAAAGTGAAGGTAGCCACAGCAGTGAAGTGTCCCCCTTCTTTTTTGCCATATCAGGCATTGAATCAATTACAGGAACAGTAAAACATATTTGTGAGAGTTTTGCTTTAAAGAACCCCAAAGAGCAAGTTTCTCCCCTGCGGCACCAGTGATATTTTGCTCAGATCATTCTTGGGTGTGTGGGGGGGGCTGGGGGGGCTGTGCTGCGCACTGGAGGATGTTGAGCAACACCCCTGGTCTCTACCCACTAGACACCAATAGCACCCGCTCCCAAGTTGGGACAACGCAAAATGACTCCAGACATTGCCAAATCGCCCCTTTGTTGAGAAGCACAATTTCAAAAACATCCTCTTGCCCCCATCATCGTGGTCTTTGTCTCCTTTTTAACATTTTGTACGGGTAGACCAGATCATCGACTTCCCAACACCAAAAGCACAGGTATGCGAGCATACATGCGTATGTCTCTTCAGGCACCGCAGATGTGCCTGGAGCCGAAACTTGGAATCCCCCGTTCACTGGACAGCGCTGGTTCAGTTCCTTGGCAAGTTTAGGGTCAATTATCTCAGTACCGTGATAAACTGCGCATTCGTCATCAGGCCATTTCCTCTTCTCCAGCAGAAATCATCATCAACATTTGCAGTTTTTGAAGTCTTTTTTTTTTTTTTTCAAGCTGGGAAGAACATCTTCACCCACGCCCATTCTCCTCTTAATCCATTTGGATTCCTACTTGAATTATATGGCCAGCCGCTTTTGACATTGGATCCAGGTTTTTTCATTTGTATCCACCAGGAAGAGAGGTACCATGTTTCTGAGTTCTGTTACGAGGGCTGGCTATAGAATTCTTGAGGCCCAGCGCAAAACGAAGATGCAGGCCCCCTATTCAACAATTACTAAGAATTTCAAGATGGTGACAGCACCTCTTCACACACGCACGACGTCAGACCTGGCAGCCTTGGTTGGCACCGCATCAATCTGGCTGTATTAATGTAACCGGCCCTGCTATCTCTTTCTCCCCTGTGTCGCAATGCTTCCTGTGAAGTAGGGACCTCGAGAACAAATACTGTGACCCCAGTCCACTTAAAGAATTGTACTGCAGCAAATGTTTATAGCATATATTTTTTAGACTTTCAAAAAAAAAAACCCCACACGGAAATCTTTTCTACATCATTACAGTAATGAAAGTAAACACTGTGGCCTTTCACCATATACATATTTTCCTGTAAATAGGACAACATGGAAATAGTAACTGCTACTATCCACAAGGTTTTTAAGTTAGCAAAGAGTGAGACTTCCACAACTAAATTATAACATAATCCCTCTCGTCCTTATAAAAATAGCCAAAACATAAACTAAATGGCTTGCAGTGAAAATTTGAGTAGTAGCTTCTTTATATTGAAAAACATTATATTCGTGGAAATATTGTCCTCGTAAATGCTTTACATGAATGTCATAAGGCAAACTGTAGCGTTTACTGGTACCTGGCGACCATGATTTTAAAAACTCAGAAGCTGAGTTTTAGACCCTTTTATTCAAAACCTGTTAGTGTACAAAGTGCATTAAAATATCCGTTATCCAGCTACCAAAAACAGTATGTAAAAATTACAACCCTTTCAGTTTGTTCAGGGAAGGCAAATACACATTGTTTTTATACTGTAAAAAAAACAAACAAACATTAAGTTTCCAGAGACTGATTAATTTTTTTCCATTGAGGTGTCCATCTTTTAGATGTGAAATTGTCCTAAGTAGCTATCAAAATATTCATCTGGGTATAAATAATATAGTAAATATATAAACTCTATCTGTTCAGAAAAAGGAGAGCGTCTGCCAGTGAAGAGGACAGAAGCATGTATGATGCAACCCATGGAGTCCAGGCTGGTGCTCATACAGCACGATGCTGAAACAGCGGGTCTATGGACGGATCTCAGGGAGACAATGGGTTGATTTGGTTAAAAACCAATTGCTAAAAACAATGCCTAAATCCATCAGTCCGTTCAGTCAAAACGGCCAACCCAGTAGCTCAGATAAATATTTTAGCAAACGAAATGACTTACAGATGTCACGCCGTCAAGATAGAACCAATGCTGGATTCCCGGTCCAAATCCAAGGACTGCTTAAGAAAGCCTTACTTCATGGACCATTCCATCTTACCAGATCAGCAGGCCCAGAATCCCACCCGACATTCTATTAGCAGGGTCTATTAGCGGGTTCCAGCACGGGAATAGTGAGTTTGATTTTTTTGGGTTTTTTTGTTTTGTTTTGTTCTTTTTTTGTTTTTGTTTTTGTTTTTTTGTTTTTTGTTTTACAACTCTATAGTGAACTATACTAGAATACAGAGGGACCGCTACATCTTTCGAGATGTGTTTAGTAAGAGTCTGTTTATAACTTTCGAGGCACGTATACTAGTAAAGAGTATGCAGTGTCCCTTGTCATTACCAACTCACAAATATTAAGTGTTTTTGGGTGAGTCATATTTGGACGTGGTAGAGACAGTCAGGGCCATGTGTTGATGTCCTGGAGAGCAAAGTCAATCCAAAGTGGTACTGCCATTTGTAACACAAAATGTTTACTTCCTCAGCCCCAGCAACAAAAGAAAAATGATTTGGGGGAGAGGGAGACAGGACAGCTATCAAATGTAGCAAAGCAATGTCACAGGCCTGAAGAAACTATTAAAAGGAAGAAGGAAATAGATTTAGGTCATGAAACAGAACCCTACTTCCGATCAAAGACAAACCAGCCTCTGACGTTCTGAATAATCAGTAGGATTCAAAGTGACTATTTTCAATGGCAAGCTCATTCTTAACGTCAATTCTTAAAGTCAATTCTTTCCGCTCTCCCTCTTGCTCTCCATTCTAGTTGATCCAAGACGGTTTTGACATCACACTGAAAACACTTCAAAATAAAGCAGACTAAGAAAGCCCGGTTGCTGCCCTACTAGGTTCAAAACTATTTTTTATTTTTAAGGTAACTGCATATTCTGCTATGCACTGTCGAGGCGACAGGACCCAAGATGGGGTCAGTATGAGATACGACGATGTGAGAAGCTGAATAGCGTACAAAACTACAGAAGATTTTTTTTTCTCAAGCCCACAGAGCGTGATGACACAAAGGTTGTTGTAAAGAGCTGGTAAACTTCTGGGCCTCTTAATGTGCAAAACCAGATAATGTCTAAGAGTTGTAATTCCGGTTATGTTTCTTTCATAAATAATCTATAAAATTTCCTGCAAACACAGGACAAATTTGAAGAAATTATTAAAGCGTGTACTTAATACAAAAGACAGTAAAAGGGGAGAATCGCCTATGTTGAGTCCTATCCTAGCCGATGTTTCTGGACACTTTTTGGCGACATTTAATCACACTCTGGAAGCCTGTGCTTTCTCCGTCCCTGAAATGGTGGCCACGACCCTTTTATGCCCCCAGAAAGCAGCTCCATGTGGCCAGGTGCTCATGGCACCTGCTCTGTGCAGTCCAGATGGTCTGGGATGGGAAGGCCAGTTATAATGGTCAAGCACTTGTTCCACACTGTGAAGGTGGGGCACACAGGCTGCGAGAAGGTGATGTCGAAGGTGTAGAGGTGGATGGAGTTCAAAGCATCGTAGAAGGCGATGGAACCATTGTCATAGTCCAGCAGGATGCCGACGCGCCGGAGGTGGGGGGCTGGCTCGATGGGGGTTTCCTTGCTGTTGTGTCTCACCACCCAGTTATTGTGGCAGCGGCACAGTGCCCAGGAAGCAGAGTTCTTCCCAATCCACTCATGCTTCGGGGCCGATTTGTAAGCAAGGCCGATGGCATACCTGCACAAACAAAACAGGGACGACAAAAACCATGAGGCGGGTTGCACACGGACGCTACCTCCTTTCTCTGGTTTTCAGGGGTCACAAAAACGTGGTTTTCTGCTGTCCCTGCTCATTCTTCAGTGAGAGCTTGGCAAAGACCCTGACACTGGGGTTCCTCATCGCCTTCCTCCCAAACATACAGTGGGCGGACACGGGCCGTTGTATTTGCTCATATTCCCGTTTTTAGTTCAGACGTTACAAGAGAATTTGAACTTTGGGTCTCGCTGCCTTTTGTTTTGTTTTGTTTTGTTTTTTACCCTCATCAAGACCCACACAATGAATTCTCTAGACCAGCGCTGTCCCACAGAAGTATCTGCAATGAATGAAATGTTTTGCCTCCGTTCAATATGGTAGCCACGAGCCACATGTGGCTACTGGGCGTTTGGACTATGGCTGCCAAGAGTGCGGAACCAGACCTTAAATTTAGTTAATTTTAATTAAGTCAGATGATTTAAATTAACTGCATGTGGCCCAGGGCTACCACATTGGACAGCACAACCCTCTACTCGACTGACGCCATGTCTGTCACTTTCCATGACTTCGAGTACACCTCGCAGCAGGTAAGCGTGGAGAATGGTTTTCATTTCCGGGGTAAGTTCCTTGTCCTCTCCTAGCCGGGTTCCTGATCTACAGCACGGGGACAATGACAGTCTCCATCTCGGAGGGTGATTCTGAGGAGTAAAGGAAAGAATACGTGTAAAATCTGGGGCACAAGGCGTGGCAAGGAATCTCGGGTAACTGCTGTTTTATTAAAGTTGCCCAATGCCACATTACTAATAAGTACCAGAATTAGATCTTGAACCTAGGGTGACTCAAAAGGCCGCAAACTTAACACTCTTTAATCCCTTCCCTCACCAGAAAGTATGTGATTCATCATTGCCAAGAGCCCTTCTGATTATATTTCTTACTACATTTTTAAAAATTCTGAATGTCTTTGAGAGATGGATATCCTGGTTATTCTAAATGTACTCTCAACTGCTCAAAAGAGTTAAGAATTCTTTCTATGATGATCCCAGGGTCCTGGGATCAAGCCCCGCATCGGGCTCCCCGCTCAGCGGGAAGCCGCTTCTCCCTCTCCCACCCCCCTGCTTGTGTTCCCTCTCTCGCTGTGTCTCTCTCTGTCAAATAAATAAATAAAATCTTTAAAAAAAAAAAAAGAATTCTTTCTACGGTGTTCGAAGCTCCTTAATGTCTTTTTACCCTGCTAAGGTATGCCTCTATAACATTTGCAGTATTTCAGTGATTAAGATAAGCAAAACCCATCATTCTTAATAAAGAGTCAATGATTCAGAGCTCAACCTTTAATATGTTATAGCAGAAACCAGTCTAAGTGGATATTGACATATGGTACCTTACCCAGTGCAGAGAGAAAAAAACCCCATTGGTCTTTGAGAAAACGACATTCTTTTAAAAAAAAAAAAATCCCATGTTGGATTTAAAATACAATCACTTTAAGAGTGGTGTGTTAAAAAAAAAAAAAAGGACTAGAACATGCTATCACTGAATTTAAAAAGAGGATGGAATTATCGATCCTCAGCTAAGCCTAGTGTACCAGCCCGTCTGCCATCAACTTGGCCTGTCTCCTCCTCCTGGCCAATCCTGCTCTGCATCACGGGGAGAATCCTGGGGTTGCATTTCCCACATTCCTTTCCCAGCGGGAGTCTGGGTCAGGTCCTGACACTGTGACGGCTCTGCGCAAGATCCAGAAGTTCTAAGAGGTGGGGAAACACTCTTTTCCAGCCGGCAGCCAGAGAGACACTTTGGAAAGGTTTTTGTTTTGAGTACTGGCCGCGGCGATGTTCTCTATGCCCCACAGACACACTATTTCCATTTTTCAGGTACCGTGGAACCTGCATTTGCATCACAAAATAGCCAGGTCTGCATTGTTTCCTTCTTGTTGCTACGCACCATTTTGATTTTGTATCAAAGGACTCTGGCGTTTATTTCCCATTTGAACCTTAACTGAACCCACTATGAAGTAGCTGTGGCAGGTAGGACTGACTTCATTTAGCAAATGGGAAAACACAGGGAAGGTTACAATTAGGAGCAGAATCCAGAATCTCGCCCCCTCCCCCTTGACTTCTGGCCCAGTCTTCTTTGCGTGAACCCACGTTTAGTTAACACCATTTCATAAAACACCAAGTGCACATTAACAGCATTAGAGAGTAAGAAAATAACTCCGTGCATAGTCCATTAAGCAAAGGAAAATACCATTATGTTATCATTAATCTGTAAAACTATGTACGTATTTCCATTGAGCTTGAAAGGTGCGGGCAGAAGGTAATGTTCCATTAAGTTACGCAGTGAGACTTGGAGAATTCAGAAAGTATAAAAATTATGTTTCTCAGAGCTATGCTAATATGCCCCATTGCAGGGATCATAACATACATGTTAATTGAAAGTCAGGACGATATTTCACGAGAAAATGGATGTGTCATTAGCTGGTGCAAATCAAGGCGCCACAAGCATTTGATCATATGGGTCACCCCTTCCCCTCTAACACCTCCCAGGAAACGTTAGACTAGTTTCTACGTGAGACGTCTTCCGAAACTGACACAATCCGGTGTGTAAAGATCCAAAGTGTGGCGATTAATTTTAGAATTGTTCCCCCCTCCTGAGTTGGTTTTGACATCTGGAGGGTGTTTTCAAGGTAATACCGATCTGTGTTTATATTAACTGAAGGGGTCTGGTGGAATTTCCCGCACCATTCATCAATGGGAATGAGATCATAATGATCGGGTATCATTTATCATAAATAATTATTAATGGGGCTGTAATTATTTAGACACTGGATTCTATCCCAGATTAATACTGCACGTTAATTAACTAGAAATGTTTGCTCCTCTGCACCTGCAAAAATTCATCGTATTTTCCTTCGGCCTTTTATCTTGCTCCAGTGCCGCTAAAATCTGTAAATGCCAATCTGGCCCAGAGCTGAGCGGGGCGGAAGGATTTGTCCTCCATCCTCTGGCAGGATGTTGGAACAGGAAAATGTTCTGGGCCAAGAGAATTGCGAGGATCACAACAGAAGAAAACCTCCTTGCTTGGCCATTATAGGTACCATTCTGGGGAGAAAGGAGACACCCAAGCTTATGATTTCACTTTTTAGATCTCAGCGGACTTGTACCAACACTGTAAGGGACTTAAGACACAAAGTGTTTTAGCATCCTTATTTCAAACATAACACTCTATGATACTCCTCGTTTCAGGTTATGCAGTTGGGAAGTGTTTGTTTCTAAGCAAGGATTAAGCTATCGCTCGCCAAGTATACCACTGTACGCCCGAAAGAGTAATTATAATGTTTCAAAAACAGAGCATGGTGCTTCAGAGCAGAGATCAGCCAACCGTAACCCATGGGCCGAATCTGGCCCTCTGCTGATTAAAGTTGTATTTGTGCAAGGCCACGCCCAGTCCCAGACACACGGTCTGTGGCTGTTTTCCCACTACAACCGGAGAGTTGAGTAGTCGGGATAAAAATCACCTGGCCTGCCGAGCCAGCAACACTGGCTCTCTAGCCCTTTCCAGAAAGATCTGTGAAGCCTTGCGTCAGAGCTTGTGCCCTGACTGCAGCCTTCCTCATCCTGCCACCTCCCAGCTTTGCCACCTCGTGCTAATGGGCGTGAGCCTCAGTCATCTCATCTGTAAAGGGGGATCCTAGCACCTACCTCTGCGGGGCTGTTAAGATGAATGAACGAGTTACCAACTGTAGGATGGTTAGACAAGTGCCTGGCACATGGTTGTGCTAGATGAGGGCTGGTTAAATAAAAATAAAAGAGCAAAAGCGAACAGGTGTTTGTGAGCCAGCCAGCCGGAGAAGGGGTGCAGTTTGTGGCTGTGGAACGGACAAGGTCAGCTTTGTGAGGTTAACTAGGCAAGGTTAGCTCATTCCAACGCAGACACCGCGTTGGAATGTTCTGGGCCTGACCGACACCCTTGGGTTTAGAGGGCTCTCTGGGCTAACAGACAGTTTGAAAGGATTCCCAGCCTATGATCCCTGCCTCAGCCCCTCAGCTCTTGACTGTTTCCAGTCGTTGGCCCAGTCTGGAGTCACAAAACATACAAGGCAACAGAAATTCGTTCTCTTCAAATGATGAAGAGTAATGTTCTAGAGTAGGAGTCGGCAAACGTTTTTGGTAAAGGGCTGGAGAGTTACTATTTTCGGCTTTGTGGACCATAGGGTTCTATTTTTAACTGCTCAGCTCTGCCGTGTGGCTCAAAGCCCAGCCATAGACAGACAATGTGGAAAAGAATGGGCATGGCCGTGTTCCTACAACACTTTATTTACAAAAAGAGGCACAGGGCCAGGTCTGGCCCGCTGGTTGTCGTCAGCTGACTCGTGTTTTAAGGCACGAAAGAGCAGTGTTAGCATCCTAGCTCTGTTAGGGACCAGGACTCTATCAACTCAGCTGCAATTCTTGCTGTAAATAAAAAAGAAACAAAAATGGATGGACTTAAAACAAGCTGTTTTTCTTATTGGCTGAATGGAAGATTAGATGACTGTTTTGCAAACATTCACTCCCTCCTCTCATCTCCGGGGGAGAGATATACTTCCCTAGACCACCGGCTTTGGCTTTGGCTTTGGCCAATGAGAAGTTCGTAGACAGTGATGTAAGCAGAGGCTTGAAATGTGCCTGCCTAGCTGTGGCTCGTGCTCTCGGGCTCCTCGAGAAAGACCTGACCCGCGGAGCCCTCACGTCCAAAGAGGCTGAAGAGACACAAAGAACAGACCTAGATGCAACCTACAGCTGAAAGCAAAGCCCGGCCGAGATTAGCCTTGACAGTGAACCCACACATGGGGGTGGTGAGCGAGCAATCATAAATGATTATGGTTTGAAGCCACTGAGTCTCGGGATGCTTGTTATGCAGCCTTACCATCGCAACAACAGACTAAAAAAGCTTTTCTGCATAGTCTCCTTTAAGACGGGCCGTGGAATGGACTAATGCTCTGACCAAGTACAGAAGGAGATGTGCCTTTTTATGACCGGACGACAACAGATATCATTGCCTACCATGTGCTCCCACTTATGACCACTTCCCAGTAATGCCGACCGCTATCAATGAACACATTTCCAGCTACGCCATAGCTCCCTTGGCTGGTGAAGCGTTCGGGCGTGTGGCTCTTTTTGGAGGATGACTCATCACGTTCTACTGTCAAGTTATCGTGGGACACCTTCAGCTTTCGATGTGCAGACTTGGGGTCCAGTTTAAATGGCTGGCCTGGGAACAAGTTTACAAAACAAAGAGAGGAAGAAGAAGAGGACCGTTTATTTCAACATGACCAATAATGTATTTGCAGGATCAGATTTTAAAAGCACAGTAAAATAGTGAATACGAACATGCCCCTGCCTTCGTGAACTCCCAGCCTGTCAGTTCTGAGACAGGGATCCAGAGCTGCTGCGACTAATGATTCAACAGTAGCATGGGCGGGGATCAGCCACGATTTGTGGTAGAAGCTATTTTCGGGGGTCCCAGCTGGCCACATGCAGCTCTGGTACATACTAGCTAAACAGCATTCCCAAGGGAAGGAGAAAATGAAGACTTCGTTTTCAACCATTCCCATATTCGATCCAGCTTAAAATGTGGCTCGTGCTCAGTAGACTTCAGACCAGAAGCCGAAGAAATCAAGACTGCAGATTTTGACCTAAAGGCTTTACATTATTCTGAAACTGTTGCAAATTAAAATGATTCTCATGAGCTCAGAATGACTATAAAAATGTGCATTTTTCAGCCCACAACAAGATCAGGGGAAAAAGTGTGATCATAACACCTGAGTTTTCTACTCCTGAGTTTGTAAATATATATATATTTCTACTCCTGAGTTTATATATATATAAAATAAGGCCCTCTCTATTTCATTATTCACATTTGCGTTTTGAAGGTCCAACCATCAGAAAATCTTGGCAGAGTCACCCCAAACATCTTGCCATAGCTGTTACTTCCTTGAGAATGTAACGCTGGTCTGGAGGACTGCCTGTCATTCGACACCACATGGGTGTTAAGAGGCAGGAAGTGAGTTACGAGAGCATGCAAATACCATGATGTCCCAAGCCCCCGGCCACGGCCACGGCCACGGCCGCAGCTGGTAGGTCCGCCCTCAGGCAGCCAGTGGACAGAGCTCGGTATGCTGGCCGGGGCAATGCACGCCGCTGGCTGAGACAGCGGCACGGAGAGCACGCGGCAATGAGTGTGAGGTCACGTCCGGGGAGGCCGGAGGATTTTAGAACAGGGGCCGGCACACCTTTCTCCGAAGAGGCCAGATAGATATTTTCAGCTCTGCTGGGGCAGCGTGGAAGCGGCCTGAGACGAGAGGGAAATGGATGGGTGTGGCTGTGTGCCAACAAAACTTTATTTATAAAAAGCGGCAGCCAGATTTGGCTGGTGGGCTGGATCGTCTGCTGACCCGTTTCAGATTTCTGTCCACATCACAGGAGAGCTTAAAGGGGGAGCTGAGAAAAAGCTTCAAGTGTGGATCAGGGCACGGACATTCTCAGAGGCTCTAAGTGCTACTGGATTATGTGCAGAGTTTAAATTTCAGCTTGTATTGTGAAACACAAATGTCCTCAGGAATGATCACGCCAGCAGCTATTAGGGATAAAGTATGAACTAAGGCAAGAAGAGCATGAAGGTAAGTTTTGCTTACAATATTTCAATTTTTAAAGGTGGAAGAGAGAATGCGTGTGAAGACAGGTGGGACATTAATGGGCAGACGGGGGGGGGGGCGGGTGTTCATAAATGCAGCCATCACTGAAGAGGAGGGCCGTGCACTGCTTGTCTTTCTTCCAGTGAGGAGCATCAGAATGGTATAGCAGTCAGAAAGACTGGCCTCATAATGAGGTGTGAGGTACCCCATCTCGCCTCAACTCACACCCTCACCTACACACGCGTGGAGTGCGATCATGTCAGCTTAGGTCAGACCCAACCCCAACCCCTGCATCCTCAGCGAGCACATTCCACCTGTCTCAGATGTGTTTCTCAAACGCACCATCACCTACTCTGTCCAAGTTCAAGGTTTTGCTTCAGTGAGGACAAATTAGTTCAAGGACCAAATTAATCATTTACTTTACTAAAGAATTCAATTCAATTTAATATTGTGCATGGAGGAGTTTGGCAAACTACAGCCTGCAGGCCAAATCCAGCACAGGGCCTGTGTTTGTCAATAAAGTTTTATTGAAACGTGGCCATGCCCATTCATTTATGTGTCATCTATGGCAGATTTTGCACTGCAATGGCAGAGGTGAAGAAGAGTGGATGGTGACCAAGACCATCTGACATGCGTAGTCTCAAATATTCACTCTTTGACACACAGCAGAAAAGTTTGCCAACTCCTCGTTTATAACTGTTCAATGATTGCATGTCTAGAAATAGAAGATGACGTTATCTGGCTACACGAAATGAATGCGTTAGCTGCAGGAAAACTGATGAAGTACAAATCAGATGTCTCAAAGACATATTCTACAGAATTAACCTCAGTGTATACATTTACTTATTTTTTTCCTACTTAATCTCGAAAAAGATTTCCTTCTTTACCAGCAGAAACACTGAGAGGAGAAATTAGCTTAATGGCTAAGCGTATGTGTCTTAAACATGTATGTCTGGAGCAAAATAAAGTTATGTGAGCACTGAAATCGAGGATTTGGGTTAAGTGTGGGTTCTTCTGGAAAAGCAGTTACCTGTTCCCATTGACTAGAGGCAACTGCCTAACATGGTGCCATACTAACACACTCCCAGTTGCTTTCTCTTGGGAGGTCCTATGCAAAGAAATTCCATGTTATAGAACATATTTCTAGATCAAAAATAGTAAAGAAAAAGAGAGGATAAAAGAAAACATATGTGGGCAGAGACAGCGAGGGAGACGACAGTGTTACAAGACACACGTATGGGCCAGATCTTTCTCTGTTGTGTCCTGTGTAGTGTGGGATGTTTCCCATCATCCCTGGCCTCTAACCATCAGATACCAGTAGCATCCACCCCACTTATAACAACCAAAAATGTCTCCAGACATTGCTCAGTGTCCCTGGGGGCGGTGGCAGTAGGGAGGGCAGAACTGCTTCTGACTGAGAACCACAGACCTAGACAGATATCTGGAGTAAAGCAAAGAATTCCCAAAGAAAGAGTTATTAATTTGCTCTTCTGCTATGGAAAACAATTTGCCATTTGCAGAGCCCCAACGACCTATCGGGCTTCATGTATATATATATATCTGTTCTAATTCTCACCAGAATCCCTCCAGGATTATTTATTTGAAAAGCGAGCGGTCTGAAGTGCAGAGAAGTCGATGGACTCACGGCCCTTAAGGGGTGAACCCAGAGGTGTCTGATGCCAACTCCACCCCGCCGCCCTGGCTCTTCACTTGCTTCTTGGGGCTGCTGGTGATGCCCGAGGCAGAGAAGGAAGAGAAAGGGGGACAGAGGCGGCCGGAAGGAGAGCAGAAGGGAGGCGGCAGCTCTGCTGAGCTCACGGCACTTACTGTTTGTCTTCAACTTCCCAGGCTCGCTGCTGCGGCTGCCTGCCTGGTTGATGGCCTTGACGATGAAGATGTACTTGGTGCCACTCTGCAGACCATGGACCGTGTAGTGGTTCTGCTTGATGTTGGGCACGATCATCCAGCTGTCGGCAGAGTTACACAGACCTGCAAAGCCAAGCAGACATGGTGCGGTGCTTTGTCACTCTGCACTTCTGAGGGAGCCCACTGATAAGCTCGGGGGCGCAGTCTCCTGCCTACAGTAGGTGATCGACCCGTATCTATTATCAGATAGTCCTACTGTGTGCTCCACGTGGAGAAACCCATCAAAATGATTATATCGCAGCCTCTGTCCTGCCTGGCATGCTGCGCGCGGTGCCCGTGCATGATGCATCGTGAGGCGCCGTGGCGAGGAGAAGGAAGCAGCGAGTCACCACGGGCTCCACTCTCGGCCTCCCCCACCACCCCATGCTCATGACCGTGATCGTTAAATTGGAATCTCATCCATTCTGAGCCTCACAGCCGGTGAGAAGTTGCCTCCACGAATGTAGATGTAGTAGATTGCTTTTGTGCCTCTAATTCTGCCCCCTGCCCCAGACCCAGGCCTAAGCGGCTTTGCAGAGATGGGAGGTATTCCCTCGTGACACGGCTTTGGATTTGGCCACGCGGTTTGCTCGGGCCGAGGGGATGAGGCTGAAGTGGCGGGGCGCAGGCTGCAAGAGCAGGCATTCCAAGGCCTCGAGAATTTCTGTCGACACCTTGGGCCTCTGCCATTGCCGAGGGGAGAACATTCCCCAGACAAGTCTTGTCGTCTCAGCAGGATGAACGATACAGGGAACACCTCTACCGCCCCGCCCCTGCAGGAGTGAGGCCAGCAGAGACTGGCCCAACTTCTGAGCGGGGAGCTAAGAAAGCGACCATCAGGGTTGTTGGCGTTCCAGCATTAGCATGGCCGCAGTTAACCACCTCAGGAGGCATGTCCCTAGGAGAAGCCCGGAGCAGTGGCACCCACGGGCAGCCCAGGGCCCAGTGTAGCTCTCAGAAAAGCATGAACGGGGATTCGGACCAGCTGCATTCCCTCGCATGGCTGGTTTCAGAGGAGAGCGGGGCCGCTGCTCGGGCTGCGTTCTGCAGGATGTGGGCTGGGGGGCAGGCTGAGGATTTACGATGCTTGGAAGAACATGCAGGGAAAAGGAAGCCCGTTTTGTTTTGCAGCTCGCTGATGCTGAAAACATCTCTTTGGTATTGGGCCCAGCTCTCCTCTCTCCACCCATCAATCTCCACTCTAAGAGAACCTTTTCCCAGCCCCCTGGTGACTGGCTGTCATGAAGTTTCCTGACTCTGGTGAATTTCCTTCACCAGTTCTTGGTAGAGGGCTGAGCCCCCCCACTTCCTGAGGGGCTCCAACCCCCCCCACCCTTTCCCTTTCAATGGATTTGCAAGTCAAAGAGTTAGTTCTTTTGATCTTGAGGCAACTTATACCTTACTGTAATCCCAAGAAGCAGTCCCTTAATCTTTCTTTGGTCTCACCTCTTTGAGAATCTAATAAAACATTTCTATAGAAGGAAAGTCACATGTGCAGATCCACACCAAGCCACAAATATTTGCATGGCATTCCAAGATATTCACAGCCCCGTGACATCTGTCTTTGAATCCTACTAAATACTTTCTCCAAATTTTGAGTTAGACATTGTTCATGCTAGTCTCACAGTTGAGAAGAACCTTAGAAGTATTCTGTCAAGTGCGAAACTTCACCTCATACGATCGGTACCTTGGAAGCACAGTCTTTTTAGACACCCTCCACTGAGTCATAGACATATATAAACTCACACACGTATAATAAACTCACAAGGTCAGATCTGACCCCGTGAGTTCTCTATTACCTCTTTTCATCTCCACCTGCAAACATTTCACCAGCAGCACCGCCAGATTTGATAAAACCAGCATAAAGCAAGGGAATGACGGGAGGCTCACGGAAGCGGCTGAATGTGTGTGTGCGCTCAACTGAGGCACCATTCACCCCCACTCCCACCCCACCCCCAATTTTCCCCCAACTCTTAGCCCTCTGTTCTCCCACTGATTCTCACTCGTGTAAGACCCAGGAAAACACCCACCAGTGGTTCAGTAACACGGGACTCTCCTTACTACATTTCCCTTTTGCTACTTTTTCACCTTACCTTTTCCTTGAATATAGCTGTAATACGCTCAATGCTTCTGGATAGTGCCATGGCCAAATCACAGATTTAGATCCGACCAAAGAAGGGTCATTTTGAACTCTGAGCTCTGGGCCCCAAGAAGCCTGCGACTCACTTTAGATATTTAATCGTGATCTTACAACAGTAATAAAACAAAAACAATGAGCTCTTCTATTGCCTAGGATAATCCTAGGCAATCCTAGACCTTTGTCAACAGCAGTCAAGCACGAACGAAAACAGTAACGGCATTCAGTAGAATCGAATGAGAATCCTATCAATGTCACTGCATTTACACTGTTCCTGTTTAATTGCATATGTTACAGGAAAATGATTATTGTGGTCAAAGAAAGCAAATGTAAAAATGTTTCAATAAACTTTACATCACTGTACAACCGAAAAGCTGGGCTTCATGTGGTGGGGGGATGCTTTCAGCGACATCATCAAACAGATGTCTGAAATCGCTATGAACAGCAACTTGGCCTATAATCCAAAGCCTTAACCCAACAAAGAAGATTTAATGTTTCAGAACCCTTTTCCAAACAGAAAAGGGACCCCGAGCATCCTGATTATTTTGAAGAGGTCGCTAATTTTTTTCCCTCGAATATTAAAAGAACAAAAATGTTTATGGAGTAGTAAAATTTGATTGGATAGCTTTACACTGGGACAATCTGCTCTCGCGAACGCTCACGATTTCTGTGGTGGCTTACCTTTCTGTTATTATTATTGTCAGGATAGTAATTGAGAAGTTGATTAAAAATGCCAAGAAAGCAGCATCGACCATTTTCTTCTGGGGGCTGGAGTAAGGGGGTGCCTCTGAGCACACCATTACTAAGTTGCTAGTGTTGGTGTTGGGCCAACACCACATAACGTCTTGCGTATGGTGCCAAGTGCCAGACCTGTCTGCCTCGATACCCCACTGTGTCGGGGCTGTTGACCAGGTTTTATGCATCTCTTTATGAAACACCCATGTAACCATCCTGCACGGAAACTTCACTTTTCTCCAAACTCGTTTTCAATCATCTTTGAGAGTATTCCGACATCCACCTTCTCTAATTCAGCTTCGAGTATTAAAACAACAATGGAACTTGGGAGATAATTAGTTCATAATGAAACTTAATTGAGTTTTTCAATTTTATATACCTTGTTCTCGTTCACAATGGGTCAGAAGCATCTCCCTACATAATGCTGCTCATTACAAGATCCTAATTACATTTGGGATTTCAGAGCCTTGTATAGCAACTGTCATCTTGCAGTAAAACATTATGTATAAAACATTACGCAACACGGACACCCCTCAGAGAGGCGGCACGCGGCTTCAAACATCCTTTGTTTCTTCTACCAGATCGGACAGAAGTGAACATTCTTTTCCTTCTTCTCTGTAAAAATAGTATCTGTTTAGTAACGCTCATGAATGTTTTCAAAACGACTAAAATTAATTAAATACAGATAACTACTTCGCCATGGAGACCTGGAGAAACGCATCTTTGGACTTTTGCTAATAATAAAAATAGGCTGCTGGGAAAAGGCCCCATTTAGGATTTTAAATGGTGCACTGGAAGTGGTTTTGGAAAAAACATGAGAAACGTTGTCAAATTAAATACATATCTACTTATTAATAAGCAATTCGTTAACATCTGTAGGCTTAAGTCTGTTAATAAAAATGCATAATAAAAAATTAATAGTGTCATTAATTTTGCATTTGAATATATGAATTTGATTAGGGAGAGCCTTTTTATAAGATTAAAAGCTTCACAGATATTATCTAATTCTCCTTCACTGAAGTCAGTTGTGGGCAATTAACTAGAATTTATTATGACAAGTGAAGGAACCATGACCTACAGGCAGTCCAAGATTCCTAGTGGCGCGAGGAGCTATGGCCAGTTTTGGGGCATTTGGTCTTCTAATTTTCGGTACAGTTTTACTATTAGCTCTTGTCATTCAATGTAACAACATCCAAAAAGGATATTCCTCCAAATGGTAGGACAGATGGACAAACAACATTCAGGGAAGGCCTTGCACATGAAGATGGTGTAAAATGCCATCATGTAGGTAATCCTGGCTAATTTCACGACTGATCTTTATCCTATGACCCAAAACATCAGCTTTTAAAAAAATGCAATGACAGGTGAGTGTAGCCGTATTTTTGTAGGAATCATAACTCTGAATACCTCTGTGCTCACGCTGTGGGAAGCACAGGGCTCAGACCTATACTTTTATCATCTCAACCAGGGGAAGTTAAAACATTACCTCTTCTTACAGATGAGGAAACAGATTCAGAGGTTGTTAAATGATTTGTCCCAAATTATGGAGCTAGTGAGGTCCACAGTTGGGATTCAAATCCAGGTCTCTCTCGGCCATTAGAAATATATATAATAGTTAAGAAGAACTATTGCTTTTTTATCTACATTTATTCTTTCATTGTTACGATTTGATCCGGTAGGCCTCAGGACTTCACTCTACTGGTTTAATGGACGTTCAAGAGACAAAGAGCTCTGAGTACTAACAAGCTGATTAGAGTACCCCAGTCGGATGGGCACCTGCAGTTTCCCTGACTTCCATCGGTCCTGGGAGGAATAGCCTTTCTGACATCTGTCCATCAAATAAGCAAGGTCTGTCATCTTCATGAAGTCGATCCCCTTTATTTTCTTGTGTCAACTGCTTTCGGGGAACAAAACACCGTCTCTGGAATCACCGAGCACAGAGCTCTGAATTCAGTGGTGTCGCTGCTGGTGGATGTCTGTAGGCATGGCCTTTTCGCATCTATTCCACTTAGATGTCTTGTTTTGGTATTATTTTTCATGCCAACCGCATGGAAGCCAAGTCAGTCCCAGAGAAACCCTAAGTTTCGAGCAATAGATCTCTTCTTTTCATTCGGGGGATGGAGGGAAGCACTGGGATCGAGTCAGGGTTCTAGAGTGTATCGCCTTCTGGCTCCACGTCCTCGCTCCTCGCGTTTCCATACCCTTTGCCATGGAACCTCGCAGGCCCTCTGACTCTGGGCTCACCTGTGGGACTTGCTCTGGCCTCTGGCACATCAGCTAACGTGACAAAGACAGGGGCTTGCGAAGCACGTGTGCAAGTGGGCCTGTCCTTAGAGCCACGCGCTGCGCTCCCCAGGAGAACGTGCCCGCGTGGGACCGCAGGGGGGAGCCGTGTGGCAGCTGGCCTCCCCAGTCCGCAGCCTGACCGCGACGGAGCCTCACCAAGGTCAGCCTGATTCCAGACACACGGCAATACATGTTTATTGTTATATGCTCCTTAACTTCTGTGGTTGTTGGCCTATCAGCCAAAGCCAACTGATACAGGGCCTGCCAGGCCAGGCCAAAGCTCTACGTACTGTCCAAATGCCCACAAAAATTCGCTTCAAGGCACTTCAGGAAAGACATAACCATCTATGGTGGACACGCCCTGGGGTTGCCCCCATGATTCTCACTCCATACTACTCACGACTTTGCATAATTCGCCCTCCTTGAGTGTAGGCAAGACCTGTGACCTGCTTCTAACCAACAGAGTATGGCAAAGGACAAAAGTCCTATCATCGTTATCACTCCTTGGTGGTACATCATATGGCAAAGGTGAAGGGAGTTTGTAAATGTACTTAAGGTCCCTGACCAGTTGTTTCTGAGTTAATCAAAAGAGAGATTGTTCTGGGTGAAAAAAGCAAGGTAAAGAACTGTGTTTGGCCTGCTACCTTTTGTGTCCCTAAAAAATGTATTCCTAGGTGTGTGTGAGTGTATGTGCACCCTTGGGTATTAACAGACTACCACAGGAGAGATGCGTGTGAAACGGAGTTGGTGCAGTGGGTAACTTTGGAAACAGGGTGGCTGCCATACTGAAAAACAACCAAGTGTCACTGTAGACATTTTATACATTATTACAGTGTTCGTGCATTACTTCCTAAAAAGAAAGATTTTAGGGAAGTTAGTATTTTTTCATGATTTGTAGAGGGGCACGTAGAACTAGGGATGAGGAGCAATATCAGAAGAATCCAAAATCCTGAAAGGAGAGCAAAATGATGCCAAAGCATTGATATACCAGTGCTGCTTAGACTTGCCCCCAAAAGCACTTCAAATAGCTGAAGATGGTAAGGGTGTTTCCCGGGGATATGGGCCAGAGGAGGAGAAGTCTTTCTGGAATTATCTTCTTGCCTTCTTTGGTGCTAGTGCCATTGGTAGGTCCCGGCCATCTCTGCCTTCTCGAATTACTACGAACCTCCAAGTTCATGTCTCTGCTTTTAGTTTTGCCCTGTTCCACTCCATCCTCCACGGCACTGCCTGAGGGGGCTTCTAACCGTATATCTGATCGCACTGCTGCTCTGTGTGACACCCAAGCCCATAGGGAAAAATCCCACACCGTGTAGCCCGAGTGGCCCTCGGTGGTCTAGGTCTTTACTGTGGGTTAGGATTAAGAGACTGATGATTAAGAACATGTGCTTTCTGGAACCAGACCTATATGGGTTTGAGTCCTGGTTCTATTTCTCTGTCTTCATTTCCCACCGTCTCCCCTTCCCCACTCAGTTCTCCAGCCAGGCTTGAATAGACGATGTCTCAGAAAATGCCTTGCCATTCTCTGTCTCCACAGGTTTGCCCCCGATGATGTGGCTGCCTGGCATCCCCTTAACTTGCTGATATGTACCCACTCTCTTTCAAAACTTAGTTAAACCATCATTTCCCCCCAAGACATTTTTGTTACACCCACCACGTCCGCCCTCTTACTCCGGCAGCTGGCCATTTCGTGATTTTTTTCCCCCTTACACATTCCTGGAAAATGGGAAGATTTTAATAACAGCTTCCAAGGCAGGCCAATTAGAGAGTGGAAGGTCAGAGGGTCGAGGAGGGAAGCCTGGAAAACGAGGATCTAAGGAAGCTGGGGGGTCCAGTTGTTGGTATGAGCCAGCGATACTTTAGTTACTCGGGGGTGGAGGTCTTCACATATCACTCTTTTAATTAATCCTAAATCTAATTTCTTTTTTAAGCATCACGCGCTTCAGAATTACTTGTGCTAGGAAAGAACAGTGTGGTTAAAGGAGAAGAGGTGTATATAATAAAAGCACATTCAGTCGATATGGGTTTATTCAAAACATTTCTTTGTTGAAAAGTGACTGCTATTCTATTCTATTCTACTTTGACGTGTTCTATTTTAATTTGCTAAAGAAGTTTCAAACTTGCTCCCCTGGAAAGCCACTTCTTCTGGTTCTTTCCCATTTACTCAACTCAGTTTGAATAACTGTGGGGGTAGGGAGGAGAGATTCCTTTGTTATCACCTCTCTGGCCAGCAACTGGGGCTGAGATCATCAAATTGTCTCTGATACCAAGTATCTCATGGGCTCGGGTCCCAGTTAGAGAAGGACCTCTCTGTGTTTCAAGTCAGGTCTGAAATTCTTCCCAGGTGGGGGCCAATGACTAACATTTCAAATGACGGGCCTGCTCTCCTCCAAACAGGACGCGGTATTTGGCATTGCTTGGCTATCCATTTTATTAAATTCTTTTTTTACATTGTGAAATAACACTCAGAAAAGTAGTTTTAATATTAAATGTATGATATAATGACTAAACCATGTACCTCCCACCCAGAAAGTAGTTAACCCCATGAGCCCCCCATGTGTTGCTTCCCAATGGTGCCACTCCCTTCCCATCCCGGAAGTAACCATCATCTTCGCTTTTATTTGTAGTTTTTACACCTATGTATGCATCTCTAAACAAAACAGTTTCTTTTTTTAAGATTTATTTATTTGAGAGAGAGAGAGAGTGTACATGTGCATGTGCGAGTGCGGGGGGAGGGGCAGAAGAAGAAAGAATCTCAAGCAGACTCTCCGCTGAGCGTGGAGCTCGATGCAGGGCTCGATCATGACCTGAGCCAAAATCAAGAGTCGGACACTTAACCGACTGAGCCACCCAGGTGCCCCACAAAATAGTTTTCTTTTTAATCTTTAAATTATGACTGTATAAACAGATTCATACTGCATGTATTCTTTTGTTTCCTGCTTCTTTCCCTTAACCATATGTTTGTAAGACTCACCCGTGTGATCTGCTAGAGATCACTAATGTTCACCACTCTTTGGCCCGCTATTTTTGCTAGTATAGTTCAAGTGAATGCTATCATCTTCTTGGTTAGGAAATGCAGCCAATACATACTGTGTACTCCTTCCTTCCTCGTCTTCCCTTGACGCTTCAATTTAGAAATGTGATCTAACTGAAAACAGTCACCAAACAGAGAAATCGATACGGGGTGCAATACTCACTAACAACGTTGGCTTGTCCGGTGAATATGGTGTACTGGAGCTCATAGGAAACCACGCTGAACTCATCATCAGAGGTCCAATGAACGGTGATGGTGTCATAGGAAGCGGTGCAGAGCTCTTCTCTAATCGTGGGAGGGTTGGGAGCTGTGGGGATCAAGAATGCTCATCAGCGAAGAGCCAGGCACCTCCGGGACACAGTTCAGAGGAGATGTGTGACGGTCATAGCAGGCCTTTCTACACAGGTCCATCAGGACCACTATCCATCCCAGAGGTGGTGACCCCAATCCAAAGAATGAACGTTTGGTTGGCTGGTTGCCGCTGTGATTTTTAACAGGTAGCGTGACTTAGCCAGCCAGTAGGGACTTATCTCTATTTCACATGAAAGTACGTTTAGGAGGTTAAGCAAATAATACTCTTATCCATGAAAAAAAAATATTAAACAAAAAACAAACAAGATGAACTTCTGTGATTTCATCCACACTGGGGAGATGGCAAACTTTTCCACTAAAGGGCTGGGTGGTAAATATTTTAGGCTCTGCGGGCCATATGGTCTCTGTTGTACCTACTCAACTCCACTGCTGAACTATGAAGGCAGCCATGGGCAATTCATACTCATATGGACGTGGGCAGCTTCCAGTAAAACTTTATTTACAAAACCGGTGAGGGCTAGATTTGGCCTACGAGCCAAAGTTTGCCAACCTCGGAGCTTTGTGAGGTCACTTATTTTTATATTTATATACCCAACTGGAAAAATACCAATGTTTGTTATCCTATAACAAACCAGCCAAATAATTGTTTGAAAATTTTCTTTCATTAAATGTTTTGATGACTTATTTAAAAAAAAAAAAACCTGGGGCGCCTGGGTGGCTCAGTCCATGATCCTGGGGTTCTGGGATCAAGCCCCGCATCAGGCTCCCTGCTCAGTGGGGAGTCTTGCTTCTCCCTCTCCTACTCCCCCTGCTTGTGTTCCCTCTCTCACTGTCTCTCTCTGTCAAATAAATAAATAAAATCTTAAAAAAAACCCCACCTTATTAGTGTAGCCCTATTTTCTTCTCATTTTTCAATTTATAGGTGATATTTCAAATTAAGAAGAACATGATTAACAATCAATTATATCTAAGAAGTACATTTTCCTTCCCCAAAGAAAACAGGGTTCCTTGGCATTTGGTTAACTTTATCACTGGAGAAGGTTGCTGTTTTATATCTTGAACACAGTCTGGAGCAGAGAAGTCTAAATCCTACCAAAATAATGATTGAAGTTGACTCAAAATCTACTGGCTTGATTTCCGTAACTGGTTTTATGAGAAGAGTTTGTGAGCCAGAAAAACACTAGGCAGTGAGTGCTCTGCACTGGCAGCAGTATTTCAGAGCAGGGGTTGGCAAACTATGGCTATGGGCCAAATCTGGCCCACTGCCTGTTTTTGTAAATAAAGTTTTATTGGAACGCAGCCAGGCTCATTCATTTATGTATTGTCTGTGGCTGCTTTTGTGCACTAGCAGAGTTGAGTAGTTGGGACCATATGTCCTGCAAAGCCTAAAGTATTTACCATCTGGCCCTTTATAGTCAAAGTTTGCCAACCCCTGGTTTAGAGAATCGATCTGGGCCTTTATTGCCACTCTTCTGTATACGAGAACCTAACTTCAAAAGGAGAAACATATCTGCATTCTATAGATTTGTAGCAACCTCTGTTCACACTATTGCAGAGTTCTTTCCTGCTCTTAACTTTGATTAGGACTGAGGAGTCCTAAACAAACCCAAAGACGGAGATGAGTTCTTAAAAATGGTAAACGGAAAACTCGAATTGTTTTAGGCTTCTTCCTTTTGTCCGCTGAAGAGATGTCCAGGACAAATACCGTACACAGCAAGTAACTTTTATGTTTGTTGTATAAAGTCAATTAGACCAGCTTTGTTTCTTGCTTAGTGAATTCCACGAGCATTACTGCACACCTATACATGTGGGCAGGCACCGCATTAAGTCACGTATTAGGACAGAAGGGCTCTATAGAGCCCCTAAAGCATTCTTTTTGGACTATGTATTTATACATCTGTCTCCTGAAGTATCCACATGCAAGATTTAGTGTCATGTGCTGTGACTTGGATGTGCATGAATCAGCGACACGAAGCCAGAGAAGCATTCCGCGGGGAGGCCCAGCTGCACCATAAAATGTCCTTATGATTGTCTGTGTGGTCCCTGTTGGTGTGCGATCACCCGGGAGGGAGCGGTGGAGAAATGCTTATTCTCCCATAATCTAAGCAGTCCACTGAATTACTTTTCCATCAACCACTGTAGAAAGATTTCGTCCTTTCTGCATTGCAATACGGGATTAAATAGAAAGCACACTTACGTTCAAAATAAGCCAGTAGCTGTGAGACACATGGCAGTAGCTGTGATTGGGGAGGAAATGTCACCTCTCTGGGTTATTAACTTGACATACCACTTAGAGGCTTGTCACGGGGAGAAAAAAAAAAATCTTGTTTTCACAGCCACGCAGGCTAACCCTGTTTTGATTATAAGCCCAATGGGTTTGTCGTGAAAAGTCAATACCCAATTTACCGTAAACGAGAATAGCAGCACGCTGCCAATTTCAATATTCGTGGGATTGGTAGCAGAACTGTTATTTTCTTGCCTCTGTCATAAACAGGACACGAGAAATGGTGGGCTAATACTCCACAAACACTTCATTTCCTGCTTACAAATGTCTGATAAACTATTTGGACTTGGCAATATCAGCCAAGCATCATATGTTATGGCCAGGATCGATGTTATGTCTAGAAATGGGCCAGATTTGTATTTGAGGTTTGACGTTCAGAAGGCAGAATGGCAGGTACCCCATGTGGTCTCAAGCTTGGCATAAACAGCCATCGGGATGATATATGGCGTACACGGTCCTAGTCAGTGTGAACTACTTTCACACTTTCCCCTCTAATCGCTGCCTTGGCATTCGCATGCAGACATAGCCCATGAATGTATGCCCACCTGAACACCATTAGACGATTCTTGGGAAATGGGGAGGAGACACTCAGGTCAACAAGACACTGATTTTGTGCAGAAAGGTCATGTGCCTGGCCCAACAGTCTTTCAGTCCTCTTTGTCCTTGGGCATGACCTTGTGACGTGGATCTGGCCCATGAGACACAAGTGGGAATTTGCCAGATGGGTCTTCTGAGCAAGCTTTTTGTTTTCCTAATAAAGACAGATTTTTGTCCCCGTTTCCCCTGCGTCCCTCTCTTTTTACCTGGAACTTGAGCATGATGGCATGGAGGCGGGGCAGCTGTGCTGTGATCATGTGGCAAAAAGGCAACACAGCAAAGGTGGCAGAGTAGAAAAAGAGCAACAGCCTGGGGTCTGAGGTCCTCACTGAGCTGCTGCCCAGGCCTGGAGCTCATACCTCCGTGCTCGGGTTTGTGTGATACAAACACCCCTTGCTGGGTTTAGTCACTGCTAACTGGATTTTCTGTTGTTGCAATCATACTCAATCCCAAATGATGTAAGAGAAAAAAAAAAGAGGGATTTTTTTCATAGGATGCCATCATGAAAAACAGCTCAGCCAGAGAAAGTCTAGACCTGCACTGTCTAATACAGTAGCCACAGGCTTTTTATATTTCAATTAAGTTTAATTAAAGTCAAATAAAAGTAAAGACTCACTATGTACATTTCAAGTTTTTGATAGCCCCATGTGGTCAGCAGCTACCATAATGGACAGTGTAGATACAGAATGTTTTTATCACTGTGGAAGGTTCTAGGGGGTAGTGTTAGTTTAGACAGACTCCGGAGTTAAAAGCTTAAAAAAGGAGGGCAGTAAATTAATAAATATTTGAAACCAAGTTTGGTTCCTTACTGCAAGTGCATTTTGGAGTCAACTTCTTTCTTCCTTAATAGGAGTGGTATGGTTTGAAAGAATGACGTAAGATAAGAAGTTTGTGGGATGACTGCTTCCCTTGCAAATGCAAAAAGGCTAAAAACAGCACCTCGGCTTCTTGCAAAGAAAAAACCTATCTGGGTATCATGCCCCTTGGATATAAAACTCCTCGCTTCTGATCCACAGACTGTAAAAACAAACATCTCACAATGTTCCCTTTCTCCTGCTCCATCTTTCCCAGCCACGTACACACGGAACTGGAGTGGGGAAGCTGATGCCACGCTAAGTTAGGGATGCGGTCTCTCGAAGGCTGCACGTCCTCGGTTCGGTGCACTTTTGGCACCTTCCTAAAGTCATAGGCACTGGTGGCTTTGCTAACACAAATAGAGGTCATCCAAACAGTCCACATTCTACCAGCGAATGATTTCAATTCTCATTCTCGAGGTTGACAGCAAAGAAAATTTTGAATGGTTAGGAATAGGAGTAGCCCGAGCTTTTCTTTTATTGCGGTTCCTTTTGTTTTGTTAAGCTTGACCAAAAAAAAAAAAAAAAGCAAAAGCCTATCAGAAACATGGCACCAGGAATTCACATGTGATTTTTGGGACATTTGCCATGGTGACCTTTTGCCAAGATGAAATGACGTCTTTTACCAGAAAGAGCAAGAGGTCTTTGGAGTCCGTATGCACCCAAGCCAAATCCTAATTCGGCCACTCGCTAGCTACCCGACCTCCAGCAAGATGGGTGACCTCCGTCATCTGCAAAATGAGGATTATAACACGCTTCCTCAGTCTGATGGTGTGAAGATTATACAAGGTCTCGGATACAAGGAGCTGAAGCAGAGTAGACACCCAATCAAGAGTTAGCTGCCAATTTTTTCTCTGCCAGGACACTGTGAGAGTCAGATGCCTTGCCGAGATGAAGTGGAAAATAGCCACGCTACTTTATGTATCTCTTTGATGGCCAGCAGAGCTGGTATTTGTGGCACCCATACTCTGAGAGGGAGGGAAAATGGTCGGAAGTATGTTTTTAATTATCGAGAGTCTCCCTTTTCCTCTGTCCCCAGTTTGGTCTGGGACCTCTGTCCCCAATTTGGTCGTTTTGGGTGGGAAAAAAAAAGTGTGCCAGAAATCATTTATGGGAATACTAGACTCCGTTCCTAAACCAGGAGCCCACACCTCTGGTTTTTCGGGAATCGATGTGGTGGCAAAGTATGTGTATCACTGAATGTCCACAATATTAAAGCGCGCGCACGCACACACACACGCACACACACACAAGACATACCTGTAAGGTAATCCAGACATTCTAGCAATTTCTTCTCTCGGGAAAAATCTAAGGCAAAGGTGTCAAATGTGTCATTGAGGTTGATTTCAGGAATTAGGACCTGGGATGATGCAGTTGCCATGGAGACTCTGTAATTTAAACAAAACAACTTTTTAGAAATGTCAAAATGCCTTTCACCGTTGCCGCCTAGGAATGAAAAAAAATAAAAGGAAAAGAAGTATCATTTTAAAATAGTGCTGTTCTTCCACGGGAGCCTCAAAAAGAACCTGGGAATGGCACAACACAGCAACACAATGCAAATGAATGCAAGCTTAAAGATGAGGCAAAGGAATTGGGGAAACAGTAGAATGGCTGCTCCCCCCTTCCTTTTTACTATCGGAAAAAAATTCCCCACGGAGGTGAAAGAATATTCGTATTTCATGTTGCCGTGTATTTAACAGCCTGGCCCCTTCACATCTAACCCCAGAGAGAAGCACATAGCTCCAGGCATTTCTTCACACATCTGTCTGGGAAACTGTTTGTTCCTTTCAGACTCGACCCTGCTCCACTTCAAAGAGGAGTCTCCAAAATTTCAAACTGCATAAAAGGCAAAGTGAAGATTAAAAAAGAATGTTTCCAGATATTGGATTAGTTTAATCAATTACTAGCCTCTTTCTAAAATAAACATTAAAAAAAGGAGTTTTTGTCTGGCTCGTTTCGTTCTCCTTATATTGTTTTTTTTTTTTTTTTGTACCATATTCCCAGCAGATGCCATGGAAAATATTCATGAGCTTTCTCACAAATTCCTCCAGTGGATGCACCATTTTCCCTCTTCATTTACAGTTGCAAGTTAAGAGTTCTCATTTATAAACTATAAAGCAACGTATTGGTAAATATGACTCTCCTGCTATGAGACCATCTCCTGCTATGTGTGTGTTAAGCTCTCAAGTTGATTTGCAAACTTCAGTTCCTAATAGCAGAATGTTTTGACTAATTAAAAAATGCAAGCGATCCTCTTAAAAACGATACAATTGTGGCATGACATAAACCATGTCTGAGCATATCAGACTATGCTAGACCCGTAATCTTGTTGATCTGGGTATTTCACAAAGTTTGGTAAACACCACCAAGGACCGACTATGTGTAGGGTACTGTGTAGGGTGCTGGGAATTTGTCAGCAAAGCAACACTCTGAAATGGTTCAGCTCTAAATCTAGCTATTTTCTTTTTTAAAGATTTTATTTATTTATTTATTTATTTATTTATTTATTTATTTGAGAGAAACAGCATGAGAGGGAAGAGGGTCAGAGGGAGAAGCAGGCTCCCCGCTGAGCCGGGAGCCCGATGTGGGACTCGATCCCAGGACTCCGGGATCATGACCTGAGCCGAAGGCAGTCGCTTAACCAACTGAGCCACCCAGGTGCCCAAATCTAGCTATTTTCTAATTAAGAGTACTGATGCTCATTTATACAAAGTCACAAAGCTAGCTGGCAGCTAGGTCTATATTCTTCCATTTAAACTAGAAAAATTTCAACCTGGTTACCTAAGGAGATGTATCTCCTCTTGTGTCTCTTAACGGCTCTTAAAACTTTGTATTTTATAAAGATATGTATTTTGGCTATAAAAATTACACTTGTGGGTCTATCCATACGATGCAATATTATTCATCCATAAAAAGGAGTGAAGTACTAATACACACAACAATGTGGATGAACCTTGAGAGTGTTAACGCTAAGTGAAAGACACCCGACACAAAAGGCCATGTATTGTATGATCCATTTGTATGAAATGTCCAGAATAGGCGAATTCATAGAGACAGAGAGCAGATTAGTGGTTGCCAGGGGCTTGGGGGGGGGCGGGCAATGGACGATGACTACGTAATGGGTATGGAGTTTATCGGGGGGGTAATAAAAAGATTTTGGAACTCGATAGAGGTAGTAATTGCACAACATTGTGAATGTACTAAATGCCACTGGATTGCATACATTAAAATGGTTAATTTTATGTTCTCTGAATTTTACCTCAATATAAGTTACACCTGTGAGGTGCTCAAAATCCTTAGAAATGAAGTTTCTATAATTGTACTTCTGGAACATTTTCAGCTCTGTATAGGGAGGGAAGTAGACGGGATAATTAACAATGTAATAACTGGGATGATACTGGGATCTGT
This sequence comes from Halichoerus grypus, assembly GCF_964656455.1. Taxonomy (NCBI): domain Eukaryota; kingdom Metazoa; phylum Chordata; class Mammalia; order Carnivora; family Phocidae; genus Halichoerus; species Halichoerus grypus. The sequence goes on along the minus strand of NC_135727.1, from coordinate 124,970,446 downwards.
TGATGAAAAGTTTGAAGAGGCATAAACTCTGGAAAGAAAAGTTTCAAGGGTTTGAATGAGGGTGGAGAATCTAAATTCACCACCTAACTCTTTCACCAAGAAACAGTGACCAGCAGAGTTTGGGGATTTTGTTGGCTAAAGAGCGCACCCAAGGGGAATGGGCTAATCATTGTGATGAAGACCTGCTAATTTAGACTGGCAGATACAGGGATGGTTGCTAGGCAGTTTTCACAGATAGTCAAACTGTACTTAAAAAATGCTTTCCTTATGACCCATGATCACAAAAACTCCTCAAAACTCAGAGCGATCTCAGGATTACTCAACAAATATATACGAAGCTCTTAAAGAGCCTGAAAAATTTGCGTCAACGCAGAAAAGTTAAAAGAAATGCTATAGTGCCACATGAACTCCTCAAATAAAAATTTCAAAGTGAAACCCCAATTAGAATGTTTCATGACGTCCAGCGGGGAAAACTGCACTGAGCTTTGAAGAACCGACCATCTTTCTTTTGCATTTCTCTGTCGTTCTTGTGTGGCACCGATCTTGGACTAAGAGGATCCTGAGTGCTCTGAACAGATAATCTCGCTTTAGCACTTTCCCGGTCCAGGGGCAGAAGCTTCTGCTCAGGCTCACCCAAAATAGATTTCACTCCCACGTTTCTCCTGGTTCTGTGGTCCACAGTTAACTGAAACGTGCTTCGGGCAAGTGACAGTGTTAAAAAAAAAGCCTGCCATCTTGCTGGTGGGAACTTTGTGGAGTGGGAACGGAAAGGCTGAAAGTCCCTAAGCCTGGGAGGCAAAGACTGACAGCAAGAATCCGTGCAGATTATTGCAGCTTTTAACACCTACACAGTTTTTTGATGGAAGGAAAGATATTTATCTTTGGCTACAATTTCAAATTCGTAATTGGAGTGACAGGCAAGGGGAGATCTGCCAAATTCAACATTTTAGGCCATGTTTTTATTCCCCAAATCCTTGTTGCCCATCTTCTGGCCTTTCAGATGAGTTGCCAAAATCCACCAGGGCCATCAGTCTTATGCCACTTTCGCAATTCTGTGCTTTCATAGTTGTGTGTGTGTACATATACGTGCGTGTGTGCACATGCTTGTGAGTGTGTGTTAAGCTCTTATCATATTGTGGCAAATAAGGACATTGTGTCCTATCTTGATGCTTAAGGGGGTGGCCTGCACATTACTTCCTGTTTCTATTTTGACTTCGATGCTCCTAATCTCCATGACAGTTTGCTAGGGCCACATGGGGCCAGTTTTCCAGAAGGTGGACGTGTCTGGAGCTACACGGCTCACAGGCTTTCTGTCAGTCAGTGCCAGGGGAAGATGCTCTACCCTTCCTGCCTAATATCGGCCCCCGTGCCCGACCCCTGACAACGGCACTTACATGGGTTTCTCTTGCGCGAGTGGGAAAATCACCGTGGTAAAACCCAGTGAGGTCTCACAGCAACAAAACGTGGTTTGCTTTGGTCTGCTCAGGATTTCCCAAATGCATTTGGCTCTGGAACTTTGTTGTTGTTTTAACACCAATTAACACCCTACCAGAACACACTTCAAAACCCACTCATCAGACGTGCTTGAATTCTTAAAATCAAGTGACATCTTTCCATTGTTGACAACTGGAGCTCTTGGCTTTATATTCTGGCTAAGTCTGATGGATCCTTGAACTGCCTATGGGGCTGAAGGACAGAGGAGTCGGACACCCTCCTAGGAGCTCTGAAAGATGAGTACTGTTCAGAGGGAAGTTTCTTTTTACCATCCTCTTGATAATTTGCTGCTACAAGTGATTTTAATTTCAGATTTCTCATAAGCAACTTTCTTATGCTTCGATGAGTTTTGCTTACTTAGTGTCATTTTATAAAGATGCTCATACAATCATACAGAAGACCTATATATTAGTGTGGCTTGAGAATATAGTATGTTATACTATGTGTGTCAATTTAGTAAATGGGAGAGAAGGGAATTAGCATTTGTTGCACGATCACCTTGGGACAGGAACCGGACGAATAGTTTTATTATACTATTTGATTTTGTCCCTATAACAACCAGATTAGGTAGGAATAATCAACCTGTTTTATAGTTTGTTCACTCATTCATTCATGTCAGGCAGTTTGCTATGTGCTGGGGCCATAATGGTGAAAACAAGGCGGCCGCCGGGGGTTCTGCCTGCTAGGAGCATATGAGCAAAATTAGACTCACAAGTGTTAAAGGAGCAGCCCCAGTGCCATCCATAATTCCCGCTAAGCAATTAGCGCAGAGCCAGACCCTGGATTCCAAAGCATATGCATCTCCTACAGTGTAAAGCTTGAGGGTCTCTCTCCTTCGGGTGTTGTTGTGTTGTTTTTTTTTTTTTTTATATTTCTGAATCGAAAACCTTTTTGCAGTTTGATTCAGCCTGTAGATGAACATATCTACCTTAAGTGATTTAAAGATGCAGAAAAATCTCATTCAAGTCTCACTTTAGGAAGGCTTGCAGGATTGAAAGTTTGTTCTGGGCTTTCCCCCGCTTGAACAGAACAAGAGAGATGGTTTAGAAGTGTACAGGTGCCAAAGCCCAAGGCAGACACAATAGGAGGCAGAGGATCATGAAGTCACGTCCTAGAGAAGAATGTTTACTAAGGAAAGGATTGAAGAGTAGAGACAGGCAGAGACCAGCCCCGGAACAGACATACAAGGCGGGACCGGACTGACATACTAAACCATGAGAACTTAAATCCAACAGACATTATGGAGGATCTATGATGCTAAAGGCCTGTTCTTACGAGTCATCAGCAATATTACTACAACTACTGATAGAGGCAGCTATTATGAGCCCAATTTTCTTTTTATCTTTTTTTTAAAAAAAGATTTTATTTATCTGATAGAGAGAGAGAGGAAGGGAACGCATGAGCGGGGGGAGGGGCAGAGGGAGAAGCAGACTCCCCGCTGAGCAGAGCTTCCATGCGGGCTCGATCCCAGGACCCTAGATCATGACATGAGCCAAGTCAGACGCTTAATGGACTATGCCACCCAGGTGCCCCTATGAGCCCAATACTCTATGCAGAAAATAGCTCACAGATAAACCCAAAGGATCATAGTTAAAAAGTGGCAGTGCTGGGATCCCTGCCCAAGTTTCCCAGGTCCTGGTCCAAGCCCCCTGCCCTTTTACAACATTCCGGTCCCGGAAAGAGAGAAAGGCTCAGGAACTGACCAAGAGGACTGCCAATAGAGACGGGAAGAGAGGGGCTGCGTCTTCAAACTTGATGGAACTTTAGCCTTCTCATAAGCAGGAGGCTGACTTTCTTACGCGTGGATTTAGTGAACAGTTTTGCTTATTTAAAATGATTTTATAAAAGTGCACATACAGTTGCACCAAGAACTATATATTAGTGAGGCTTGAGAATATAGTACACAGTGGACCCTTGAACAATGTGGGGATTAGGGGCGCTGACCCCCACCCAGTGGAAAATCCGTGTATAACTTTTGACTCCCCCAAACTTAACTACTAAGAGCCTACTGGGGACCAGAAGCCTCACTGATAACATAAAGTGTCGATTAACACATCTTTTGTATGTTGTATGTATTATACTCTGCATTCTTACAATAAGGTAAGCGAGAGAGAAGAAAATATTATTAGAAATATTAAGAAATATTATTATAGAAAATATTATGGAGAAAATACATTTACAGTACTGCACTGTATTTATTTTTTTAAAAAACCGTGTATAAGTGGACCTGAGCAGTTCAAACCCATGCTGTTCAAGGGTCAACTGTATTATACAGTTCACTATCTGTAGAAAGAAAAATCAAAGTCATGTTTCTGCTCTTGAAGAGTTGGGCTTGTTACAGGTAGAGGTGAATGGGACCGGTTATGACCTGCTGGATCTGTGGGAGATCACATGTGGGACATTCATGTGCTTATGTTATACTTCAAAGGTAGGTCTTCTTTCAGAATGTTCTATCCCAACTGTTATGGGGCCACATTCTCTCCCCTCGATAGGTGTGAGTTTGTTCATATTACACTTGATCAAATTTTTAGGGAGTGCTGAGAAATGCAGCTCATAGTAGCCATTTCATCTGGACATCTCATGATTTGTACCTGGAGAAAAGTACTCTTGGATCCCAGTTGGAAACCATGATGTAAGTGTAAACAGGGTCTAGTAGAGTGTCCTAGGTACGCCGGAGTATTAGCACCGTTTGCAGTTTTTAACCTTAGGAGGAACATAAAGCAACCGGATACAGTCCAGATGAGAGCTACGAAGACAAACACTGGGAACCTAGGAGTCGTGAGCAAAGAAACTGGCTTCTCTTAAGAGTAGGGAGGCGATCATTTTAAGGATATAAACAGGATGATAAGCAGCTGTTAGCCACGTGCTTTGGAAGAGATTAAGTATCGTAACCAGCTGCAGAAGAATTTTTTCTCAAATATAAGAAATGACACCATGAAGCTGGTTCGATACAAGAGCAGGGCTGTAAAACCACTGTATGTTACTCGGACTGAAAGAACGGTGAAAACAGAAATATCAACGCCTACCTCTAAGGGCTATTTTGAGAATTAGCACAGTGCCCGACACAAGCACGCACTCAATTAATGTTCGTTTTTTTTCTCTTTCCTTGAAGAAATGCAAGTCAGACGACGGTGAGTATTTTTTTCCCCTGGGCCAGGGGTTGGCAAAATACAGCCAGAGGGCCAAATACCTGTTTGGGGAAGTGTTGGTAGAAACCCAGGCACGCCCGTTTGTTTCTGTATTGTCTACGAAAGGCTGCTATGGAGTTAACCACGGCAGAGCTGAGTAGTTGCGAAGGAGACCTTAGAACCTGCAGAGCTGAAATATTTCATCTCTGGTCCTTTATCAAAGCTTGCAGACTTCTGCTCTAGGATAAAGACCAGCATGAATGAGCTGTCCGGGGTTGTCCGGTGATAGGATTCTATTATTGCTTTGCATATGGGGCAGGGGGCCTCCAAAAATGAGAATGAATGAAAAGTCCAGGGCACTGGCAGGGGTTGGAGGTATCATTTAGGTGGAGTGGGGTGCTTTTCTTTGGCTCTGCTAACAACTGCTGAAGGTGTTTGCAGCAGCGAAGGCGAGTAAGTTTATGCCAATCCAGACGGACGCGGAGCGAAGGAGCACTGACTCCCATCAGTTTCACCACTGAACTGACCATTCGAATAACGTTCTCTTTATGTGCCCTGCCCCAGAATAAAGGACCCTTTAAAAGAAAGAGGTATGAGATTGACAGTTGGGTCCTTTCTCTCCCACATGAGTCAGCTTTGACCTTTCTATCGAGGCGAACCTTCTCAACCAAATAAAAATAGGTCTAACAGAGCACAACACCTGGGCGTTTTTTTTTTCTTTTCTTTTTAATAGATGAGCCCTGAGATGGAAGAAAAGATTCCCTTTTATGTTTTTGCCTTCATTTTGACTCTTTGTTACCAAGTGTACGATAAGATCAGGTCTGAGAGTTACAATAACTGTCGTTTTTGTGCCACCGTAAGCGTTCTCCCCCGCCTCTCCACCCCCCCCCCAAAGCAAGGCTGATTTTATTCTTTCCAACCGGTGGACTCTTGTTTCAAAGGCCTTGAACTCCAGGGCGCTACTGAAAAGGCTTTGACATGTCAAAGGGAAGCATCTTTAGCTGGAACAAAGCAACTCAAAGCCTCTATTCTCCCGGTACTCAGCCTCGAAAATGAAAACAAAAGCCAGGCGAGGGCAAGGCCTGCGATCACTCCCCAGACACAGGAGCCCAGCAGCTGAGAACTTCCCAGCAGCCCCCGCAACTCACCTCTCGGTGATATTCTTAGCTGTCTGTAGGAACCGCGCATGATCATTCTCCTTCAGAGAGTGTTCCGCCTGGGAGATGAGGGACGCCGACCGCTCGATGCACTGCTTGCAGTTTGCAATCTGCTGAGCCAGTTTGCGAAGCCTCATCACCTTGAAAAGAGGCATGGAGATGGTTAGGTGGGTGGGCTTGCTTAGGGAACATGCATCAGGCTGGACCCTTCCAACGTGTGCATCGTGCTGCACGGAAGTTGTCCTTCAGTGAAAGTCCAAAGAGTGGGCGGAGAAATGTGGAAATCCCAGTTAGGGGACGCCTGGCTTGGATACTCTTGATCTCCTTGGAGAAGCGTCGCTAATTTGTTTTATGAGAAAATACTTTATTGTGAATTGCTTCCTTGTTGATGGGGAAAAAAGGTGTTGCCTAATGGCAAGCTACAAGGGTCACCAGACCTCTTCCCTCACTATTCCGCTCAATTACTGTAAGACGGCAGCGAACGCTGGGACTTTCTCTGTCTCAGGGCTTCAGCTGGGCCATCAAGAAAATAAGACATCCCTGTAGGTGCAAATGTGTGGCTTAAGTAAGAACCATTTTCCCAAAAGGTCTTTGCAATCCACGTCATAGAATTGTGATGTGAAAACATGAGGTATTACTATTTCCCACACGATCTAAAACTCATGTGTTAAATGAACAGAAAGCCAGCGTTTTTTCCATTGATTAATATTTTTCCTGTTGAGCAGATGAGAGAAAGCCAAAGAAAGCACAGCTGGGCCCTTTCCCCTCACTGGGAACGTCATTTCCAGGTACTTTGTGCTTCCTTGATAACTAAGAACTATTTTGATAAGCATTTCCCAGTCGGGATAAAAATGCATGTTTGGCTCCAACCTCCATTCCAATTCCTGATTCTGTCTTGCTTGAAAACGACCCTCAGACGTAATTGACTGTAACCTCGGGGGTAGGCCAAGATAAGTGCACGGTAACCCACTTGACCATTCGCTAGAGTGTTTGAAATGTGCTGTGAGATGAAGCCCTCTGGCCAGAAGCCAAGTCAAAATTAGACTGCTAATTGGAATTGCTGGGCGCCCAGTGCCCCATCCACACAGCCCGGGACAGGTCTTGGCCGGCCTCAGGATCATTCCGGAATGGAAAACAGCCCTGGGTGAAAGGGTAGGGAGGAGGCCAGTTAATCTGTCTTACAGACAAGGCTGGCTCCGGCCCCCTCCAGAATTCCTGCTAACTCCAAGAAATTCCTTCTTTCTCCAAGTCATCATTAGCATCCCCATGCAACTTTAATCGAAGAAAAGGAAGGAAGGAGATGTCAGAACTCGAGGCCTCTAAGGAACATCTGATTCTAGCTATGTTGTACTGAAGCAAACAAAGGAAATTCATGCTGCACTGAGAGGCAAGACTTCGGGCAAGGGAGAGAGTTAAGGGAGAATGAAGTGCCAAGACCTTGGAGCAAACGGCGTAGGAGATTAAGCCCGGTAAAAGACGTAACTCATTATAATTACGGTGACCATCCACGGCAGATGAACCGTGTTCATTAGTTGAATGAAATAACACTTCTTTTACACCAAATTGAATTTAGCGTCTAACACAGTTACATCCAGAGGTAAAGCTGAGAAAGGCTTAGAGTCCAATTCATCCATCAGAGGAAGGAAAATAACTTGGAGTCCCCAACAATCCAAGTGAACGAAATATTTAAGCACACGACGGAATTAAAGATGTTTAATACAATTCCAACAAAAGAAACATAAGGTCAAAATACTCCTTTAGAACAACTCTGTGTCAGTCACTTAGCCTTTTCGTCTATCAGTGATCCATCCCACAGACTACAAATGCAACAATGCTTGAACTCTATTTTCTTCTTTCTTTTCTTCTATCATGATACTGGAAATTAAAAGTGGCATTAAGCGGAAAAGATAAAAAACAAAACCAAACAACAACCCTAACTCATGCATTAAGTTGAAGGAAGCCAAAATGAGAGCCTCCTTTGAAAACATAGGAATGCTTCACCGAAAACAATTGTTGGCATAATTTTAATTTTAGTTCAAGTGTACAATTCCATCTGACATGCCGGATCGGAGCTTTTCAAAATGGTGTGCACAAGAATCAGCAGGAATCTTTTGAAAAGAGAAACTGTAAATGTTTGGGCCCCCTCTCCAATATCCTCCCTAAAAAGCTGTTACTGACAGAGCAGTACGAATCTGCATTCCAACAGGCAATGAGCCGCAGGTGATGGGTCAGTAGTATGGTCAGAACTAGCACTTACAAACAAAATAGAAGGGAAGAGGAGAGGAGAAAAGAAAGTAGCAGAGTGCATTCCTGATACAGAAGGCACATTCGGTTTTGCAAAAACCTGCCGTGTGTCTGCACACGCGCACGCTGGGCTTCATGTCCTCCCTATTTTTTTACTGTGGGCTTCAGTTAAAAAAAAGAGAGAGAGAAAGAAAAGAAGAACACTACTCTGAATCAGGTGTTCACAAACTCTGGTCTGTATACCTTATCCAGCACACACCGATCTGTGTACATAAAGTTTTATTGGCACACCGCCACGTTCATTCATTTATCAATCATCTCTGGCTCACACTACAACACTGGGCAGAGGTGAACTGTTCCAACAGAAACTGTATGGCAAAGCCTACAATATTTATTATCTGGCCCTTTACCGAAAAAGTTTGCCAACTTAAGTGATGCGGATCAAACGGCCCTGATGTGAACCACACTTCGGGAAACACTGTCCCACTTGCTACAACACTTCAGAATCAGACACCGAGCATTTAGCAAAATACTAATTTCGTCCTCAGAAAACTCTTTTTTATATACTATTTTAAAAATCTGACAAGACGAATAAAATCTGATTTTTGAAAACACTGGATACTGACACGTAAGAAGATTCTTTATACGTTAAGTGTTACTGCCACAGGGGACATTTTTCCAAGTGGGCCCTGTTCTTCTTTGCCTTTGGGAAGTGTTGCTTGCACGTTGTAATTTCAGGAATTTGCTCTATGCTCATCATGGAAATAGCCTGCCGGTTGAATCTGCTTTCGGTGAGGACACAGGCCTATACATACCAATTTATCTGCTGCTTATTATACCTTACACATGCTCTAAAATGCAGCCCTTCGTTTTTCTTTAAATGCATTTTAAATGCTTTTAATGTATGTGCTTTTATATGTATTGTAGGATCCCCACCCCAAAACTGTTCCGTCCTAACAACTGATCCTCGGCTATCACAGGTCTCTGCATTGCCAATGAGGCCTGACTTGGCGTTTCTGTAAGGCTCTAGAAAAGCCCGACCACATAGTCCAGTTACTGATCTTAAATTTTGGAGATCTGGAGTACATTTAAAAGCCGTGAAGAGAAGGGACCCTTTTTCTCTGTGGCTGCAGCGTTCTACCACCCATCCGTGTCTGAACATAAAACACCTAATTTCCTCAGTCTGGAGTTTGCTGCCAGCTTTTGCTGTGTTGACATGAAATTTATCTCCTCCTACTGAAGAGATAAGACACTTCTTTCCCAGGGAGTCTCGTGGCTTGAGACTCTCCAGTCCCTCTGAGGAGAAAGGCCGCTGAGCTATTTATTTCCTAGGCTGCACAATGGTCTGAGAGCAAGCATTACCAGTACGTACCAGTGGGTCCCAACCCTGCCTACCTGGCAAGCCCTCAGCTGGAGGATTTGCGGTGAGTCTGTTTCCACCAGGTCTAACGGCCTCGGGATCCACACCAGAGACCCATGGTGGCCGAAGTCACGTCACCACCGTGATCCCCGCGGTCCTGCCGGTTCTTCCTCCAGCTCCCCACTTCCAAGTGCCGGTGAGAGAGCCCCCCTGCCCCTTCTCTGGACTCAGCGTCCTCAAGACCGCCCAGACACCACCCTGGGCACCCTCATGGGGCACCAAGTCCATACTTGGCCCTCCCTGCCCAGCACCTCGGTTTCCCAGCGCGTTGGTACTCACGCTCTTCTCTTCCTCAAAATGTATCTCTGACACCACGTGCCCTGGCCAGGGACTCAGTCACCGTGAATTCCGAGCTTTGGGATTCCACTAGTCTTTGGTGATGTTGCCAAAGCAGTAACTCGAGAGAAAGCCAAACTGGGCCTCATCTTTCCCAAGCAATGTTTGCTTTCTAAGACTGCCTTCTGAGATAATGTCCCCGAGCCAAGTGTGTACTTTTTAAAAAGTGATAAACTTCAAACACACAGACGATTTTTAAAGTAATATGATCCACTTCCCCATGCCCAGTCCCAGCTTTACCAAATCTCAATATCTCCATCATATTAGTGTAAAAGATTTCTGAAAAGGAAGTAAAATATTATTGATAGCATGGAAGCCCTGTGTGTCCCTCCCTAATTTCATTCAAGTCCTTCTCCAGAGGAAAACACCTTTTTGAATTCAGGCTGGATCACTCCCAAGTATGTATGCGTGCCTAAACATTGTATGGGATTTTTCTGTAGTTTATCGAATTTTATATAACAAGTCTCACTCCACGCAAAACATTGTAAAGCTTGTTTATATGTTTGCGGTTTGTCCATATGAATACATGTCACCCGAGTTCATAAATTTTAACTTTTGAAGGCTGTTCCAGTACATAAATATACAATTGTCTTATAAACAGCTTTATTGAGATATAATTAACATACAACAAACCGTATATACTTAAAGTGCAAATTTGGTAAGTTTGCAAATATGTGTAAACCCATAAGATAATGGACACATAGATCTTGCCTCCATTTTCCTCCTGCCCTTGGTAATTCATCCCGTCCCCCACCCCACTCCCTGTCACTCATCCCTAAGCAACCACTGATTTGTCTTCTGTCACCGCAGATTATTAGAAAGTGTTATTTCGGGGCGCCTGGGTGGCTCAGATGGTTGAGCGTCTGCCTTCAGCTCAGGTCATGATCCCAGGGTTCCGGGATCGAGTCCCGCATCAGGTTCCCTGCTAGGTGGCGGGAAGCCTGCTTCTCCCTCTGCCTCTCTCTCTCTGACTCTCATGAATAAATAAATAAAACATTAAAAAAAAAAGAAAGTGTTATTTCTAAACTTCCATATGAATGTGTTCATGCAGGATATACTATTTTCTGTCTGGCTCCTTTCACTCACCCTAATTTATTGAGATTCATCCGTGTTGTTGCATGTATCGTTCTTTTTTGTTGCTGAATATAGTATTTCATTGTATGGCTGTGCCACAAATTGTTTATTCATTCATCTGCTGATAGACATTTGGGTCATTTCCAGTTTGGGGCTATTACCCTTGCCATTCCCATGAAAATTCATCTATGTGTCCTATAGGGACACATGCTTTCAATTCTCTGGCAAACACCTAGCATGGTGTATGTATAACTACTTAAGGAACTGTGAGTTTTCCAAAATGCAGTTTTATTCTTATAAACAGCGTATGAGAGTTCTAGTTCCTCCACGTTCTCAACAACGCTTGGTATGGTCCATCTTTTTCATTTTAACTGTTCTACTAGGTAAGTAGGGTATCTCCTTGAGGTTCTAATTTCCCTTACTGACTTTTCTTAACAACTAATGATTTTGAACATCTTCTCATGTGCTCATTTGCCATCCACATGCCTTCCTTGGTAAAGTACCTATTCAAATCTTTTATCCATCTGGTAAAGGTATTGTTTGTTTCCTTGCTAAGGAGTTTTGAGAATTTGTTATATACCTGCGTACGAATATTTTTCTATTCAGATAAATAATTTATACATATTTGTCTCCAACCTGTGGCTTGTCTTTACATTCTCTTAACAGTGCCTTTTAGAGAGAAGTTTTTACTTTTGATGTAATACAATTATCTGTTTAATTTGTAAATATTTCTTTGATGTTTTTAACATTGTATATGAACAATCTTTGCCCAACTCAAGGTTCACCAAGATTTCCTCTCACATTTTCTTCTAGAAGTTTTATCATTTTGTCTTTCACATTAGGAATATCCGTTTAGATTTAATTTTTGTATATGGCATGAAATATGGCTCGAATTTCATATTATGTGCAGAATAGCGTCTCCTATGTGGAGGCTAAAACTCAGTTTCCAAATCCCCCCTGAGGCTGAGCAGTCTTTGTAGTTTCAATGTCTACATTTTACCTCCCAAACTGCTAATCTGTTATTTTCACATTTCTTTCTTTCTGATCTTATACCCTTTTTGTGGCTTCACAAGTTTTTGCTCTTTTAAAATAGAAGTTATCCCTTCATTTATCGCTTTAAACATCTTTTCTATATTTTCCCATAAAATGAATTTCACCTGGGGTGAGATAATGTCTTTGTTGATTTTGCGGGCTATATTTTCAGAAATGCAAGATTTCTTTATATGCTTCAGCACTGCGGTTTGAGTTTCAGGTTTAAAGGGAAGAAGTCATTCATAATCATTTTCTCTTTGTTTAGCCCCCTCCCATCCCCTCCACCTACTGGTATTACCACCAGTTTTCCTCACCTCCCTCACACTTGGGGGTCCTCATTCAGGGATCCTCTGCATTTCTGAGGCTTCTCTTTTGAGCAGGTATCAGAAATAGTGCAAATCCAGGCTCCAGCCCAACAACAGACTTGTTCCAGACTCCCAGGCCCGAAATCACTAAAAACTATGACCCGGGATAGAGGTTGGCAATAATCTTTTTTGGTGCCTTTTAATGAACTGAGAAGCCTTATGCGGCCCATGGTATTGACCAACAAGCCTGATTTTAGTCCCTCATACCATCTGGAGCACTTCTAGCCCCATTATCCCAGGGCTTCAAGAACTCTTTATCCATTGGAGTGGAAGGTGTCGCTGCTTTGGTCTCTTCCAGACCAAGTCCCACTCCCGTGTTTTAGCTGCAACTGTAGCTTTGCAGGTTTGTCCCATTTCTGGCCCACGGAGACCTTTATCTTGTTTTGGGTCTAGCTGGGTGTCTTTGCTTTCCTATTTCACCATGTTCTCTTGTCACTGACATGTATTTGGGGTGGACTGGGTGCACCAAAGCACGAACCCCATGCATGACGACGGCCGGAACTGCAACACCCCTTCACTACTTTGATCGAGCTCATGAGAGAAACCCTCATGCTGGGAAGTTAAGCAAGGGAAAGGCATGCTGGCCAGGCTGAATAACCACGCCCCTCCAAGATGCTCCCATCCTACTCCCAGGAGTTTTTAAACGATGGCGCTTTACATGATAAAAGGGATGTTGCAGATGTGATTAAGGCAAGGATCTTGAGAGAGGGGGGTCTTATCCTGGATGATCTGGGTGACCCCAGTGTAATTAGAAGGGTCCTTAGAAGAGAGAACCAGAGAGAACTGTGCCAGAGAAAGAGATCTGCGGAGGGAAGCAAAGGTCGGAGTGATGTGATAAAGAAACCAGGAGCCAAGGAGTGCAGGTGGCCTCTAAAAGCCAGAAAAGGCAACAAATGGATTCCGCCCTAGAGCCTCCGGAAAGAAACAGCACTGCCGAAACCTTGACTTTCAGCCCAGTGAGACTGATTTTGGACTCCTGACCTCCGGAAGGTCAGAAACGAAATCTGTGTTGTTTTAAGCCACCCAGTCTGTGGTAATTTGTTACAGCAGCGATAAGAAACTAATATGAGTATCGAGAGCTGATCCCTGTACCATGTAAAGGCAACAAATTCCCTCCCACACGCATATTAATGAATTGCAGCTGTATTTCAGGCAATCATGTATCTGAGGACCTGCGAGATGTCAGGTATTAAGAGATGTACACATGTGGTGCATGACAATGGAAGAAGAAAAATGTCCTGTGAGGATTCCAGGCTGACATTCAGTGCTCTTCGAAGTTGTACAATTTGTACGTGGGGAAAAGTCGCTTCTCAATACATTTGAGTTCTTGGCCAGGGAATGACTTCATATTAATTTGTTAATTCACTATAACAGCTTCGAGCTATTTGATTTGATTTGACTTTAACTTTTCTGATCACCATCACAATTTACATGCATAAATATTTTTCAACTTACATAGGCAAAGTAATCTAAAACATTATACAGTATTGAAAGTACCTTTTAAATGTGGTAGAAAACAGAGAAGCGCACATATATTAGCTATTGGAACCTCTGTGTACCACTTAATAGTTGCTAATTTAATTATACATATTTCATTAAAGCATGGTTATGAGCATATGTAATAATAGAACCTCATGAATTTATTGGATCTTGAATGAACGTTTCTATTTTTTAAATATTTACAAAATTACCTTTTGAGGGTGGCAGAGAAATGAGCAAAATAAAATGGATCCCAAGTATTTCAATAAAAACCATAGGAATTTTAAAGATACAAATATTAGAAAAGAATTACTATTAATATATCCACAAAGGGATCTATGATACAGTGAAACTATAGCAGTTTTGCCACCATGAAATTATACCTGTCTGAATTCGCTCAAGGGCACGGGAAAATACTTTGCAATTTCTATATAAAGTCTGATTCATTGACACATTTATTTAATACTGTGTTAATTGCTGGATATAGCGATAAATATGAAATGAACTCCTCCTCTGTGGAACCCACCTTCTCATAGAGAAGAAAGATGAAAACAATGGCTATAATAGACCAGAGCTCCATGCTGCCCCCTGGAGTTCAGTAATGGAGGAGAGGTAATGTAATCCTTTTATTACAGATGTGCATAGGAAATGGTGATAATACAAAGAAATGGGTGGAGAAAAAAATGGCCAACCAGGGGCCTTTGAGCTCCGTCTTAAAGACTTAAGAGGAAATTACAGAAAATATAGAAAAGGGGGGTATTCGATATTTCCTAAGCTATTGAAGTGCATGGGAGTATGATGTTTTCTCCAGGTAGAAAATATGAAATCTACCCTAGAAATCATACCTTCCCTTCTTTGATCTTGGTTCCAATAATCTGTCGTCTCTGCTGAATGATCTCAATGAGAAGATCACACTCCTCCATCAATTTGGCTTCTTGACGTGATGCATTGACCTACAGGATAGATAGAATAGTAAGGGTTTACTTGGCCTTTGTTTTCAGTTACATGCTCTTTAATGTAGACTACTATGTTTCTGGTAATCACTAAAAAGGATACTTTAAATGTTAACTCTTCTTCCAATTATACAGAGATGGAAAATATAGGACTTACATGTCCACTCCCTATCTTGCATCCTTGGAGAACACTGTTATCCAAAGGTAGCAGTCTTTTCTACTAAGCCATACTCGGCCTCAGAATCTTCCTTAACCCAACATATATGTAGCTATTACCAGTTAGTGGGAAATCGACGCCTGAAATATATTTGAGATTCCTGCTTTTATATCTTGAAAGAAAGTGTAATTTTGGCCTATTAAACAAAAAAGTAAGTTAAAAATAAAACAATATTATTCCTTTATGGAGAATAGATTACTATCGATACCCATTGAACAAATTTTCCAAAAGCAAGGTAGCAAGATTATATCACATTTACTTAACTTTTCTTTTAAATACAGACATCGACTTTGTCTTTCATCGCTATGAAAACATCAAAAAAGAAAAAGGATGGTTGACTGTTTTATTAATCTTAGGACATAATTTATAATTTTACTTCTGGTATACTTCCCGAGGTTCTACAGTGAACACATGCCATTCTCCAGGAAAGGTAGATCATTATAGGATGGCTTGTATTTGAAGTTTTTGTTTTTGTTTTAATTTTTATTGTTATGTTAATCCCCATACATTACATCATTAGTTTTAGATGTATTTGAAGTTTTTAAGACTCATGATATGCAAGGGAGGGTGACAATTAGCTCATTCTCGGCAACTGGGCTTGGGAAATACTCTGCACATGCT
This sequence comes from Halichoerus grypus, assembly GCF_964656455.1. Lineage (NCBI taxonomy): Eukaryota > Metazoa > Chordata > Mammalia > Carnivora > Phocidae > Halichoerus > Halichoerus grypus. The sequence goes on along the minus strand of NC_135727.1, from coordinate 124,954,926 downwards.
ATTTCCTCCACCTCATGACAATTCTGAAATGCTTATTCGCAAACAGAGACCCAGAAATCACAGCTGTGGGAAATGGAGAGAGCATGCAGGAGTTTTATGATTTTAACACAGCACAGAAGTTGCAGTGTTACAGAGAATGACAATAGCATCATTGATTACTCTAGCATATCTCAGGGAGGAGACATGGCTCAGTCATTAAGCCCTTTTGATTTGGGATACTTTATTTAACTGGAGTAATTCCATTCTCTCTGAATGAGACAGATTGGAAGTAGGGTCAGAAGTTCAGGATAAAAATCCAGCGATGGCTTTTCAGAGAAATCATGTCCTGTTTCCAGAGGCCAAGATTCCTTGAGTTTTATTCCTGATCATTATAAGACACAGCAGAGAGACTACTCAAGACATCTTCTCATTGAGAAGATAATGGTCACTGGCCATCTGCAGCAAACCCCAAGATCAGGTCCTATGTCAGATTAGCACACAGACATGTTGGCTAAATGTTTAATGAACAAAAGAAAAAATTATAAGATGCATTTTGATGGACAAGTACAGAATGTGGAACTCAGGCTAATATTTCAAGGAAGTTCATCACTGGGCTCAATTTCTCTTACCATTACTTTTATGTTGTCATTTCTAGTTCTCCCTTGAGGATTCCCAAATAAACTTAGCTATCCATGAAAATATTTACTCAAAAAGCCACTACTCTCAAGAAATTTGTCTTTCCCTTTGACCTCAAACTGAATTTAATAACAGACTACAACCGAGCTGTGAAAAGGATGGAATCATATGGAAACCAGGGCACATTAGGATGGAGAAAGTGAAATTTCTGGAAAGCGGCACCTTACATTTGAAAAGTAGCTTCCAGAATGAGCCCTAAGAGTGAAACCGTACTTGAGTATACAATCAAGGTAAATCTAATGGGATGCAAGCTCCATAAGGGCAGGGAGCTTTGGCTGTTGTATCTCTCCCAAGTCTTTTCATTTTCTGGGTGATGCCCTTTGGGTTGTTTTTTTTTTAAGTTTTATTTATTTAAGTAATCTCTACACCCCACGTGGGGCTCGATCTCACGACCCTGAGATCGAGAGTCACACGCTCTTACGACTGAGCCAGCCAGGCGCCCCTTGATGATGCCTTTCGAAGCACGAAAGTTTTTAATTTTGACAGAGTCCAATTTACCTATTTTTCTATTGTCATTTGTGCTTTTGATGTCATAGCTAAGCAACCTCATCCAAGGTCGTGGAGATTTACACCTCCGCGTTCCTCTAGAAGTTTTATCTCTTACCTTTAGGTCCGTGAGCCATTTTGAGTTAAGTTTTGTGTACAGTGCAAAGTAGGGTCCAACTGTGTCTTTTTATTAATGGACAGCCCGTTGTCTAAGCACCACTGATGGAAGAGACCATTGGAAGACAACTGAAGTGTCTTAGCACTTTTGTCGAAAATCGATTGACCGTATCATGAAGTCCTCGGGTTTTGATGTGGTTGCTAACATATTCTGTGCTGAATGCTACTCTGGCTTTGAGTAAACCTGACCCAACCCCACCAGTAGCTCTAGAGTAGGTGCCATGAAATGTGGTGTGGAGTACTAGCTCTACACACTTGCGGGAGGATGATGTTGGGAAAATCAAGGAAAATGTCCATTTCTAAGTTCTCCTATTTTGTAAAATGAGGTGAATAATATCTGCTGTCTCAGCCATGTGGGATTGTTGTGGTAGATACGTGGAATACTATATGAGGAAATAAGTAACACCGTGAAGTCATAGACAAATCTGAGATGGTATTGTCTGTATTAAGAAGTAGCTTTGTTAATAGACTACGATTGAGTTTGGGATCCATTTCACTCTGAAGATCATTGGGACTTGGGTTACTCTATGGTAGGAAAACTGTCCCAGTTGCCATCATAACATGGGGTTCCACTTAATCCCAATTCTGGCCATTTGATATTTATGATGGATAGATTTGTTTTACAAAAAAAGTAGACCAAAATCTACTTTGTTGAGCCAATATGTTTTGAGAAAGCTGATACCACAACCACCATGGCCCCAAAATATAAATTCCCAGAAATTTGGAAACATGATCTGTTCATTTTTGGCCAAGTATTTTCCTCAGATCTTTTAAAAAACACAGAATTGACTTTCCTTTGAAACCAGGAAAGTTGAATCTCTTTTTATACTTTGATGAAGTTTCCAAATTTTTGTAACTCTAGCATTCTTATATTCCAAAAGGTACAATAAAATAAGTTGAATGCTATCCTATATTTCTAAAATTCTTCCACTACAAAGAAGTTTTCCACAGTTTTGCTGTTTTATAAGTCACTTAAAAGGAGTTAATGATTTGATTGGACTTCACTTCTTCTATGGGCTATTAATCCAAATATGGCAGGGTTTATTGGTTGCTAGCAGTGTGTTCAGGTGTTTCTAGTTCCCAGGTTTGGTTTGGAAGCTGGCAGCTCCTAGTTACGATTTTAGCTTTCAATTTCAGATTCACATCTTTTGATTCAGAATCACTAAGGCTAATGGAAGTGCTTTGAGTAGAGCCAATCCAAGGATGAAAGAAATAGCCCCCAAACCTCCTTTCATAGACCGCTACTTCCACCTTCTTCGTCCCTACCCTAAAGACAAGAGTGGGTTGGGGATAATTAGGAATGATGGCCCGGTGGTAGGTGACTACTGGATCCCACCTCTGTACCACACTGGGAAATAGGGCACGTATCCTTCAGCGCCCTTGACATTGCAGGACAAAATAGAGCTTAAAATTAGGCCTCTTCCCATTCCAGGCTTCTCACTGCTAGCTTTTTTTCTCATCTCAATTATACTCACGTGCAAATGTCACCTCGGCTCCTCATATGAGAAGAAACTCAGTTACTTTGACTTCATCTCTGTTCTTGCCTCACCCATGTGCTCAGCACACAACCTCTCTCCGTCTGGAGTTACAACTTCCTTTCTCATCCTGAAACGCATCATCCCCCGCCCCCCAACCAAATCATTGTTTCTAGTCCTTAGCACTAACTTTATCTCTTTGCAAAATACTCTAAAGTAATTCTTCTCAAGTTAGTCCCAATCCCAATTCTGGCAGAATTTCTTTCTTCTTTCAGATGTAATTATCCTACTTTTTAGGCCCTGATGCCTTCTCTGAGGCTGCAAGCGACACAGCCAATGTCATGCAAGCTCAAGTCTACTCTTAGAAAACACTTGGGCCTTCACTGTGAAAGACCTACATACAACTATTGATTCGTTCATCAATCTATTCATTTATTCATTCGAATAATAGCAACTGGGTTCCCAGGGCATCTCAGACAGCATTCCAAGTGCTGGGCATGAAGGACGTCCAAGATAGACAAAGTTCCCATTATCACAGAGTTTACATCTGAGCACAGGGGAACAGGCTGAACAAGTCAAGAAATAAATAAAAATTCTGGATCACGACAAATGCCTAGAGGAAATGAAACAGGGTAATGCGATTGAACATGGCTGAGAGTAGGGTCCATTTTATGGGTCAGACAAGAATTCTCTGACAAGTCTCTGAAGGGGTGAAAAGGAACCAGCCAAAAGACATAAAAAAGGTATTTGCTGGCACTCCCAGCTCTGCTTTTAACAGAGACCCCCCACACAAATTCTACAGTGTAGCTTCATTATTTACAGATTCTGTATTTGTGATTTGCCTACTCACTCCAACTCAAAAATTAATTTGTAACCCCAAATCAATACTTGTGGCCTCTTTGTGTTCGTTTCAGACATGCTCAGAGCACGAAAAACACATGAGTCACCCTACTAGCACCCAGCTGAGGTTGAACAAGGACACGCTTAGCCTTCCTGCTTCAGCTCTTCTATAATCCAAGGATGGAGACAACAGGGACAGCACAGTGTGGTGCAAGAAGCTCTGGTTCTGGGGCCAGCTGGATAGGTTTTGAGTCCCAATTCTGGCACCTGTGCGTGGGTCAGCCTCAGGCAAGTCACTTAACACTCTGGAACCTCCTTTTCTCTTTCATAAAACAAAGACAACAGAATCTACCAGGATGACTTGCTTGCGAGATTTAAGATTATGTAATCTAGGTGAGGGGTCGTATGTGTGTGCGTATGTGTGGCTATTTCCCCAAAGAGCAATGGTTCAGTATTGGCCAATTCAGTGTTCCTGGCAACTTTATAGACCTTAACTACCCCAAATGACGAGAATCGATTGATTTACCTACTATCTAGTGTGTCCATAATGGTCCCAAGTATTTAGGGAGCAGGAAAGGTAGAATGAGAAGGGAAATTACATAAGACACAGAAGAACAGCCTGGTTTGTAGAGTTGGTACCCCGCTCTCTCCTATTCCTACATAGTTTCGCTTCTTCCCATTGACAGACTATGACTACCTCATCCCTTACAGCCTAATGAAAGAAAATGAAGACAGTCAAAAAATGAAGTGAGCGTAGAAGGCCAATACTCCTGTCCTGTCCTCCTAGCCCTGAGATCTCATTCAGCACTCATGTCAGATACCAACAGTCAGCAGCCGACCTGTGGGAGTCGCCCCTGGGCGCACGGTTTATCTGCCTTTGCTAGAATGCAGTTACACGTACTCATTCCTCGGCATTGTTAATGATAACATAAACGGGTTAGCTATTTTCTCCAGAGCACTTAGTTAGCAATGTCCAGTAAAAAGTCCCCCCTGTTAAGCTTTATGGTATAATAGTGTTGTGGTATTTCACAGAAGGGGTGGGGTGAGGCGGACAATTTCTTATTTTGTTCTTGTCATATACGTATAAACATTAAAAGGATTTAATTACATACACACTAAAAACTGGACTACGTGTCTGCAAAATGTTCTTTAGCAGTCTGTAAACAGTTTCTAAGTATTTCTAAAAACTTGCTCTTTTAATTTGACTTGTATTCAACTGCAAAATGAGATGTTCAGTGCAGAGTATAAACATCATTAGATTTCAGACACATGTGGCCTTAACATCTTTAGAAATATTTTATGAAACTCTTAGAAGGTGACATCAATGGGGACAAAGTATCTGGCCACTTCTCATGGGTGACATTGGACTAAGACACATTTTAGAAATCCTCATTTTTCTCATTTTGAAATGCTTTGTTGAAATGGGCTAGCCATCTCTAGATTTTGAGAATAGAACCTTTTAATTCCTCTCCTGAGAAGGACATGCTGACTTGATAGATCACCTTCTATTCATACACAGATGCAAACAGCTGAGTAAGTTTCAGAGAGGATAAGGCTGGTGTGTCGGAAAAAGGAAATTTTATTTCAGGGTGTGGAGGAAGAAGGGGTGCTGGCGTTACACAATCCCGGAGGCCACCATTCATGTTGAATTCCACGAGAACGGTGCCCCCTGCCCCCCAGCCCGCGCAGCCCAGGAGCCTGCCCCTACCACACGGGCCCACCATTAGTGCACTCTTGAAATTATTCTATCAAACTGCGACCCCTCGGGTCAAAGATTCTAAACCTTGCTATCCTTAAAATCACTACCGATGAGATTGGGGGTTTAGAAGACAAATGTCTACTTTACAAATTTGCCTAGAATTGGTCCTCATGGCAAAAGCAAAGCTGTACCGTGATTCAAATTAAGGTGACCTTGAGAAAAGTTAAAACTCTTTTTTATTTTATGTTATGTTGATGTTGTTATTGGTTAAACTCAACAGCATTTTTCTCTGTTGCTAAGAATATGTAATTTTGAGTCCGCATCCAAATTTAAAGGGGTTAGTGTTATTATTATGTCTTAGTAGCACCATTATTTCATACTGTTATATGCTCTAACATCTATAACAATCCCATCTCGCTCTAAAAGAAAAACACTGGAGGAGTTCATTCCAATCTGCCCGGGGCTGGAGCAACGGAAACACAATGGAGCTGCAGATAAGCTGATAATTTGGCCAGGAAGATGAGGGTACAGGGAAAGCCTGTATGCAGGTGGGCTCCGTGCCCTGCTGTGGACTGCTGACCAGGTGCGAAGAGAAGTATGAGGATCTGAGGGTGCTCTGGGTTTTATTGCCAAAGGCAGCTGTGATGAACGTTCCAGACCCTGGGGCAGAAGTTAGAGCTGCCAGAAGGAACAATGAAAGCAACTCTAACACTTGAGTTTGTATATAAAACTGAGCCAAAGAGAATTGAGTAAGAGCAGACTGTATTACTGTAATTCATCGAATATGTTTATATGTAATCTTCACCCTAAAACTCTCTCACACCGAAGTCAAATATTTGTGGACCTAGCTCAAGTAGACGAGAGAGGGAAGAGTGGCCAAGTTCCCAGGGTCCCTGTCTTTGAGGGAGAAACCGGAGTACAGGACAATATTTTTTAATATTTTATATGTTCAGGGGCGCCTGGGTGGCTCAGTCGTTAAGCATCTGCCTTCGGCTCAGGTCACGGTCCCAGGGTCCTGGGATCGAGCCCCGCATCGGGCTCCCTGCTCCGCGGGAAGCCTGCTTCTCTCCCTCTCCCCCTGCTTGTGTTCCCTCTTTCACAGTGTCTCTCTCTGTCAAATAAATAAAATCTTTAAAAACAAATTTTCCTCCGTTCATTTAAAGTTGAACACTTTTGACGGAAACCTTTGAAAGCCAAAGAGACAGGCTTTTCAGAAAAATAAAAAATGGAATCCCTTCATAAAGTGCTTTTGGTGAGAGTAGTGACGGTATGGATAGAAGCTACACAGAATCCGGCCTTTACCGCAGAGTGACGTGGGGGAAAATGCTTTGGCCCAGAGGAGGTCAATTCTGCATGCTGATGAACTCTCCATACGGGATTCTGCCATATTTTTGCTATGGGATCAAAAAATAGCTCCCAGGAACCTCATGATAAGTCCTCTTTTCTTGAGGTTTCTAAGATTATGAAGCTTGAATGTTGGATAAGGAAGTGCGATGCCATTAAAAATGGCAGCCTGCTGTGGTAAGCTGGCAATAAAAGTCTTCTTACAAATGAAACACAACTGTGACGATACAATAAAACTGTCCAGCGAGAGCACCACTGCTAATGCCCAAAACTCTGAGGCTTCACACAAAGGAATTTCCCCCCAAGGGGAGCACACACAACATGCCCATCCAAGACATTGTTGATGTTACTGTTAATTTTTCAGTAAAGCGAAATCGTCAGACAAGGTGAAATGATTTGGAGTGAACAACGGCTAAAGGAGGCAGTAGTTCAGAACTCGAGGTCCTGAAGAAGTCTTCCTGGGGCTGAATGCCAGGTCCTCCTTGCCTCCTAGTCGTATGTTCTTGGGCATTTGCTGAAACTCTCCATTTCTCAAGTTCCTCTTACCTGGTAGACCAGGTGCTCTCCCAGGGAGCATTGGCAATGTGTGGAGACATTCTCCATTGTCACAAGCGGGGCAGGGGCCAATGCCTTGTATCTAGTGGGTGGAAGCCAGAGATGCAACCCAACAAACATCTAGCAATGCTCAGAACAGCCCCCGACACAACAGAGAATGATCCAGCCCCCAATGTCACTAGTGCTGAGGCAGAGAAACCCTGGGGTAGCTTGTGGTGAGAGCTAAATGAATTAGTACACGAGAAACCACTGAAAAATGTTTGGCACATAGTAATTACTCAATAAATGATAACTATTACTATTGTTAAGAAACTCTGTTTAGGGGCGCCTGGATGGCTCAGTCGTTAAGCGTCTGCCTTCGGCTCAGGTCATGACCCAGGGTCCTGGGATCGAGCCCCGCATCGGGCTCCCTGCTCTGCGGGAAGCCTGTTTCTCCCTCTCCCACTCACCCCTGCTTGTGCTCCCTCTCTCGCTGTGTCTCTCTCTGTCAAATAAATAAAATCTTTAAAAAAAAAAAGAAAAAGAAAGAAAGAAACTGTATCTGGAATGTCCACATAGAATCAAAGCTACAAGTTCTAGGACTGGTCAGCCTGAGCTGATTACCTGCAGGACTTAATAGCATGAATCGAAATTTTTTTCCATCTACATCTTTCACCAAAACAATGGCTTTGGAAGCTATAACATGAGAGCTAACTCCAGAATTTTTGGAGTTATTTTCAGATCCCAAATGCATTCTCTAAAGGCTCCTTCCTGATGCAATGGGGTGGGGGAGAATCTTCCAAGATGTAAAGCAGGAGTTGGGAGACTTGCTGTAAAGGGCTAGACCAGTAAATAATATGGCTTTGAGGACCACACAGTCTCTGTTGTAGCTACTCAACACCGCCGTTGTAGTAGGAGAAGGGTCTCTGACAAAACAGAATTAAATGGGTGTGGCTGTGTTCTAATAAAACTTTATTTAGGAAAACAGGTGATGAGTCAGATTTGGCCCAAGGGTCATAGTTTGCCAACCTCTATAGAGCACAGAGGAAAAGATCACGGACGTTGTAATCAGAGAGCTGCGCATATGAAAAAGGTCTAATCTGTGTAAGAATGTCTCCTTGTTTGCATACTTTCAATGAAAATATCTGTAAACTCTCTGGCGCATAGTAGGTGCTTGATAAATATCAGTTTTCTCCTGTCAGGGCATGAATAGTTGCGATTACTGAGGATTCACAGGATTTCAATTTGAAAATGAAAATAGACTTGCAGGATGGTTTTTACTCTCCCCGACGTTCTGCAGGCTTCTGTCACAGTTAGAATAACGTTGCTCTTCCCGTGCTGTCTTCATCAGAGCCCACTCGACTGCCTTCAACCTCACATCCTTGGCATTAACGCTACAGCCTTCTCTTTCTGTGTTAAATGGTAACTCTGTTCGAAGCAGTTCCAAAAAGAAGCAGCAGAATGGAAGGTGTTGCTCATAATTCATTCAAAAACAATAAACTCCTCCCTTCCTTTCTCTTATTAATTACACACTTTATAAAACAAATGCTCCACACCCTTCCGTTTGGGTTGGGCAGGCAGAATGAAAAAAAAAAAATCTATTAACCTGTCATGGACGATTGTGTCTATCAAGTCTTTTTCATAAAGTTTCGGAGAAGTGCTACTTTCTATTAAGTAACTTTCAACGAATGTATTTGGCAAAAATCACACTGTGGTCAGAAGCTAAAAAATAATTTACAGAAGGGGACGGTTAATTGAGTGCTGGGGAGGACAGAGGTGATCCATCTCAGGGAAGGGAAGTCATTTCTAATGGAAAGAGGAAGCTTCTATCCCACGACCTTACATGACTCATCTTATGTGTCATTTCTCATTAAGTAGCGTTCTTTTCAGTTGTTGTGCCATGATTCCTGAATAGCGGTGTACTGGAAAAATACCAGGTTGAACTCCTATTCAGGCTTGAGGGACTCAAGGATAGATGCTATCTGCTCCCCCGCAAAGTTACAGAGAAGGAGGATCGGGTCCCTGCTCTTCAGTGTGCCTTACAGTGAGTGAAATATACTCCCTTGTATCATCTTCCAAGCGCAACTGGAAAATGTTAAGCTTTGGTCTGTCTTCCTGATGCATCCACAAGTAACATCCACAAGTAACAACACCTTGCCTGGTCGTCGTCACTCTAGAATGCCAGCAGAAGCTGGTAGACTGATTTTTAAATATCTAGATGCCCTGTGTTTAATATTCACATTTATTCAAAGAACATGAAAGAGAGGAGAGTTTAGGGAAACTGAACATGTGAGCTGGGGGCACGAGGGGAAAAGGGATGTGCACTATCATTCATTCCATTTTAGAGGAGGCCTGCAGTTCTCTCTCCAGGAAGCAGGGCAGGAGACTGGGCTGGGAGTACAAGTCATTGCCAGGAAACACCAGTAGGAGGTGGGGAGGTGAGACAGGGAAAGGTATGAAGGCAGGACAGTGTGCTTCGCCTCGACCACGGTGGGCAGCTGGAGATTAATCCCGGTGGGTGACGGGAAACTGCGCAGAACAGTCCAGCTGATGGGAAGGAAGTGCGGGATGTACCTAAGATCTCCCATCAGTGGCCCGGTGAAGGCTGTTGGGGGTGGCTGCGTAGTCATTCTCCTCTGAAACTAACAGGGGGGTACCCTGGATGGGGGAGACCCCAGGCGGAGTCTGAGCGGCTTCCAGACGGAAGGAAGCTCTCGGGCCAGGGGACATAGGACTGGTGAGTGCTCTAAGGGCGTGGCACTGACCATTTCAGACAGAAGCACCTACGTTAGAGGGGACTACAATCAGGACCATTCTTAAGAAGAGCTCCAGAGGACATCAGGGGGCACCCGTGTCACACTCGTCCGGCTTATTCTGTAGCTCCAATGACTTCTGACTAATCGCAGGGCTGAACAGTTTGCATCTGACCTTGGTCGTTTTTTACTTCGGGCCACAATCTACCCACAAAGGTTCATTTACAACTGACCATAACTGGGTCTACATTTGAGCAACAGCAGGCGAACGTGCCTGGGGGAAAACACATGAAAGCCAGTGAGTCGGACTAAAAATACATATATTTCTTTTATCTGGAGACCCCTAGATTTTCCAGCGTTCCAACTCATTGGGAAATTATTATTGTCCTTCTGAAACAATGGCTTTCCAGTTTTAAGCCCCAATAGGTACAGTTTTCTAGAGTCAAATCGAATCTTAAAATACTTAAGTCAGGGATGATGCGAAGAAGTTCCTCTCTCTCTCTCTCTCCATTATCTGAAAGGTCAAATATATTTCTGTATACAAACCTGACAGATGTTGCCTTCTCACCTCCTCAGTGGGAAACAGAATGCTCTGTTTACATTTGTCAGGATCAGGGGGTGGTGGGGAGGCGGCATCCTGCCAGGTAATGGAAACACTGCTCACTTTAATTTTATTACCAAGAACAAAGCCTTCTTATTGTTTACTAGAACCCTTAAAGGCGGGCCTCATGGGCATAGTTCTAATTTTTTCGAGACCACAAACAAGAGGAATTCTTTAAGGCCATTTCATGAACAACAGAAGGAAAAAATACTTTATTCTGCAAAAATTAAAGCAATCCTTTGTTTAAGTAGCCGGAGCCTGACTCAGGTCAGCCTTGCATGTGTTCTCTTTACGCGGGCCTCTGCTACCAGCATTAGCCAGGCGTGCATCCCGTCGTGAAGCTGAGCTCGAGGCTCTGTCACAGATACGAAAGAAACCACCTTCCTTTGGGATATCATCTCTTCGGCACCATTATTTCCAGATACCTGCTAAAGGAAGAGACACTGTGCACCAGAACTAAGCAGGCCAGCACTCCCCTTGCAATCTCCATGTACAGAACGACGGACCGCACGAGTCTCGATGCGGTGCTATTTTTTTTTTAAAGATTTTTATTTATTTATTTATTTGAGAGAGAGAATGAGAGAGAGAGAGAGAGCATGAGATGGGGGAGGGTCAGAGGGAGAAGCAGACTCCCCGCTGAGCGGGGAGCCCGATGCGGGACTCGATCCCGGGACTCCAGGATCATGACCTGAGCCGAAGGCAGTCGCTTAACCAACGGAGCCACCCAGGCGCCCCTCGATGCAGAGCTTATTATGATCCTGCCAGCGAACCAAACTGTCCATGCAGTCCCCGCTTCTGCGGCACGTGTTCCTTCCCTCTCTGCCTCAAGCGTAGGCGGCTAGAGCTACTGCTTTCCAGAGATCTCTGCGACGGCCTTAGCCGCTGAGGAATGTAGTGAGAGGGAATGAGGACACGCCTGTCTCTCCGGGGGTGAGGAGGGTATCAGCGGTGTGCGGTGGTAACACGGAGGCAATCTGTGCACTCGCTGGATGCCCGCAGTGTGCCAAGCACCGCACTAGGACCCGGTACAAAGTCTGCCTTCCAAAGGCAGTGACTACATCAGAGAACAGCTAGCAAACATGACGACGGCACACACAGTTCTCGAGCTGTGTGGTCCAACACGGCAGCTACTAGCCCCCTGTGGTTTGGGGGTACTTGAAATGTGACTAGTCTGAACTGAGGTGTGCCGTGAATAAGAAACACGTATATGAATCATTTTTGTGTTGATTACATGCTGAAATGATAATGTTTTGAATCTATCAGGTCAAGTAAAATGTACTAGTAAAATTAATTTTACGTCTTTGTCTCTACTTTAAAAAAAAATGTGGTTACTTGGAGATCTCAAACTATATACATGGCTCCCATTATATTTCAATCAGATGGTGTGATTCCAGAGGGTTTCAGAAATGGGGCAATTGGTGTGTGTTTGAGTAGCTGAGGAAGGTTTGCTTCGGAATATGGAAGTGAGACTGGTCTTTGAAGATCAGAGTGAACAAGAAAGGAGCTGGGAAACCCAGGGATGAGGAAGATGAGAAAGGCACCAGAGCACAGGAAAAACAGAGCATGTCCGTAGGGAGGTAAGGATGTATATTTCAATGATATGTAGGGTGCAGTGGGCATGTATCTTGAATTGGTTATCTGGGAGTGGACAGAGAAACACCAAAGCCGGGTATAACTCACTGTCCCTCGTGAAAATTGAGGTCAACTGTGGAGAGCTGGCTATGGCCCATCTCACAAAGAGCTTACCTAAGGCAAAAAGGTGAATTTGGAGACGCAACTTTGGGGAGGGGATCTTTTCTTGACCTTCTTCTAATTGACTCCCTTTGTATCCTTGACCTCACCGGTCTGCACCATCTCTCTTTGAAGCTATCCATGCTTGGGGTGCCGGGATGGCTCAGTCGGTGAAGAGTCTGACTCTTGGATTTCCGCTCAGGTCATGATCTCAGAGTGGTGAGATCGAGCCCCGCGTCGGGCTCCGTGCTGGGCATGAAGCCTGCTTAAGATTCTCTCTCTCCCCTCTCCTCTGCCTGCCGCTCCCCCCACCTCCACCCTGCGCCCTCTCTCTCTTTCTTAAAAAAAAAAAAAAAAAAAAAAAAAGAATGAAGCTATCCCCGCTTACTTGCTCTCCCCTACGGTTTTCTTCTGCAATGGTGGTGGTGGTGGCGGTGCTGGGGAAAGTGACGAGGCTGGTAGGAGGGAGGCGGGAGGCAAACTGCAGAGCACTATCAGTGTACAAACTGGGCTTTGCCAAAAGGACAGTGAAAAGTGAATTTAACCTGGTCTGGAAGAGAAAAGGAAAGACCAGAGAATTCAGATGTCTGTCAGTTGCCGATTTTGAGGTATGGCGGGGTGTGTGTGTGTGTGTGTGTGTGTTTGGAGAGCAAGAGAGTCTGATATTGGGGGAAAAAAAGAGAGAGCGAGTCTGATATTGAAAATGTCACCCCATAAACCATCTTCAGACCTAAGCTGACTAGCCATCCTCCATGTGTGAAAGTGTTAAAAAATGTTTCCCCCAACTTGATTCAAAGTGGCTATCTGGTTATTTTTGTCTTTTACAAACCAGAACGGATAGAAAGGCTATCCCAGAAAATCAAAAGGAAAGAGACAGATTTACAACAGGGGAATGGGGAAGACCCACCGTGACCTCCTTTAAGGGCTCAGCAATGACGCAATGGACAGTTCTTTAATCCTTGACTTCCCTCTGCCAACCCCATCCTCTTAGCCCTCTTCCGGTGACAGAGCCCTCGTGCTGGGAAGAGCTCCCAGTGTGCATCACCCATCCTGCTACGGCCTCCGGGAATTATGGCTGCTGAGATCTGCCATCATACGAACCCTGTCCTGCGTATGGTCTTCTCAAGAAGGGTCCTTTCTCTGCCCTTCAGGATGAGAATTTATCTGACGCGCTGATCTATGCAAATGCACTCACTAGTGACAGAGGGAGGGCAGAAGGAGGCAGCTGGTCTCTCTGGGAGGGTCCTGTTTCCTCATCAAGAGCCATGTGCTATGTGCTAACAGCAGGAGACACTAGGAAAAGAAAGATACTGCCTTGCTTCCTGAGGAGTCTAACCGACTAGGAGAGGCAATTAGACGTGCACTTAAAGACCATGAGGATATTCGCCCAAGGACTGTATCTATATCAACAAACCACTATGTAGTTTTCCTTAAGCTTTTAGAGTCAAGTTATGAATCTCATTATTCTATTCATATATCTAAGAAATTTTCTAAAACCAAGAATAATCACTTTCAGGGGGGTCCTGAATCAATGTTTAACTCAACTTGAGCAGACATAACTCCATTAATCAATGCCACATATAAATTTGTTGATTAAATTCCTGTACACATTTTTTTTTTTAATTGAGGTAAATTTACCTACAGAAAAATGCATAAATCTTAAGGGACAAGTCAATGGATTTTGATAACCAACATGACCAACAGCTTAATCAAGATATAAAAATATCTCCATCACCCAGAAAGTACCCCCAGAGCCCCTCTTCCAGTCTGTTCTCACCCCCATGGGTAACCACTGTTCTGATTTTTATCGCCAAATTCCTGTAACATTTTAAACTGCATTTATAAATGTAACATATTCAACTTACTTTATAAGCACTTTAAATGCCTAACAGGGTAAAATTAAAACCCTAACAAGGTAAACCTTCTCACATCCTTAAGTAGCTCTTAGAAATCTAATAAACGAAACTTACAAATGTAGTGAAACTCAAGTTCTCCTGAACATTCCAACACTGGTTTGAAACAAACTATTTTACACTTTTTAACTTAAAAATCACAGGTCTAAAATAAATTACATGTTTCAGATTGGAATCTCAAAGCTAACCTGTCAAATTTCTGTAATATGCCATTTTCCCTTAAATGCTACAAACCCTTAAAATACAAACATATGTTTTAGTTCCAAATTGTAATACAAAATATTGATTCTATCGATATGGTTTAGGGCTTCACGTTTACACATACTTCTCAAACTTCCTGGGGAGGAGGAAAAAAAGAACTTTCTTTATAACGGGAGCAAACCGATCATCTCAAAGAAGTTGAGGTTACCAGGTCAGGGATTCATGGTTAAAGATTTGAGAATACTCTCACAAGACCTGGAGGCCCATTGGCACCATGGAAGTATACTCACCAGGGCCCTTGTTATGGTGAGTTGGACAGGGTTTCCAATTCCCCAGCAGATGGGATCGTTTCTCGCCATGAGAACTCCCCTAGGAATCTAAGCTTTTAATCATCTCTTTCAACTCCATCACCTGGTTTGGGTAGCTGAAGTTCAGTAACCACTCCGGTTGCTTTATTATTTGATTTGATTCAATCCCCTACCACCACCCCCCCTTTTGTTTACTGGCTGAATCTTGTTATGTCTGCCTACACGTCACATTTCCACGGTCATCTCAATGACATCTGCCTCAAAACGCTATTGTGATGGTAGGAACTTGCTAAGTGGTCGTTTTTGTTTTTGTGTACATCTGCGTAAGTCCTGCCACTTTTGCCTTCCCCACACCACAGGGAACATGTTGCTGAGGACCTGTGAGACTCGATTCAGTAATCACCTTCTAACACCTGCAAGGACAACAAGGCGCCATCTTCCCAACCGAAGTAAACAGATGGAAGGCTTTCTTGGACTCATCATGGCCCCAAACTGAGCTTGCCTGGTCAGATAATTAGGCTACTAGGATAATTTTCATCACCTCATATATATAAACCTGATGTTCTATCTAGTGAAAATACTTTTAAAAGCATAGTAAAAGCTCTATCATAAATTCCCAGGTTGGGAATTTACCTCACTTGGTTGTAAAAATCTTTATTTGTGTTGCTCCTCACTGAAAGCTTTTTACATTCAGTGGTGGCCTCAGGCTTTTTAAAGAGCTGAATTTAAAATTTCATATTTCTGTTTCAAACAAAAATAATCTGCTACAATTGTGCTCTTGTTAACGAACACTTTATATGCATGACTCAATTATTTTGCTAGAGTATTTCAAAATTAGAACAGAGCTCTTCAGTTTTCCCTATAACATTTAGCAATTAAAAATAGAAGTGAATCAAATGAAGGTAAAAGATGATGTGTCCCATTTCTCTCACACTCTGTAATTATCTTATGTACAGAGATAATTTCAGCTTGATTACCATAAAAAGCAATTTTATATTCATTTGTTGAAAAAATAATTTAAACTAGATATTAAGACCCAGAAACAAAAGACGCTAGTTCAGTAACAAAATGATGGATTGATGGTTGGAATCAGGCTCATCTCTGAATGGCATGAACAGGCACAATCATGAGACTCAATCTTCTACCTGACAGTCACCTTCTCATCTGGGATGGTTCCTCTCACACCTCTGACTCTCTGAGCTGGATCCATCCAACTTACCGCTATCCCGTGTGATAACTACAATGGCCATTTGTTTAGATCTGTCATTACCCATTCTTATTATTCTTTATATCATGCCAGAAGCATCCCTACTGCTCTAGTCAAGCGTCTAAATATTTCAAGGCAAGGAGGTTGTGTGTAGAATAGTGTAAGGGAGACGTGATGAAGAATCCCTCTATTACAGGGAGAAACCACATTTATCTTTTTTTTTTTTTAATTTATTTATTTGACAGAGAGAGACACAGCGAGAGAGGGAACACAAGCAGGGGGAGTGGGAGAGGGAGAAGCAGGCTTCCCGCGGAGCAGGGAGCCCGATGTGGGGCTCAATCCCAGGGCCCTGGGATCATGACCTGCGCCGAAGGCAGACGCTTAACGACTGAGCCACCCAGGCGCCCCAGGGAGAAACCACATTTAGATACATGCCTTCTCTCTTTTTCCCACTGCTCATCCACTGGGCCCCAATTAAGGCCAATTATTTCACATTTAAGTATTAGCCTTGGAACTCTGCATTGCTAAGTTCAAATATGTCCAAGGAATTATCTTCAGAGGCACGGACATGTGCTCACACTCCAATCCAAGCCACCTGGGAGGATTCTGAATATGACACAATGGTTCATTCCATCCAAACTGGAAAGAATAGCAGATGAGAAGAGGTTTGGGTCACGGTTTTAAAAGACTTTCAAAGCTGAAACTTGGGAATGTTATTCCTAGAGTAATACCAAACTGACCAAGCCTTATAGTCATTCATTCCTAAGATTCATCTCTTATTCCAAAACAAGAGAAGACTGGAACACTTTCTACTGATCTCTTCTCACTCACTATTCCTCATGAATATACCTAAGAAGGTAACAGGATCCAATGCCTCTGAATCATTTTTTTTAAGGCAAGAGCATTGCATCTAGGGGAAGACATTCAAGTATGTGTTACATACTCCTTTATTTTTTTATTTTTTTTATTTATTATTATTTTTTTAAAGATTTTATTTATTTATTTGACAGAGAGAGACACAGCGAGAGAGGGAACACAAGCAGGGGGAGTGGGAGAGGGAGAAGCAGGCCTCCCGCGAGCAGGGAGCCCGATGCGGGGCTCGATCCCAGGACCCTGGGACCATGACCTGAGCTGAAGGCAGATGCTTAACGGCTGAGCCACCCAGGTGCCCCTCCTTTATTTTTTTAAAGATTTTTTTTTTATTTATCCATTTGAGAGAGAGAGCACAAGCTGGGGGGAAGGGCAGAGGGAGAGGGAGAGGCAGGCTCTCCGCTGAGCAAGGAGCCCGATGTGGGGCTCGATCCCAGGACCCTGGAATCGTGACCTGAGCCAAAGACAGACGTTTAACCAACTGAGCCACCCAGGCGCCCCTACATTCTACTTTAATAAACAATTACATTTAATCTCCTCAGAGAAAGGTTAAGTTTGTTTCATGAGCTGTCAATTCTAGCAAACTTGGTGGAGTAAACTGGATACACAGCCATTATACACATGCAGTGGCCAATCCTCTCTGGAGAGAATGGAGTTCTGTGCAGCCCAAGAGTTCTTGTCTGTCCTGGGAATCCTGATTTGAACTTGGGAGAGCAGCCTTTACCACCGTGGTTCATAATCCAGTTTTTGAATGCCACCATATTTGTACTATTTCATTATCATCATTCCAGAGCCGTCTACATGGAGACCCCATGGATGACTGTGGGTTGCCTGATGTGTTTTAATGAGGCCAGAATCCGACTCTCATTATACCTTGAGAGCATTCTCTCAAGGGCTCAGATGGGGTGGGAATCTAACCCTTATCTGCAGGTGACAACAGATTATGACTTGGCACATTTGAGTTGGCCCCCAGCATGACATAGGTTATCCAATATCAGACACCTGTCCACAAGACACAAAGAGCACACTTAGTGTTCAGACGCTGGTCTTTATCCAATGACTGTAGACAAAGCAATTGTCAAGGTTTTCCATACAGAAGGAGAGAATGCTTTCACGTAAAACGGCATAATAAAATAATTTAAACTTAAAACTTCATCTTTCTTTTTAACCCAGTGGTTTCCCCCCCTTATTTCAAAGCTTACAACTGAATGCTCTTAGGATGTGGTGAATGATGGAAAAAGTCTTTTACGGACCCTATCTGTCTTCCCAAATCAATTTTTTTTTTAACCGTTTCTTACAAGCTACTGTAACACATCACCCTCCTCCCTTTCAATTTATGGAGCCCCAATATCTGGGCAAAAATTGAATTAAATGGCACTTAGTTCACCCCCAAGAAGTTTGTCACTTCACGTGTCATCTAGCAGTGGAAGAACTCAGAGAAGCCAGCAAGACAGCAAAGTTTCCATTAAAATCAAAGAAAAAGATAATTTAAAAACTTAGTGCAAAAAACAATGGCAAAAGGAATTTGTTTGTTTGTTTGTTTGTTTGTTTTAAGTAATTACAGGGCACCCTGGGTGGCTCAGTCGGTTAACCGTCTGCCTTCAGCTCAGGTCGTGATCCGGGGGTCCTGGGATTGAGCCCCACTGCGGGCTCCCTGCTCAGCAGGGAGTCTGCTTCTCCCTCTCCCTCTGCCCCTCCCCCACCACTCATGCTTGTTCTCTCTCTCGAATAAATAAATAAAATCTTTAAAATAAAATAAAAAGTAATTACAAACAAGGCAAGATAAGCCAAAGGGGCTAATGCCAGGACTTAGGCGGGATGCTGGCTTGGAAAATACCCTTCTAGGATGAGCTTGGGCAAGGACGGTGAGGTCAGATGAGACTTTATTTTCTCCATGCTGCTCTGGCAATTAATTAGTCACCATTCCCCAGTTTTTCTTTACCATCTCTCTGTGTATTTAGTCACTGGTCACCTGTAATTTCCCAAATGAACATCTCGTTTGTGTCCAGGTGTTGTAGGCCCCGTGAAAGAACTTGATTCTCAGAACACGTCGAGAATTTGATATGTATCAGTATTTCCTTAGCTAATAAACTAGGCCCTCTGATTTTTAAAATAAAACAGGGAGGAGGATGAGGTGATGAAGAGAAACAGTCCATATTTGACCCGGAACTGGTAAGTTCTGTGGCTGACCCAAATTTTGATCACTTCTCAGAGGCTTGTCCCACATCCCATAGATAACTAACGCTAAACTCATTCCAGGGGATTCTCTACTGTCCAATGCTCCTGAAGAAAACAAAACCCAGTGGCCCAAAACCCACCCGTTTTTAGAATCCCAGCCACCACATTCCACACACATTTCTTGGGAGTCTACCTGAAACTGCTCTTTCAATGCCTCTCCCTCCTGAGTCCTGAGCTGCCTTGGCCTTCATTCCGTCCGTTCACTAGTTTTAAAAAAGATTTGGTACTCACTATCAAAAAGCCATTTCATTTGCTTACCCTCACTGTGAAAACAAGTTACGAAAACAATGGGGATGGGGGGAGACCTTCCAACTCTTTTCATTCTCAAGAAAAGCAGAAGTGAATCCCAGGAAGGAGGTGTGGACTTATAAGGATGTGGCATTTCCTCAGGATTTGGTGGGAATTCATTGATTTGATTTACAACAATTGAGAGTCGCCTCTGTGCTTGGAGTTTCTCGCTCCAGCTGGTGTGGGGATTATTTTCCCTCGGAATGCTCAGCCCCAAATACAAGGACACCTTCAGGAAGAGGAAAAGGAAGAAATACAGTCTCGGAACCTCGGATGTGAACCAGGAAATTCTTGTCCACTGCACTGATTTAAAAGTGCCGAACAAATTCCACTAGCTTTTTGGAGTTTACTAGTGTGCTGGGAGGTTCTCCCCTGCATGCGCGCTCAGTGCCTTTTGCACTAAGATATCCATATTAGTTTTCCATTAGCCCAAAATACCCTTTACTGAAGAGAATTAGGGATGCCGGTTGTAACGGGGAAAGGTACCCAGGTCTTTGTGCTCCTCGAACCCTCACTAAACCTTCAGGACCAAGTAAAGTTCAGAGAGTGATGTGCTTATTAAAGCCCACCCCATTCTCATCTCCCAAAAGCCGGTTCCTACTGATCCCCCTCACACACTTGGTTTCCACAAAACGAATTACTTGCTTTGTGTACATACACTCTTTATTCTTCTATCCCCATGCCCTGGTTTGCCCTGTAAATAGTGCCTGTCCTGTCTCTCCATATGCCCAAGTGCCACCTGCTTCTCGGAAATTCCAAGTACTGTGTCCACACCTCTCTTACAGCCACTAGTTTTCTATTTTGCATTGCAGTTATTCTTTGGTCTTGGGCAGGACGGTAAGCTCCCTGTGGGCCGGTCCCTTGGCGTCCAGTACAGTGCGACGCACACACAGCGGATGCCCCCTACACGTGAGCGGAGTGAACAAGCTAGGGTCGCACTTGAATAAACCGAAGTGACTGGCCAGAGGCTAAAATTTACACCCTCGCCCAGAAATATCTGTGCAGTGAACACAACTCCTGGATCAACAGGGATTAGAACAGGAAGAGCAGAAAGTCATGTTAAACTCAATTATCCAAAACCGGGAAATAAGGCAAAAAGAAGACTGTGAGTCCTTTCGGGGTCGTACTAGATCGTACTAGGTTGTACTAGATTGTACTAGATCGTACTGGTGCATAGCCCACCAAGGCTGGCAGCCTAAGGAAGGGTCGTGTAACTCTCCAGGCTGGCAGGTCACAGAGTTGGGCTTTACTCCTGATCCAGCCTTAGTCTCTGGAAAGTTAAACAATAACTTGGAGAAAACGGATGATATACAACTCATTTTGCCCAGACATTATGACTTTCCTGCCCTTTGGGTCACGAAGCAGTTTTGCATCTAACTTAGCTCCCGTATCCTAGCGCCCTTCTCCCCGCACGGCTCCCCCCGCGCCCCCCACGTGGGGGTATGGGCTTCTGCTCTGTTCCTTTGGGCCAGCTTACCGCCTGGCTGCCTCCTTCAACAATGCCTTAAGTAAGCCTTCAACAGACTCACTGGATTATTGTATGAGAACCGGATGCTCCATTTTTTGAAAAATTACGCTCTGAGACTATTAATAATTATGAATAAGGGACACATAATAAAAACAGTAAAAAGGTCCCTCAGTATCATTTTCCTACTCGTAATTAATTTTAATATTAATCTAGAATATATTTCCCAAATACCAAATTTATTCACCCACAAGGATTCGTTTCCATTCCTAAGGCTTTATACAGGAACACAGTGAAAGGAATGCATACTCTTTACTCCTTGTAAATAACTTCCAATGGCACGTACAATCAATGCAGTAATAGCTTTATTTAAAAAGCCTCTATCACATCTAAGTATCTAGTCTTTTGGAATAAAAATAAAATCTGCTGGTAAATTTCTATCTATCATTTGAAGTTACTGAACGTTACAGAAAGTCATTTTCCATGTTAAAACGAATAGCATTTTGTAAATTCAAGCCATACTAATATTGTATTAGGAGCAAGACAGTTGTTCTGAAATCACTACAGGCCATAATAGAAACCAGACACTAAATGCTTTAAGAAGTAACTAGCTGAAATTGAATGAAATAATCACCCAATCCATAAAGCCTTTGTAAGATTTCCCCATAAAACACAGGTAATTTTTTTTTTTTTACTGAAGAGAAATTATTCTTTCTTATTGTCATAAACATCAAATGCCATCACATCATAAAAATAAAATATAGCACATGGATCATTCCATTTTGTTCATCCATTTATTCCTGTAACACATATTCACTGTGCCCTACGATAATGAAAACATTATGCTTGTTCACTGTTATTTACCATGTTGTTTAATCAACAAGGTTCAAAATGGTCCCTGGAGAGACCCTTGCCAAAAGCAAATCCATTCTTTTTTTTTTTTTTAAGATTTTATTTATTTATTTATTTATTGGAGAGAGAGGGGGAGAGAGAGAGAGCGAGAGAGAACGCACGAGTTGGGGAGGAGCAGAGGGAGAGGGAGAAGCTGAGCACAGAGCCCGATGCAAGGCTGGATCTCACAACCCTGAGATCATGACCTGAGCCGAGATCAAGAGTCGGATGCTCAACCCAATGTGCCACCCAAGCACCCCAAAAGTGAGTCCATCCTAAGCACAGGGTTAGAAAGATCTGGGTTCTGCGATTTGTCCTTGGTGTCACTGCCACGTGCATACTCTTGACTTAATCCCGACAAGTGATCCGTTTCATGGAAACGTATCTGACAACTAAGATGCATTTAATGTGCATCTGCAGTGGATTGAATTGTGGCTCCCCCAGAAAGATTATGTCCAAGTCCTAACCCCCGGTATCTGCAAATATGACCTGGTTTGGAAACAGGGTCTTTGCATATGTAATCGAGTTGAAGTGAATTCACCCCGGGGTTAGGATGGCCCCAATCCAATGACTGGTGTCCCTGTGAGAAGGGGATTCGGACGCCAACACAGAGACACACAGGGAGAAGGCCATGGGACCACAGAGGCAGAGGTGAGAGGGCTGCAGCTACAAACCAAGAACTCCAAGAATTGCCTGGAACTACTAGAAGGTGGGAAGAGGCATGAACTTGTCCTCCCTAGAGCCTTCAGAGGGAGCAAGGCTTGATTTCGAACTTCCGGCCTCCAGAACTATGAGAGAATACATTGCTATCATCTTATGCCATCCAAGTCCGGGGTGATTTGTTACAGCAGCCCCAGGGAAACTGATACAACACCTTTTCTACATGGCTTTTTTGGATGCTCTTTGTAAAGGCGATTAAATCTACAATACTAGGAATGCTAAGTAAAGGAGAGCTGTCATGGCGGCGGCGGTGGGGGGACAAAGCAGTGCATGGGGAGAGTCTCTGAGATTCTAGTTCCTTCCAATGCTGTCCATCTTTTATATTCGGCTTCGGCAAAAGAGCTAATTTTGAAAAGATTCCCATCTTAAAAATGTAAAGGCGGGGAGGGTATAAAACCACGGGCTAGCAGTTTTCACGTGCAACACAGTGACACTCACCTCCACGTGCTGACAGGTTTGGATGAGTTTAGCCAAAAGGGTCTCCAGTTCCGTGTTCCTCTTGATAAGGCTGGTGAGGTTACTCTCCAAGTTTTGCTGTTCAGAAAGAGAAGAAAAATATTATTCTGCATCCTGAAAATGTTATGCTGTATCCTGAAGTATTACATACTTTTAATAACAAAATTACTCATACTCAGGAAAATCGGATCTCTTTTTCAGAAACCTCAATGAAATCTACGCAGCTTTAAGCATTTAGAGATTTATTTTTTTTAAGATTTTATTTATTTATTTGAGAGAGACAGAGCAAGCACAAGCAGGCAGAGGGGCAGACGAAGACGGAGCAGACTCCCCGCTGAGCAAGGAGCCCGATTCGGGGCTCGATCCCAGGACCTTGGAATCATGACCTAAGCCAAAGGCAGACACTTAACTGACTGAGCCACCCAGGCGCCCCGCATTTATAGATTTAAGCTCGACTTTGAGGAGCTGCATTTAAAAGAGCCTTTAAAAAGGGTTCAAATTTCACTCTTTTTGTTCCTGCTCTTGTACAAACCTGGGCACATTTACCTGAATAATTAGCTATAGGTGGTGAGCTAGGTGAACTAGAAAGGAGGTAATTGGATTTCTAGTTCTTTACCTGAATCAGAAATGGCAATAATATAAGGAGTATATTCCCACAGCAAATCAACTATTATTGGATTTTTAGGATTTACCATTTTACGGGCAGGCTGAGGTCAGTCCATCAGAGGAAGGTTTGCATTATCTGGCTATCACTGACATTATGACTATTGCTAGGCATTTTAAGATATAAGAAGTCCCATCATACACATTTACTCACTCATAGTACATTTTATTGTACATGCTTCTATTCTTTGTCTACCAACCTATCAATGCCAGATTAAATTTCCTTGAATGCCACATTTTTCATGTAACTATCCGGCTTACAAATCTAGAATTATTCCCTATTCCTTTAGAACATCAAATTTAAAGTCCCCTGCAATGACTATTAAATCTAATTTTCAACCACAATAACCCACTTCTCGTTCTATATGCTATTCATTGATGCCATTCATTTATTTAGCTATTCACACAAGTATTTATTGAGCTTCTACTACATGCCAGACTCTGAGAGATACTGGGGAAACACAAATAAAAACTCCTACTCCTTGTCCACGAGGAGATGCAACTGGGGGAAAGATGCTGTGAACGAGTCAAGGGGCAGAGGTTGGGGCTACCCGGAGAAGGTTTCCCGGAGGACACATTCTTTCCACTGAGGCTGGAAGGATGGGTATGGAGTTTTTGGTGAACAGCAATGGGAACTTCTTGGGAAGATGGGATGGAGGTAGAGGTGGCCACAGGCAGGGAATAGAACAACGTCATGGAGCAAGATCAGGGCAAAGGATTAGGGCAGACATTTTTAACAGTTTAAACGGTTAGACAATTCCACAAATACAGTGAAAAGACGGAATGGAAGGAAATTTCATGGAAAAGAAAATAGATCGAGGATTTGTAATGCCATCTGCAAAAAAGAATTTGAAAAGAGTATGGGGGGGGCGCCTGGGTGGCTCAGTTGGTTGGGCGACTGCCTTCGGCTTGGGTCATGATCCCAGAGTCCTGGGATCGAGTCCCACGTTGGGCTCCCTGCTCAGCACGGAGTCTGCTTCTCCTCTGACCCTCTCTCCTCTCATGCTCTCTCTCACTCTCTGTCTCTCAAATAAATAAAATCTTAAAAAAAAAAAAAAGAATACGGCAGGCATTTTGAAAATCAATAATTTCATCAAGGTGATAATAGTTCACTATGCCATGAAATTAATTTCTGAAAGCATTTACTCTTTCTGCTTTCCAAAATGTTAAATTTAGAAAAGTATATTCAGGAAAAGAGTCACTTTTATTTAAAGCTTAAAATGCATACGTCAGAAACAGAAATCTCTCTGGTCATTCTTAAACAAGTTCTGCTTATTAATCTGGTCTTTATCCTATTGCCCAATTTTTTCATTTCAATGACCACATTTTTCATTTCCAGTGGATTCTTTATCACATCTCCCTCTTCTTGACTTACTTTCTCTTCTTCTTCCCAGGATGCAATTCCTTCCTTCATAATTTCAAGAGGACTAAACATACTTATTTATTCTTAAGCTTACTTGAAAAAAGGCAATTCCCTATTTTCCTGTGTTTGTGCAATGTTTCCCAAGAGTCTGATTTTATCTCGTATCTTACAATTTTTGTCCGACAGCTCATCTGATGTGAACTTTGCTCCCTGGGCTGGGATCTGGGGATTGGCACAGCACAGCCAAGCGAGCTGCCCACTCGGATGTTAGGGCGTGAGGTCGTTTCCCCAGAGAGAGCGCTCCCGCAGGACACCCGTGTGTTAGAGAGGCACAGATCCGGGTTTGACTCAGTGCCTCCCTGAGGCATTCTGTCCCTGAGAATTCTGTCTGGCTCCAATTCCAGAGAAGGTGGGAGGTACCCTTTGAGTCCACTGTGTCCACTGGGAGTCCTGGCCTCCAGGTGTATGGGACAGTCTGAGCCTCCTGCCCCACGTGCGACACCCTCCACCATGTTCCCCCTCGGGGTCCCCACCACCCTGGCTCATCTCCACTTCTCCTGAGTAGCCCAGCTTCAGCCTTCCCCCACCATTCTGCATCTCCTTTCATTTCCGGTCCTTGGAGACTTTCCACTTATGTTTAAACTTGTTATTATTCTTCAAAATCCATTTGAAAATATTTTATCTGTAGTTCTCATGTGTTCAGAATTAAGAGGGAGGTTTGGCACTTTTTTCATCGGGACTGGAAGACCAACAAGAACGCTTCGATTTTGGCTTTGAAACACTCAAAGCGTCTCAAATACAAATATTTTAAGGGAGAAAAATGACTATTTCCCACTTAAAGGATGGGATACCTTAACAGAAAGTCATAGAAGGAGCCAGAGTGATTAAGGTTCAAGTTAATGCTCTCATGGTTGCATCAAAGAAAACCTTGCTTTCAAAGCCCTTAACAACAACAACAACAACAACAACGCAGACAACAGCCAAAAGTTTTTCTGTTTGGATGAAATGAATCACAACCACTAATCACTTCATGGTCAGAGACTAGAGAATAATTTTGAGGCATTCCATTATTCAGTGTCCTTGATCTAGATGTGACTACTTTATGGTATATTTGTCAACTTCTTTTGGTATGTTAATCTTAGGGAATCTTTCTCCTTGTCTTTTTGGCTGACCCTTCTGAGCAGGAAATTTCTAGGGAAATACATCATCTAACTGTTTACACTTCAGTGATCATAGGTATGATTTTTCTAAAGCTAGTCAGCAAAAGAGAGCCAAACAAATAGAATCTAACACATTTAGATTTTACAAACATCTGCTTGCTTCCCCTCCTTTTATTAAGTATACATCATGTATAAAAATCTGTTTTTAATCAACTAATATGTAGACTAAAGCCTGTGGTTTAAACACATTGACCTATCTAGATCCTTTGGGGTTATTCAAATTTAAATAGTACAAGTGTTACTGAAGTCCACAAAGAATTACCGAGTCACTTACAAGCATAATAAAGGGAAATGAAGCTGGGAGAGAGACTTGTTTCCAAGAAGTACCAAAGGGACTGACAACACTTCTGAAGAGAGCCCGGGTAATGGGGAGGTAACAAAATCCAGTCTTCAGTGAACCATGCATCCATAAGCTTCCACTACAGGGACTTCTGTGGAGCTTTCGAGAATTTAACTGGATCGCTCACATCCTGTGTGGCGGTCAGCAGGTCCTATAACCTCCTAATTTTGACTGTGCTTTGTGCAAAAGAGAGATAATATTTTTTGGCATAAGAGTCTTAGGACTAAGGGTATAGAAGTATCTACTTCCCTACGGATATCTAAGGAATTCTACAGAGTACCAAAAAAATAGTTTTCGTTTCCTGTTCTCACCTCGAAAACGTTAATACATTTACATCTCCTTACGGAGCCGAGCTTTGTAGAGATCCAAGGAGTCAGGCCTGAGTGACCACACATGCAGAGAGTGAGGAGACTGGGGCTACCATCCCAGCTCAATTCTCCTGGCCAGACGCCACCTGGGCTCAGTTTCCCCATCCATGGGGTGGGGGTATGGACAGATCTCCCTATCTGCGCTATTGTTAAGCTCAGGGGAGGAAATGGACACATACACCAGGAACTATACAAATGTTTGTTGAAATCATGAATTATGGGAGAAAACATTCAGTTTGGTGTCAGTACCAGGCACTAGAGGGGCCCAACCCCGGGCCTCAGGCAGTCCCCACTCTCGGGCTTGCTGGTGCCTTTTGGCTGCCAAGCACCTGTTCTTTTAGGCACCAGGGTTTTATTGGGCCCCAGGCAGGGCAGGATGGGGGGCTGGGGGGAACGAGGGGAGGCTGATGCCTCTAGGAGCAGCCTTCAGTCAGCGACTACTGGCAGTAGGTGGATGAAAGCCCAGCTTCCCTCACCTCCCGGGTGGGACCCCCCTGAGTCATGACCCAAAAAATCTTTCAGAGAGCACCACTGAGAGGAGCCAGGTGCCTGTGGTGACAAGCAGCTGGCGTCCACACCCTCTTTCTGCTTCCTCCCCTCCTTGGTCCCGCCTCCCCTCCACTCTCCCTTCCGGCTGCTTCCTGGGTCACCTTCCAACATGGATTCTGAGCCAGGGTCGTTTTCTGGGAGAACTCGACTAAAACCTTATTAGGAAAATAATCCTAAGCCATTATTGGTGCGTATTCCTTCTTACGAGGAGTAGCCAAATTAACAAAAGATTTTAGTGTTTTTGAAAGACATCCGCAAATACAAGAGATTGTTTTCTCTTCCTCCACCTCCTGTCTTTCTTTTTTTTCGTTAAGATTTTATTTATTTATTTGAGAGAGAGAGAGAGCTGGAGGAGGAGCAGCAGAGGAGGAGGGAGAGGGACAAGCAGAATCTGCACTGAGCGTAGAGCCTGATGCGGGGCTCGATCTCAAGACCCTGAGATCATGACTGGAGCCGAAACTAAGAGTCGGCCGCTTAACCGACTGAGCCACCCGGGCGCCCCCCTCCCCTCTTTCTAGCTTTTTCTAGAGGTCACATATCCTCCAAATTCCAGGCTCTAACTCAGCAGTCACTGGAAATACAATGTCAGCCGCATATGCGAATCACATTTTAAATTTTCTAATAGTCTTGTTTAAAAAAAAAAAAAGTAAAAAGAACCAGTTAAAATTAATTTCAAGAATATATTTTACTTAATTCAATATCCAAAATATTATTTCAACCTGTGATCAATATTTAAAAACTGATGAGCTGGGCGCGTGGCTGGCTCAGTCGGTGGAGCGTGCGACCCTTGATCTTGGGGCTCTGAGTTCAAACCCCACGTTGGGTGTAGAGATTACTCAAGATGTTTAAAAAAAGCCTGATGAACTATTTTACATTCTTTTTCTTTCTTTCTTTTTACTAGGTCTTTGGAATCTGGTAGGTGTTTTACACATGTAACACATCTCAATTCACACCAGTCACATTTCAAACACTCAGCGGCTACACACGCGGCTAGTGGCTCCATTAGTGAACAGCACAGCATCACAGTCTAGAACAGGGGTCAGCAAACTTTTTCTGTAAAAGGCCAGGTAGTAAACATTTTAGTTTTTATTGGCCATAAGCTCTCTGTTGCAACCGCTCAATTCCGTTGCTGTTTTAGCGAGAAAGCAGCCACAGATTCTACATAAACGGATGGGCAGGGCTCTCTTCCAATTAAACATGATTTACAAAAACAGGTGGTGACTGAGCTTTGGCCCGTAGGCCAAGCTCCTTCCTGGGCCTGGGCACATGCTCTTCCCTCTGGAATGCACCTGCATAGCAGGAAATAATTCTACTACTAAGGAGAGGGGATAGCGAAACCATAGCATGTATTGAGTGCCCGCTGTATACCCATCACAGCTTAGTCCCTTCCTATTGTAAGTGCTCAAATATTTATTGCGGGAACAAGCAGCAGGGAAAACTGAATATCCACTGGACAACTCTTCTGAAATCTAATGTAGTAAATCAACTAACTAGTTAGTTCATTTAACAGCTACTGCAGATTGTTAAAACATTGCCTTCCCCCCCCCCCCCTTGAGGGCCTTTCTCGTTGGTAGCATTGAGTCTGAGCCCAAGAAGAGGGGCTTGACAATTGAAAAGCATTCTGAAAGGATGCTGTGTAACTCCCTAAGACCACAGGGTTTCTGGAAAGGCAAATACTACACTATTGAACAAATTTTAATAAAGATGAGTTTATATAGATAGTCTAGCAATTATCACGGACACATCTATTCCAAATTCCATCTAAAAGCAAAGTCAAGTCGCTCCTAGCCTTAACTCATGACCTCTTCCCCAGGTGTGTTTTCCGTAGCACTGCTACTCTTCGAAGGGGAAGGATGTGCTAAGGATGTGTCTTTGTTGAGACGGATGAGGTTTTGTAAGCACACAACCGGCTGATGGAATTCAATGTGTGCCTCCTACCACCACCACCACTACCACCAAAGTAGAGGAATACAAATAATTCAAGATGGTCCTTCTAAAAGTAAAGATACAAGGATGGTCCTTCTAAAAGGCAGATCTGGCTTCTTAATATTAAGCAATCGATAGGATACAAGTCAAACTTGGGAAAGGCCAAGCTGTAAACCACGTGTTGCTTAAAGAATGAGGCTGGCCCACACACTTTTCTGCAGCGAGGATGATTAATTTTTCCCGTAATTTTTGTTTTTCATGCATACACTGCTAATGCATTTTCACGGAGCCATACTCCACCTCCTTCACGTTGGGTAGTGTTCAGCGAGGCTCATTTGAACTGATAATTTAACAATTTAACAATCCCTGGCGGGACAGCAGATTTCACACCAACCTCAACAGGAGCCTGCAGGCAGGGATAGGGACACCAGCTGGAAATAGTAAATCCAACTTAACAGATGAGCTTTGTGCTTCTACACACACTGATACCTAATCAAATGGCAAGGTAAGCAGACAAAAATACTGCTAATTTTAGCCTTTGGAGACCTGTACGTAAGAGTCAGGTTGCAGGGACTTAATGCTTGTCATTGAGCACTACTATTAAAATGTATGCCTGAAACAGGAGATTTCAGTAATTCCTTTTGGGTTTATCCAGTCCTTAAAGAATGTTTGCTCTTATTCCGAAGTCAATGCTTTAGAATGTCTTTAAAGTATAATATTAAGTCTGGATACCTTTCAAGGCAAACACAGATCTCGCTTGTTTCAGTCCATAATATTCAGAGCGACATTCAGGACCTGTGTTTGTAGCTCTGACACCCAACACCACGACTCCAGCACGATCAGGATATGAACACATCGAGGGCCACAATCCATATATTTTCTTCTAAGAAACTTTAATCACAATCCTTAATATGAAAACACACACCAGTATTAACACATGCCACCTGCATAAAAGCATAAATTCTTTATGTGTAACTAAACACTTAAGATGTTTTAATTACCTTGCAGGAGTTTAAGGCTATCTTCAGGTTCAACTCACGACAGACCGCGAGTACGTGTGATTTATGCTGGGTTTAGTTTTTAATGCCTTTTTTCATTGGTTATGATAGTTAACATTTCCAAATGCCCTGGGCAAGACAGGCCGCCCAGGGAACTTCAGAAACATAATAAAACCCAATCTGCATACAAATTTAAGTCTAGTGTTCCATGGGCTACAATTTAAGCCATTTTGATACGTGATACTGTATTTACCTTGTCAGGTTTTATTTGATATTTTTATATTAACTCTGCAGAATCTGCTCTACATATTTATAAAGTCCATCATCAGGAGTTCAGGGCTTATTCTTCTAATCTGGTAGTCAATAATACACAGAGAACAATTTTTAAATACCATTTATGGTCTAGAATGGCTTTCAAATTTTGATGGAGATAAATTTCTATCTTTAAGAGTTATATTCACCTAGTTATAATTTTAGCAGATCCGACGACAACTACTTAGTTATAGGTCCTAGAGATGTGAGTGGCCTTTCTTGTTCGCTCCTTGTCCCCTGGCCCAACTTCTGCCGATAATAAGAGAGGTGAGCAGCTGACCCATAACCACATTTGTCAGTTTTGAGAATCAATACTGAGGTGAAGGAAGCTGGATGACGAGGAACCTCTGAAAAATCTCAAATTTAGAAATAATTATCTCCACTGCGAAACTGATGCCTGCAGAGAAATGTTTCAGAGAAAATGACTGTAGCTTTGATCAATGGAGCATTACAGGAAGCATTTCCTAAGACCATGGCCTAGGTAAAAGGGCCACGAAGGTCCCATTTGGCAGCTCTCTTGTTGCCCTTCCCTGCTCATGTGCCCCTTTTCAGGGTCTTGAATCAATCTCAATACAGCACATCCATGGGGTTGACTCAAGAGAGGTAACCAACTGTCGGTCA
The DNA here is from genome assembly GCF_964656455.1 of Halichoerus grypus. Classification (NCBI taxonomy): domain Eukaryota; kingdom Metazoa; phylum Chordata; class Mammalia; order Carnivora; family Phocidae; genus Halichoerus; species Halichoerus grypus. The sequence continues at coordinate 124,923,694 of NC_135727.1, read as the reverse complement.
AGAATTAGATGGTGGAAAGATTATGGGACTATTGGAAAACAGACTAACAGTAGTTTATTATTTTTGCTCAAAAACAAACAAAAAAAGCTTTCAAGTTGGGGAAAATATTAATCTCCTAGACCGGGGGTCGGCCCAGCTCGGCCCACAGATCAAATCCTGCCCACCACCTGTGTTTGTATGGCTTACCAGCTAAGAATGCTTTTTTCATTTTTAAATGATTTTTAAAAATGAAAAGATAAAATTTTGTGACACGTGAAAAGTATATGAAATTCAAATTTCAGTGCCCATAAAGTTTTACGGGGGCACGGGTACTTCTCATTTGTTCACGGGTTATCTGTTGCTGCTTATGGGCTACAGTGACAGCGTTGATTACTGGCCCTTTACAGAAAATGGGTCTCTTTAGAAACAATAAAAATGTCTTTAAAAAAAATAATCTAAACACTTTTTATCAGTTAATACAGAGTGTTTGCTCTGTTGGTCCAAATCATTTTAAAATTGCAATAATTCAAAAAAAATAAAGAAATAGGGCGCCTGGGTGGCTCAGTTGGTTAAGCGACTGCCTTCGGCTCAGGTCATGATCCTGGAGTCCCGGGATCGAGTCCCGCATCGGGCTCCCTGCTCAGCGGGGAGTCTGCTTCTCCCTCTGACCCTCCTCCCTCTCATGCTCTCTGTCTCTCATTCTCTCTCAAATAAATAAATAAATCTTTAAAAAAAATAAAGAAAGAAAGAAATAAAGTTGCAATGATTCAATTCACGTAACATTTTCAATCCCTACCATGAGAGCATAGGAGTATGCCTAAAATTTCAGTCATTCAGGTACTCAAAATTCTAAAGGCGAAGGCTCTTTTTGTCTCTTTTTGTTGGTTACCAAAATAATTTGTAACTCATAAAAGAAAAAAATAGCTTGAAATCATGGGTGAAATGCAAATGTCTGAATAAATTCCACTGTCGACTTTTGTTCAGAGAAGCGGAAGATTCAGGCCGGGTAAGAGTCAGAAAGGATCTTAACTGGAATCAAGGTTGTAACAGCAAGAGCATGGTCAAGAGTAGGTAAGGACAGCAGCCCAGCACAAGGATCCGTCAGCTCTTTCCAATCTGGGAGTAAGTATAAAGCGTTGGGTTGTAGGTACACACCGAATGTGGGATTACTCATCACTTGCTTTTTCCATCAATTCGACTTTCCTCAGTCTTTTTTCTTAATCATAAAACACACCTCAAAGGGGGCCTTAGAGCACAGGATAATTAATGTCTATAAAATCCCCTGATACTGATGGATGTCATACACCTTGTTTGTACATGGTGCTTCAAGCTTTACTTCCTCCATCACTCAGAGATTGAATGATTTTGATCTTATCCCCTTTCCTCCATTTTAAGTAGATGAGGACATTGCTAGATACTCATTAACGAACATGTTCTGGCTTTTCTACTTAAATAGGGTTTTAACTGATACCATCAAACATTTTTACCAGACCTGAATGTCTCATGGTGAATGTTTGGCCGTCAATAATGGAAACGCATTTTTGTTTGTAAGATACTGTGGGAAGACCAAATCTTTTTCTAAGCTAGTACTTTATATTCTGCAGATACTTTATTTTGGTTGAAGTGAATATATTGAATATATTTCAAGCAAAAATAGTTGGGTCTTTGATCTAATAATTCTACGTCAATGACTTTGCTTTGATTCTACCGTGACACGTATGTCCTCAAATTGTTAGGTTTTAGAGGACCATGCCTTTTCTGGACCAGCTGCTGAAAATGATTATTAAAATTCAATACATGGTCAGCTTTGCTCTTGAATTTGAATGGCATTCCCAGAAAGGATTCATATTGTTCACAAAATTCATATCCCCATCTGGGAGGTGCAAAGAAGTATTAAAGCCAAGGGAGGTTACCCTCTTTGACTCAAAAAAAAAAAAAAAAAAAAAGATTAAAATTCCACTCCATCTAAAGGGGTCTGGTCTGTTAAGAATTTACAAAATCAATGTTATGTAAGAGAACTCCCCATTTGGGACAGCCTAGAGAATCAAAGAAGAATATGAAAGCATGCCATTGTTTCTTGGCCCTGAGTAACCTTCAAAGACAGAACCTTCCTTGTGTTTTAGACGTCTTGAATTCATCGCATCCTTCATCCCCTGACTCTCCCACCTTTACCCAGCCACTTCTCCCTCATTTAGTAGGACTGATGCTGTCTTTGTCCAATCAAGGTGATTTTGACTGAGTCGAAATTAAAGAAACATAGAAGTTATGGAAGGAAGGAAGCAAGATGATGACCAATCAGTGGGTAAGTGGTTCCCACCTTGGCCTACACACCGCAGTCGCCTGGGGAGCTGTACGAATACCACGCTCAGTCTACACCCCCTTCCAACCAGAGAGTCTGAATTACTTAGACTGGGGTAAGGTCCAGGGATTGGAACCTTTAAAACTCCTCAGGAGATTCTAATGCATAGCCAAAAGCAAGAACTATTGCTCAAAATTGAGAAATCAGCTTGCTAATAAGTCTTTGGATCTGTAATACAGTGAACAAAAATTAACAATTTATGCCCTTTGCTAGTTTTACACTTTAAGATTTATTCAGAATAAAAAGAATATCTTTTGGAATGCAGAATATGCATACAGTGGGTGCTGGAATAAAATTATATATAGATGTCGCTGGAAGTGTGGATTTATAAGAATTTATCATAGAGGGGCGCCTGGGTGGCTCAGTTGGTTAAGCGACTGCCTTCGGCTCAGGTCATGATCCTGGAGTCCTGGGATCGAGTCCCACATCGGGCTCCCTGCTCAGCAGGGGGTCTGCTTCTCCCTCTGCCCTCTTCCCTCTCGTGCTCTCTGTCTCTCATTCTCTCTCTCTCAAATAAATAAATAAAATCTTTAAAAAAAAAAAAAGAATTTATCATAGAAAATCCCAGGAACTTTACTGAACAGTGCTTTGCAGGGACCACTGATTATTACTGTTCAGAAATTCAGAGGGCTTTTTTGACCAGAAAATACAGGGAAATGCTTTGTTGAATCATTCGAGTATTCCTAATGTCTAAAAAGAACTTCTGGTGACCTCAATTTATACTTTGCAACATATTAGCATCCTACAAACTGGGTTTGTTGATTTTAACAGTAATTATTTCACCAGAAATATCACAGAAGTAGGCTACAGATGTTTATAATTCAACAGGATTTTTTATGCAGTAAATCAAAGTCGTAGGGGAAAAAAATTTAAGAACTCTGATGACAAAAGAATAGATTCACTGCCCTACCCAGATTCTTTGAGAGGTCAACTCAGGCAACACGATGCCCCGAGGACTAGAAACGCCTCTGCAGTCTGAAAGGTAAGATGCAAATATTTACAGTGATGGAAACCACAGCGATAACATTTTACCCCTTCCATCACTGCCCACAATATTCTGTGTCTTCGATTGAGGGCCACCTGTCTGCTGGCAAAACCTAGTAGTAATCATTCTAGAGTTAACCATTCCATTTGCAGTGCTACACCAAAAATTGTTAAGCCGTCCTCCCAGAGTTGGTTTGTGTAGACATGACTGATGACCATTTAAGGGTCGGTGTATTTCGGAAATGAACGAACTCTTATTTCCCTGGAATATATTCTGGTTCACATACACAACGTTTGGCTCAAGAGGATGTCAAAGAATAAATGTCGCTTTAAAAAAATGTTTAGGGGCACCTGGGTGGCTCAGTCGTTAAGCGTCTGCCTTCGGCTCAGGTCATGATCCCAGGGTCCTGGGATCGAGCCCCGCATCGGGCTCCTTGCTGGGCAGGAAGCCTGCTTCTCCCTCTCCCACTCCCCCTGCTTGTGTTCCTGCTCTTGCTGTGTCTCTCTCTGTCAAATAAATAAATAAAATCTTAAAAAAAAAAATGTTTAAAGTCATCATCTGCTTTTAACCCAGGGAGAGAAAACTGTCCAATATTCAGAGAAGTGGAAGGAGACTTGCCAGTTACAACGATTATGAAGGGCAAAGTCTCATCTCGCCCGGGGCCTTAGAGTCTAGCTCTCCAAATGCAGCGCGCCCCAGCAGCAGCGGCCTCCCCCAGGGAGCTGGTGGGACCGGCAGACTCTTGGGCCCTGCCCCAGACGGGCTAAATCAGAAACTAAAGGCGGCCCAGAACTTGTGATTTAATAAGCCCTCCAGAGGATTCTGGTGAGTGCTCAAGTTTGAGAACCACCTACCTGAATGTTGTAACACCCTTCAACATGTGGGGGTTTAAAATGTGTAAAGAGAAGAGAAGCTAAGTGGAGGTAAGTAACACCTAAACTGTTCTCATCTTCCCTTTCTCGTGGACACCTTTTGATCCCCTTGCTCAGTCTTTGTCATCAGGCCTTAGGCCTGGGCCTTTCCATGGTTCCTTCTGTCTCCACTGGCGAAAAGGAGGCATAATGGATGGAAGAGGGTGTTAGCCATGGCACAGGGGGCAGCGAGGCAGGGCTGGAGAATCTGGGAGGTGGGGGGCAATGACCCAACAGCATGGCAGACGGAAGGTTTGGGAATGAATGTGTACCTCAGTCAACTGTGCTTTTTACCCCGTCACCATTAGCAATTCTGAATTGCTTTTTCTAATAAAAACATAGATAGAACTCAGATGTTCAGAATGTTCCAGGAAAAAAAAAAAAAATCAGTCTTGGTGAAGTTGCCCCAGTGTATTCTCAATTACTTATAAATGCTATTTTGAAAAATGTTTAAGTGGTGTTGAAAGGGGGAGAGGGCAGTCAGCCAGCAGAGGACCCAAACTCATCTGTTTATGATGAAAAATTAATGCCACCCCCCACCCCAACTGGTTGAATTCAGTGCACCTCTTTAAGATTTGGCCTGACACAAAATGTAGAAAGCTGAAAGCAAACGTTAAACTTTGCATTCAGAACTTTTCAGTGTGACTTTTGTCATTTGATTTTCAAATGTCTGTGACCTTGGTTGACCACTGTGATATGACACTCCAGGGAAGTAGAATGTTAACATATGACATCAGAGACAGCTTGGTAGTTCAATGGTGACAGTCAATGATAGAGTGGCCTTCCACTAACCACTGTTTTTCTCCAGTGCGTTAGTTTTATTTGAATGAAGTGTCACTTACACAGCTAATGAATACATTTTCAAATCAAACACATTTACTATAATTAAAGGCAGACTTTGGCACTGCGTAATTTTGACTGCAAGTGAGCCTTTCACCACAACGTGTTGTTTCCATCTCCAAACAATTACGACAGAACAGTGACTTCATATATACATATTGCCTCGGTAAATGTGGACTCTTTGACAGTTTCGACTCTCTCCTCTGTCCTGATGATATTCAAAGTCTGATCTCAGATCTTAACTCACATCTAAACTTTGGTCTCTCATTCCCACCTCCACACCAACATTAAGCTTTGACGACCCCTTGTTATTTTAAACTCACCTTTCTTAACTGCATCATCTGCCCCTTTGAAATTTCTTCCCACTTTCTAGTCTTTACAAAGGAGAATTACCATTCTCTAGGTCGAGAACCACAACATCATCTTAGACTCTGACCTCTCCTTCGTGCATTCTATCAAGCACTCTCTACAGTTGCTTGGTTGTTTATTAAAAGACCCCTCGGCTTCAGGCTTCAGCTTTTCCTTTTCTTCCCAAGGTCACCACTCTAACCATCTTCTTCCCTGAATCGTTGGTTTTCATTCCTCTAATTCTTGCCCAGCCAAGCTGGTCCATGCGTGGTCACCAAAGTAATCTTCCCGGTAAGTTGGTATTACAATAGTGTCCCATTCTCAAAAGTCCAAAAGCTGTCTAGTCTTAAAGGATCAAATTCAAGCTCCTGAATTGGCATGCAAAGTCCTCAAAACTATAGCAGGTTTAGAATTTCCCCAGTAGAAGCCTGCTGTAACGGCCGCTGCCCTGCGAAATGAGGACTACACTCCAGTTAAACCATTTTCCCTATTGGCCAATAACCGCCATGCCAGTTGCAGTGGGTTGTGCCAACTGAGCCATTGGTTGTGCCTTTCCACCTACCCAGCACTTTCTTCGTCCCCCCACAGCATCTCAAAATCTAGCAGAGTGCTGTATGAGCAGATAGAGGCACCAATAAATGCTTGCTTGATAAAAGAATACATGAATAATATTAATGCAGCTAACGATTTCCCGTCTGTAACAGAAATCACATAAAGCCAAATCTGAATTCTATTTCAAAATTGGATAAGATTAAATCATACGTTTCTGAAGACATCAATACATATTTGAGACATCAAGCCAGAGTTCACTCTATTATAAAAACACTTTGATTAAATTAGTTTCAGAAATTGCTCTCCGGCCAAGAAGCTATCTACTACGCAATGGATCAGGCAATAAATCTTAGACTCTATGTGCTGACAGGTTTAAGATGATTTATTGAATTGTAAGACAAGGAATTGTGAAGCACTACTAAGAAAATACACAGTCTCTTCCAATGCAACATTTTACTTACCAAAAGCAATTTAGGAGGATACCATACTATTAAAATAATCGCGAATGCTGCCCATACATCATTAATTCTATGTATTAAAAATAATCCAAGAATGAAATCATTAGATCAGGCTGCTGGCTCTAGATCAGACGGATGACTTAATAATGATCCAATTCCCCGAAATAAAGCTCATCTCTGCCTAGTTATAATCAGAGAATTTACACTACCTGTGACAGTCAATACTGCTTCACCCGTACGTTAGCCCTGTGATTTTTACTCTTTTATCTGGTTTTTCTTTGCAATGTGATTCTATTTTACATCATAACGAAAGAAACCGAGCCACATATTTAACTTTCTCTTCATGATTCAACTTCATTATAATGGTTGCCTGAATTTTACCATTTAACCAGTTTCCTGAAAACTAACACTATTTGCAGCTATAAGGTTCCCCAATAACCAATCAAAAAGTTTTAAATTAAAAAAAAAAAAATGTACCTAAGGGGACCTTCATGTTGGTTTAACGAAAAATGGCATCTTTGGTGCTCAGGATACAAAGGCAACCTAACGTGCCCAGGGAGAGGTTGGGAGGTTTACGCCGCAGCATATACATAGAACAGCTTGGAGGCGTACCAATCAGAAAGGCACATTTTGTTTTGTCAAGATGGACTGATACTGCTAGAGAATTTGATACTCTTGCTCTCGGTCTCTAGCTCCCGAAGAGTATCCTAGCCCTCAACAAAATCCTAGGTCTAGGAAAGAGATCTCCTTAAGAGCCCACCCTAGGATAGCATGCCAAAGAGATTTGATTCTGGCTACAGCCAGTCCTTAGGGTCAGAGGGAGGCTGAAAGGTAGTGGGTAGGTGGGTTCCTGGCTCCTTGTGGAACCTGGATTTGTTTGGGTGAATCTTAATAACCATTTATTTCCTGAAACTTTACAGAGGAAATCTGGACCAACAGTTACTCTCTATTGCGCTCCTGTTGTATGGATAACGAGGTGATGGGGCCTCTCTGTTTACCACCATCGTACAAGTGATTCATTAGATGGGAATGGAAGCTCAGCTAGAAGCAGATCCCTGCATGCTTCCTGTAGGACTTTGAAGAGTAGACCTCTTTAGAGGGCCTTTGCAAGGTTCCAAGATCTGGGAAATTCCCAGTCTTCAGAGCATTAAGTAGTTATGAAATGAGTCCAAAGACTTCTGCCTGTTAATTTAGTCTGTTCCCTGGGCTGTTGGTATTCCACATGAACAGCTCTAGCTGTGGTCTGTAGAGTGCTCTGTGGTTCACAGAAAGAGATTCAGAGCAAAACTAGCCCAATTAGAGCCTGATGCATTGTTTCAAAGTATGAGAGTCAGTGTGTCCTTGATCACTGGAGACCCAATATCTCCTCCTTGGAGAAGATTCCAAGGATGAGACATGGAGTCCCGTCCAAGTTGACTCTATGGCATGAGTAACGAGGATCCCACCCAAATAGTCAACTTGGTGAACAGTAAGTCTACCAGGGCCTATGCTCTCTAGTAACACACAGAGACTCCCTCTTCTTACAGTTCGAAAACTTCAGATACAAAAGATGTGAACTCCCTCAAAGGAAAGCATCATTAGGCAGGACCCCTGTCTCTTTTTTCCCATTGGATTCAAAATACCTGACACCATGTTTGCTGCATAGTAGATTCTCAACAAATATTTGCTAAAGAAATGGGCAGATGAGTGGGTGCATAGATAGATGGATGGGAGGGTGGGTGAATGAGGGCTCCTACAGAGTTTGGGAAAATAATGTGACACTTCAGTCCCAAATCCTGAGAAGGAATTTAGGTGGTAGAGAAAGTTCTCAGATTATACTGCTCTCACGGCTGTGCTGGGCTGCCTGAGAGTTGGAAGTATTTCCAGTTCTCTTAAATGAGCACTTCCGATTCTATTGACAGCTTTCTGGAAGGATCCAAACACTTGGTATTCTGACATTCTATGGTCGACACCAAAGGCAGTAGGCCTATTTATCTCCTTCTGTGTCAAAAACCTTAATTCTCTCCTGTACATGTGCTGAAAAGAAAGGCCTTATTCCTGAGGCTACATTTTCTCCTCTGCCTGTAAAGTTGCTGTCGCAAATTAGCAGATGAAGCTAGCGGATGCTTGTTTTTAGATTACACACAAACAGAAAACACTGAGTTCAGGTGCTAGTAATAAATTTTCCCTGCAGTAATTCACAGCTGGTTATTACAACTTCTCACTCTCTGAAACACTAACTTTAAAACTGGAATCTGAAGAAAACAGTCTTCAAAGTACTCTGAAGCAGACTATGTGCCTTTCATCCCTTTTGATAACCAATGACATATATCGAGACTGAAAAACAGGAGGAAGTTGTCAATTGACAAGCTTTTTCTTTCCTTGAGTCCTAAAGTACAACGAGGGTTTAAAGATCTGGCCACTAGGGGCGCCCAGGTGGCTCAGTCGGTTGAGTGGCCCACTCTTGGTTTCAGCTCCAGTCATGATCTCGCGGTCCTGGGATGGAGCAGTGAGGGCTCTGCACTCAGCCACTCAGCGGGCAGTCTGCTTGAGGATTCTCTCTCTCTCTCTCTCTCCCCCTCTCCCTCTGCCCCTCCCCTCGCTCACACGTGCACGCTCTCTCTTTCTAAAATAAATAAATCTTAAAAAAAAAAAGAGGCCAATAAAGTAGTTTTATATTATTTGCATTCTGCAGTATAGCAAAGTGTCTCCTGAACACACAAGCCTGGAATTGTGGTTTGGGGTCCATCTCAAGAAGTACCCAGAAATGGGCGCCTGGGTGGCTCAGTCGGTTAAGCATCTGCTTTCAGCTCAGGTCTTGATCCCAGGGTCCTGGGATCGAGCCCCACATCAGGCTCCCTGCCTGCTTCTCCCTCTCCCTCTGCTGCTTCCCCTGCTTGTGCTCTCTCTCTCTCTGTCAAATAAATGAATAAAATCGTAAAAAAAAAAAAAAAAAAGAAGTACCCAGAAGTGTAAAAGGAAATTGCAAAAATGAGTTTAAAGCACAAAAATCCCAAGTGTGAATTTTTGAGCACAGGTGGAGTGAATAAAGAGTCAGATAGAAGAATGCGGGACATTGGGGGGGAGGGGGTAGCTTTAAGGGAGAAACACCTTACTCCAAAGACTTTTGGGACTCTCCATAGCCAGGTATTTCCACTACATTTTCCAGGCCTAATCAGACTCCCCAGGACTGTGGTTCATTTGTTTCCAGGCAGACACTTTACCATTTGACTTAAGAGTCAAATCTATAAGGGGAGTTTTATCACCACTAATGCAACCCAGTATGGACCATGTTCTCATGGCACAGAATGAAATTTGGCAAAATCAATGGCCATTTAAAATGGTTAACAAACTTCTGGATCATATCAATTAAATCCTTCATAGAATTTTCACCTAAATTAAACATTACAAATGTACAGCTGGGAGGCATGTTAAAAAAAAAAAAAAACCCTCCACTGTATACATTACAAGCATTAATGTGTTTTGCAGATTTTTTTTAGAGGCTGGGATGAATCCAAATTGACCATGTGTATGCTGTCTTTGGCAATCATATGGTTTTTCAAAACAATTATAAAAATAAAAGAAACATTTGCTCCTTCCTACTAGTGTATACAATGTCTCCATTGGGTACTTTGTGCTGTCCCAATAAATGCTCAATACCTTACAAAAAGGTTGTAGCTCATTATTTACCCATGTCTGGCAGCTGTTAAGAAATGAGTCATGATGAGGGTTGGGGTGGGGAATTTAAGACTTAATTAATGTGGTGATTAACATCACAAATAGTGTCTGAACAAAAAGCTGAAGAAGAAAAGGAATGAACTTGAACCTTTGCTGCTCCAAATACTTTCTTTCCTGCAACTATTATATGAGTTTATCATGAAAAGTAAAATTTTAAAAATAATCATAGACTAGATATAGCATCCAGGTTTACTGGATAGCAACCTTTTTAAAAATATATATATATATATATTTATTTATTTGAAGGGGGCGGGGAGAGAGACTTAAGCAGACTGGGGCTCCATCTCAGGACCCTGAGATCAGACCTGAGCCGAAACCAAGAGTTGGACGCTTAACCGACTGCCACCCAGGCGCCCCTGGATAGTAACCTCCTTAATGACAAAGGTATCTTTGTGCTAATCTTAACCTCCTCCCATCTGAACACTGAGTAGGATCAATAAATGTTTGAATTGCACTGGAATATATGTGGACGTGGGTGGTGGGGGTAACTGAAGTACCCCATTCCATTCTACTTCGGATTCAAAACATTTCAAAGATACTCCAACCACTTCACATTGGAAGGCACAATCATAATTATATTTAAGTTTACTTTTCTTTCGATTTAAAAAAAACCCAAAGAATTTAGTGCAATTCAGCTACAGTTCATTAAGTGGAAGTCTTAGTTCAACTACCACGTACCAAACATAGAATAATCTTCCCCATATGACACACTTGTTGGTACATAAATGTTCACAATAATATCCACACAACAAAGTCTAAGTACTTTTCTTCCACTTTGAAGCGTGTTAAGTATTTGTCTGTTTCAAAAGATCAAATATCGACCACAAGATAAATCTCAATACCCCTGACAATATTCGATTCTGGAAAACCAACGTTCACAGCCACACAAACATGGCGTTGGGAATGTACTCAGGTTCTCATATCCTCTGTGGTCCTATCATTCTCCATAAGTCACTCTGAGTTCATCTGATTCCTATGCACTTGGTCATTCTCCTACCCAATTTTAGTATCCAACTCACTCTAAACAAAACCAACTCTGGGCCACTGATGTGACTTAGGTCTCATAAACAGTTAACAGGACTGCATCCAACTGAAGAGTACAAATATATCTCTAGTATACCACAGGTTTCTCCCAAATTTTTATCATGGGTTAATTCTGATTTAGCTCGCTACCAATGATAGGGACATCTTGTTTAGCCTGATGAAGCTTTGAATTCAAATTTGTAAGGAAAGGCCAACGGATGAATTCAGACCAAGTGAAAAATGATGCGGCCCTACGTAGTAAAAAGGCACCGTAATTCTAAACCCTAATTTGTGCATTTACCTAATTTCAAAGGTAAGTTTTAGATCATTGCATATGTACACCCTGACTTACTTCAGGATTTTAACAAGGAAAAAATATCTGGATATAAGTGTGTTTGTGAAGCCCAAGGCAGAAAACATTATGGAAAGCTTCAGCCCTTCTTTCTGTAAAAATGTGGAAGCTTGAGGCCAGATCAGTTAGACTTTCAACACACTGTAGGCGATTGTGATACCAGTTGACAAGCTCTGAAGGTAACTTTGGGAGCCTGTCTTTTGTTGCACATGATTGAAAGAAGAATAAAATATCGTTCTTCACCCTTTGCTCAGTCTACAATTAGAGAAAGGTTCCTATTTTCCCTCAGTGTGTCTCGTAATCCCTTTGCCAAAAGGAGGAAAGTCACACCGATATTCAGATCACAAAATTAAAAGACAGGGAAACGTTCCTGGAAAACATCTTCAAAATGGGATGCGTGGGGCGCCTGGGTGGCTCAGTCGTTAAGCGTCTGCCTTCAGCTCAGGTCGTGATCCCGGGGTCCTGGGATAGGGCCCCGCATCAGGCTCCCCGCTCTGCTGGAGGCCTGCTTCTCTCTCCCTCTGCCCCTTCCCCTGCTTCTGTTCCCTCTCTCGCTGTGTCTCTCTCTGTCAAATAAATAAATAAAATCTTTAAAAAAAAAAAAAAGGATGTGTGCCTATGGTGACAAGATGACCATTTCTGAATGAAGGAGGGGGTGAGAGGAGAAAGAAACACATCCGAAATAATGCAACTTTCGCGTTCCCAAACAAGGCTGGGGTGGTTGTCTTTTGCTGCTTTTAAAAACTTCTGTTTGTCACTCCGCAGAGTCATGATGCTCCTATTTATATTTTCTTAATTTTTTTCTTCTTTAGTTCTGTTTGGCAGCCTTGGCTGCCGGAGTAAACTGTATTTGAAAAAGCTTACACTTTAGATTTCCAGAACTTAAAAAAAAAAAACACTGAATATTGCCAGTGGAGTTTAAATGGAACTCCCAAACAATAGCATGTCCTACATGGACTTCCCATGGGAGTTGAAGACTTTACAAGAGAAATGGCCGAGTCCCATGAGGCCGCTTCCTCCATCCTGCCCGTTATGGGCACGCCTGAAATGTTCTAGGCTTTATGCTCTCTGCTCTCCGCTCGTTGTCTTTGACTGCATGGAATTTATTACTTAGGAAATATTTTTAAAGTATTTTTAAATAATAGTTATTCTTTAAGCAGTAACAGCAAAAACAAACAAATAAACCAATATTTAGAAACAGTAAAATGAAGAACAATTGCTTCACTTTGGGGGAAGAAAAACAAGTTGTGAAAGGTTTTTGTTTCAGGAAAATTATTTTCAGTTCAGCAATTCAGAAATCATCATTCAAGGGTTCAGTGGCATTTAATGACCACACTCTGTCTTCTTTATAGCTGGGTTGTTGTTTTTTTTCCAATGATAGTGGGAAACAAACAAACCTATTTTTTACAACATTTTCTATGCCTATTGTCCATCCTACAAAGATCAACCTCAAGTGCAGAGCTTATCTGGATACGGATCAGCTCAGCCTTCAGCAGCTGTCTTATCACCTAACAATTCCTTGTCAGAAGAAATGCATGGGATTAACTCCTATCACTCATCTTCTAGAACACTCTTTTGGAACACTTTATTTCATAAAATCGCTTAGGGCTATATAACTCTCAACAGCACGGGGAAAAATGATTCTCCCTGAGCCTCGAGAATCAAAGATGAAGGCAGCAGTGAAGTTTTACGAGGGTGGAGTAAGCCAAGTGGAGAAAGCAAACATCGATACAGCCAGCCTCCCGTCTTTGGGGGCATCCCAGGGAGAGGGCACCATAAAGAGGGGGGGTCATAGAGATGGATAAGGGACACTTCCTGTGGGAAACAAATTTCATTGTGTTTCACCATCTCTGGTGTTTATCCATTCAGCGAAATCAATGACAGAAAGCCATTTAATCGTTGTAAATAAGACACTGATTTTTTTTTTTTAAAGACAGGGAGCACTTTGATCAAACGTATTCTTTAGACACAAAATGCAAGAGATAGAATAATCTTCTCTGAAAAATATAGACAAGTAGGTAACTAACAAATATAGGTAAATCAATCTCCAAGAAAAAAGGCCAGATTCAATGGCTTTTTAACCTTCCAAGGAACTGATTTTTACGAGTGCATTCTGGAAGAAGCGCTACACAAACAACAAAACAGACCAGCACCGTCCTTGGAGCCAAACACACAACCCTCCCCAGTAACTGCGATGGCTTCGTGTCCTCCACCTTGTTGGCCTTACTCCACCGTCCCTCCCGAGGCCTCCTAGGCAGGCATCTCCAGCTATTCGACTGAATACTCAAATTTGCTCAGAGTTATTCAAAAGAAATCATTTTCTGACTTTCCAGTTGAAAATATCTCTTGGATAGAAATCGTGTTGACTGGTAAAACAGAGACACTGATTATTATCATCATCTTAAATTTGATAAGTATCTTCAAAGCGAAGACCTCCAATAAGACCACAGATAACGAAAATCTCTGTGCGGTAGGCTGAGTATCTACACCAGGAGACTTGTCTTAACTTACACAAGGGTATTTATTTAAGTTCTACAGAAATGGGGTATGTCACAGACCCTGCCACAAACAGGAAGATTGCATCAAATGGAAGGACATTTACTGAAAGCTGGTCTATTTGTGGTCTAGCATATGGGGTTTCCACTAACCAGCTGTGAGTCCTAAGCCAGGGGTTGGCAAACCACAGCCCGGGGGCCCAATGGGCCAGCCCCGTGTTTTTACAGCTTCGCTGGCACGCAGCCACGCCCACTTGTGTCAGCATTGTCTGCGGCTGCTTTCACACTAAGGCAAGTTGAGCGGTTCCAGAAGAAACCAGACGACCCACAAAGCTGACAATATTTAGTAGCTGGCTCTTATGGTGTTTGCTGACTCCTGCCTTTATGAATTAATCTGGACCTCAGTTTCCCCACTCGTAATTGAGAGGCTGAGCAAGCCTGAAATTTTTCAAGCAAGGTTGCTCATTAGAATCACTTGGGGAGTTTTGGGAAAATCCCAGGGCCTGAGTTGTACCCCAGAGGATCTCCTTTCCCTGGGCTGGGCACCCCACTCACGGTGATCTATGTGCAGCCGGGGCAAGAACCACTGGACTAGACAATGACGAAGGCCCTCCCAGCCCAGGGCTTCTGTGATGTGAACCTCTCGTGGAATACATCGGATCCGCCTGCAGGACAGGCGCTCGGAAATGATGCTGGCATTGAAGACTCACGTTTGATTCCAAGACTCACATGCCCAGCCTCCGATTTGAGAAGCTGAGAATCGACAGTTTTGCAGATAAAGAGGCAGAGCTTTCCTCTGGAAGATAGATTTAAAATAGACTAACAGATTTACTGAGTAACTTCTGAACTATGGAAATAATGCACCTTGAATGTATCACAATCGAAACTATTATACATCAAATGTAAGCCATTTGGGGGATGATCTCAGCTGCCGGCCTATTCTCTGCAGACTTGCCACTTGGTCGAAAGCCCCAGGCTGTCTCTGACACAAACAGCTCCACCTGGAAGGTCGTCCTGAACGCGAGCCTCAATGACTCGGAAACCTACGGGATGGCAGATAATATCAAGTGCACCTCAATCAGGTTTGAGGAGGGGATTAAAGAATATTTAAGAAGCTTTCAGAGGTTTAAATATTGCTGAGACAGCCCAAAGGACGGCATGTGCGGGCCCAGACTGCTCAAGTCGGGCTGGGGGCCCGGGGTGGGGGAAACCTGCCACGCGGAGAGCCTTGGGGTGCTGCCAGCCTGCCACTCGGGGCGGCCACAGATGGTGGAAGCGGGATTCTGCAAGGGCTGAGTTTTCCACATCTCCAAAGAGATTTGGTTTGGGAGGTCACACAGACAAGTCAATGCCTCTGAGAGCAAAGCTGAGTATTTCCCTTTGTGTCACTGGCAAAGACACTTTGGGTCAATCCAGGGTGTCCCAGCCCCGGCATTTGGGGCCGGATGATTCTCTGCCGTGGGGGGCTGTCCTGTGCATTTAGGACGCTTAGCAGCATCCCTGACCTTGATCCCCCAGATGCCAGCACGGGCCCCCTTACCCCTCAGGTTGCCAGAGTAAGGCAGTTGTGGACTGCTAAGTAAGTTTACCCCCTAAGCAATTTGTGATTTCTCAGTATCCTGCCTCAAAGTGGAATTAAAGAGAACCATTCTGAGGCAGCAGGAAACAAAATCTACACACATAAAGTTTACATGCAAAAGCTATAGATGTATATAGTACTAGTTAGTTTATCCTACCCCTTGTGAATGACCAATGTTTCATCACCTCTGCCTGAGCTAAAGTTTAAAAAGAAAAAAAAAGAAATCAAGCGGTCTCTTCATAAGACTTTCTCGAGAGAAATCATTGGAGAGCAATTTATAGATTCGGAAATGAATGCAGGGACCTGAAAGGTAGTGTTTCGCTTGCTTATGTATTCAAAATTCAAAAGAATGGCTGGGGGGCTATGTATGGTTTTCTTTTTTTATCTGATGGGCAAATTCTACCGACACAGCGGAGACTATAATCTGATTAATTATTATGGGCTGTTGCATTTGTTTCAAGTATTTACTACTGATAAAATACCTTGTAGCTTTCAAAAACGCTCTAGTCATTGAAAAATGAGTAATCTGATACAAAAGGGCTGTTAAGATACAGTCACCGGGCTTGAGAAATGGACAAAAGGCTTGTGCCCTAAGAATGTTTATAAAATCATACCAAATGCTATGACATTAGGAAGGGGTGGTAAAGACAATAAGGAAAGTCTGAGATAAGGGAATTTCATGAAAAGCTGAGCTCGAGAAAACCTCAGGGAGCCTAGAGTTGGGTCCTTTAAGAATACTGTGGAGTCAGTAGAGGAAGGATTGAGGAAGGAGGTCATTCACTTGTATTTGTAGAAACTCTACATCGCCTGGCTTCTTAGAAGAACCTGTATTGTCTTGATTATGACAGAAAGAGGCTTAAAAGTTGGAGTAAAGGAGGAGAAGACAGAAGTCTTCAGGGAATAACAATAGGGATGTTATCCTTCGTCCTTCGATATCCTTCGTCCACGGCTTCTCAAGGGCCAAGCGTTACAGGGTTTCATCCGCAATTATTACCTCCTGTTTTACCAAGGAGCAAAGGAGGCTCGGAGAAGTTAGTTCTGCTTTTTTCCCCTAACCTAAATGCACACGGCTCTAAAACGGCAAGGCCAGGCTGCAAGTTGCTATCAGATTCCAATCCCGCCTCAGACTTGCTGACTCAGAATCTGCATTTTAACAAGACCCCGAGTGCTTCCCGTGTACATTTATGTTTGAGACATTCTGGTCTAAGAAATGAATTGAAGCAAGCCTACAATTCTGACGGATAAGCAATCGTGGAAAGAGGAATGCATAATAGACCAAAAAGCTTTGTTATTGACTAACACGGAGTGATCATTTTTATTTGTATCTGTGCTTTGCCAAGAATAACTAATATGAGTAAGAACTCAGTGAGGTCTCTTAAGAGAGTTGAAATGTCAAACTCAGAGACTGCGACTCTAAATTTACATTTTTTTAAAAGATTTTATTTATTTATTCATGAGAGACCAGAGAGAGAGAGGCAGAGGCAGAGGCAGAGGGAGAAGCAGGCTCCCCGCTGAGCAGGGAACCCGATGTGGGGCTCGATCCCAGGACCCTGGGATCATGACCTGAGCCGAAGGCAGACGCTTAACCGACTGAGCCACCCAGGCGTCCCTAAATTTACATTTTTACTAGGGCAAATAAATAACCACATTTCAAGTGATGAAATGAATTTAGGGATCATCAGAGATTCGTTCATTCCTTCATTTAACACTTACATATGGAGTAGCTGAGGAGTTTTGAATAATTCAGCATTACTGTAAATACATAAAAATTATTCCACGTGGATTTTCATATTCCCACTTTGTATTTTCCTTCTTTATTTCTATCAGAATGGAAAATAGATGATCTTCAATCATAGTCACCACGTACAAGGAAATTTCTTTGCTCAGTCCAGGGAGTCCTTGCATCACTAGGTAAGGTGAAAGTGCTTCGTCTCTCCATCACCCAAGCTTTCTCCTTGTCACTAATTTTTTTGAAGTGTAGCACGTTTGAGCCATAGTTCTTTCAGTCTTAATCAAAGGCAGTGATTAATTAGGGGCAAGATAGGCTCCCTGGGTCTAAGCCTCCAAACTTTGATTTCTCTAACCATAGTTATGCTATTTAATTTCCCGTGGCCTCACGTTCCACATGGTTCCTAGGTACCAAGCTTCTCCCACCCACTAGACGCTGGGCTAGACACTTGGCCCTACATTATCTCATTTAATCCTCCAAGATCCCTAATGAGCAGGTATCATCATTCCCACATTTTTGCAGGGGATACACGGTTGTTCCAAGGATCAAATAATACTTGAGAGTGCTTTGCAAACTATCAATCTGGAGATTTACCAATGCTAGTCATTACTCTTGGTAATAGCTGGTTCTGGATGTTGAATCAACAAATACCCTCGAACCACATCTCAAAACAACTTAAAGCAGCATCTTGAACGATAACTCCCTCTCCCTCTACTACCACCCAGCCTTGGCCTACAAGACTTTTTTCTAGAGGCATGGGGGCAGCAGGATGGCCTTGCCTGGTATGTTTCTAGATGAATTTATAGAATACAAGAGAGACTATAGCTACTTCACTTAACAAGCTGAGCACGATAGACGGGTGAAACCCTTGTTACCCTTGTTTGCTAGGACCCTCTAAGAGCTTGACTCAGCAATCCGGGGGCAAGAAAAGCATCTCCCTCCAAGCTCCTCGGGTGGGGTTTGTACAGGTTCCTGAGGTCTCCTAGATCTTCCAGAAGCAACAGGCCGTGCTAAGCATGAGTCTGAAAGCCTGTCCATTTTGCTTCTCTTGGCCTTAAATCTGACGATGCCAACCAAGAGCAACTGAGCTCTGGAAAGCCATGTCAAGGGTCAAAGGAGAGAGAAAGAAACCTCTCTACCAGGCCAGGATATTCAGCCTAACGCCTAAGTTCATTAAAAAAAAAAAAATACATATATATATCCCTAACTATCAGATAAAGCCAGTCTACCAGCTGGCTCGGCAACACTTAGTCCTACCCCCAGTTGCTTCTCACAACGTCTTCCTAGAGATGGGTCCCTTCAGAGTGGAAATGACATCAACTGCTTCCGAGCCTGGATATTTACCTGACCTATGAGCCCTGTTCAGGAAGGACACGGAGACCTCTGAGGAAAAGCACGTGAGAAGAGCTAACAGTCCAGCCCGTGAATAGTAGACCTTTAATAAGAAAGGGTCTGGCCCAGATTTTATTGTGGCTCGGAGCCCTCAGCTTTTGCCCTGACCTGCCGCTCCACAGGAACGCACAGTGCGAATGTTACTGTCTGTCCTCTGCACATTGTTTTTCACAGAAATGTGTTTTCACTTCAGCTTTTGGAATTAGGCAATTTCCAGATAGCAACACCTAAGTCAGCAATTTCTGACGACCAGTCATATTTAAAAACTATCTCATGGATTGAGTTTCATAGAATTCTTTTCATAATCCTTTTCTATACTCTGATCGCATGTTATAATTACATCTGGACTTATCTTGGTTATTCATTTCTGCATTCCCAGAGTTTACCCAGTGCTAATCTCATTAGCTACAAACAAACAGTCATTGGGTGAATCAACAAGGGTTCCTTTTTTTTTTTTTAAAGTAGGATTTGATAAAGCAGATGGGAGGAAAAGATCATTCATAAAGGCACAAATGGGGTAGAAGCTTTTCCCGATTCCCGTGTTGTTTTAGTAATAATAACCTAGTCTATGCCAATGCAAATAAAAGCCCTTATTTTCCTGATTTTTTTCCCCCCCGCTAGGCAGTAAGGAAGATATAAGGGAGGAGGCGGATGACAACACTGCTGTTCTATGCACTCTGTCCCAGGGGCGCAGAACATGGAGAACAAAACAGCCCAGGGCCACTACAGTGTGGGGGCTTGAAGGCCCTCAAACCTTCCCCTTCTGCAAGTCCCTGCACTTCAGAGCCTTCCTCCTCTCCTAGCCCTAACCAATACCAGAACCTCTTCATCCCATTCTAAGGGTGACAGCGGCTGACAGAGCCCAAGGCCAGCTCGCTCTATCCTTCCTTCCCCCACCGAAGGCAGGCCACAACAAAAACGGAAGCTGGCTGACTGAGCGTGTGATTGGCCCAGGCTGCCTGCCTGTCATGTCATCTATATGCGTCTCATCTGTCTCTACGTGGCTAAATGTGACAGTCATGGCAGACACCTCAGCCAGCTTCTCCTCCCTAGGAAATAGTCACAGGGCCTCCGTCAACACCTCTGGTGTTGATTCCATCAGGTAAAACCAGGAACGTGAAAGACTAGCTCATCCCCCACAGACTGGACTTCAAAATGGTGCCTGTTCTTAAAGCCCTTTCGTTCAGTCTACCACTCGCTGCTTCTTAAAAGTCCACTTTACTACCTAGCTTGGTTTCGAAAGAAGGACAAATCAAAGTTTCCACCCAATTATAATTCCCCTGAAGGTTGTTCAGTTTCCCATGTCAGCCAGAAACACAAATCGACCTTATAACCACTGAGTAATTTATGATACTGTCAGGAAATCCACGATTGGATTACACCAAAGAAGCCTTTACTGTAACAGTAAATGCCCAGATATAATAATACCTCATGCTCACGGAACGCTTCCTATGTGCCAATCACCACGGTAGGTACTTTACAAGCATTTTCTTTTTTGATGAGAAATGCAAAATGTGTTTCCTCTGTCAGCTGAAAAGCTACCCTCACGGGTATGCAAGAACCTTAAGTATCATGCCTCAAAGTCCAAAGCATCAAGTGAGTAAGTTTTCAATGGATTTTGTAAATGCAATTTTATCAGATTTTTCCAGAACACTTACATCACCTACTGAGAATGAATAAAATCTTTAGCCACATTCACTTTCTCAGGCCACTCACGTCCTCTTTATTACTCATCCAGAATCGAAAAAGTTACCACTCTTTCTAAGAAGGACTTAATTCATGATTTGTCAATGACATAGAAGGAAGGAGAATTTTGAATATCACAGCCTTAAAAAAACGGATCGTTTAGTTAATGTAATTTCTGCACATCCTACTAGCTTTAACTTTGTAACGGTCAAGGTGAATTGCATTCTTTCAAAAGTTTTCAACCAGAATTCAAATACCATGCACAAACAGATAAACTCCTCACTTACGCTCACTCAGCCTATATATTTAAATAAAATTAAATTGTTATCTGTATATTAAAACATTCAGGGAAAAAATTCCCCTAAGAGGGAAATTAATGAGCCCATTGAAGCTGCAATTAACAGTTCATTTGTTTCCACGTGAGCATCCGCTTCTCTGGGATGTCCCCGAGGGCACCGACCCGGGTCCATCGCCGTGAACCCGCCTCTTGGCATGAGGTCTGGCCCTTCAAGACAACCCAGTCCACACTGGCGCAGCGGTAGAAAATAACAGTATAGGGATGTCTTTTCTTTTTTAGATTTTATTTATTTATGTGTCAGAGAGACAGAGAGAGAGACAGAGAGAGGGATCACAAGCAAGGGGAGTGGGAGAGGGAGAAGCAGGCTTCCCACGGAGCAGGGAGCCCGACGCGGGGCTCAATCCCAGGACCCCGGGATCACGACCTGAGCCGAAGGCAGCCAAGCCACTTAACCGACGGAGCCACCCAGGCGTCCCAGCATGGGGAGATCTTAAAGCAGCTCTTTTGGTGGCCCTGGAGGCATCAGCCTACCTCCATGATGGTGGCTTACAGCCAGGCCAGGTGTGTGTTCCAGATCACTGGAAAAGCATTGCATTTCGTCTCAGTGCCTCAGAAGGAGCCTCAGGGATGCCTAGAGCACTGCGAGGCAAGGCCTTTCATGCTGGCACTGGTGGCCGCGGCCGGAGGGAGCGGAAGAGACACAGGCCAGACCAGGCACCCAGGGCCTCTCTGGGTGCTTGGGGACAACGCCTGTCACCGCGCTCAGCCCTAATCTCCTCATCAGCAGAAGGGGGATAAAGCAAGGGGAGCTCCCAGGTTGCTTCTGGCTCTGAAACATCACTTGGGTGCAGAGTAGGCCCTCGGAGGCTTGAACGGCATCCTTCTTCGAGTGAATCAAAGAGCCGGAAGAGATTAGCACACGTCACCAGTGTGTCGCGCTGCACCAGGAAAGCAGGAGAAGAATCGCACTGATGCCTGATCCAAGAGCCAACTGGCAATGGCGTCCTCCTGTTTCTTCTTCGTCTTCTCGGGCAAGATGCTCTATCTCCCACCGTTGCACGTTTCTGTTGACAGTGTGGTGGGTTTTGAGCTACGATACTACTTCGCCTTGTCAGTTAAAAAAGAGACCATAAATTGTAAAGTAATGTGCATGTCTTTCCCCCCCTCTCTTTCTCCTGTGGACACTGATACGTTCATTTGACCTTACCTTGAGAAAATATACATTCCATCAGCCTCCCTCTCAAAAACAAAGTCACTTCAGTGTGAATCCCGTAGAGAAGAGTAAAAATGTCCCAAACTCTTAGCTTGGCATTCAAAGGCTTTCAAAATCTCCCCCAACATGATTCTTCCAACATTCTCTCTCTTGGCCCCTCAGTCAGCACCCCAGGCTCTAGCCAGCATTGTCTAGAATCCCTAAACCGTCCCTGATTCCTGCCAACAGGTCTCTGCTGGCCTCACTCCCGAGGAAGGCCTCTCTCTACTTTGATGCATAATCCACCGATCTGTCATGGCGGCTTAAAACCCACCACCCCGAAGCAAGGTTTCTTGTCTACTCAAGACCAGTCATCTCTTTCTCCTTCAAATCCCGAAACACCCCTCTCTAACCCATCAATTCTGGACACGTCCATCAACAAGTGTTTATTCACTGTTGTGCCTCTGCCCTTTGCCAGGGGCCTTAGAAACAAAACTACAAAACATATTAACGCAACAACATGGACCCTTATCTCACAAATAATACAAGCTGTATTACAAAATAATTGGAAGGCGGTCTCCCTCCAAAGTCTACACCCTACCCATCACACCACACCATTCTAGCCCCTAGTTTCCAAGAGACATTGTTCTGTTCTAACATATATTGCAGGCTTCCTCCGCGCCAGGCACAACACTGAGGGTTTATGTGAAATATTTTATTTTGTTCTCCTAAGTGTCTATGCATGTAAGTACATTATTAGCTCTGTTTTTTGAACATTAAGCAACGTGCCCAAGAATTACACGTGTTTACATAGCCACATGACTGTATACTTGTCTGTGCATTTTCCAGAACTCTCCAAGCTTATTGAAAATGATTCCAATAATAATAAAGCATCACGGAAAAATACCTTCCTCTCTGCAGGTGAAGGAAGGGAGAGGAGATTCTTCAGGGAGAAGGATGTGGCCTTGAGCTTACTGTTAAAAACTTATCCCTGGAGATGTTTTCTTTTACTCCATGTATCATAAATCCTTTCAGTACCAGACCAGGAAAATTAAAATATAGGTTTAACATAACTTACAAATATTTGGAAACCATATTTTTATCACAAGGGAACTTTAAACATATATTGCACACTCAAAGAAACACGAGCAGAACTGCATTTTGAAGGGGCCAGTTAGAACTGGTGAGATCCCATATAACCACAACATTTTATAAGACATGTCTGACTCACCCACATATCCCACTGGTATCATGTGGCGAAACGTCATAAGGTATATCTATATTTTAGATTAAAATCTAGCCTGGAATTATTGTGAACTAGTTTGAATCAATATATAGGGTTGCACAAGGGATGTCACATGAGATAACAAAAAAAAAGAATGACTAATACCAGGGAATTTATGGACATCTAGCAAATTCGATACTGTTTTCTAATAATAGGCTTGGAATGGTGGTGCAATGGTCCTTTTCTGGGAAGCTGGTCTCCATTGCTCAGGTTTGGGGTTGGTGTCCCTGCTTTGGGCATGCTGGGCCTCCCTCTGCCACCGCAGAGAAAACGTTTACCTGATTGGAATTCCCTACTAGACTATAAGCTCCACGAAGGAAGGAGACTATGCCTATTCATTTATTAAGCATATATGAGCTTACTTTTTGGTGGCCTGTTAAAAAACCTATATGCCAGCTATTGTTGATTGGAGGATAAATGAAACGATGGGTACGATGGGTCTACCAAGTGTCCATCGCATAGTAGCATGAAAACACATGTGAATACCACTCGGTGAGATCTAGTTTATCAAAATTCACACCACCTAAGCCAACAAAATGCCAGACCGACCAAAATAATGGTTCGGGTCTAGTTGGATAAAATATCATGTAATATCTGGCCCTGCTCTTATTTAGAAATTCCATTATAGACTGCTTCGTCTCCTAATAGAAGAATGAAGACCTGCAATATTATCATGAATTTAAGTTTTCATGTAGGGTCATTGTTGATCATCAGTGAAGCAGCTGACAAGAATTTATTGAGAATTAATGATCTGCAAGCCCCCGTGGTCAGTCTTAGGTGAGTGATGGGGCAGTGTGAGCCAAGGGTTCTACCTAACGCAAGGTGATTAAATCCTTGATGGAGAGATACTATGTGTTCAGTTGACCAGACAATTAGGTATACACTGAAGTCAGTAACTGTTATGGGTTGGATTGTGCCCTACCCTCCAATTCACATGTCGAAGTCCTAACCTCCAGTACTTCAGAATGTGACCTCACTTAGGAATAGGGTCACTGCAGATATACTTAGTTATGATGAGGTCATACCGGAGTACAGTGGGCCCTTGCTCCAATATGACTAGTGTACTTATAAAAAGGGGAAATGTGAACACAAAGATAAGCACGCGGGGAGAATGCCATGTGAAGAGACAGAGAGAAGACAGGCCATCGACAACCCAAGGAGAGACGCCTGGAACACATCCTTCCCTCACAGCCCTCAGGAGGAAGCAACTCTGCTCACACTTTGGTTTCAGGCTTCTAGCCTCCAGGACCGTGAGATAATAAATTTCTGTCATTTAGTTTGTGGTCCCTTGTTACGGCAGCCCTAGGAAATTAATACAGTGATAAACACTAAATTCTTCTCAGGGATCAGGGTTTCTTGACCTGGGCACTATGGACACTTGGGGCCAGATAAGTCCACGTGGTGGGAGTCCATCCTGCACATCATAAGATGTACAAGCATCCCCGGCCTCTATCCACACCGCGGATACGCCATGCAACACACACACACACACACCCCTTTTCACTGGAACCTGCACTACACCTGCTACTGTTTTCAAAGAAGAAACAAGTTCTAGAAATTCTAAGGAAAGAAGAAAAAAAGTCTAGCTAAGTACTCACTTACAACTTTCCCAATTGCAAATAAAGCACAGGACTTTCAAAATTATGGAAACTTACAATCTATAAATGAAACCCAAGAGTGAAATCCCTCGTCTTTACCTCTAGATGAGAAAGACTATGCAGGAAGGCGGAGCTTTAATTGGAGCCTTTATCAAATGATGACAGAAGTCCAATGGGATGACCCATTGAAATGGGCATCATACAAATAAACTCCTAGAGCCAGCCTTTAGAGTCACAAATGCAAAACAATGGTTTGGACCTTTAGCATCAGCTAACTTGAAGTGGGACTGTGCCAAAGTTGAAGGGCAAGGAAAGGTCAACTCTTCTCAGTTTGTATATTTTTATAGGTTTAACCTGAGAAAAGAAACAAGAGACCCAACATTGCATGTTGGAACAGAAAAAAATGGAATTATTGCATTGTAACTCCTTGAAAACTCTGCAATACATTATATTAAATTCTCTTACATGTTATGTGGTTCACAAATCAAACTTTTAATCCAGGCTTGAGGACTGAGAGGCTTCTCAAAATTCAATTAAAATGATACAAGCAGGTCCACATTATGACATGCTCCATTTAGAGACATGCATTTGGCAGGAAGACTTTTCTCTTTTTATCTTAAAATCGAGTTCAGGAAATGTTGGTTTAATTTTCTCTTTGCTTCAATATTTTATGAGTGCTTCCCAATGCATAGTCTCTGAAAGCACTAGATTACTGACACAGTGCTATTTCAGATGACAGGGAAGATTTTATTTGCATGAATTCTACATGTTGGAATTTTTATGCTTTTTTTTTCTTTTGTGCCTGGAAAGAGAGTTGTAATGTACAAAAGTATATTCCAACTCTTTACACAAGCACATGTATATATACTGAGACCTAATATGAGTAAAAGTGGCCCCCAAAGTTTAAGATCAGTGCGAGAAATAACTGTTCTTCATAATCATTGCAGAATTCCCATCTTCAAATAATGGAGTATTCTTAAGGAATATTTTTTTAAAGATTGTATTTTTATTTATTTGTCAGAGAGAGAGACAGAGAGCACAAGCAGGGGAAGCGGCAGGCAGAGGGAGAAGCAGGCTCCCCGCCGAGCAGGGAACCGTATGTGGGACTCGATCCTAGGACCCCGGGATCATGACCTGAGCCGAAGGCGGACGCTTAACTGACTGAGCCACCCAGGCGCCCCAAATAATAGACTTTTACTAACACAAGAACAAACACATTTTCCAAAAGGAGACACTTGCATCCTTACATATCCAAATAAGTACAGTGCATCTATCATCTTCTCAAGGAAAGCACCCTCAAATTTCTCCACGCTTTCTATTTCCACATCATCACAGATCTATTTCTGTACGAGATGCTAAAGCTTCAGAAAAAGACACTTACAGAGCACATTCACTTGTTCAGACCAAAGTAATAATTAACAGAAAATACCCTTCCTTGGTTTTGGTCCTTTCAGTATGCTATTAACTTTCCTCAAAAATTAATGTCCATGTTGTACTTGGGTTTTAAACCCAAAAAAGCACATATGTTCATAAATATATGATACCTGAAATATCACAGACACCCCAAATGTCAATATATTCTTATCACCTTTTTATTCTAATGCAAGTGGTGTGTTTTAGGACAAACATGCCATGCTAGCAGGTTACCTGTCTAAATGCTCATAAGCATATTTTGTTGAGTGGCTGTAGAAGCGCTTTGGTGCACTGGGTGCTGTTTATATGCTTCTATTTCTGTAATTAGAAGATCAAATATACTGCACCGTTAATTGTCAGGCCCTTCGGTGACAGTATCGACGACTGCTAACCCACGGGCTTGATGAGACAAGTGTGCAGGTCTATAATTGAAGAGCTTCATTTTCATCACAAAAAGAGCTTAGAGCATGATAGTATCTCCTCATAAATTTGGAGATGTTCTGTAAATAATTAATAACTCCTCTCTGATAGTACACAAATAATGAGCAGAACTTGACTACCAAGTTTAAATATCAAGTCTGGAGGCTGCTGAATACTGAACATCTATCATTGTGGTGCTTCAACAATTGACTGTTAAAAGCCAGTGTTAGTTAATCCAGTCAAAGGAACATTTTTTTTTTTGATAAAGACTCCCGTCCGCCATGTTCACATTTTGGAAAGCAAAAACACCCATGTCCAGTCATCTTAAACGTTCTGTCCCCAGCCGAAAAGGGGAGGAAATGATCACCTTGGCTTCTGAAATCGATTGCCATGTCAATTTCCGAAGAATATCGGAGGCACAATGCACACACGCGTTGCCTTTGCTATCATTATCTCTAGAGGTGTGTTTTTGGCTAGTGCCATGCACTATACTAGAAAACCAGTTGGCGTCTGTCTCCCCTTGTCCCCAGCACCTAAGTCCTCGGGCTTAACTTCTTCTCCGCATTTACGGACGGATCTGCACCAGCAGTCCTTGGACACTTAAAAGTGAGGCATGCTGCCCAGGTTCCCCAAGTGACATTCAGAAGCAGGATTCACTTCAGCTCACCAGTTACCCTCAGCATCTCAAGAAACAGCCTGACCAAATCACAGGTGTGGTCCATTAATCCCAGCGTCACAAAATAAACTATGAGGTCCCGGTAAACACAACTACCCATTAGCGCGCTAAGGAAAAGTGACAGGAACCATTTGTGAGAGGTGACGATGTGCCCTGAGTGATAACACTCTCGATCATGTGATTCATTTTTTGTTTGCTCAACAACACAGTGTGTGTTTTTCCTGAGAGGAAGGACTTCAATATATATTTACTCAAAGCTCTTAATTTATACTTCCTTTCCTTTTAATTGGCGTCTTGTGATCTAAAATTAACCGGTGAGCATAGTCTCTCACTATTAGAGCAAACTCTCGGCTGAGTTTGCCATAATTAGACCCACCATCGCCTGAAGTTCGACAGACATCTGGAGACCTGACTTATTTCTTCCCTGGTGCATTCTATCCATATTTAGAGAGTGATTTTTAATTTGACGTATAGTCATATTAATTATCATCCCCCGAGCTGGAGCTAGGTTAATAATTTCACGTTAAAAGTGAAGTTCAAACAGCCTCGCCTGTAACCTTACCGAAGAAAAAGCCTACACGAAAAGGAATTTCTTGGCGAAACCCGAGATGGTCAGAGCACTCTAGCTCCCCAATAAGCCGGATATCATTCACACAAGAAATACAAGGTCACATGTCCTCTAAAATCCCACATTTGCTATAGGCATTCCTCCCTCTATCCTTTTGTTTGTGCAAGTAACTGGATACAGGTACAATTTGGGTGAAATTAGCTTTCGTTAATGAGTGAAGAAAATAAATGCCCCCAAAATGCCCAAAGCCAGATTTTTATCTGCCATTCCTTCTTTCCTTCACACCCCCCCCGCCCCCCTCTCTCTCTCCCTCCCTCCCTCTCTCTCTCTCTTCCTCTCTCTCTCCCCTGCAAGGACTGAAAATGATACAGATCTTTCAAATTCGCCCTCACCTTGACAACGCGAAAATTACAAGCAGCAGTCAACTTTTACAAGATACCCTGATTGTGCAACATTTACAGGCTGCCAAAAAGCATGCTAAAACTAATCAGATAACAAAGGTGAAGAGAAAACCTTCACCTGCCATGCAGCTAGCAGTGAATACACTTTTTATTTCCATGACATTTGCCGGCAGAAAGGGGTTGGCTTAAGGCGGATCGGACTAACCTTCAATTTGTCATAGCGCTCACTCAAAGCTGCCACCTGATGATCTCGGTGCCGCCCAACCAGTTTACACAAGGCACAGATTAACTGGTCATCGGTCACACAGTACATATTCACCTTCTCATCCTCGTGCTCCAGGCACATCAGCCCCCGGATGTGCGAGTCCGGAATTGGCTCAATCAGACGATGGCCTGTAAAGGGCTTCTTGTTTGGGTGAGTGGCTTTCAGGCACTCATCACAGTAGGACACTTCACAAGTGACACAGGTCTTCACAGCATCCTGGGCAGGATCCTGGTCACAGAACTGGCAGAGAACTTTCTCGGCGGAGGTCATGGTGTTGGCGTCGAATGCCCGCTCCCGGCGGGTCTCGCTAGGGGAATTGGGCCCGCTCACGGATGCCTTCTGGAACCTGTCGATGATGTTCTGCAGGGTGACGTTGCGCTTGAGTCCGTCTAGACCTCGCTGGCTGAGCGTGATGACATGTCGGCAGGTGGGGCACTGGAAGGCGGTGATGGACTCCACGGACTCGTTGGTGGCGCAGTGTGACACCAGGATGCGGTGGGCGCAGTTGAAGCAGAGGCTGTGTGCACAGGGTAGCAGGAGAGGGTCCTCAAAGAGCTCTAGACAAATAGGGCAGGTCAGCTCCGACTCCAGCGTTTCCATCTTCAGGCAAAGCTCTCCTGGGTCATCAGCAAAATCCAAGGAAGCTGATCAGCTATCTGGAAACAGAACGTAAGATCTGATTAGGCGCGAGGGGGTCAGCCATGGGGAGCTGTCAGCTTTGAATGCATCTCAGAATAATTCCAAACGCAGGTCATGGAAGGGTAAATGCGTGTGCATTCCAAATAATTCTCTTTCTATTCACTGGGGGAATAAGGAGGGGAGAAACACCCGAAGCCAGCATACCAACTAACATTTTCTCAAAGTTCCCAGTCACCAAAAGCAGAAAAAAAAAAAAAATTTTTTTTTTTTCCCCCGCAATTTTGTTTGTTAAAAGGTCTTACTCCAGACTGGCAAGTTATTGAAACTGTAATCTCCATAATTTGTATCTAATGACAATAATCTTACTGTGTCACGGCCAAGTTTTACCTTGTGTGGAAAATTAAAATGTAGAAATGTTAATTAACAAACTAGAGTCTTTCCTAACTTTGAATTGATGAACTTACACGTGAACGTTTATGCGTCTGCAGGACTTTTTACGACACCACCGCAAGCTTCAGAGAAGTAGAAAGGCGCTTCTTGTGGAAATGGGCATGAAATGTGCATGAGATCAAACGCATGACTTCAGCGGAAATGATAACGCTTAAATACGGGATGTCAGCTTCCAAAATATATTCCTGCGGAAAAACACTGACTTTCACAGAGATGATTGTGATTGAGGCCATGTTTTTTGGCATGTGTTCGTTACTCTCTTGAATAATTCTATTGTTTAATTCGGCAGTGGGATGTGGGTGGGCAGAGGGAAGCAGAGAAAAATATCTGCGGGTCTTTTCAGTGGCTGCGGTGAGCTTGGGTACCAACGACTAGTAACGATTTAGTTAATTAGGACAAGGATTTTCGTGGCTTCAATATTCATTTGGTAAGTTATTAGCAGGGCTAACGACTGCAGCGCAGGCAGCAGTACTCTGAGGAGGCTTGCGAGGGCAGCTGAGGGATCCTGCGAAGCCCGCCTGGCCGAAAGAGTCCCATCAAGGGCTTGTCCCTGTGGCCACCGACAGGCCGGGCCGGCAGGAGATCCAGCCTCACACCCAGAGCCCCGTTGGCCCTGGGCTCGGTCTCCGTGAGCTTTGTCGCTCCCCGCCAGGCTGCCTTTGGGTGGCCCAGCTGCACGCTCCCCGCACCCTGAAGACGGGGTGTTGCTTTTGTGAACTCCTGCCTGCCTTCCCTTCAGAAAAGGCAGGGGAAAAGAATCCCGCACAGACCCCAGTTCATTACCGGGGAAGAGGCCTCATGCTCATTAGCAGGCCTGGGAACCAAGCCTCTTTGAACCATCTCCCTTTCAAGACCGTTAGCAGAGGTTTGCAGAACAGCGCCGGGCATATTAGATGCAGTCCAGTGCGGCCTGTGGGAGAACAGTGCAGCTCACCCAGGGGACGCCAGGTTCCAATCACCCTCGGGGGGCCGGGGGGGGGGGGAGTTGGGGGGTTCTCGGCCCGCTTGATGGGAAGGCTTCACATCCACTGCTACCGTTTAGCGATTCGGACAATCGGCCTTTTTGTATTCGCACCTCCCTTTATTTACAAAACTCGCGATTTCTAGAATGCGCTGCCCCTTTCTGAAATAGCATCCCTCAGAAATACCATGTGGGGCTTTGATTAAGCTAATGCTCATATTGCCATCAACTAAACAGGAACTGATCATTAAAAGCGTCAAGTGCGTGCTGAGTTTGTTAAAAATTAAAGAGCTGCTGGCTTCATAGAAGCCTGGTATCTTAAAAAGATCTTCAGCCATTCGCGAATATTAAGTACACGAGGAAGAATGAGCGGGCAGCTGAGATTTGAAATATGAAAGCTTGCTCATGTCTGCACAACCCGCAGTGGCAACTTGCAGACACCTGCCGTCCCCGCTCGGTCCTAGCCACCCCTTCTGACAGATGGCTTGGACGAAATGGAAAAGGTTTACCTATTAATCGTTATTTTGGTTAACCGTGGAAAAACAGAATTATCTCTAAATCGGGTTTCTTCTCTCTTCCCATCTGAAGAAAGTAAATTAAAGGGAAACCGTCGCCCTTTTGGTCCACTTTGTTCTCAGGTGCGACAAGAACGCCTACCGATAGATCTCCACACAGGGATGAGCCCCAATTACGTCTGGAGAGCTGCGAGGACTGTATTTTTCTGCAGGTGCCAGGATTCCAACCCAGCGCGGCGCAATCACAATTTCTAGAGGTGATTCTGCTGCCGACCCCGGTGGAAACGCTGACATCTGAGCTGAGACGTTAAGCGAGCTGGCTCGTGCAGCCGGAACCTGGCACCCTCACCACCCGGCTCTGTGGTCGTGGGCCAGCCAACATCACGCCTTACCTGGATTATCACAATACCTTTCCGAATGGCTTCCTGCCTTCTGCTCACTCTGGCCCCCACCCGCAATCTTTTACTCCCGAAGCCAGAGATCCTGTTAAGACATGACCGAGCCTGCCTCTTCTCTGCTCTCCCCTCCAGGGGCTTCCCATCTCCCTCAGGGAGCAACTCAGCAAAATCAAACCGGCCCCAGAAAACACACTCAGACAGTGACTTCACTTCCTCCCACGCGAGCCCTCGTTCGGCTCTGGGCACACGGCCTCCTCGTGATGCGTCCAACATGCCAAGCATGTCCCATCTCCCCTCCCCAAGGTCTTTGGAATCCACGGGACTCCCTGCTGCAGTGCGACCTCTTTGTGAACCCACGGAAAACCAATTCCCCTGCTACCCCCACGACCACCTACCCACCCATCACGGCGATCCTCTCCCCAGCTCACCCTCCCCCCCACCGCCTCACTTTGTCCTTCCCCATAACTTTTGTCACCCAACATATTCTACTAGTTTGGTCACTGAGCCATCATCACTCCCCGCTGCCCCACAGGTAGAAGGTGAGCTCCATGTGAGCAGAGACTTGGCTTGGCTCTTTGAGGGATATCCTGCCAGCCCCTGGAACAGCGCCTTGCACACAGTGGGACTCAAACGTGGGTTGAATGAGTTGGGAAACATACAGCTGTTGGGGTTAAAAACCTCCAAGAATACAACACCGCTGTCTCAAAGGATCTCTCAACATATTGGAACAGAGGTCAGCAAACTTTTTCTATAGGGGGCCAGGGAGTAACTATTTTTGGCACTGCGGGCCAGACGGTCTCCGACACAGCTGTCAGATGCAGTGTTGTGGCACGCCAAAGCCGTCATACACAATACACAAATGAGTGAGTGCGGCTGGCCAATAAAGTCGGATTTACAAGGGCGCCTGGGTGGCTCAGTCGTTAAGCGTCTGCCTTCGGCTCAGGTCATGGTCCCAGGGTCCTGGAATCGAGCCCCGCATTGGGCTCCCTGCTCAGCGGGAAGCCTGCTTCTCCCTCTCCCACTCCCCCTGCTTGTGTTCCCTCTCTCGCTGTGTCTCTCTCTGTCAAATAAATAAATAAAATTTAAAAAAAAAATCGGATTTACAAGAACAGGTAGCAAGCTCCATTTAGCCCGAGGATCTTATTTTGCTGACCCACGGAGTAGAAGATAGAGACACGTACAACCAGACAACAGAGAAGTGAGAATCCCTCCCAAAGAGACAGGACTAAAATGCTGTGCGGGCAACAAGGGAACGGCAGTGGAGTGAGACGTGGACAAGCGGGTACAAGTTTCGAACGCTAACGGGAAATGATAGGCAATGGGATTTCACCCTGACATCAATGGAAATAATGTTGAGTCGAGTGCTTAGGGGCACTTCATGTTAAGAATGATTTAATAGCAGCTGCTCAGAACGGGATCTTTTGCTTTTATTGCCATAGCGCTTGGCACGGTGTTTTGTGCAAGCATCTACGCTGTAGATGTTGGTTTAATGGTATTAAGTGATGACTAAACATCTGGATGCGCAGTGAGGTTCAGCCAATTTTCGGAATCTTGTGCCCATATGTTGCCAAAAGGGAAGGGGCTCTGGGTTCGATATCTATAGTGGATCCGATTTTTTTTCTCCTTTGAGGCAGATCTTGCTGTGGTGTAGGTAATATTCTGGTGACATTACGCGACAATATGTTACTGGTAAGCATGCACGCTATTCCCCCACCCGAGAAAATTAGCATGGTTTATTTTTTAGCTTTTTGGGAAATGAAAATACCATTCATTCTTTCACCAAATATTGAAGCCTCTCTAGGTTCTTGGTGCTGGTAAAAGTAACGGTAACACTTGGCCCCTGCCTCAGTGATCTTATGGGGAGAGAAAACAGCGTAACAAAAGG
This sequence comes from Halichoerus grypus, assembly GCF_964656455.1. Taxonomy (NCBI): domain Eukaryota; kingdom Metazoa; phylum Chordata; class Mammalia; order Carnivora; family Phocidae; genus Halichoerus; species Halichoerus grypus. Next base: position 124,890,325 of record NC_135727.1, on the reverse strand, counting down.
CACGTGCCAAAGACCGGGGGAGAAGAAAATGGGAAACTTCCCGAAGGAGGCAATATGTGAGAAGGATTTTTGAAGATGAACAGGGGTTCACCAAACAGGTGTGTGGGGGGGGGGATTTGCGAAAAATGTTATCTTTTCCTTTTCTTAACTCCCATAATTTAATGTCTAGGCCTCAAAAAGAGAGAGAGATTCTTAGCCTTCGTTACAATAGAAGGAAATCACACGTGCATATCATTGTCAGGAAATTCTATAGCTCAACATTTTTCTGAATGGGCTGATTGGTCCTCATTCAGAGGAGGATGTGGGTAATCATGGGAACCCCTTGCAACAAACTGGGAATGGCGACAATTTACAGCTCACACCTCTGCTTGTCCACGGTTTGTAGTCTAAAACAGGGCATGGAATAGAGGGAAAGGAGAGAGCCGGATGGGTGGCCAGACGGTCAAGGATGACACACAGTTCGGCTACTTATTAGCTGCGTGGCCCTGGGACAGTGTCCACAGATGTTCCCTCCAGTTTCTTCAGCACTCACTCCAAACAATCCCTAAGCAGGACCGTCCTTAGCCATGGGCTGCACTTGAGCCCCGCTTCCTGGGACGCACTGGATGCAAGACACCTTTTCCAGAAACTTTCTTACAAATTCAAGACTTCTGAGGAAAACCGATAATGTCAAGGTTTCCACACCCCTGTCTTCCTCCTGTCCCACCCTCTCTCATTCTGTGTGTCACTGAAACTGTGCTCTTCTGGTTTTCCTCTAAGCACTGCTGACTTCTCCTTCCACCGAAGCAGAGCCTGGGTGTTTTCTAAGGGTCTGGCCCTCCGTCCAAAGGTCATCAAAGAGGGTCAAAAGGTACAGACTTCCAGTTGTAAAAGAAAGAAGCCCCGGGGGTGTAATGTACAGCACGGTGGCTGTAGGTAATAAACACGGTATGTACAAATAGGGAGTCAGGTTGCACACCTGAAACTAATGTAATGTTATATGTCAATTACACCTCAAAAAAAAAAGCCATCCAGGTTGTTCATTCGTTTCTCGTACAGCGTCTATGAGAATGACTCCTAGGCTTGTCTCTCGCAGGGCCTCTCTTTCCAGAATCCCAGCTCAGCACGGATAGTGCTCTGCTTCATTTACTGTAAATGCCTCAATTTGGAGTGTGCGTCTCATGGGTTTCATCAGCTTCCCTCCCAAACCTGTATGCCCTACAAGCCTCTGGTGTCTCCTCATGGTGCTTCCGTTCTCCTGATCACTGCAAGTCCGAAACTCGCCTCGTGAGGTTGCTACCGCTGGCCTGAAAATGGGGGAGATGAGGGCACGATCCACGTGCACTGGACGGAATCACAGGGGCCCTCACATGTGGAAATGAGAGGCAGAAGAGTAGGGCCAGGTGATGAGATGCAGAAAAGACTCGATGACCGTCACTGGCTTTGAAGATGGAAGGGCCACAAGTCAGGGAATGTGAGCTGTTTCTAGAAGCTGCAAAAGGCAAACAAACAGTCTCCCCCAGAGCCTCCTGAAGGAACACAGCCCTGCAGACACTCTGCCCTCCAGTGTGGTTTAAGCCATCACGGCGCTGGTAATTTGTTCCGGCATCAATAGGAAGCCACACACTCTCCTTCCCCCAAATCCAAATCATCAGCCAAGACATGTGAGGGTCAATCCCTCGTTCTTTGATTGGTTTCCTTCTCTCTGCTCTCACTGCCTCTGGGTTGATCCAGATCTTCTTTCCTGCATTCCTAGACTATTACACCCCACTCCCCCACACACAAACACCTCCTAATTTGATTCCTTACCTCCAATCTTTTTGTCCCTCAGTTTCATCTTTGCCACATGCTTCTGGCACCTCGTCATTTTCCTGTCACTTCTCTTAGAGGCCCACACATTGAGCAGCTAGCTCCCTGCTGGCCAGAGGATGAGTCCCGATGGATGCCTTAGCTCCTGTTTCAACACCTTGCCCCAGTGTCTCCCGAACTGCTTCTTCAACCTGATTCCCACGCACTCACCTCCCATCCCAGGAACCCGGGGGATGGGACCATTTGCTGCTCTTAGCAGCTGCCTTTGCCTTTCTTCCCAGCACAGATCCTTTTCCCCTTTGTGAGATTCTTTTTTTTTTTTTTTTTTTTGAGTGTGTTTCATGTTTATTTTCTTGTTTTTGTTTTCTGGTTTTTTTAAGCTGACGGCAGAACCTCCTAGAGGCCCAGAGAACCCTGGCCATTGTTGTATTTGGAGATTTCATATTAAACAAAGAAGAATTGTTTTAGAACATGGCTATAAATAGTGCAACATGTCTTAAATGTTTACAATTAAGGTAAGGCTTTTAGCTGAAAACCACAAAGCGGTGTAACTACCATATTTACAAAATAACCGAAACATTCATTTAAAAATAGTATTTCCTGGTACACAAGAGAGTGATCAGTAATGGGATTCCGGTTTAAAGTTACATGATTCATCCCATTCTTTCAGTAGAGCTGGATCAGCTCCGGGACTGATATAGGCACGCACGCGCGAGCGCAGACACAAACACAAATCTCATACGGAGTTAACACTCATCGTCTAAATTTGAGGCTGATCGTAAATGGGTGGCCTGAGCCAAATGACCACCTACTCCTCGAAATCCCCCATGATAAATCTGGATGTCAGAGGCTCGTGCCTTTTGGGGTTAAGAAAAATTAAGAGAGAGACGGACAGCGGGAGGTGAGGGCTGCAAGGATGATCGGACCCTTGGCACCCAGGTGATGGCTAAGGTGATCTGGCTGAACCAGCTGCCTGGGCAGATGGCCCCTCGCCCCCTCTGGGCTCCAAGTATCATCATCCGGAGGTAGCACACATCCCAGGAGGAGGACTTTCCTGGAGGGAGAAGGGCTTTCTTTTGTCCAAGGTGCGGGCTCTTGGGGGAAACGGACTCAAGGAGACAGTCCCCAGTAGAAGAGGACGGACACCAGGACTTAGTGGAGATACAAGGTTTGGAACTGAGAAGGGAGATGGGGAACTCAGGCTGGATGTCCTTATGGATTACTGTTCTCAGCCAGCGAGATGCAAGTGAGGAGGAAGCTTCCTGGCTGTTGGAGTCATCTTTTCTGCCCTCTCCTCTGAAGTAAGAGCAAAACCATCGTCTGGGCAAGTCCATGCAAAGAAAACATTCAACCCCCTGCCTGTGCTGTCACTACCCTTGCCATCATCCTGCTCGCTAGCTCATGTTAGAATTTCACCACTTTATTCCTTGTAGTCTCCCTGGACGTCTGCAGTGACACAGAGAAGAGAACCTGCACCGTGAAGGAACACCGAGGAGCCCTTGTGAAGAAGACACGCATTGCGAGGTTTAACCTGTGGCCAACGTCAGTGAGCAGGTCCAGATCAAAATCCCCAGAGGATGGAAGTTTCACCCATATATGCAAGTGACCAAGAATTAGGAGTCTCCAGACCAAGTGCAGTCTCTGAGTTCAATCACCCACTAGAAGGAGCTACCTGATTGTCAGCATGTCATCCAGGAGTTTCTTAATTCCAAATTTCTCTTAACGGTGTTTTGACATTTTAATCATAAGGTAAACCCATCTCTCAGCGCTTCCCTGCAGCTCACTCTATGTCATGTCTGCAAACTCCATGAACAGTGATCACTTTTCTGATTTGGAGTGTATGACAAAGAGCACACATTCCAGCCACCAGTAATTTTACTTTCAGTCCCTCACTTTCGACGGCTCTGAAAGCCATCACTATGAGGGAAATTCGTGAGTCACTAGACCAAGGAATAAACTTGGATACCAACACTGGGTGGCCGGCGGTCAACTGTTCCTACCAGGTGGCTCACAGCCACTGCCCGGATGATCCCTGAGGCACTTCCTCCCGTTTTTTTCTACATATCCTCTGGGGTATGGAAACTAAGCTTGATGTTAAATTTACCAAAACAGAACCGAAACGACAAACACACCACCCAAACTGTACAAATGTTACACCAGATCACATAAAAACGATTTGGGGGGTTGGCAGAGAGAAAGCCCTCAAAAGTGTTGTAACTAACAAACAGCATCCCAAATTCTATGAGCAAATTTTCTTTAGAGAGTCCTACATTTCAGAACTACGACCAAGTCAATTTCCTATCCCCTCTCTTCACGTGGGTAACGAAGATTTAGCTGGCTTATTGCCATTTGGATTTTTGCTCTGAGATTATCCCTGTTATAGAACCACAGGTGGATTTTTTTTTTTTTTTTTTGAGGATCATGGAATGATGTTTTTATCTTAGATCAGAAGAAACACGGACTTTCAGAGGACTCAAAACTTTGGAACTGTGAACCTCTGGAAATTAACCTCAGCTTGTGAGGCAGAAACAATAGAAACTGGGTGCTATACTCAAGAGGAATTCACCACAAATAGAGTATTTTAAATAACATAATACGAGCACTCAACGTCTGCATGTTTGGTCATGGTTTAGTATTTAGCTTTGAGTTATAAAAACCACAGAATAAACACCCTACCCAAACGCGGCTTTACCGATTAGCACCCTGGCTGATTTGAGACACAGGCGAGTCAGTAAATGCACAGTAAAACAGGGCCATAGACGCGATGCAGAGGGGAGAGGGAGGTCCAACTGAATTTAATGGCATTCTGAAAGACTGGAAATTGATACCACAACAGAGGCTACTTCCTACTCCAAATTACGGCAGAGCGCAGTCAAAATGCAAAGTGGCCCTTAAAGCAACAATACAAATAACACACTAGCAGGAACAGGTGGGGGAAAAAAAAGTGATCTGTAACACTCTATAGGTAATGCCTCTGAGAGAGCGCTGTGGTTAACCTCCGACTGTCAGCACACTCAAATCCGTTCCCTTAATCAGTGATGGATGACTAAGAATTTCTGCCAACCAAATTTTAAGGGACCAGAGGGACTGACTGGGAAAAAAACAAAACAAAACCGTGACAAGCAGGTAAGCACTGAGGCACTAGTCTCAAGTTTTAAAGTAACGAATTAATACAATAGATGTTTTTAATAACTTGTCACTTGGTCTTTATTCTGAGGAGTGCTGGAAGTTAAAATGTTTCACCCAATACCAAAAGTGAGAAACAGGGAAGACTTTTAATTTCACCAAACCGCCCCCCCCCCCCGCCCCGGCCTGGTGGAATTCATGCAAATTGAATTAAACTGTTCCGCAAAACCTCTGCTATCCTTCCACATCTGTCCATAACGTGCTCGGTTTTTTAGTAATTGGATCTCTAGGATAATCACATACTCTCTTGACCACGCAACCTGATTAATAATGAATGAACATTCCTGAAAAGAATCACTTGGAAGCACAGCAGATGTCTTTGGGGATATGAAGGCTTTAATGATAAAAATTAAGGAGAAATGGGAGCTAGGTCACACTGTCTGGTTATTTTAATTGAAACCTAGTCTTCCAAATTTACTTAACAGAATGCTTAAATACACCTTCTGGAGTTCACTTATACAAGCAGACAAGAAAAAAAAGACACCAATGACAATGCAAAAAAGCAGTCCTGATTTCTCCAGGACCAACTGCCCCCATCCCGCTGCCCTCACAGTACAGAAACCCCCGCGACAGTCTCACCAATGCAATTTGTCCTACTGTTAAGACTGATAAATAGGTTAAAAACAAGAAATAGCACATTTGTCCTTACTAGTTCTCTTAGCATCTCTCCAGATTCTTACAAAGAGATCACCTCGAATACCCACCAATGGGCTGCACCCTAGTTCTTGTTGAAGAAACATCGCCGTAGGCAGAGGATGGGGACCCACGAAATGACAGACAGGCCACCGAGACCAGATGGCGGGTGGCAGGCCGTGGCGGAGCAGTCCTGTGTGTCTGGGAGAGCGTCAACAGTGAAACACAACAGGAAAATCGACGCGACAATTCCAGGAAGGCCAGCTCCACCTCATCCCACCCCGCCAGGGTTGCCGAGTTGAAGAATCAAAACTCCCTCTTGCTTTCCAACTGCCTTTTCCACACAGCTCGGCAGGGCTTCCCTGTGCTCTCGCCCACTCAACGTTCAACTCAAGCCAAATGAAAAGGCAGCTCAGGGCAGATTAATACCCACCGCCTGGTCCCCCCCAAAAAATGATGACTTGGCACGGAGATCTGTACCCTCCTTGCTCACGGGGACCAGCAGCGGGTCAGTGTCCCGCAGCTGAGTGCTGGGTGCCAATTTCCCATGCTGCCAACAGGAGCGTCCTGTCCAGCTCCCGGGGTCAGCAACGGGCGCTCGCCTCCCTTGCCCCCCGAAGCACATGATCACATTATGTGCTGGACGCCGGGTTGTTGTTGCTGTTGTTGTTGTTTTTTAAATAATATACTGATTATTTTGTGTCTATCTTCTGAATTAAAATATAATACCTGGAAGGAGTTTTTTAAAACATTACATCAAGAAGAACTATCTCTCGTACAGACACAATAAAGTGCTTATTTTTTCCTTCCCAAAATAGAGATCTAAATTGCAATTTATCATCCTGATAAACAAATGAAAATACATGTGTATGAAACACATACATATGCCTATACACACAGAAGCAATACATATATACACATACCTATATGCATATATTATGCATGCATATAACATATCATATAGACATACGTTTATATATATGTATAATGCCTACACATACATGTAAGAGCAAATCTGTGATGGGTGTCCCAGATTTCAGTTTCCAGAATGGCAAAGAAAAGAGTGAATTGAGAATGGAAAGTAATCTTTTAAAAACTGACTGTCTAAAGGAAGAAGAGGCAGTAGTCTTCCCAAAAGCAAAAAAAAAAAAAAAAAAAAAAAGTCCTACCCTGCAGTTCTTTCAAGGATGTTGCTTATCACCACGCAAGACAAGAAACTGCAACTGAAGTAAATCATCAGGAAAGTGTAAAAAAACCAAACCAAGCCAAAACAAAAAAACAGGCTGACTGCAAACCTGCACGATTCATGTGCAAACCCAGACATCTGGCCTCCACCAAAGGTGTGTAAGAACTTCTTGCTAAAGGGCGAGCAGGAGGCAAGGACCGTCTCCTCCTTGTTGCCTGGCTGGAACGTCGAGACGCCTACTTTCATGCCATTGCAACACCTCACGGTAAACCAAAGCACGCTTCACATGTTTGGACATAAAAATGCAAACATATACTTTCTTGGCTTATGTCTGTACAAATCATAATTTCATTTGTCTGTTAACAATAAACAAAGGGATTACTCAATTTCACATACGGATGACTTCCCAAAGAAGTCCTCGCTATCCACAGAAAAGACACGCGTACATCAAACAGAATTCGAAAGAACTTTTTCATCATGAGATTTGAAAGCATTGCTTTGTTAAAACAACATTAAAATTGTCAAAATTTCTACGGGACATGGCTAACTTGTCTGTAAATATTTTCAGCCTGAACGTCTAGAGTTGAAACACCAGGAAACAAACACGTACTCCACCCCTCAAAAACAAAAGAGAAGGATAAACAACAACAACCTTTATAATCTTCTACAGAGCCTAATCTGACAACCTCTACAGGAGATTTCCCACCATCAGAGGGTCTCAGACATTTCATGTCTATTACAGTTGATACGAAGAAAGAAAACATCCAGTGTTAAAGGCAAATGGAACCTATTTTACATTCAATTGAAAATGACTGATGTTTCCCCAGTCTATGCTGTACCGAGTGTCAGGCAAGAATTTGGTGCTGAAGGCAGGGATAGCAGACGCGAGAGAGAAGGAAGAGAGCGAGTACTTGTCACACCTAGTCTCCTGACAGAAGTCTAAATCGCCTCTCCTGGAGACCGGACCGCCACTGTGATGCTGGTGGAAATGGAAGCCACCGCTGATTCCAGTGAAACCTCCCGCAGATAAAAAGCACTTCAACACCGCCTTCCCTGAATGCTCTTCCGAGTGGTTTCAGTTCGACAGGCATTTCTATACCCATTTGTAGAACTGCTCTATGTCTATATAAAACCCTATATATGTGGTTTCACTTATTTGTGGAACATAAGGAATAGCATGGAGGACATTAGGAGAAGGAAAGGAAAAATGAAGGGGGGGGGGAATCGGAGGGGGAGACGAAACATGAGAGACTATGGACTCCGAGAAACAAACTGAGGGTTTTAGAGGGGAGGGGGGCGGGGGGGATGGGTTAGCCCGGTGATGGGTATTAAAGAGGGCACATTCTGCATGGAGCACTGGGTGTTATACGCAAACAATGAATCATGGAACACTACATCAAAAACTAATGATGTACTGTATGGTTACTAGCATAACATAATAAAATTAAATTAAAATTCTATATATGTCCACAATGAAATTGACTTTTGTAGTCCTGTATAAATAGGTATGTGTATATATGTACACACCCACATGCATCCATATACAAAAGCACCTTTGCAAAATTACTTGGGACACTTGATGGAATTCACTCTTCACAAACCCCTCAGTTACAACATCCCTCCTGCATTAGAGAAATGTTCCTTCCCCTGCACAAAAATGGAAACCTGTACATAATTTAGACATTAACCCCCCCAAAATGCCTGCTCATATCTGAAAAGGGTTACCCAGAAAATAGCAAAATGACGTAAGAGGTCTAGTCTCTGGAGGACAGACTGGTTGAGCTGGATTGTTACAAGGAGATTCCACCTGGAAAAACGCTTGCCAACTGGGAAAACTTTTTCTTACTTCATTCATACAATACCCCTCTAGGAGGCCGAGAAAGTGCACACTCTCTCCTTCCCACTCATTATCCATCAGGAGAAAAATGCATCAATAAATAGTTGCTGATGGTGGCCAGTATGGCAGTCCACCATTGTTCTCTGAACACCGAAAAGCTGACGTTCAATGGCACGCACAACTACTCAGGTCCCATGACTCACTGAAGTAATGACAATGTCACATAGTAACTGATTCCTATTGTATGGACAGATCGGGAAATTCTCTCAAATACGATAGCCCCTTTCCTCAAAGGAAATTGCTTTCTCTCTCAACTTCACAGTCAGCCACACACAAAAACCTCATGTTCACAATGCCCTGAAGCTACTTTGCGATCTTAAAAAAATAAAGAAAAGTAACCTTTATTCACAACTCCTGGTTAACTATTATGAAGAACAAGCTTTAAACGTTTCCCGTGATCACTGAAGCCCTACAGTCAGGGGATGAAGTCTTTTTTTTTTTTTAAGGCAACAGAAAAAGGAGTGACTCTTTTGTTCTGAATTGTTATTGTAAAAGCACCACATGAGAGAAGGGGAACGATGGGAACATGGCAATGAAAAGGACAACAGTGCTGACAAACGAAAACAGGATATTAAGAACAGCATCGGAACTGTGAGTCCTCGCAGAACAAAAGCAGGAGGCTTCTTGGGAGAAATTTGAGCAAAAATACTTTGAAAAGATGTAAATGCTAATGGATGAATGAGCTCTCCAGGCAGCAAGAAATCTTAAAAGTCTGGGGCAGTAAAATTAGGTTATCATTAAAACACACACACATGCGCGCGCGCATGCAAAGTATCATAAAATTAAAACTGCTTTCAAATCACATTAAATCACTCACTCTTCAACCCATGATCCACTTCTTGACATTACTAGATGTTTTTGACCCATCTAAAATAAGATACTGTTTTTTATTAAATAACTGAGCTAACTTGGTGGACGTTCATAAGGAAACAGAATCTTTTACAGAAAGAAAAAACATCTCTCTCCATTCGGAGCATAGTCTCACACTTTAAATACAACCTTAAAAAAAAAAAAAAAAAGAGCTTTCAAGAACCCCCAGGGAAGCTACCAAATGGGTTCTTTGCTGTGGAATAATCATCACGACTAAGTAGCTCACATGAAACAGATCGGTTTGGTCAAGGCATGCTCTTATCACCTTCTACTTTTCTTCTAATGCAAATTCTGCTAAAGCTACTAGTAGGGCAACACATCTTGTGAGATCATCAGAGTTCGTATGGTTTATTGGACTTACCACATAATGAGAGGTATAATGATCATTACTGCAGCCTCTAAGCTAAAGGGTTCAGAAAAGCAAATAATATATCCTGTCTTGCAATGCCTCCAAAATGGCCGTCTCTTTCCTCTTCTCTGTTCTACTGCTACTCCACTACTTTCGTCTTTCCCCACCCTCTCCTTCTATTGTAAGAGGAAGGGAAAACTCATAGGCTTTCCTCTTTTAGACAGTGCATTTCATCTGGCTTTCTCTGTGACACGCTGGCAGAAAAGATGGGGTTAAGCCCTGAGCTCAGTTGGCCCAACTACCCTTGGTCTAGTTTTGGGGTGAGACCATCAGCGTGGTGTCGTGCAAAGAAACGCGTACCTTGAAACCAGATAAACCTGAGTTCAAACCCCGGCTCTGCCATTTCCTAACAAAGGCGGATAGAAGCCAGCTACTCGACATATCTTCTACTCACAGATCCTCTTCCTATCTTCTACAGTTTCCTTATCTGTAAAACTCGACAATGAGAGCAATCTCAAGGGTCTTTTGAGGATTGAGGCAGAGTTTTAAAAGTGCTAGCAAAACTGTAGCTCCCACACCCTTCTTCCTCTCTTGTCCTGAATCACCTCTTCCCACTCTTCTTTGAGTACATTAATGATCTGTATTTTTTGTTGGAAACTTGTTCAACCCACTTGTGGAAACAGGGAGGATAGCAATCCATGTATTTGTTCAATAACGTGCATGGAATGTCTTCCGTGCACTAATATGACTAATAAACCAGCATTTCTATTATTGTCAATTATTTTTAAATAACTGTCTTCATATAGGCAATCTCCTGTATTTCCCAGCTATCAACAGGCCACGCTTCATTACCATTGGGTCTCCCACCATGACCTAGAGTCCTTGGTTCTCTGCTCCTCACCAAAGAGCTCCCTGTCCCAGACAAATCCTTTGTCAGAATTTTTGATTTTGCAGGAAATCAGAGACCCTGGCATGGGTGGTACAAGTGAGACTATTAAGAACAGTGCAGGGTTTCGGATTTTTCCTACTTGTGAGCTAATCAGTTAGCCTACCAGTTTCATGGATTTTGGCAGAAGACATGAGACCCGTGAGTCAGAGACAAAGGATGTTGTTAGTCAGGGCACAGCAGGCCTGGTGTGTTTCGTGTTCACGTCAGTTCTCCTTGTCCCCCAAGTGCACACTGCATTCACAGGGGGGTTGTATCACAGCTGAGAAACCCAAGCTTAGGAAACCCGAATCTTTTACTATGGACTGCAAGCAAACCTGCCTGACATTTGCCCTATAGAGAGATGTTATAATGGACAGCAAACAAACCTGCTTTCTACCCTGGAGGGAGATAGTCTATCTCGATCTTCCAAGCTGTTTGCTATTCAAATAAGTATCTTTGAAGAGATGGTCTGGAAGAAAAGCCATCAGCACCTCAGCTCACAAGAGGTACAGAAACATGAGAGGTCTCTGGAGAATTATTTCCCAACAGACACAGCTCCTGTCCCCTCTTGGAGATCTGACACAAGAAATCAGATCACCACTGGGCTTTCCAGTAAGTTAGGGTAGAGGCAGTTAACTTGACATTGAATGACCCTTGAGCCATCCGTGGAAGACCCGAGGTAAAAGCCCACAAGAAAATGCTCCCCGCTCCTCATCCCCACCATCCTCTAATATCAGGTAATGCACCAGGAAAACTAGCAGAGTAGGCAGGCCCCACCCATAGATTTTGCCCAAGTAAACAGAGCCCTTAATAACTTCCTTATTAGTCCCAAATCAGCCTGTATCTGGTCTTCATTCTTAACCAAAACTTATTTTAAGAGTCTGGAAGAATAAGCTAGTTTTGTTAATTCTGTGATATTAGAAATCTTATATGTATATTAAGTTGACTTTAACTCAGCTTTTTTTTTTTTTAATTTTAGAACTACTTTTGGAGTAAAACCAGAGAGAAAGTCATTTCTCTGAATATTCATTCATTCAACAGGTCTTTTTGAGGTCTTGCTGTGTGCCAGGCACTGCTGTGGGCACTGGGAATGCACTGGTGAATATGTAAGCCCTGGGAGGGCTTACATTTCCACGAGGGAAACATAAAATAAACCAGGAAATGGGTGAGAAAACACTATCATTTCAAAGAACCATACATAAAATGAAAGAAACAAAAAGAAGGCCATGATAGAAGATAGAGGGGTGGGTGAGGTCTACTTTAGCTACAAAGACATTTCTACTCATACCTGCGCAGGCTTTCTTGCTATTTTGGCTTGTTCCCCAGCCCATAACCAAGCAAACAACACCGTAATTTCAGTATAAAACTTTCCGGCCAGGGCGCCTGGGTGGCTCAGTTGGTTTAGCAACTGCCTTCGGCTCAGGTCATGATCCTGGAGTCCCAGGATCGAGTCCCGCATCGGGCTCCCTGCTCGGCAGGGAGTCTGCTTCTCCCTCTGACTCTCATGCTCTCTGTCTCTCATTCTCTATCAAATAAATAAATAAAATCTTTAAAAAAAAAAAAAAAAAAACCTTATAAAAAAAAAAAAACTTTCCGGCCATTTGGGCACCGAGTTTTGATTTAATCCTCAAACTGTTAAATGTTCAGTGACATATTTCCTTAAGGGATGATTTCTTTTTCAAGGATGTTAAAATCCAACATTTACCATTCCTTACGTGAAAAGACAAAGTGATAAATTATTGGAAAACAGCGACCTCTTTATTTATCTTAGCAATAAAATTTGCGAGAAAAACCACGATCACATGGTGGACCGAAAAAACAGGAACTATGGTAGTTAGAATTCCCTGCATGTCTGAGTGTTTGATGGCAGGATGTTAACCCAAAGTTGAAAGTAACCATGGACATGCAGTTAAGGGTACAGGGAAGGGTGTGAAGGAAATTAATAGACATTTCAAGAGTCATTGGTTTTGCTTTTGCCCCTCGAAGAGAAATTTCAGGAAGGAAGGGAAAGAGGTGGGACAACAGCTCGGGGGTTAACGGACACGTACAGCTAGGGCTTCATGCCTGGAGGATCAAAGAGGAGGGGAAACTAGGAGAGCCCGTTGCCTGAGAGCTGTACTGGGGTCTCACTGACAATGACAATAACAAAAGGTATCTCAAAAGAAAGAAATTCACTGGCTAGGTAAAATGGCAACCATGATTTTTAGAGCCCATCTCTTCAAGGGGCCAGAAGGGAGACAAGCACAGCAGGAACCAGCAGGAATCATGAGAGAGTAACGAGTGGCCACGGTAGCTCAGCAGAGGCCAAGGGACAGGCTGGGAAGTGTTGGTGGCGGGTGCCAGCCACCGCACAGTGGAACCAATAAGCAGGTCTAGGAGGGCATGGAGCAGCAGAGAAAGTGGGGGTTATGACACAAGTAATTCTCGGAGAGTGAGTTAACCCTGGCCCAAAGACTATTGGCCTAAAAACCAAGACTGAAAATGTTTCATTGGAGGCTTGCTAATTCTGCATAAATAAATAAATAAATAAATAAATAAATAAACAAACAAACTTGTAATCATCTGAAAACAAATCCCACAAAGGCTATGAGGCTTCTAGTGTCTTTTTAAAAATACTCTCACGGCAGGCTAACCTCTGAGGGATTTCTCTTGCATTTTCCAAATATTTCCTGTTGTAACTGAGAGAAATTATAAATGTAATTTATAAAACTGGAAATCAAGACATTCCCTTGGAATTAATATCAAAAGGTACGCTCTCTGGGACCTGACGCTAAGATTTTGTTGTTGTCGTTTGGCTCCGTTTCTTATTTATTTGGTGTTTGGGATTACTTGAGTGGTAAAGGAAAAAAAGTTTTATTTTCAGCCAGTAAGTGTGCACTTCATCTTGTACATTTTATCCTCTCACTGAGTCAAATTATATAAAAAGCTGGCTTTTTGAATACAAGCAAAGGTGGAATTGAAAAGACTCAGTACTTGAGATACAATCTAGGGCTTAAAAATTCACCTATGAAAAAATACCTAGCTTTAAGAACAGTGAGCTTTCAAGGTGGCTAAGCTACCTCAAAGTGGAGATGTATTTATTTTAATAATGCATATGGATGTGAATTGGAAGAAGCATCACAATTATGGGAGAAAGCATTGCATTTTTTGAAAAAAAAAAAAAACACTTCTTAATGTCTGCTCTCTCATCTTTATGGTTAAGACTGCTGGGTCATCCCTTGTTACAGAGCTCCTTTAGCTGGTCCTTATTAAAATCAACTGACACTTGATCCAGGGCACTGTTCCAAACAGTTCTGCCAGTTGTCTGAGTCTATTCTTTCTCTTACAAACTCCTCCAAGTGACTCTCTCTTGTAAACGGATGCAAATATTCCGTTCCCCAACTCCATTCACTCTCTCCCTCAGAGTGGGAAATGCCCTTCTCCTGGGGCGCCGGGCAAAGGGGGCAGGATGATGGCAGGGTGACTTCCCAGAAGGGAGCTTTGTTGTGCCTGAGCCACTGCAAGGCAACCTCCCCGCACATCAACTGCCAAAATATCACGGTCCAAACAGGGGCGTCCTGATCCCCCGGCCCGCCCCCGCCTATCAGCATCCAGAAAGCAATTCTTTGCATGGGTGCTTCTTCATCATGATCCTGACTGGCAGCTCCGAGGATTAAACGCAGGTCCTTTATGCACATTAGCCCCCTGGAGTGTTGAACTCCAAAACCTCTATTTTCTGCCCAGTCTACCCTGTATCTCACAAAACCCCAGCTAGCCACTGTGGTACACAGCCTTTCTTCCATTCTGGGTTATCAAAAGAGAACAAAACAAAACACCAGACCCTACGACAATATGATGGACATGGTAATGACAGAGAGTTTGCAGGGTGGTGGGCAGACTCCAGGTTCTTTCATCCCTGAGACTGGGAACCCATTTACTTCTTTATCATTAAAACTTCACATTCTCATCAGCAGAGTTTTGCTTACAATGGCACACGTGATCAACTGGCTGAATGAAAACTGTGTGCTGTGTGTGTGTGTGTGTGTGTGTGTGTGTGTGTGTGTGTATCTCCATTAAAAAATGGCCCACAAAACCACTGAATGAAAATCAACACCAGTGCCTTTTTAATCAAGCAAAATTTCCTGCTTAGCGACTGCATTAAAAAAAAAAAAAGACCATCTGGCCTCTCTGCTACTTGAGGGTTTTGCTCCTCACTTCCTGGTTATCTTTAGCAACACATTATAGTTTCACTTATAAATTATTTTTTTACCACGATCCATTTCCTTCTGTGAACTACTTTAAGAAGCAGAGTAGAAAGCATTGTTCTATTTCTAGGAAAATACTTCTCAGTTCTAAATGGCAGGTTTGAAAGGGGAAAAGAGTCCTTGAAAGAGGAAGATGGAAGTCAAATCACAGTGAGAGCATTAACTACTCGTATTTCTTTAAACATAAACACGTCTGCCACCAAGCTCTCTCTCCTTCTCTCTCTTCATATCCTCGTTGAGAGAGAGAGAAGGAAAGTAATAATTTAAACTCAAAAACAGAGAGCCACTTCTATCCTGCTCATCCAAGGTGTTTTTGTGCTAAGCACCCTCCAAAAAAATAAGACAGAAAGTGGAATTCATTCCTGCATAGGAACGAAAACTATAATAAAAGTACAATCAAACGTCAATTAATTGAAATTCTCTGAAAATGGGAGAGTTCTGGTTAATTTAATTTTCTGGTTAACTGAACCTCAAATAGAAAACCTTTTTTTTTTTTTTTTTTTAATCCTTGTTGAGAACGTTCCTAAAATGCTTGAGCCCCTTTTACTTGCATAACTACAAACCACATAGTGGATTGAATGTAAAGGTTCTTAGGTAATTCCAAATCTTATTGCTTCTTGAGATCATCATTATAAAGATCTTCTTTCTTTTGATCATAAAAAGAGATTTCAGAGATTGAGTTGAAAGTGTACATGTATCCATGACTGTGAATTTTTAGATGAATCCGTGATTTTGCTGTCTTTCTTGCATTTCACAATCTCTTGGGAAAGGGTAGCATAGAAAACTGGGTAACAGAGGTCTGATTCTTTTGGCAAAATTCAGGTAAGTTGAAGTTTTGGTATGGTTGCGTGCTAAAAGAAACTGACTTTAAAAATCCCTTTTATACCTGTTCGGTAAGTGTCAATAGTGAATAATTTTAATACAGTGCTTCCCATCAATTTTACAGACACAAATTAAAGACCATGTAAATTCCTTTGATGTATCTATTTAAACTCACTAAGAAAGCGCCAGGATTTAGGTTTCATGGTAGAACATGATGGCAGCTCAAAATTGGCTCCAAATGTCCTCCTTCCACAATGGGGCCACAAATTGGCCCTCGCTCGGGCTCCATGTTCCAAGTTCCCACAGAACTTTATACTGTGCCACCTTGAGCTACCAAACAATAAAACCATATTGAATCAAAGTATTGCCCAACAGTAAGAGCCCTCTAGCCTTACACATCAGGCTTCCTGCCCTTTGGTGAAGACTATTGTAGAAGGAATTCCTGCACTGGGTAGGAGATTGGAAAAATGTCAGCTAAGATCATTTCCCATTCTAAATACCACGCCATGTACGTGCAAAGATAAGACCAGGCTTTTTGCTCCCTAAGTAGAATCTTTCTAAGTAGAATGTCTCTGTCTCTGTCTCTCTCTCTCTCACACACACACCTCTTCTTTTTTTTTGGCGGGGGGGCGGTGAGGGGCATTACAATGCGCTCATCCTCAAAGCAGCCTAGGCAAAATCTAAAGCCTATTGAAATCGTATTATTTGCCAGGAACTCTGTTAGGTACTGGGCACACGGTAGGATTTTCCCAAAGAGTTCCATAAAGGACTGAATGAAAGTGAAGGGATCAGCCAGAGCTCACTTACAGACCTATAAAAGATCTCCTTATAGGCAGACTAATGATACCAAATGGGCAGTGTTGGTGTTTCCGGACAATGACTATTGAAAATGATGCAGTTGTCACACAGTAAAAATAGAGGACTTTATTGTAAGGCATACATATACCCACTTATGTATTAACTTTATCAACTAATATTTCTTGGGCACAAATGCGGTGAGCATATATGGAGGATACATGTATTGAGTATATATTTTAGATCTCAGAATCTACAACTCAGTCTAGACCTTGCCCATGATCAGTGGGTTTTTCTTCTTGCTCATTTCATCCATCTATCTGTACTGTCTGCTCTTTTCTCAGCATCTTCAACAGGTCTTGCCCCAAAGAAAGATATCTATGCATAGACACTTTATTTTTCCTAGGGACCCCTCGGGGAACACAACAGACCTAAAACCTTGGAGAGTTCCGCAGACACGTTCTAAAGTGGGACACTCAAAAGCAGCGTTAAGGGACCCGAGGGTGATTTGCCTCCAACATCTGTCACCGCAGTGACTTCCAGGTGGGTGAATAGGACATCCTTGGTCAAAGGTCTGGACAAGTAGCCCCATCCCATTTAGAAGCGCCCCAAACACCCTTCTGGCTCATTTGTAGCAGCAGCATCAGGAAGTAGTGAAGACTGTTACCTGCTAGTTCTGTGAAGCTGCCCTCCCCTTAAACACTGAAATAGCTTCCTCAGAAAAGGGCAAACAGGTCTCCTGTGCATGACTCAGTTAACTCATGCCCTGAGCACTGAGCGCCAGTGCGCTATCCTGATTCTTCACTGCACAAAACAAAGCATACCTATCAAAGGAATTGCTGACTTAATGGAAATAATGCTTACTTGTGGGGGGGGGGGGGAGTCGGGGGCCTTGGAGGCAAGACTGAAGTGTGCGTGACTACAGCGTGCATTAATACACCTAACACCCAAATGTCTGACACGTAATGCAACTTACAGAAGGCTTCCTTTGAGTTCCCTTTTTTTTTTGACCGTTCCTTCACATATCCGTAGCTGACATTTTATTTTTAAGCGCCGACAATTTGTCGGGCACTTTATATAAATTCTCTCTAATCCCTCCTCAAACCCGAAAAAGTGGGTCTCGTGTTGTCCATTGTGCGGCTGAGGAACTGAGGCTCAGAGCTGGAGCCTCCGGGCCTGGGCCACGCAGCCAGCACGCAGCAGAGTCCAGTTGAGAAGGTGGCTCTTTCTGACTCCTAAAGATCGCTTTCCTCAGCAACATGTTGCTGCTACATCACAAGGAAGTGGACATTTCTGATGACTGTAAAGAAAATTTGGACACTGTAGATTCTGACAAGTGCCTCGACTACTTCTAAACTTTCATTAAAAAACAAACAAATAGGGGCACCAGGGTGGCTCCGTCAGTTAAGCGTCTGACTTCGGCTCAGGTCATGGTGTTGGGGTCGTGGGATCGAGCCCTGCATCTGACTCTGCTCTGGGTGTGGAGCCTGCTTAAGGTTCTCTCTCTCCCTCTTCCTCTGTCCCTCCCGCTGCTCATGCTCCCTTTCTCTCTCTCTCTCTCAAATAAATAAATAAAATCTTTAAAAACAAACAAATAAAAAAACCAAACTAACGAACTTAAGCATTGGCCATGCGCCTTACCAGGAGCCATTCAGGAATTTCCCAAGCTAAGCGTTCCCCAGTCTCCCTTAGAAGGACTGACATCTGGATCATATTGGCAAGTGGGTGCTTTAAACATGAGAGAAAATGAGGAGAAAAACCTAAGACTGGATTGTTTTCACGAGTTCACTCACCAGTATCTCCCCAAGTACTCTGTTGTTTCTTCTTCTTCTTCTTTTTTTAATATAACAAGCTTGTCAGCCATCCTTTTTACTCAGTGAACAATGGCTTGTGACCTCCCAGGTAGCAAGTTCACAGGAGAAACGTATCAGTTATAATTAATGTTTACTAGGATAAATGTAAATATTTAAAAACACACAACAGTTCCAGGCACATGTGATTTCCATTTTATTTTATGAAACACTAAAAATCCACTTGTCCACCCCATTAATTATAAGCTGCTCTCAGCCCTGACCTGTATATAATTCCCTCTGACGTAAATTGGAACAAGGTGCTCAGAATGGAAGCAGCCTACACCCCAACTGGGCTACAAAATGTCAAGTTCCCAAACCTCTCAAAAGTGTAACCTGACATTTTTCTAAGATTAGAGGCAGTTTGTGAATTTCAAAAGAGGGCTTAAAGACTCACCACAGTTAAACCTACAGTAACTCCTGAAATATCCAAAGTAAACAGGACTAAGGGGGCTCTGGGGACACCAAAACCTTGCTAGAAGAGAAGAAACACTCTTTAGTAGGTGGTATTTCTTTGCAGAAAGTAATGTATATGTGCTCGAGGAGAATTAAGAATGCAACAGTAAACTTTCAGGCCTGAAGCCCCCCAGAGATCTAAAGGAATCATGAATGGACCATGCAAAATGTTTCTCCTTTCGCTACACATGAATGATTGAATTTACACTGCCTATTAATCTAAAATGTTGAAGGCCAAAAAAAAAAAAAAAAGACAGAGAGAGAGAGAGAGAGGGAGAGAGATGATTGGTTAAGTTTTCTAATAGTATTTTTCTTGCCACAATTATAGTATGTGTTCATTTACACCATTCCCCCAAAGCAAAATGCCTGGAGAAGAATCTGACCACTAAGAAGCAGCATTCGGTAGACTGATCTTTCTAGTCATTTTTCTATCATCTTAGCCACAAAAATGGGATCATACTTCACATTTTGTTCTGCAAGTTGTTATTTTAAATATAATATATTGGGTGATTTTTCATGTTCAAAGACTCCCATGCAAGTACTAACCAGACTCTTGTGATTTCGCAGGATTAATCTTAAGTACCTTTTAGTACAACCAAAATATTCCTGCCAGTTACCAAATCAAACAGAGCATGCGAGCTGAAGATTCAATAAATATTAAAATGTGAGCAATTTCTTTTTTCCCATCAGAGCGTGCATTGTCAATGAGGGCAATATTGCTCCCAACGGTGAGAAAATTAGTTCTTGGTGGCAAAAAAAAAATCTTACTCTTTGTTATGTACAAAGCACAAATATACATAAATACACCATACGGTGGGTGTAGTAAAATTTCACGTGGTGGGGAGGGGGGCAACTAGGAAACAGTGTTTGAAAAGTCCCCTTGAAGGATCAATGATGAAAACAGTCTGTGAAACACAGGGCTACAGCACTGGACTTGTACACAGTAGCCTTTACATCACTGCGATTCAAAGGATGAATTTTTCCGTTTTCAATGTCTCATCCTTGAATGAATTCCAGCCCGTTTCGGAGTTGGGAGAAACTGAGGTTCCAAGAAGCAGATCTACAGCGATTTTTTTTTTTTTTTTTGGTGATGCACCTGTGGCTGGCATCTGTTCTGCCGCATTCTTACTGGAGACTCACTGGGGGCTGGCTCAGGAGGCACATGTTGGGTGAGAAGATGCTCTGAAGACAGAGGAAGAGACCATCTCTGCAAGGCTCTTGCTCTGTGCTGCCCCCTGGTGCCATCTGGACGCCTCTTCCCGATGACCTGAAGTTGCTCCAAACTGACGGGCCATCTGCCCTCCAGTGTTTCTTGGCACCAACATGCAGGAGGGGGTCACATAGAGAAAAGAAGGCCCGAAGTCACAGATTTCCTTGCAGGAAGAAGCAAGGGTCAGGAGGAAGGAAAAGCCATGGCGCTGCTCCTTTGCCCTTTAACTCTGGGGGAGAGTGGACCAGCTGCCCACCACCCAGCTGCTGCCGTCCTAGGCAACACGACCCACAAAGGAGCAAGGAGCGCTGGAAATCTCCATCACTGTCTGTCGTAGGCAGAATTTCGAAAAGGGTAGCCCGAAGAGATCTGCCCTAATCCGCAGGACCTATGGATGTGAGTGGTCACACCCCCGATCGCGTTGTATGCAGCGTGGTTGACTTCGGGGCGGAGAGATGATCCAGATGGGCCTGACCTGAGCACATGGGCCCTTAAAAGAGAAAGCTTTTTCTACCTGATGGCGGTAGAGGAATTTAGAAACGTCATGTGTGTGCAAAAGACTCAGTGTGCTGTTGTACTTTGAGGATGGAGATGGCCACGTGAGAAGGAATGCAGGTGGCCCCCAGGAAGACAGAGTGGACTCAGCTGACAGCTATCAAGGAAATGGGGAGTTCGGTCCCCACACCGCAGGAAAACGAATCTGCCAGCAACAGGTGTGAGCTTGCCAGCAGATTCTTCCCCAGGGCCTCCAGATCGGAGCCGAGCCTGCCCGACACCTTGACCTCAGTTTCGCGAGACCCTGAGCAGAAAAGACTACGAGCCACCCAGACTTGGGACCTACAGAACCACGAGCTAATGAACAGATACGGTTTTAACTTGTAAGTTTGTGGTGATTTGTTACACAGCAATAGTCACGAATACACCGTCTTCCTTTCTCTCCTTGACAATCCTATCAATTACACCAGTGCAGAACATGCTGGCAATGTGGGTCTCCTAGGTCACAGACCCTGCGTCTGTGACAATCAGTTCAAATAAAGCTTCCAATCTTGGGCCTCTCACTCACCCTCTCGACCCTTTGAGAATCTACAATCAATCCTGCCAGTCAAGCCTTAGCTCTTGACCCCTGCTCTGATCAATGGTCCCTCAGGAGGACTTTCATCACCTTCCACTTAATAATCAAGTTCTCAGTGCCTTTGGCCACCTGGTTTACTTGGTGCTTCGCAGCTTCTCCAGCTCAGGCATCCAGCTGATGCTTCTCACTCGGACTGTCTTCTACCTGCTCAGAACTCCGGAGGTTGCATCAGCCTCTCACGGTCCCCAGGGCCTTAATTTTGCTATAATGAGCTGATCAAAGGATCACGGAAGGAAATAAACGGAAGTCCGAAAACTCTTCCACGCCTTAATTTCCCTAACTCTTCTGTAGGGAAAATAGAAGCAGTGACTGCGAAGTCATATGCTAAGGTGCAAAGCGAAGGAAGATGAGGCATCAGATGGGGCTGAACTTGAAGCTTTCCCAGTATTTTGTCATCTCCGGTACGTGCTACATATTTTACATCTCTCTAGGCCTCCTTTTCCTCATTTAGAAAAGAGTAGTAGTGATATTTCCCTCACAGAGCAGCAAGTAGGAATAAAACTGGTAAAAAGCCCAGGATCACAGAAACTGCAAACACTTTAAATGTCACCATGAGAACTCAGGTTAACAGTTTGCATAAAATGCTTTCAACTTTTCAGGAGGGAGCTTTGTAAATTACCTCTTTATCTCTTATCACAAGAAAAAAGCCACAGTTAACCTTCCCAAAGGCAGACTTTAGCCTGGACAAATTGAGTATCGTGTGACTCAGAGACAATCATTTCACATGGATGCCGTCCGTATTCATTACTCTGGCCAAGAAGAAGGAAAGAGTTTTAGGATTAGGAAGAAGGTTCGGCAGTTGCCATACCTGTAAGGATATTTCTATTGGTTTTTCTGTAAAGTGGACTAAAGCATAAGTCCCCTGAGGACAGGGCCCACGTGTAATTCACCAGGGATAGCCACAGGGTCTGCTGTGGCCTCAGTGGGCACCTGACTTAGCCATGCACCCCAAAATCAGTTCCAGACTGAGGTTTATGCTGAAAACTGTGGGGAGCTCGACATTTGATTTTTTTCCCCTGAATTCTCTTATTTATGATCCGAGTGAATATAGGTTCCATTTTTCTTCAAACGAATAGATCTAAATACTTCCGTTACAGATCTGAAGGGGATGTTTGGGGGTCGGGGGCAGTGGGTCAGACATCTGCCAAATCTCCATGTTCTTCAACTTCTGGCTTCTGCTCAAATCAGAAAATAAGTCCCAAAAGTGTGGTATAAAATGGCCAATGTATTGCCAACTGTTTTCCTCCTTTTGCATTTCCAGCTCATTACCTGGGAAATATTTCCAATGTCCTAGTGGTTGCATCCTGTGCGAGTCATCTAACACCAACCGCTCCCTCCTGGATAGGAATGTTGGGGACATTTACTTCCAGATCTAAGAGACACCCTTGCCGAACAGCTTTTCTTTCTGTAAATTAGTTGTCATGAAAGTAACAATGGATGCACTCATCAGTCAAATTAAAGATCATCTCTCTGGAAGTGTGTCAAATGCAGATAAAGTATAAAGCAGCATTGTTGATAGTTTTTTAAAAATGTGAACTTAATGAATAACTTTGCTGTTAAAAATACAGCAGCCAGGGGCAATGAAGAATTCCCAGGGCTTTAAATCTACAGCCTTGGCAGACTTCTTAATGGCCTATGTTCAGGATATCCCTAGATTCCCTGACTTAAAAATAAAAATCTCAAAACCACAAAAGGTAGCATTATTATACTCTAAATACTCTTAAGAAAAGATCCTATTAGCTGATTTTTCAGAATTTGCTAAAAAATGGACTGGTGCAATTTAGTCTCTCAATAGCTTGGCCTTTAAACATAATGCAGCATTATTTATCGCTTTACATTGTACATTGGGGTAAGGAATTTAACATGCTTTACAACAAACTACAGATGGGCCAAGTACCTTTCTAAACCATTAGCCTAGCACCGGGATCAACAAACTATAGCCCTCCACCTGTTTTGTGTAGCCCATAAGCTATAAATGGTTTTTACATTTTTAAGTGGTTGGAGGGGAAAAAAAAATCAAAAGAATAATATTTTGTGATATGTGAAAATTATATGAAATTCAAATGTCAGTGTCCAGTCATTTCTACCTATTGCTTATGGCTGAGTTGAGTCATTTTGACAGAAACTGGGTAGCCTGGAAAGCCTAAAATACTATCTGGTCTTTATGAACAAGTTTGCTGACCCCTGGCCTAGCCATATGTGGTATGAGAAGGGTACAAACAGCTTAAACTTCACCCCAAGTGCCGGGGTGTCCACAGATCTTGGAAGTCTCATGACCTAGCTCTGCACACTGCCCCGTTACACTTACACACACATACACACACTTTTCCCCAATTATTGGGTTGAAGAAAGAGGGAAGTAACCAATAGCAGAGCCCACCTCCATTCTCTCTGGTTGTGGGAATATTCTGCTGGTTCCCTTTAGAGAGATGGAACAGGGGTATTTTAATCTGGGATAAAATCTACATAATAATTAGCAAGTGGTTCCTGACCTTTTAACCATGAAGGACCTCTTTTTTTTTTTTTTAAGGCTGGGTGCTGTGCTTATCATTTTTAAAATCAGTTTTACTTAAATATAATTTACATATCAAAAACCCAACCAGTTAAAGTGTACAACTCAGTGGTTTTTAGTGTATTCACAGAGTTGTGCCACCATCACCACTATTTAATTCCAGAACATTTTCATCACCGCCAACCCCCCCAAAGAAACCTTGTACCCATTAGCAGTCACTCCCCATTCTCCCTTCCTCCTGACTCCTGGCAAACGCTAATCTACTTTGTTTCTGTGAAATGTGTTTATTCTGGACCTTTCATATAAATAGATCACACAATATGTGGCCCTTTATGACTGTCTTCTCTCACTTAGCACAATGGTTTTTAAAAACCTCTTCACTTTTAACTTCACAAATTTCCAGGTTTAGAAGTATCTGATGAGGGGCGCCTGGGTGGCTCAGTTGGTTAAGCGTCTGCCTTCGGCTCAGGTCATGATCCTGGAGTCCTGGGATCGAGCCCCACGTCGGGCTTCTGGCTCAGCTGGGAGTCTGCTTCTCCCTCTGCCCCTCTCCTCTCCCTGCTTATGCTCCCTCTCTCTCCCACATAAATATTAAATCTTTTTTTTTAAAGTATCTGATGAAAATAGTCATTTCAAAGTAATGACTACAATTTCCTTTGAGTTTTTCAAAATGATAAAAAATAGCCCACAGGGCGCCTGGGTGGCTCAGTTGGTTAAGCGACTGCCTTCGGCTCAGGTCATGATCCCAGGGTCCTGGGATCGAGCCCCGCATTGGGCTCCCAGCTCAGCGGGGAGCCTGCTTCTCCCTCTGACCATCTCCCCTCTCATGCGGTTTCTCTCTCTCTCAAATAAATAAATAAATAAAATCTTTAAAAAAAAAATAGCCCATGAACCATTCTTACCATTCACAGGGATGCCGGGGAGTCTCGGCAATGCCACTCGGGGCATCACTCTGCCACCAGATGCTCATTCTGTCATTTACACAACAAATATTTATAAAGCGCCTGGTACCTGCCCAGTACTGTGCTAGACAGGCGGCGAGACAGGCCTGACTTCCAGATCTAGTTCTTCATGACCTTACTTTTCCCTAGATACTGGCTGGATCTGTCAACCCCTGAACATCTTATTGCCAACACATTGTATGTATTTTCCAGCACTTTTGTCTTTTCTGTAAAAATGATGTAATTTCTTAAGATGTTCAAAATAATTTCAGTTGCCTTCAACTCTGCAGATAGCTGAAGAAAGCTCCTGATTCTTCATTCCCTTCTTTTCCTACTTACGCGCCCTCAATTTTCTTGTCTTCCATCGTAGGACTCCTTTCTTTGATTATCACATCGAGTCCTATAGCACGCACCAAGAAACTACGCATATCCGTGGAGCATCAGACGAGCAAAAGAACGAACTTCAAACCTTGGCCATGAATGATTTTCTTTCTCAGTTCCTAGATGCCCGCCATCCTGTTATTGCTCGCTCACTAGCAAAGGCTCAGAATTTCCATTCCAGAAGTCTGTATAATCCAAGCAGCGAGAGTTAAAAATAGTGGCTTTCAGGTCACTGGGTATCAGAGGCCGATGGTATCTCTTTCCACCAATCAGGCAAGTCTCTCCCACGGACAGATCATTTAACTGTTGGACATTTGTACTTACTAACACTGCTTGATCCTAAAGGATAGAGTCCAAATCAAACACATCTGGGCATATTTAACCTGGAAAAATGCCCCCAGAAGGCCCTGTTAGCTTTGTCTTTGAAGTGCTGTCAGAGAACAGAGTAACTGCACGTGTTCTGTGCTGTGTAGAGGGGGCCAAACACGGGGAAAAGCAATAGGGAGACAGAGATTTCACGTGAGGACAAACCGGACCTGCGAAAGATGTCCCCAGATTGGGAGGGGATTCTCCTGGGAGAATGCTACTGAGCTAGCGTTCCAGGTGTGCTAGTGACATTACACAAATTTAAACGGGACGAGGTACGAAGAAATGAACCAAAGACCTTTAACTCCCAGGGATGAAAGTCTGTGCCAAGGGTGGTGGGTAAGGAGTCCAGCTGGAGGGGAGGTTTAGTTGAAAACCACCATGATGGCTCAACCCCAAAGACTGGGGTGCTTTGGAAAGTGACGAGGATGATGCCTCAGTGGCAATGGAAACATCATTGTTAAAGCCCTGATGCAGCAATTTAGCAAACAGAAAGGAAAGCATTAGTTAACATTTACAGGTAAATGTTAGAGACTTTTAACCTGTCCAGATATTTAATATTATATCCTTTTGTTAAAAAAAAAAAAAAAAAAAGATGTTTGGGCAAAAGGCCAAAAGTAGCCTTTTGGAACGAAAAAGAGAAACTACATAGTCATACCTATCATTTGAATGGTAAATACTTACTCTTTATATATAGATTCTTTCTTAAAATAGATACAGATTCTTAACATGATCAGTAGACAAGAGCTCCAGGAGAAAATTTGAAATTTAAAAACACAAGGCAGTATGTGTTTTTTACAAGAAAATCATGACCCATAGGGAGGACTCTACCTTGACATTAATTATGAAGAACACAATAATTTATTAAAATCTCAAAGCACTCTGTTGCTTTAGGCTGGAACTAATGAGAAATAGTCTTCACTTCTTGAAATGACATTGCATTTCTTGAAATTACACTGATTCAAAGTAAAAAAACTTTTTAGAAGGGGAAAAAACATGAATTGTCTCTGCTATAAACACTTTTTTAAGACTGACAAATTTTTTCTTATATGGAATACTGCTTTCTTATCATATTACAACTTCAGGGGCTCCAATGAGATTTAGTAGCAGCTAGACTATTTGAAAATCCCTAAAGCTTCAATTATGATGTTCTATTATGTGGAGATGACATTTTATCCCAAATAACCAATATGTTACATTTAAGAAATTTCGCTTTCCGTTAATTCAGTAATCTACACGTTTACCAGATTGGTAAGTAAGTTTTGTGCTAGGCATTGAGGAAAATTCAGACCCTCCACTGTACAGGTTTCAAGGACTTATTCAAAGAATTGCTTTTTAAAGAATTAGAATTTAAAGAACTGCCAAAAACTTGAAGTCTTTCTTTCTTTACTGGCATTTTATGGATTTCAGGGAACATTCAGCGGCTGTTAAAACCTGAGCAAATCAATCCCAATTTTTAAGAAGATACTGTAACCCTAAAAAGTCACCTCATAAGTTCCTTGCATAGGAAGGAATAAGGGAGGGCAAAGATGAGCACAACTAGGGACCAAGGTGACACTATTCAATTTGTCCCCTACATTGTACCTTTAAAACAGAGCTTTGTCAGGAAGTACTGGTAATCAGAGGGATGTTATTTTGAGGTCTAGCACCCCTTTGCTATATAACTCCAAAAATAAATGAACCTCTTACTCTGCTCATAAGGACTGTGCAAATAACACAAAAGTGTGTGATGTTCCTAGAAGACAGATCTTATTTTTTTTAAAGATTTTATTTATTTACTTGAGAGAGAGAGAGAGAAAGCATGAGCAGGGCGGAGGGGCAGAGGGAGAGGGAGAAGCAGACTCCCCGACGAGCAGGGAGCCCGACATGGGGCTCCATCTCAGGACACCGAGATCATGACCTGAGCCGAAGGCAGACACTTCACCGACTGAGCCACCCAGGTGCCCCAAGAAGACAGATCTTAAATAAAGTTATAATGCTCTAACTTCGGAAAGACTTTCTGGAAGAATACTAAATTAAGATAACCAGTATCATCTCCTACATGAAGGGCGATTTTAGCCTATGAAGAAATGTGTATTCGCATGTTAGAAGCAAAAACTCCTCTTATATAATCCTATAAACAAGGGAAGATCATTCTCTTGGCTCACAGAGATACAATATTTCTTCCTCCAAAGCCTTTTCTCAACATAATCTACAAATCCTTTTGGGCGCTTTTTAAACAGACTCAAGCATTTTCAAGTATTTTTGAGTACTATTTGTCATAATGAAACGAATACATTCACAAATGTTATTCTATTATTTGGGGAGTTGATCTGTATCTCAGTCTATTTTTTTTTTTTCTTGGCAAACTGTCTTATTAAAACTCATACACTCCCAAGAGCCTTTGCGGTATTTAAGCGTCACTTGAGTTTAGTGTGCTGGGATCACAGGCGCATAGAAAAGAACAAAAACACTTCAGGCCACACCTTCATCTAGAAATAGCTATACCTCCAGGCAGTTTATAAATCTCTACTCCTGAGAAAGAAAGCCTTCATTCTACACTGGCTCAGCATTCCCGGGGGATTTGTAGTACAATACCACTCAATGGCATAACTTACAGGCAAGGCCATAATGGCTGTGAATTAATGGTAACTATTGTCCAAATTTTTGAGCTCACTGTAACAATTTACATTCTGTTGCTAATAACACGAGGAAAGGGTGACAAATAAAAGTGGAATTTAAATTGTATAACTGATACAGTAATATGTCATTTTCACATGAGGTTATAGTTTATGCTTTTCTCTGGTAACCTGTAATTGGGATGTAAATATAAAATACATATTTTAACTCTTAAAGCAGTAAGATACTACTTACAGTATTTCAAACAATAATTATTTTCACCCTATTTTAATTCTAAAATAGAAAAATACATTTACATATTAAAATAAATGTAAAATATATTATTTTTACCCTGTAAATATAATTTAAGGTAAAAAAAATGTATTTTAGATAATAAAGTAATGATTCTTACCATATAATTTAAATTTTAAAAACCAACTGTATTTTCTCTTGCCTGTTTTGGAGTTCTTTAAATGTCTTAAAACCTCTACCATTAGAGAATTCAGTGAAACAAGTTAAATCAGAGGAATGTCCAGGATTGTGACAATTTCTCTATGAAACTCTCTATGCACATATAGATTTACCTCATTTTATAAAGATATTTTATTATTTATTCAATTTTATATCTGTTGAAATAATCATGATACCTAACATTAGGTGATAAACTATCAATACAAAGTAAACTAAAACCACGCTTGCGTGGTTTTGTTTTTAATTATGTGTCCTCAATTCATATAAGCTCTGTAACAGGCTGACATCTTTCTCCACTAACCACTAATTTGCAGCCATAAGGTGCAGAAGTGAATTTAAAGACATCGGTACTTATCAGAAGTGACCAGTCAGGCAGGCACCCAAACCTGCCTCATGGGAAGGGGATGCTCATCGAGTGCCTGCAACCCAGTGAGCTGACCTGAAGGCTGACATTCTCCTTCTCATCTACCTGGACCAGTAATTCTCAAACCGGGGGGTGGATTTTGCCCCCAGTGGACATTTGGCATGTCTGGAGACATTTTTGGTTGTCAGATCTTGGGCGGGTGCAGGGGTTGCTACTGAAGTCTAGTGGGTGGAGACCAGGGATGCTGCTCAACATCCTACTGAGGCACGGAAGACCCCCACAAAGAACTATCTCACCCCAGATGTCAATAGTGCCAAGGCTGAGGAACCCTGACCTGGAAGAATCTAGATTGGGTATCGGGGAATATTCAGGATGCAAGTCCACAGAGCCTGGGAAGGTGTGTTGTGTTTATACACCACCTGTGTGTATATTGACAACGGAGCTGGATCACGCCTCTGTTTAACTCTTGCAAATGCAAAGGCAAGGGACTATGTTTGGGGGAAGAGAAAGAACGTTTAAATAGTCGGCAATTCTTCACCCGGGATTAAATGTATCTATTCCCCAAAGTAAATATGCATGAAGTGTGGGTCTGTGGTGTCTCGAGGAAGTACCAATTCTGGGTTTCTCAGAGTATAAATCGAAGGCCAATCTAACGTTGAAAGATCTATTTTACACAACACTGCTCCTTTATTGCTTCTCAGTATTTTAGCCAGGGCTCAACTGAAGGGCCAGCAATCACGGGGAAATTTGACAATTCAGCCGTGCACCAAGATAGGCCCATGTGGGTGTGAGAATTTTACCGGGGAGGTACTGAATACAGCCTCATTGGATTAGGAATTATTTCTTCACCTTTTAAAAACCAATACGAATGAGATACCACTGCATACCCGCCAGAATGGCCAAAATAAAAACAGGGACACCACGGATGCTGGGGAGGATGCAGAGAGACTGGACCACTGACGCATCGCCGGTGGGAACGTACGGTGGTTCGGCCACCCTGGGAAGCTGTTTGGTGGTGCAGTACAAAATTTAACATGCACTTAGCCCATGACCCAGCAACCACACTTTCCATCACAAAGAAATGGAAATTTATGGTCACACAACATCCTGTACACTGATGTTCACAGCAGATTTATCTGTAATAGCCCCAAACGGGAAACAGCCCAAAAGTCCTTCAACAGGTGCACGGTTAAACTGTGGTGCATCCATACCATGGAATACTACTCAGTAATGAAAAAGATCAAACTGGCAAGACATGCAACAACTTGGGCGAACCTCCAGACAATTATGCTGAGTAAAAAATGCCAATCTCAAAAGGTCACATACTGTATGATTACATTTATATAACAGTCTTGAAGTGACGAAATTATAGAGATGGAGAACAGATTACTGGTTGCCACGAGTTAAGGATAGGGGGACAGGGGTGGGTGAAGGGTACATGGGACCTCCTTATACATTGTTTTGCAACTTCCTAAGAATCTATAATTATTTCAAAATAGAAAATTTTTTTAAAAACCACATTTCTAGGGGTGCCTGGGTGGCTCAGTTGGTTAAGCATCTGCCTTCGGCTCAGGTCACGATCTCAAGGTCCTGGGATCGAGCCCCACGTCAGGGTCCCTGCTTGGCGGGGAGTCTGCTTCTCCCTTTCCCTCTGCCCCTCCCCCTC
Organism: Halichoerus grypus; assembly: GCF_964656455.1. Classification (NCBI taxonomy): domain Eukaryota; kingdom Metazoa; phylum Chordata; class Mammalia; order Carnivora; family Phocidae; genus Halichoerus; species Halichoerus grypus. The sequence goes on along the minus strand of NC_135727.1, from coordinate 124,859,681 downwards.
CCCCTGCTCATGCTCACTCACTCTCTCTCTTTCTCATATAAATAAACCTTTAAAAACACACACACACATTTCTACACTAACAGAGCCCTGGGAAACAAGAGCATCCAAATGGCCACATTCACAGTTTAGGGTTGGTCATGGTTAGTTCTTAGCTCTCGGTATGCCAACCCTATGGACCTCCAAAATACATCCTTTACCAATTCTATCTTTTGTATTTACTGCTCTGCTTAGTCATTTTGTTTTTGCTTGAAAGACATAAACACATAAACACGAGTATAATTGTAATTTCAGTTCCGAGTAGAGTTTTAAACAGAAGGTGTGTAATACTGTAAAATCACGGAACCACTGTAAAGAATAAAACAGATGAAGAAGGAATGCTTTCTTGGATTATGTTATATGACAAAGACTCCTTCCTTAATCAAGCTTTAGTCGGGTTCCCTCAGTCCTCCTCTTGACTAGGTCTCGACCTTGCCTCTATCCTTGCTGGGCCCCCACAGCCCAATGTTAGTGAGAATCCTGTTAGGTCAACTCAGCGAGAATCCCCCACTCTTGATATCTGGTCACCCTGGCCTGCCTTCAGGAAGAATCCTGTTAAGTTGGTGTAATAAGAATCCCCCTACCCTGATGTCTCCTCTTAATAGGTTTCCATCATGCTATAAATTTCTAGCTGTGGGGGTTGAGTCAGATGTCTCTCCCCTGTTGCTATCATGATAGTCCTGAATAAAGTCTTCCTTATGGTTTCAACAAGGGTCAGAATTTTTCCTTCGCCACATGAAATCTAGTGGTAAATGATCATGTCCATCAATGAGATTTGGTATTGTTTTAGCATATAAGGAGAACTTGTCCTATAAAGGTATACTTTTTAGCAACAAATTACAGTTTTCTCACACTTTACAGGGATTATTACACCCATGTAGGACATCACTCCACTGTGCGTGTGTGTGTGTGTGTGTGTATGCATGCCTCTGTATGGGTGGGTGTGTATTCATTCAGAAGCTAACAAGTGGAAATGCCCATAAAACCCAGACTTCCCTGAAATCTTGTTTCCAGAAAAAGAAAAGGTAACCTAACATTTCTTATATGCTTGATATATAACCAGTACTCCAAGCGCTTTATATTTCATTTTTCATATGTAGTTCTTCATTTACTCATTCCATAAACCCTATTAGTTGGTGACAGTATTTTCATGCACAGGTTTAGAAAGCTTAAGGAAATCAACCCAAGGTCAAAGAGCTAGCAAGTGGCATATCGGGGTCCTCACCCAAGGGTCTCCGAGATTGTGCTTCCAAATCTACTGCCTGGAGTGATTCTCTTAACTAAATAGTAGTTTTATCACTGTCAAAATAATGTGAAACATCATTGTACGAGACCTGGTGATTTCGTGTTTGTTTTTTTTTTTTAAAGAAAGATGCCTTGGTTCAAATGAAATCTTAATCAGAAGCCCAACGTTTTGGAAGAGCAGAAAAACAGAAGAAAACACCTGAGCTTTTCTTGTTGGAACGGCAGGGAACCAGAGGACGGCTCTCACTCCCTCCTCTCTTTCCTCTTGCTGTGTCCGGGCAAAACCGCTCTCCTCCCAGCCCAAGCATCTCTGCGGAAGTCTTAGGGTTCTGAGGAGCGAAGGTGCAAAGACATGTCACGGGACTCCTACCAGCTCAGGAGACTGTGCATGGAGCCCTTGCACCTCGCACGTCTATGAGCAGAGGCACCAGCACCAGTGGCCTTTGTTCAGTCTACCTTTTCTGTCTAGGGAACCATACTGTGTCTCCCCAGAGAGCAATGGATAGCTGTACTCACTGTCCATTTTAAGAGATTCAGGTTCGCTCCGCTCAGGATCCACACCCGCAGGGCAAATCTACCTACCACCTACACAGCATCCAGCAGGGGCTGCTCTGGGCTACCCTGCGGGGCTTGGGGCTGGCAAGGAGACCTAGCGTGAACCTGAAGCTCATGCCGCTTGCTGGGCAGTGAGTGATAAGGACCTTTGTCTCTGACCCAGGGGTCTCATGTCTTCTGCCAACAGCCAAGAAAACAGTGGCAGGCTAACCCGTTAGCCAGCCAGTAGGGCAAAGCCTCAGACCCTGCACAAGCCTTGACAACCACCACTCTCTAACTTACTTAACACACACAGAGTATGTACTCTGTATGAGGTGTTATTCTAAGTGAGAGACAAATACTAACTCACTTAATCTTCATAATAACCCTGTAAGAGAGGTAATGTGACTATTATTTCCATTTTACTGGGGAGGTAACCGCAATCATCATGATTAAGTAGCTGGATCATTCCCATAAAATGGTAAGTACTTGCTGTGCATATTTATAAGCACTGAATGGTTTTCCTTATGAGAAGAAAGACTATACACTGACACTTCAGACCCATGCAACTCTTCCCTTCTGGTTGGAGCCCAGTCTTCATGAAGGCGGATACAGAACCACCCCAAGGGGCAGAAATATTAAAAACCACTCTTATAATTGATGTGCCCTGACATCTGCTATTTCAGAGGAAAAGTGGAGACTACTGCCTTAAAGACTTTTCCAGGGTCTTGAGTATTTAAAGTGGAACCTCTTACTTCCTTGGAAAATGGTCATAATTCCAACAAACTGAGTACTAACAACATGAGCGTCCTCCCAGAATTAGACCTTCAGTAGCAAGCTTTCAACACTTCGGAGGTTATTTGTGTCTTATTTTTTTTTAAAGATTTTATTTATTTATTTGACAGAGAGAGACACAGCGAGAGAGGGAAGAGAAGCAGGGGGAGGAAAGGGAGAGGGAGAAGCAGGCCTCCCGCTGAGCAGGGAGCCTGACCTGGGGCTCAGGACCCTGGGATCATAACCTGAGCCGAAGGCAGACGCTTAACGACTGAGCCACCCAGGCGCCCTATTTGTGTTTTATAAAGCTCAGGCATTTGACATTGCTGGCCAGAGAGCAGAAGACAGAGTGATAAACAGGCCCAGAAATCTGGACTCTGGCATGAGTGTCTGCTGGGAGCCAGCTCCACCTTCATTCATATAAAATCTTTAGAAATTAGCTACTTTATGACAGGAGTCCCCTTCGGATGATTTCCAACATACTTGGGGACAGTCAACAAGATGTATCCCTCCGGTGAATGGTTATTATAAAGACAGATGGACTAAAAAATGAGTATCAAGAACAATCCAAAATGAAGGATGCGAACAGACGCTGCACACGAAATGCTAATGGCTGTCAAATACATGCAAAGACGCCCAACATCATTCAGAAGAGAAATGGAAAGCTACACAGCGATCCCTCTCCTCATGTATCAAGTAGGCAAAGATGTAGAAGTTGGACAATGCACTCTCTTGGCGAAGCTCTAGAGAAGCACTCGCACACACTGGGGAGGCAATTTTACTTATTTACCAAAATCAGAAACCGCATAGGCACCCTTTGACCCAGCAATCCCACTTCTGAGGAATCATAATACAGGCACACCTGCCCCTCACAAACTGATGAATGTTCGAGGCTTTTCTATGCACAGCGTTTTAATGGCAAAAGATTGGCTATAACCCACGTGATCAGTAGGGAAAGGGTCAAATAAATTATGGTACGTTGTCAAGATGGAAGGCTACGCAGTTGTTCAAGAAAAGGAGGGCAGCTCTGCGCACCGTTATGGAAAGATCTCCAGGGTAAAGCAGGGGATAAAAGGGTGCAAGTAGCGTATGGGAAAGGCCTCGATTTATGTAAGAGGAGGGAAAAATACTCGTGTCTGCCTACGAGAATCAGAAAAAATGCTGGGAGTCTACCATCAATCCCAAGAAATGGGTATCGCGCTCAGAGACATTGTGCTTCCCATCTTCGGGCAGCTTAGGAATGACAATGTTTATATACCCATTAGGGACTTCAGGAATCCTCCAACGAAGTTTTTCTTCAAGATGCCAGGATTTAAAGTAACATAAGGATAAGACAGACACTCTGATATTCTGAGTTGATGGTTTCAAACAACGTCTGAAGCCCGCCCCCCACCCCCACCCGGGAATCACAGGTAGGACTTGGGCCTAGGCCAGTGACTTTCAGACTGTTTCTTTGAATGATCCACAGCTAATCAGCAGTTTACCTGGCTAAAATTCGGTAGGTTTGGTAGTGCTTTGAAGGGGACGCTCCCTTCTTGGGTTTTCTGCATTCAGACAGGATTTGCAGGGGAGCTAACAACAAAGGGATTTAATTAGAAAACAAGAGCTTACTGTCAGTGGCTTTTTGAAGAGGAACCATGAATACATATTCTTGTGGGCTTTTGCCTGATTACATTTGTTAATAAGGAATGCCAAAACATGTGCACCAAAAACCGTTCAAGGTCTTTTGGTAGCAAATTATACTTGTAAATTTGATGTAAGTTGATCACTGGAAGAACTCACACTCTTTGAAGATTTGAATTCATAAATGTATGAAAGAATTAAGTGGTTCTTTCCCCTAGTGATATAAAGTATTAAATGGCAGGGAAAAAAATGTGTTTGAAATCAACGGAGGAAATAATTCATTTTGAAAATTATCCCATAAAAATGTTAAATAGGAAAAATATGCCAGGCCAGTTTCTACTGGATAAAGAAAGTAGAAATATGCAATGGGCAAACTTAATGATGATGGGCTGGGCAATGTCCCATCAAGCGCTTTGTCTTCTGTAATGTTTTTGTTATTCCACTATGGCAGTCTTAGGCACAGTAATCTATTCCATCCCCAAAGGACAAAGAAAGGGAGACTAATTCTGATCAGCAGAAAACTGGCTGGCCTTTGGAGCCTTCAAGAGGGCAGTGGCTCTTGATCAAGGAGAAATGAATGTCTTTGAAGACTGCATCTTAGATTGTTTTGTTAATACATAAAATTCTCTCTTTATCATGCAGAAGACTCATTTCAAAAGGAAACTGCAAGTCAATGAGGATTAGTTTGGCTTCTTGGAGGTCAGAACTAAATCTACAAAACGAATAAAAAGCTGCTGAAATAAACAAGAATGTGAAATTGCTCATCCGCGGGGATGATGTAACTAATACTGACATAATTTCCAAGCAGAAAAGCAAAACTAGGTCAAAGCATGTTGGCCTAACATAATAAGCATTTTTGCTCCCAGAATTTTACCATGTAGGCTGTGTCTGCAGGCATTAATGTCTTCTGTTATCAATGTTCGGGGCTGTCACAAACAATTCATGTCTTATCACTCTTTGTTAGTTAAACCAAAACAATGTAGTTTACATGTGAACTATTCCATTCTGACAGCTGAAATGTTAGAAAGGGGAAATGTTAAAAATATTCAGGAAGTGTCTCCTCCAGGCTGAGAAGCACTGATCACTAAATATTCATTATTTAATAGTCTCCTATCACGGTTCTTCTACACTCAGAAATGTCTCTCACTCAGTTATCATGACTTTTATTCCTTCTTTCACTCAGAGCCACATAGAAAGGGCAGCAGCATCCGTATCTCTTTAGAAATCCTCTTTAAACCTTGACCAATGAAAAAAACCTCCACTGAGTCCCTCAGTGAGTAACCAATTTTTCTATTCTGCTTTCCCCAGATGCTGAGTAGAAGGACTCATCCTTGCTTCACCCTTCTATTTGCTCCATTTCATTTTCCTGCACTATTTCCACAAAGCAACCCTGATCAATTCGCAGAAAAAAGGACTCCCCTCACTCCTACAACTTTCTTCTGTGTAAACATAATCCTCTAAAGGTTTTACTCTCTGACATGTTCCCACTTATCTAAAATCAGAGCAGAGAATATGTAGACAAAAGTAGCACAAAATCCAAAGATAAGGCTATGTGACCATTTGAATTTTTCAGACGGTATTTGCTCCTAAAGGGGTACAGTCCTTCCTGATTCTTGACTCGCCAGAAACCATCGACCCACTGGAACTGTCTTGGCATTTATTAGCACATTAAATTAGACGGTAAAAAAAAAAAGAAAAATTAGACCGTGATCCCCAAACACCCAAATTATATCTTATCAGAAGGCATGTGGTGTATGTAGTCAAAAGGCAGTAAGATGGGGAGTCGAGAAGACTCAGGTTCTAGAAGTAAACTTGCTCATACCTTTGCTCCCTGATGGAGGGTAAAGCATCCCTCCGAGTGAAAATTTCAACCCACACTTGCTACGCTTTTAACCAGTACTCTTTGTGTCTCCTAAATAAATAGATTTCTAGTATTGGGGGATGCTTTCCATTTCTGTTTCTTTATCTGGCCATTCATCTAGGTATTGGCAACTGAGCAGGGCATTCAACAAACAGTGCTTGTCCACAAACAGCTCCTTTCCTCTGAATTTTTGGGGAAGGCCACTTCAAAATACATACAACTAAAGCCACATTCGGCCACTTGACATATGACAGACAACACAGTCTACTGCGTGGGCCCTTTGAAAATGTATTCGTCCCGTTGTCTCCATAAACCAGTAAATGTCTCAGAAATTTCTATTTCATCATTTTAACCATAACTCTCAGTCTGTCACACCCAGAAGCAGTGAAAATCCTTTGTCCAGCATATGTCTTGAATTTTGTAGAGAAAATGTGGCTCCCATATGCGCAGAATAGAGCAGAAGACTTCGGTCTTCTCTCAGAAACATTCTCCCAGTTGCTGAGAGACCTTGGGCATGCCCCTCACCTGGCAAAATAAACCAACTGCACATGGGCCAAAGGCCTAACACGCCACGTTGGGCTCAATGAGAGCAAGAAGGAGATTCCATTGTTGCTTTTAGGCTTTGAGCTATGGGAGGACAGATCCCATTTCGTAAGCAGTTCTGCAGCCCCATCACGGAGGGGATAAGCTACGCTGCCTGCCATGTTCCCGGCTCTGTCTACACCCAGAACACAACTGCACGGGCTACATGGTCAAGTAACAGCGAACTCCTCTGGTTTTTCTCTAATGTCAATCCATTCAGTCCTTGCTATTCCCCAACCTTTCTAACAACCCTTTCTTCCTCTTGAAAATGCTTCCTGGATCCCTGCTCGGCGGGATGCCTGCTTCTCCCTCTCCCTCTCCCCCTGCTTGTGTTCCCTCTCTCGCTGTGTCTCTCTCTGTCAAGTAAGTAAATAAAATCTTTTAAAAAAATTTTAAAAATTTAAAAAAAAGAAAATGCTTCCTGGAAAATGCTCTTTCCTGCTAAAATTCATCTAGCGTGCGCCCATAAAATATGTAATGATTCTTCTTGTGTGCCAGGCACTGTGCCTGGGCCCGGGGATTTAAAGGTAATTAAGATGTAACTCTTGCTCTTGAATAACTCAGTCCCAAGATAGGCAGACAAATGATTAACTGGAAATATACGTACCATTTCCAATACGTGTGTGGATAAGAGGAAGCGCCAGCTTTTTTCTTTCCATTTATTCTAATCCAATAGACAGCGCTCAGCTTATGAAGAGCATCCTTACAAACAACCCAAACCCACAAGTACCATCACTCCCCTCAATTGGCCCCTTGTGCTTTCCTGGCTGTCACTCACAAAGACCTCGGTGAGTCCCCAAGTTGAGGCAGGATGCCAAGAAAAGAACAAGTGAAGAGGTCGGACCCACGGGTGGACATACCAGCAAGTCCCATCTGCCAAAGGCATGACCCTGCCCACAAATGTCCCGGAAAGGGCAAACCCGATTTTTGCAGATCCAGGCTCTACCGCCTGCTTTTTCTCCAAGGTAGGGTTCATCCTGAGGTTTGAAGGGCTAAGCGTCATGAGCTTCAGCTCATACATACTGCTTCTCCCCCAACACCTGCCAGAGACCATTGTCTAGAGGAAGTAGGAGTGTGGTTTGGAGGTGGGGCAGGGCAGGAGGGAAAACTGGGCAATTACAGAAACTCAACTCACTGTATATTTGGATAGGGAGTCCCAGTGAGACCCAGAAGGTATCAGAAGGATGGAGAAAGAAAGGTGCGAACTAGTGTAAACTTTTCCTACTTCAGATATTGCCAAGACTGGCCTATTACCCAAAGTATGGTAACTCTTTCTCCTTCTGTGGTTCCATCCTGTGTAACATGGAGGCATGTCCTCAAAACTCAGAACTGAATCTGACATTAATCAGATTGGTTATTTTTTAAGATAGTGAGTTCTGGAAATGGAATCATTTCTCATTGGAAAACCTCCTGGGTTTCAAACAACAAACTCTTAGAGCATAAAGCCTTCCTGGATTGGGGACTGCTTTGGAGTTAATTTTCTCTATTGATAAAAATTGGTTAGGGACCCCTGGGTGGCTCGGTCAGTTAAGCGTCTGCCTTCGTCTCAGGTCATGATCCCAGGGGCCTGGGCTCGAGCCCCACATTGGGCTCCCTGCTCAGCGGGGAGTCTGCTTCTCCCTCTCCCTCTGCCTTTCCCTCTGCTTGTGCTCTCTCTCTCTCTGTCAAATAAATAAATAAAATCTTTTAAAAAAAAGAAATAAATTAAAAAAATAAAAATTGGTTATATTACTACTTAATAATTATGATAAATGTATTTTAACTAGGAACTCATAACTTTCTACAAATGGATATGTAGCTAAAAATTCACTAAACTTCACAAATACAAATCATTTGTCAAGTCTCCTAAGGTCAAGAAAGCTTTGGCTACCAATTTATCACGTAGATTCTTATCCATACAAATGTAGTTATTAATAAGCAGGCATTCTGCCCATGAATAACTTACATTGTGCTTCAGGCACAATAAACTATATATCAGATCAAAAGTCTTTTGAGGGCAGGGATCATATTAAAATCATGTCTGTAGCCCAAAAAGGCATATAATAACCATTTAAAAAACCTTAAATGAACGGACTACTGGATATATTCCTTCTGTAAGTACTCAGCAAATGTCCTTGAATAATGTAAGGAATGAAGGACAGCCTCTGTATTATACTCATCATAAACAGTTGACTGTATATAAAACCTTCAAATCCATTTGCATTACAAATGATCAGTACATCTCTTTTTGTTTGTTTGTTTGCCTTTTTAAGCCAAAACTTCTTTTATAGCACAAAGCAGGTAAGTTCTTAGTTTTGTTTGTTTGCTTTGCTTTGTTTTATTCTAGGAAAGTCCTCTCTCAACATTTTTTTTTCAGTGTCTCAATTTTCTGACCTTTCTGGAGGCCATTAACCATCCTAATCTGTGTGGTATTTTCCTCCAGGAGGGGAAAAAAGGTCTTGTGGATCCAGAAGGGTCCCTAATATTTTGTCCTTTCATTTAAAGAAATTTCTAGAACATACCAGCTTATAAAACTAGGTAAGCAACCTTCTAGAACAAAACCCCCGAGATGAGTTTCATGTGAAATAAAAGGAGTTGATAATGAGCCAGAAAGAATCATGTTGATAAAACTGTCCCATTTCTAAATGGGAGATTAGATTCCTGTTTGACCTGGCTTTGTAGCCCTTTCTTTAATCACAGCGTATCTGATATTCTCTTCCTTGAATGAACTCATTTTCATCGTGGCTTTGGTCACAAGATTAAAGAATCGCTAACTAATTGTTCCAAGTAAGCAGAACAATTCTCCCGGCCTCCGATCCGGCTCCCAGCAGCGGCGTCCGCTGCCCAGCCTTCCATCATAGACACTTCAAGCCTGACCTCTGCAGGTGGCTAGCTGAAATGCACACCGCCCAATCAGATTCGGGTCTTTCTTTTTAAAATCCCACCAAGTTCTGAAAATGCAAACATTCACACTAAGTATAACAGGGAGATTGATCATGTGTTGGCTTTCCCTTTCGTTTCATAAGTTGCTTTTTGGAAGTAGCCACCGTTTGACTGAAAAACATTTAAATTTCATCTGCAAAATACACTGGTCGTGGCTAACCATGGATTCTCTTTGCCTTATCGAAAAAAATCCAAATGATTCGGATGAACTGGGATCCTCAGATCACGCGGGTTAAAAATGTCCTTATCGGCCCCACCTTTTTCTAATCAAATTACTCTTTGTCCAGTGACCAAATCCCTCCCCTACTTCACGAAACACTGCAGTCCAGGTTGCCATAGCTACCTTGGATGTCTATTTACCACACAAGGGATCAAAGCCAGGAGACATCCACATACACACTTAGCCTTAAAACTTGCTGGAATGTCTGCGGATAACATGCACCTACCAGTTAAAGGATTTGCCCACAGCCTAAGGGGTCCCCAGCCAAGCAAACTAAGAACGCATGTCATAACGAATGGCAAGGAAAAGCCAACTTGAATATTTCAAAATGACCAATAAGAATCTTGAATCTGACAGCAAGTCTTGTGATTCTAACATTCCCTGCAAAGGAGAGATAGCAGGGAAGACACGAACATCTGAAGACGCTGGACCTCCACACCGACCTCCAAACCATGTGCAAAAACTTGAAACAGCTGTTGAAAGGGAACATTTCTCAGATACCTATTTTAAATTCCGGCTGGGTACAGTATCTTCCTATCTCAATGTTGGGACAAATGAGAACAGAAATGCCTTTTCAACTTTTATAGGCTTGACTTTCAAATGGAGGAAACCGTAAAACATACTTGGGATACTAACGTGTTGGTTACAGAATCGTAAGAAAAAGGGATGCTGTGGAGAGTCCTGTTTTAAGCCCTATCACTTCGAATTCCAAGCCTCGGGCGCACAGGTAGCCTGCCTTTCGGAGTGGGTAGGAATCCTCCTCAGAATTGCACCTAAGCTGCTGCCTATCTTTATACTTGGCCCGTTCTCTGCCTTCACCTCACCATTTGCTCAATGAGGATCAAACTGCCACCTCGTTCTCTCCTGGGGATGTGACAGAAAATAAACAGCTCATGTTCCTAAAGGACTTTCTAATCCTCAAAGGAAAGATTAATACAAAGACATTCATTATTAAACCAGATGTCCTTGGGCATTTTAATTCCAATCCGAAGAATGCAAAACAGGCCAGTCACAGCTTCCTTGTAATAGCACCATGCTAGCCTTGCAGGAATTGAGCAGCTGCTTAAAGCTCTGGCTAACTACCTCCTTTTCCCCCTTCACACTCTAAGGCACAAGGCGATGATCTGTCTTAGTCTATCGCAGATAAGAGTGTGCGCCTTCTTCCCTTGGAGTGTTTTGGGAAGTCATCAGGATATTAAAAACGCAAAATAGGTCTGGTAGGCAGTTTTGTCTGGAGAAGCTGCTCTTTTTTCTTTCTAGCTTGAGACGGAATTATTTGTTCTTCTGCACAGGGACAATGAGCGGTGCGCTATTTGGGGAGGATATGTGCAGTTGTGAGAATGCCACAGGCAAACCTGTTGTTTTTGGCTGGGCCTCCCCAACAGGTGGCCATGCCTTTCCTTTCGCCTGGGAACAGAGCAAATTCCTTCTCAAGGAAGTTTCAGGAAAGTTTCCCATTTATGATCAGAGTGCGGAGAAAGATTGGCACACGCTTTGAAATTACTGCCTGATAAAGGCAAATCAGGTTTACACTTTTCTTTTGTCCTCACTCAGCGTGACCTTAGGAACCCTCAAATAATATTAACCTTCTATGCGTTTTTTCTTTTTTTTCCTGCCACCCTGGCAGAGAGCAAAACCCCTCTGAATCTCCTCTCCAGGCAGGCAGCTTTCTCATTCTGCTGGCGGCTCCTGGCTACCTGATACACCTAGTACGTGGCAGGGGTCTCTTGGCTGCCACACCATTGTTCCGCATTGTGCAGCCCTGGGGACGGATCACTCCTCGGCGAGGAGATTGGATTTCTTTGCCGAGCTGATGACACACGGACCTGTTTGATAGTTAACGCTGCGAATCCGGCCGGGGCTGCCGGGCTGGGGTGGCAGATCGGCTGGTGGGTGCGATTCACCCAGCCTGGACGCAGCACTTTGCCCCAAGAGAAACTCAAAAAAAGTTAGGCTTAATCCACACCAGTAACTCCACCACCTCATCCCCTCCACAGCTGCTGTGGAACAAGGTGTGAGATGCCTGAAACGCTGGACTGCCCCCTATTCTTTGGATGAGCAATGACTCTCCCCCTCTCCCCCCCTTCCGCCTACCCACAGCCCCCCACACACTCGGAACAGGCCAAAAAATTACGAGACACACAGAGTCAGAGGGTTAAAAAGTCGTTCATTCACTGAATGACAAAGGAGTTATTACATGGGTACCCTTAAAACTTCAATACCGGGCTGAATTCCAATTCACTCGAATGCCACGACACGCCAGGCATGGGGGAAATCATGCCAAGACGGACAGCATGCCTCTGGCATCAGGCTCCGGGAGTGCCACCATCCCACAGGGATTGTGTGGGAACAGGGATTCTGAAAACTGAGCTCAGACACCACCAAGGAGAGGACAGGTGGCCCCGCACAGGATCAAATGACTTCTTTGTTCCAGCTAAGGACCTTTGTCAAAATTGTTTTGCGCTCCTCTTTTTCCTTTTAGATCCTTTCCATTTGGGCTTCTTGCTCCTTCTCCCCCACCCATCCGACTGCTCGGCATAAAAAGAATGGGGTCGCTTGTGGGTTTGCAGAACTGAAAAAACTCAGCCTCGGCCCCAATGTCCAGCAAGGCAAGGGCAATTCATTGAAAACACACACCGCACTTGCTTGTCTAAATGGGCTTTTCCGCACTCACAGCAACTTGCCAACCACGCTTGCTTAGGGAGCAATCAGCAGAGGGTCCCGGCGCCCGTCTGTTGGGGGGGCAGGGGGAGCTCTGCACCACCTCCCGAGGCGGCAGGAAACGGACAGAAAGTTCTAAACCCCTCACCCTGGCCCCAAAAGGGAAAGTTTGCTTCCTATGCAAATCACCTCCCTCAAAGAGCTCGGGGTGGTGGGTGCTGAACCCATTTAGAAAAAAAAAGTGAAGAGCTTTTTTGGTGGTAGCACAGATGCTAACTTTTCCCACCCAGATTCATTGAGAGCTGGCAAAAGCAATTAACACTCCTCTGGTAATTCTCTGCCCTTGCCAGCCTCCCAGCATGTTTTTCCAATCTTGTCTTCCCTTTCTATGAGTAGTGATCTTGATATTTATATATTGACATAAGAGTCTTCCATAAGTTTGAATAAGTTGTATATTGCACCCTTTTTTTGGCTTCATACACCCACTTTTTTCTTTTCCTTTCTTACTAGTAAAGCTATAAACCTCTCTGCCTGGGCTGATAAGGAATTTTATCATTCTGCCCCGAAGCCACGGAAGAAGCTGCCCGCTTAGAATTCCTTTCAAAGACTCATTTTAAGTCATCCCGAGCCTTTCTCAGCTCAGTGCTTCAGGGTTGTCTTCTCACGTCCAGAAGCAACACAGTTTCAAAACCGCTAGAACAGAAAAATAAATCTGCATTTTTCTGGAAGGACTGTCTGTGCTCACTTCAGGCTGGTTCCGCCTTCTCAGCCATAAACACAGTTAAGTGCTCAGGATGAGAAGCCAAAATGAGATCAGACGCCCCGTGTAATTCTTTTTCAGGATATTCAGTTATCTTTAGTCTAATCCAAAGCATAGGATAGAGGCTAAAAGCCTGAGATGAATCCTGCACAATACATTCCAGCGACTGCAAACTGGAATTGATTTACATATTCTACAACCCGCTTTTAAGCCCTTTACAATGACTGGCTGACATCACCAATCACAATTAGAGGCAAAGTGGGGAAGGGGGTAGAGGGGTGGGGGGGGCCCTCAGAAAATCGGCTTCTTCGGTTCCCTTAGGAAAATGCAGCCCCGTCTTTACGCCAAACGGACGGAGGTGCACGGCATCTGCCAAGCCGGCAAGCTCTCCGCAGTGCCATCGCAGGGGTCCCAGGCTGCACCCTCCCTCTCCACACGCCTGTGCAGCCCCTGGTGCTTACCTGCCTCATGTTTAGAATTCCATGACCCATCCGGCAGGGAGCGAGCTGCCTCGAAGCCCACGCCGCGCTCTTCAGAGGGGAAGCACCAAACCCAACAAGAAGCCCGCGAGACAAAAGCAACTCAGTGAGATCCACAGGCAGCAAAGAGCACGTTTTCTTCCTTTTCCTTTGATCTGTTGCTACACGCACTCTGCCCAAGACAATGTCAAGTTTCTCCAGCTTTTCTTCCCAGCCTATGAAAAGTCGGGCTCCGGGAAGCGAGGACCGCCTGGCTCTTATTTCAAATCGGGTCTCAGAGACGTCGTAGGTGGCTGCCTCGGGCCCCGGAGGAGCCCCGCCAATCAGGAAGAAGGGGTGGGTCCTGGGAGCCCGAAAGCCTGCCTCCGCCAGGATTAGAGAGCTTGCAGGATTTAAATGGCTGGAAGCAGCTGGAAACACTGCTCCCAAAGTAAGGGATGAGTTCTAGTCTTATCTCGCTGCTCGGGTCTGCTCAGAGCCTAACTGACTAGCGTCGGGCCTTAAGGCCTTTGTCTTTTAGGAGCGCCCTAAAAGCACGAAAGCATTTGGAAGGGGCACGACTATTTCAGCCAGGAAAGGGCAACATTCAGGACCCGACCATCTTTTTGAAAAGGGTATCTAGCCCCGAAGTCCTACTTCGGCAAAGCCGCTGGGGAGGAAACCAAATTGTTATGCAGAACACCTTGGGAGGAGGGTGGCACCCACCTCATTTCCATATAGATGAACTGTATATCCAGGCTAAAAACAAAACAAAACAAAACAAAACAAATCTAAATGGGAACTTGCACACAAATCTATTGAAACACAACAGATGACCAAGAATCTTTATCCGTTGAGGGCCCAAGGCATAATTTCAGATAATACTGTTATTAGAAAAAGAAACACGGATGTTTCGTCAAGAAGACCATTTCTAAGGTAAGCCTATCTACCTTTCACCACGGCTCACCTTACCAACAGAGCGGATCCGGTGAACTTATGAGCAGGGACTAGCTGGCCATCATCTCAGTAGGATGGGAGGAAAGCTAGCTGGCTTCTTATAAACTTAAACCCAAACTTAAAAAGAATTCCCAAAGTGGGTTTTCTTGACTCCACATAAACAGCGACTTTATTTGACTCTTAGCCAGTGTGATTTCAATGCAAATCTACCTTTGGATTTCAAAAAAAAGGGCAAGGCGAGCAAAGACGACTTTGTGTAGCACCTGTGCTATATTTTGTTTCCCAAAGAAGTGGCCAAAATTTTGTGAGGCTAATTCAGTGAATATTTTTAAATTCTTGTATGAGAGGCAAAAATAACAAGTTAGCAGATAATGAATGGGCAGTTTCAAGAGTGTCATCTACATGGGCGTAGTAGTTACGAACTCTGTCCCGTTCTCTGAAAACTCAGCAGCCCAATATCTGGACCCGGAGGTCCACAACCCCCCACCAACCCCCCACCTTAGTAGGCGAAGGGCCCACCTGGTGACTCAAGCTGACTTGTACTTATTTCGGAGCCCTTCATTATGACCTAGACCAACCTCAGCACTATTGCCCTTTGGGGTCGGATCATTCTCCGCGGAGGGTGCTGTGTTGTACGTTGTGGGATGTTGAGCAGCACCCCGGGCTCGGCCCACTAGATGCCCGTGGCTTTCTCACAGCCATGACAATCAATAATAGCCAATTACCAAATGTCCTCTGGGGGGGGGGTAAAATCACGCCAGACTGAGAACCATGGATGTACCAGCTCTGAAATATTGGTTCTCAAGCTACAGTGTGCAAGAAAACTTCTGGGGAGACTGTTAAGAATGCAAATCCCAAAACCCCTGCTCTTGTTCCAAGAGAATCTGATTTGTTGGTTTGAGGAGGAGCCTGGGAATCCGCATTTTTGCCCCCCCAAAGGACTCTGATTCACTTTGAGATATACTGCACCTGTTCCTGCCCTAGGTATGCCCTCAGCCCCAGGACACAGGGAGCTACCCAGAGCTGCTGCCATTCAGTATCACTTGAGTTAAATCCCAAGGTGCATCTCATTTCTCACCTTCAACAGAAGCTTCTCACAACTGCGCTTGCCTTCTGCGGTCATCATCTCAAAGGTAAACGTGAGCTGGGATTTCCTCTCGCCATCACTGTGCCCTTTCCAAGTTTCAGCCATCCTTCTTCTCCTTTAGCCCACTCCCCTACCATCCTACAAGGTCACATGTCACATGTTCTTCTGTGCGTTCCCCAACACCCAAGACAAATTGATCCCTTCCCTCTAAGCTCATAAAGCAGTTCATAGACACCTGGTGGTGTGCTGGTAAATGTTTAACAACCAGCTCTCAGAAAAAAAAAAAAAAAAAGCCAAGATTTGTAGTAGCCTTTGCCAGTTTCCATGCTGTAAATACTCCCTCCTTTCCCACCCTGTGTTCAAGGCACTGAACACAGAGTTGGAAAGAGTGGTGCCGAATCAGGAGATGGTAAGCACCAGCTTGAGCCAACCATGATACACCTCTCCTGTCACTTCCATGGGATACTGTCATCCTCCGCTCTCGAGTCTCTCTCTCTCCTATTAGACCATGACACTCTCAAGGGCAAGAATGGTGTCCCATTCATCCTTGCAACCCCAGCAAGGTACCTGCTGCGGAGTAGGTGGTCAACCAACGTGTGTGGGGAGCAAACGCAAGGCAACTGGCCGCTTCCCCGACACATGGACACCCATCTGACTGCTGCCACTGCCACAGTGAGGAAGGGAAAAGACTCTCATAGAAACTTAAGCTCTGACAGTTACCGTTTTACCATAATGTCACATCTATTCTGTACTTACGAAAACAATAAGCACAATGCTATCTTCCATCCTAACGCTCCCACAGCTGAGCGCCATCAACAGACCAGAGTGAAACACTAGAGGCCAGCCTTCTAAAACAGAACCTCAACTTCATGGACATATTTGTGAGACACCATAGTTTTTATGTTTTTATATGAAGGCATCCCACACTTTTGCATCCACATACTTGCACATTCTATCAGCTATAGGTTCCAAAGATCTCCAGGAGGAGTATATACAATAACCCCTGGGAAGTCTATGGAAGGGCATTTCCTCTGGTAAGAGAGACAGTAATTGGTGATGGTCATCTCTACCACCTTCTCGTTATGCACTAAGCCGGGAATGCTAATGGTAGTGTCATTAACAAATACCACTTGCGAGCACCTACTGTGAGCCAAGCCTATTGCCACGTTCTTCACAAACGTGCGCCATTTACTCTGCACCAAAATACCAAAAAGTAGACATCACCATTGTTGGGCTATGAGGAACAGACGAGATCAGTGAGGCAAGGTAAATAACCCAAGATCTTCTTGTTATAAATTGCTATACCAGGAATCAAGTGTTTGGGATCAGAATCCTCTGCTTTCTGTTGTAAAATGTGCTGTCTCCAGAAGTGTCCAGGACACGCCTAAAGAAAGAGGATGGTGTAAAAAATGAAGTCTTTTTCATTTATAAATAAACAAATATAATTTTTAACACTTCTAATGAAACAAATGGCCCCTTGGGGGTTGTCCACTAAGTGAGCATTAGATCCACTTATGGGGAACAGTGTAAGCAAGTAAAGTGAAACAAGTAAAGACACTTGCTTCCCCAAAGGAGAAGATGTCCTCTTCCGCAGCGTGTGATTAACAGTGTGTGCAAGGCGCCTGGGTGGCTCAGTCGGTTAGGCGTCTGCCTTCGGCTCAGGTCAGGATCGCAGGGTCCTGGGATTGAGTCCCGCATCAGGCTCCCTGCTTGGCGAGGAGTCTGCTTCTCCCTCTGCCTCTGCCTCCCCCGCCCCGCTCATGCTATCTCTCTCTCTCTCTCTCTCTCTCTCACTTGCTCTTAAATAAATAAATAAAATCTTTAAAAAAAAACAACCGTGTGTGCAAATGGCAGCTGAAGGCATGTTGTAGTGTAAGGTAGCTAGGCAACAGTCCTGTGTGGTTATGTGCAGGTTTGGTTATAAACAGACCTGCACAGTGTCACATAGGTGCCTGGGCAGGTGGCCCTGGGCAGGTGGCCCTGGGCAGGCCCTCCTGGATATGGCTGGGCATGAGCATGGCACCTCACAGGAGAGCTAGCAAGACCTGCACCGCCTCATTCTGTGTTCTATTAGGGTCAAAGCATATGGGATTAGCATTTGTGTAAGTAAATCGTGGTTGACTATCAGTAACTTTGTATAGTTTATTGAAATATGTGTCAGGACACATCATTGAAAGTCAGTGAAAACCAAGCTGAAATTGCCTAGTCAGCCGCCTGGGAAGTGTGCTTGGCGCAAGTGCAGTCTTTGGGGTCTATGAAAGGAGTGTATTTCCTCTCCTGCAGAGGTTCCAGAAACCCGGTGGCTTTATACTTCTGGCGGCAGAGGAAAATCTGAGGAATACTGTATTTGAGGTAATGAGTGAAGGTAGTTTAAGTCGACAACGACAGAAGGACCTGCTTAGAAAAAGAAAAAAAAGAAAATCCCACCTATAATTCTTACAGGAGGTCATAAAAAAGCAACAAGTTTCTACTCATTGGGCGTAGGTGCTCATTAAGCCAGTTTCTTTGAGTTGGTTGATGGAGGTATGTGGCATACCAGAAGCACGGGTCATAGATGCAATTTGGAATCCATTTTTGGTGTCGATGTGGCCGGTAAACTCGCTGATGGACTTCAAGTAAACCAACTGACATCTTTAAGCCCAAATTTTTCAGGGGACAGTTGGGCAAATTATGGACTGAATGTTTGTGTTCCCCAAAAATGCAAATGTTGAAATCCTAACCCCTAATGTGATGGTATTAGGAGGTGGGGTGCTATCTTTGGATGGCGATTAGGTCATGAAGGTGGAGCCTCGTGAATGAGACTAGGTCCTTGTAAAAGAGATCCCACTGAGCTATCTCGGCCCTTCGCCTCAGGAGGACACAGCAAGAAGACAGCTGTCTGAAGCAGGAAGTGGGCTCTTACTTTCCACCCAAAGTGCCTGCACCTTGATCTGGGACTTCCATGCTCCAGAATGTGAGAAATAAATGTCTGTTGTTTATGAGTCCCCTAGTCTGTGGTGCTTTGTGGCAGCAACCTGATGGACCAAGACAGATGAAATCATGAGTGGGAAAGTTTTTTTGTAACTATTGCTTGTATGAGTGTTTTGGATGACAGACTCTGGAAAGAAGGAAAGAAATCTGTGAATACAAAAATAGAAAAAATAGACACACCGTGAGAAATGGTTTTGGAGAACGTACCCTAAGGGCAGACTTGCAGACAGGACAGAGCTGACTAACTGGTCACCAGTCAGGGTTTTCAATACATTGAACTTGGTATTTCCTCACTTGAAAATTAAGGAATTAAAACAAATCATGCTATTTAAAATTTTAATCATAGCTTAACTATTTAATAATTCTCTGCTTTTAGAGGTGAAATATTTTGACATTTCCTAATTTTTGCTGACAGATTAAATATGGCTGATCCTTCATTATCTTTCTCTTAGTAATCTGGTAAAGTTTTATGCATGAACTCGGACATGGTTTTTATATACTCCTCCCGCTGTCAAATACTCTCTACACTCCCAATTAAACCTTCTGCTTCATGTCAACCCAATAATATCCTACTTCCCCCAAAGTAATTCTTCAATTTCCAAGTCATCTTTTTTTGCTACAATTTTGTGCTTAAATTTGCAAAAAGAATGTTATTATAATAGTGTATTTTTTACTTGTCTCATTAACCCCTTTCCTAGATTCTGAGGTCAGTGAGGCCTGTATCAGTCAGGGCTCTTCAGAGAAATAGAACCAGTAGGATATATAACATATATCTTGAGATTTATTTCAAGGACTTGGCTTATGTGATTGTGAGGACTGGTAAGTCTGACATCCGTAGGGCAGGCTGGCAGGAGCTCACCCTATAGTTCTGAGGCAAAATTTCTTCTTCCTCAGGGAAACCTCAGTTTTGCTCTTAAGGCCTTCAACTGATTGGATGAGGCCCACCCACATTCTCAAAGATAGCCTACTTAAAGTCAGCTGATTATAGCTATTAACCACATCTACAAATGCCTTCACAGCAACCCCTAGATTAGAGTTTGAGTGAACAACTGGGTACTATAGCCTAGCCAATGGACTTGTAGTATATAAAAGCACACAATATATGGTCAATTAGTCCATAAATGTTTACTGAATTGTTGCAACTAATAATAATGATAATTTCAAAACCGCCATCAGCAAAAGGCACTCTTCTCTATAAATGATGACATTTTGCTAGTAGATTTATTATGTGCTTCTCAACTGCAACACTGGAAGTTAGGAGCTATAGGATTTTGAGAAAAAATGATTTCTAACTGACGATTCTATACCAAATCATACTATTCATCAAATGTCAGGATAGAATGCAATTTTTTTTTTCATAGAAAGACTCAGAATTTTTGCATCACTTCTACTCTTTCTTTGGAATCTACTCAGAGATGTGTTTTAGCAAAAGGAGGGAATTAAACCAAGAAAGATAAGCCAAAAGACTCAGAATTTTTGCATCCCTTCTACTCTTTCTTTGGAATCTACTCAGAGATGTGTTTTAGCAAAAGGAGGGAATTAAACCAAGAAAGATAAGCCAACAGGACTCAGACAACAGAGAAGCCAACATAAAGAGAAGCAAAGATGATGGATGTGGCAGTTCTAGAAAGGTCCCCGTCTAAGCTGTAGCAGGAAGATGGACGACTCCTGGACAGAGGTCTCCAGGGGGAGAAATGATACTGATAGATCACATTTGAGGATGAACAGGTGCACATGAATATAAGCAAAAGGCGACACTATTATTAATTCCAGGAAAAGCAAAAGAATGCACATAAAAAGAAGCCCAGTCCTAAGACACTCCTTAAATCGGCAGCAATCTCTGATATAGATCTTGCGGCAGAGACGACTGGGAGCCAATCTGGTATCCATCTTGCCCTTGTTTCTTTCCAACTGAACTTCAGTGTATTTGGTGGCAGAAACGTGCCCAGCTGAAGAACATCTCCCAGTCAACCTGGCAAGTGTGGGTGGTGATATGACACTGCATGGCCTATGGAAATTTAATAGAAGCTGCTGTGGAGGGCTCCTGGGAAAGCTCTGAAAAGAGA
This sequence comes from Halichoerus grypus, assembly GCF_964656455.1. Lineage (NCBI taxonomy): Eukaryota > Metazoa > Chordata > Mammalia > Carnivora > Phocidae > Halichoerus > Halichoerus grypus. The sequence continues at coordinate 124,838,925 of NC_135727.1, read as the reverse complement.
CACACAGTTTGCCCTTCAGCCAACCCAATTTCCCCACCAGGAGTATGGATGCAGTATCTGAGGGACTGGGGCCACTGTGTCACCATGAGAGGAACGGAACACGTGGTAAAGCTGGCAAACAGTTAAGACAGAAGGACCCTGGATTCCTGGGGACATCTTAGAGTCTCCGAATGAGCCCTGAACTTCATGTTCTGTGAGAAAAATAAATTGCTACTTTGTGTGAGCCAGTGTTTTGGAGTTTGTGTTCATAGATGAACAGTTCCTAACTGACACAATTTTATTGGGAGGATGTGGGGTGGGATGAGGAGGGTGGTGCAAGAGAGGTCATTTCTTCCTGATCCTATGCAGGACGTGAAAGATAAGGTCTAAAATTCATAAGCCAAGAAAGAGCAATAAAAGCATATTATGGGAACTATGAAAGTACATATCAGAGGAAATATTTACAAGTCGAAAATGATTGCTCCTAGAATGGAGGGGGACAGCTGTTTTTATTACAAGTCTTTAGTATATTTGTACTTTGAAGATATATTACTTTGATAAAAATTAAAAATAAACAAAAAAGATACACGCTGGTGATTAAATCAATTTCTTGTCCTTAAACTCACTTCCTGTATTAGCAGGATGTTATGATTATCTGGCTCATAGTTAACCAAAGAGTCAGGGTAGAGCATTCGAGAAGTTACATGCCTGATGGCCCATGTTGAACCCCAAGGGCAATGTCACCATGTCACGCACATATGATCTGATTGGCATTTCCTCTTTCCCCCACCACAGATTTAATTTGTTCAGAGTTTATGACTGCATTTGCCATGAGTAGTGGCAAATACACTTATTAGACAGCCCTGATCCAAACTGTTTCGGACTAACATTCTTTTAGACCTCCAGGAATCAAAATCCTACAACCCGGATGTCTTAATAATTCATTAGACTAATTTAAAAAAAACATTTTCTTTTTATTCCTAATTGGCATCATTCTTGATTTAAATTCATTTTTTAAAATTGGGTTTAAGTACGGCTAGGAATTATAGTATTACCACTTTACTTCTTATCTTTATTCTTTCCTCTCTCTTATTTTTCTTATATAAGAAAAGGTTAGTCTCTCAAACCTTTAATATTTTCATGCTCAAAGCTGATTTTTAAATTAGCCTTAGAGATTAAAAAGACATTTACTTTTGTGAACCAGATCTCAGTTTTTATATGTTAGAAACAAGCAAATCAGGCTGGTTCATTGATAATCACATGGACAGAAGGTGAATAGAAATTTTAATCAAAAGAAGCTTTGAACGGGATTTGCGCTCCTTGCTTGTAAAAAGACAATGCTTTATCCTTTAGATTGACACTTCTCAGATGCAGAGAAAGACTGCTGAAATGGCTGTATTTTTTTTCCCCTGATTGGCACGACTCAATAAGTGGTTCCCAGCAGAGGAAAAACTCACGATGAGCCAGAATCATGGCTTACATGCCTCTTTCCTTTGCTAGACACAGATTGGGCTGTTTTTTTGTTTTTAGGGGTTTTTTTACCCTCATTTCATAGCCAAGAAAAGAATAGTTGCCCTTATTTCCTTATAACTAGATGGCTTATCATGAGTTTTTCCTCTGCTGGGAACCACTTAGGAAAATCCACACATACTGAGATAGGCTTTCCTATACTATTCCCCTGATACAAGATGCAAGATAAACACACTGAGGCGTGGCAAGGGAAAAAACACAAACGTTGAGTTGCAGCAGTGCCTTGCCTTTCTCCATATTTACTAAAGAGCTCTTTGAAATGTCTGAGGAACTGCATTCAAATGAAGCCTCATTTTATTTCTCCTTCGATTTAATAATTTCCAAAAGGAAGGGCTTACATGGCTTGTCTATTTTGTAAATGGTGCCACCATTTAAAATAATTTTAATGTGAGTGATTTAAATAACATCATACAACGAACAGGATAACCGTACCCTTACGTGTAGCTTTATCTGCGTCGTATCCAAAAGCCCTACTGATATTTCCCCTAAACTATCTCTGTGTGGGGAAAAGATAATTTCGTTATGGTCATCTTTAGAAACCAACCCATCGGCTGTACTTTTCTCCAACTGGGCAAATTAATCTCACGCAATTAAAGGAATTCAAAACCAGCTGATATATTCTGCTCTAAGAGGTCTAACTTAGTTAAACCTTAAAATAAGAAGTGGACCCCTGCACTAGAGAGGTGTGCTATTTATTGAGTATTTGTGCTGCGTGGAACGAGAGGAGATGAGAGGAATCGCGGATCTCTCGAGGACCCGTTATGCATCAGGCCCTCTTGAAGACGGAGCGAGTTTCTGGTGTGTATATGAGAAACTGGAACCCAGCTCTCTGACTCCAAAACTCGTGCTCTTTCCGGCACACGGTGCTGCCACCCTGGTCCCAGATGCAGCTCTCTCCTTTGGAAAGAGGCATCAAAACCCAGCACGCCCGTGCGTGACCACGCGCCGCAAGGCTCCCTCACCCTCTGTGCCGCATACAGGGGTGTTTGGGATTCACCACTTGCTTTGATTTGGTTCTGAAATCGCCATCCTCAGTTCACCTCCCAAAGTATCTCACACTGCACCTTCAAGGTAAATCAGGAGTTCACCATTATCTTTGAAAACCCACTGAAGCACTCTAGTGATTTTTATTTACCTTCAATGGCTCTCCAGATCTGGGTTGTGTTCATTCAATCATTTCTAGACAGGAGCAAAAAACCCACGTGTATGCCTATTGATGGGGTATTCCTCGTGGGAAAAGATGTCACTGTTGCAGGACAGGATGTGAATTTTAGGGCTCTTTCTCTAGCACTGTAAATGAGGTTGTCCTTCTTCATTCAGAATTTCTCCAAGGCTTTCCCATTGGAATATGTTTCTGTGATTCATTTCCACAGTTAGGAAAGCATGCAGCCCGTGGAGGGCTTGTTCAAAACTGACGGGGGGAGGGGGGGCTGGGTGGCTCAGATGGTTAAGCGTCTGCCTTCGGCTCAGGTCATGATCCCAGGGTCCTGGGATCGAGCCCCACATCGGGCTCCCTGCTCAGCAGGGGGCCTGCTTCTCCCCCTCCCTCTGCTTCTCCTCCTGCACATATTCGCTCTCTCTCTGTGTCTCGAATGAATAAATAAAAAAATCTTAAAAAAAACACACTGACTGAGGCATCGGCGATTTAGCCGTTGATTTCATCAGCAACATACAGATATCTGTAGATCCCTATGAGTTGATCTTCATCACTCCCGGGGCATCCAAAGATCTCAAGTGTAAAGACAAGGACTTCTACAAGGAAAAGAGGCTGAGGACCCTCATGCCTTCACCTTGCGCTAACAGAGATGCAACGGCATACTCTCCTTATGCCCGAACGGTCAGTCATCCCTTCAACAAGTTTTTACTGAGCGCTTACTACGTGCCCGGCATTGTTTTAGATGCTGGACTGGCAGGCAGACACGTCCAAACAGACTGGGGGCTGCCCTCGTCAGCATACCTTCTAGTGGAGGGACAGAGACACACAAAGCCACAAATAAGTGCCAAGCGGGTCTGATGGTGATAGAGGTTCTGGCCAGGGGGTAGGGAGTACTGGGGTAGGGAAGTTGGCATTTTATAGGGTGACATCTCAGCAGAGTTCTAAGGAAGTGAGGAAGCAAGACTTGGGCTCTGGTGATGGAGTTATCCAGGCCGAGGGAACAGTAACTGTAGACACTCTAGGGCCGGGGCACACTCGATGCAAGGAGCCTGTGACGGCTGGAGCAGAGTGAGCAAGGGGGACAGAGGTAGGAGTTGGGCCTCAGGAACGTGTGCGTGCATGTGTGTGTTGGGGGGGCAGCTTTTGCAGGTCACGTAGGGTCTAGTAGATCACCGGAAGAGTTTTGGGTTTTCTTCAGAGGAGGGCAGGGGAGACTCTGAGGCCTTGGCACCAAGGAGGGACAACAGCCAATCGACTTTCGAGAGTTCGGTGTGACTGCTGGGCCCTACTGGGCAGAAGGGAGGTCGCTGAGGATGCTTTTCTGGTCAGCCAAGTCAACCAGGTCGGAGATGGTGGTGGGCTGGGGCAGGCATGCCAGTGGACACAGGGAGGCTTAGGTAGGCGCTGGATGTATTGGGACGGCCGAGCTGATGGGATTTGCTGACAGAGTGGAGGTGTTAAAGAGAGGACACTAGGATGACTTCCAAGTTCCTTCTGGAACACAGCTGAAAAAATGGAGTCACCGTTGACTGACATGGGGACAACTGCAGGGGAAGCTGTTTGGAGGAGAGGCCCTTTGAAAAGAAGGTCCAGGGATATGTGAACCAAGCCAAAAAGTTTACACTACACATGGAAAAAAACACTGCCCGTAAATACTTGATTTATTATTCCCAATCAAGGCAGTGCAGCAATGTGGCTAAGAGCGCCGATTCCAGAAACAGCCTCAGTCCAAATAGCAACTTTGTCACTTAATAACTGTTTGAATATGGCCCATCTGCTTATTCTCCCTCAACCTTAGTGTGATTTGAATAGAGCGATTTGGGGCGCCTGGGTGGCTCAGATGGTTAAGCGTCTGCCTTCCGCTCAGGTCATGATCCCAGGGTCCTGGGATGGAGTCCCGCGTCGGGCTCCTTGCTCCTTGGGAGCCTGCTTCTCCCTCTGCCTCTCTCTCTCTCTCTTTCTCTCTGTCTCTCATGAATAAATAAATAAAATCTTAAAAAAAAATGAATAAAGCGATTTGTTTAAAAATAATATTATTTAACATTTACAGAGTGCCTACTAAATGCCAGACAGTTGTGAGCACGTTAAATTCTCCTTTACCCCCAGGAGAACGGGTACTAATAGTATCCCCATTTGCCAGGAGTGAAAAGTGAGGCACAGAGAGGCAAAGTCACTTGCTGAGGTCATAAAGCTAGGAGGCTGCAGATCCTGGTTTACACATTCAGGCTGACTGGCCCCTGAAAACATGCTCTTAACCACAGAACCATGAGAACACAGCACAGAGTAAACCCCTGATCTCGGGGTTGTGAGTTCGAGCCCCACATTGGGCGTGGAGCCTACTTAAAATAAGAAAAACAAAACAAAAAAACACCCAAGGCATAGGAGTCCTTAAGAGTCAGAAAACCCACCGTAAGTATGCAAATGGGAGAGCATGGGCTGTGTACCCAAAACAGTGCTGGAGAAAATGAGGTGCAGAGCGAAACTGAGTCACGTGATGAATACAAGTAGAGTTTGACAAACGTGTGAGTGACCACTGGGCATTTTCTTGTTTTAGTTGTTACCTCATCATAACACAAGCTACAATTTTTGGGTGTTTACTCTGTGCTGTGTATCTCAGACAAGTCACTTACTCTCTGAGCTTCAGTGTCCCTACTCGCACAATGAAAGCATCAGCTGACTTGTCTGCCCTTTGAAATGACCGTGAGAAACCAACAGGTTTGCACCGCATCTGTGCATTTCCCTGCAACCTTTGCTGAGAAAATCAGAACAAGGCATTCATCCTTCGACACCCAGGGGCGCCTGGCTGGCTCAGTCGGAGGAGCACGCGACTCCTGATCTCGGGGTTGTGAGTTCGAGCCCCACATTGGGCGTGGAGCCTACTTAAAATAAGAAAAACAAAACAAAAAAACACCCAAGGCATAGGAGTCCTTAAGAGTCAGAAAACCCACCGTAAGTATGCAAATGTTGGTTTCTCACGGTCATTAGTGACATTTAAGACTGTAACTGATTTACGTGTGTTCCAGATACGGAACAGGAACCAAATGCTCAGATACACTGGCAAGTAGCTCCAGGGTAGGTAGTGAGATTCCGTTGCTCTCACTTTGCCCTCCACGTCAATCATGGAAGTCTCGGCTCGGCCCCAAAGAGCTTGCCCATGGGACTGTCCCAAGCTTCTGCGCCTTATTTCTTCTAATGACAGTCACATCCTCTGGCCTAATGAGTTTCTAAAACTAGTTTTCATTTTATTTAGGGCAAGTTTCCAGATGTGTTTTAAAATTAATCAGCACGAGTCATAAAAGATAACACGACCCCTGAAGCTTCTGGCAAATACATTCCATAACCAAACATGCGATTGTAACAGCCCTGTATCTAGAAAAGTTTAAATGGACTATGCCACACCTATTTCCTCTTGCTGTGTATCTCAGACAAGTCACTTACTCTCTGAGCTTCAGTGTCCCTACTCGCACAATGAAAGCATCAGCTGACTTGTCTGCCCTTTGAAATCATCTGGAAGAGATGTAAAAGACACCAGTGAGAGGGTCCCACTCCCAGAGACTCTGATTTAATTGATCTGGGCTGGGCCTGGGTGGGGAGATTTTTTTAAAAGCTCCCCTAGGGAACTAGAAGGAGCAGCCCAAGGTGGGGAACCTTAGGTTGGTCTAGATCAGTGGTTCTCAAAGGCTAGCATGTGTCACAATCCCCGGGAGGGCTTGTTAAAACACAAGTGCCCCACCCCAGAGTCTCTGATTCAGCAGGTCTGGAGGGCCGCCTGGAAATTTGCATTTCTGACAAGTTCCCAGGTGGGGCTGAGCCCCTGGTTTGGGAACCTCCTCTCTGTATCAGGGGTCCGCAAACTCCGGCCCTCAGGCCAAATCCTGCCCATCACCTGTTCTTGTATGGTCAGCGGAGAACGGTTCTTAATGTTTTCGAATGGTTGAAAAAATAATTTTATTTCAAGTCATGAGAAAAGTATATGAAATTCAAATTCCAGGGTCCATAAATAAAGTTTTCTTGGAAGGCAGTCACACCTATTCATTAAACCGAGCCGGGGCCTGGTGTGACTGCTTGCTTGCCGAAGAAGCCAGGCCTGCCTGACAGCGGCTCATACCCGAGCTTGAGGTGTTTGCCTCCCGAAGCAGATCAGAATATGCCCCCCCCCCCAAAATATGCCACTTGGGCATCGGGTTTATTTTGAGCTAAAGGTGACTGAGGACTGGGGCGCCTGGCTGCCTCGGGCAGCCGAGCAAGCAGCTCTTGATCTCGGGGTTGTGAGTTTGAGCCCCACGTTGGCTGTAGAGATGACTTGAAAATAAAATCTTAAAAAAAAATAAGGCAGCTGAGAACCAAGAGATGCAGGAAGAGTTCTCTACTCTCTTATCTGCCTAAAATCAGGGCATAAATTTCCCTTTGGGGAAGGTGCTCCCCGCTACAGGGGAGAGAAGAGTGATTCTTCTCATCAAAGACGGGGTGTCAACACCAAGATGAGTTTGCATAAACAGACCATATTAATATAGCCCTTCCCTGCCCATAGTTCCTTCGTAGATCTCGTCATTTCCCCACATTTTATCGTTCCTTGAAGCCCAAACCCTCTTTTCTTTGTGAAAAGGGCATATAAGCCTTCGAGTCTCACTGCTTCTTTGAGCCTTGCCCCTTTTCTCTGAACTCTTGTGCACATACATATTAAAAACTTGTGGACCTTTTATCCTGTTAATCTGACTTTTGTTAGTTTAATTCACAGGCCCCGCTGACTGACGAAACCCAAGAGAGTAGAGGAAAAGTTTTCTCTTCCTGACACTCCTGACCCCAGAGATGGGAGAAGTAGAGATGGGCAGTCTCGTCAGTTCTAAAGTCCTCCTTTACCTTATCTCAATTTGTCAACAGATACCATCAGAAGCCCAGCTCCTGGTAACTGCCTGCAGCCTACCATAGAACATGACCTCACGAAAGGCCACTCCATCAGAGAGAGCCTCTTGGACAGGATGGTTTGGGTCACCTCACAATAGAAACACCATGGGCTTTTACACGGCCCCGTATCCTTTCTGGTAGCAAACACGCATGAAATGACCGCCAAAGATCCCTCTGCAGCAAAAACCTCAGGACATAGCCACTGTGTAGGCTAACTGAAGGATCTTGCTGAGCAAATGGCAGGCATGCCGTGGGCAGGATGAAGAGGAGGGCTGCGCTTCATTCTTAAGTATCTGAAACCCCAAAAGTTACTTCATGGTATTTTCTTTGGAATAGTTATTTCATCGTATTTTAATGAAAGCCTGATACACAAGAATTCTTTGGTGATAAAGAAGGCACGAGAACACATTCTGCTGGAAATAAGCACGTAAGTTGTACAACTTTCTTAAAAGCCCCTTCTCCTCCTGAATCAGGCCCCTAATTAAATTTAAACCCCAGTAATATCATCCACGGTTAACTAACAGGGTTTTATTTCTCTCTGTTTCTTCGAAAAGATGTGTATCCTTTCAGGTAACTATTCCCTTGACAAAAAGGTTGCCATGGATACATTTTTTTTTTTTTTAATTGAATGCTGGTATTTTAAAGCCTGTGCAATTTAGTGAGGTATACCTGGCCTGAGGGTTATACTAATTTAAGTGCCTGTCTTTAATGCTAACAATTTTATCTTAATACAGTTGCTCTGTGCGTTTGGCATGTGGTGTTCAGGAGCGGTTGGAAATGGCGTGGGAGTTCCTTAAGGAACAGCCAGGAAGACAAATATCGCCCGGCCCACCTAACTGCAGTTGAATCAGTGGATGCTTCATTCGCCTGGAATTTGTCTGTTCTCGGCATGTTTAATAATGAGTCATGCGATGCGTCTGCAAGGCTCCCAGGGCCCAGGGCCACGTGACGATTTTCTGGGCCTAAGTCCCTCGTCTTTGTTCAGACAGGCTGCTAATGCATCCCACAAAGCTGACCTAATGCTACTTCAGTGGGTCTATTTTTCTTCTATGGCTCAGCTTGCGCGTGATATTTAGGAAGTCGATTGTCAGGCATGCAAATCGAGAGAAAAGTATGCCATATTAAATCATGATGGTTTAATAAGGTATTACTCATGGGCAAATGACTTCTGGTTCTCGCCTGAGGAGGGGCAAGTTGAAAAGCGGAACCTGCTTTTCAGAAGGAATGTAGCATTTTCATTGGCATTCCACCTTCTTCAAAGCATTTGGTGAAATACACTCCAGAATACATATTCCGTCTGCCATTATACAGCTACCTGAAAATACAAGCCACCCTGTATCTTTCTTTAGCCATGAGTTTATTAGGTAAGGATCACCACCTTTATGATTACACTTAGGTGAAATATCATTCCAAACGTCATTCCAAAAACATTCCACATGCTTCTAATGATTGTTCCACTCTATGAGGACAATGGCACCGAACATTTAGGAATGTTTCATGGTATCTCAAGAATTTCTTTTCAGAGCAAAAGAAATCTTCAGATGTTCATCCTGGACGACAGCTAGAAATTAACAAAATACATATCCATTTTCCTTCAAGTTCAATTGATTTTTTTCCTGTAATCTATAGAAAATGAAGCACATTTAAGAAGACATATATTTAAATTATACCTTTTTCAACCAGACATGGAATTTTGCAAAAAAAAAAAAAAAAAATTTTTAAGCCTGGAATTAAACCATTGCCACGTTGAAATACATTGATGACTTTGCCGCGAAACTCTTAATTTGGTATTTTTCCATGGCTTTAAAACTTTACATCTTTATGTAGTAACTTATTCTCATGGAAGTACACTAATTAGGATGACATATGTAACAATAACATAAAACCAGTTGTTTTCTATGGGTTGATCGTAGTCTGCCACAATCAGGCCTTTGCTCAAAAAGACTGAAAACAATTTCACGTGAAGAAACTAGTTTCATTCTTCAATCAACAATTTCAATCAGTGCTTAGTTGTCTAAGATTAAATGCAAAATGTATTACAGGCACCGAAATCGTTTTTAATCCTTCTTGCTTAACTACAGATACTCCTTCATTTAATTTTTGGTTTGTTTTGTTAGATAAAGATAAAGACTTAAATAAAGGAGAAAGACGATTTAAAAAAAACAAAACAGAGAGAACAGCATGGAAGCAACTATAAAATGCTGGTAAAATGTGGAAGAATAGAAACCATGTGGAAGTAAGTATTGTGGAATAAAGGTTTTCCAAAAAACCTTCAGGAATCTTCTTTGAAAATACAGTAACAGAGAAAAAACCCGAAAAATTAGCAAACATCAGTAGGAAAGTCTTGGCCAACTCTCTTTTACTTAAAATAAATCGAACAAGATTAAGAGTTTAAAAATAGAGAGGAGGGCACAACAGTAATGGGTAATTTTGTCTTCTTTCAGTGCCTCCTCTTTGCTATGATTAATCATTTACTCCAACTGCAGACCACCGGGGAACTGCATTGAGCTCGGACAATTCAAAGCAATGGAAGCCAAATCAGTCCTTACAGGTTCCCCCATTGGGGTTTGGACCCAGAGTGAAAGCAAGATAATGGTCTCAGAGCAGCCTCTGGTGGCTGAATGTCAAAAGCTCAAGAAGTCAGAGGCCACCTTACTGGTGTTCTTAAGATTTTATGCAAATGAAAGTTACAATTTAAACAACTTCAAGCCAGTAGCCCAGAACTGACTTGGTGGGAACTGAAATGAATTCATTAGTCCCAAAGACTATCTCAGATAATGTGGAGTTTTGATGCTGACAAATTGGGCGATTCAGACAACAGGTACAGTTTTCCTTACGCTTGGACGCGAAACAGTGTTAAATACAAAATCATCTCCAACTTTCCCGAGTCTCTCCAATAAATGATGGGCCGGTGGTGACTGACACCTGAAATTAATTTTAATTTTTAAGCAATGGATATATTTAAGCAATCTAAATATTTTCAGTTCTTAAAAAGCTCTGTGTCAGAGTGTGGGGTGTGTGTGTGTGTGTGTGCTCGTGTGCACGTGCGCACGCGCGAATGCGTGCACGGAGCTCTGTCCATTAGAAGCATTTGGGTGCGTGTTCTTGTCACAGCTTTCCCAGCTGGAAAACATCTGTTTAGGACAGAGGCCCATAAATTCCACCTGGTAGGCTCTACATTGAGCCATCTCATCTGGGATGTTTCTAAGGGCCCCTTTTGAAAAGTTGGAATCTCATAATGTCACCTGTGTCAAGCGTCATGTCCAAAAGAGCACTGCCATCTGCAGCATCGTGTTTCTGAACACATCACGTTTACACAGCAGGTTAGAATCTTTTGTTCAAAAAGAGATATTCTAGGGGTGCTGGGCTGGCTCGGTGGGTAGAGCATTTGACTCTTGATCTCGGGGTCGTGAGTTCAAGCCCCACGTTGGACGTAGAGCTGACTTTAAAAAATGTGCAAGGAATTAATAGTAACATACCAACGTTAACTTCTTAGGCCCCCCAAATTTACTGTGGTAATGTAAGACATTAACATTAGGGAAAGCAGAGTGGAGGGTATGTGGGAATGCTCTGTACTAACTATCTTTGCAACTTTTTTGTAAATCTAAAAATGTTCTGAAATCAAAATTTTATCGTTTTTAAAAAGTATGAAGAATAATGAGTAGATACACTGAGGGAAGAGGGAAAGGATGGATAAAGTTCTCTTGCAGAAAGAAGGATTACTAACACGCGATCATTTATTGTTGTTTGTTACGCACCAGGCACTTAACTATGTACCTTACCAACATTAACTCATTACAATGGTGCCCCTTAAAGTGCATTGGTAAAGGAATACCATTGCTTACTCTGAGTAACAAAAGAACCAACTCTTGAGGGAAAAAAATGTGGTGCTTAAATTTCAATAGGAGAACCTTCCTTTATTCTTCCTCTCGGCTCAATGTTTTCACCTTCCCTCGAGTCTTAGGCCCACCCCAAACCTGATCTTTATTCCTTCCCTCCATGACGTTTCTTTGTCATTACTCCTATGTTTGAGTATCCAAACGGTTGTACGTTCATTTATTCCAATACTCAAATATTTGAATTTAGAAGTCGATAAATTCCAATACTCAACTATTTAAATTTTGAGATCTCTAGTACATCCTAGTATTTTCCATAGGAGAAAGCAAGGGGTGGTCGTGGGGCTGGGGGCAGCGCAAGAGCCCGAGTTCGCGCCAATCTCGGTCTGGCCAGGAGGTCCCGTTGTGAATTCTCCGGACTTGATGAGTGCCTTTTCAGTATTTGTCAAGTAACCTAATTAGTAGCTCAGCTATTCTTAGCTCCAGAACAGGGTCCAAAGTTCCCATGACAGTCACAAAGCACAATTTGCAAGTGTGACACAAAAACGCTACTCCCTTCCAAACTCAGGAAGTGTAAGGCGCACAGATGACGAGTCGCAATAGTAGGTCTCCAAAGCCCAGTTTCCTTTTAAGCCTCTCTTGCTGTCCTAATTCCAAGGAGACTCGCTGTCTGCATCACTCATTTAATTATTGATCCTGTTCTATCTTGCATTCGCTTCTCTGTTCTTATTACCCTTATTGAAGCCAGACCTCTCTTTTCAACTTCTTCCCAAATGTGGGTACAACTGCATGACACCCTGCTCTCATGCTTTGGGATCGCAGCAAGTGTGAAGGTGAGACAGTACCATGTGACCAAAAGCCCCAGGGAACCGGAGTCGGGACAGCTGCCTCTCGCAGCCACCAGCAAGCTTCGTGCCCTGAGGCAATCTGGTTAAGCTCTCAGGGTCTCAAAATGCTCAGGGAGGCAGTGTGAGGGGATGGGCTTCACCCAGGTAAACTTCTAGAGTTTACTGAGCACCATACTGGACGCCTCTTAGGCACCAACCACATCAGGTCCTCACGTTGCTACCTCTTCCTCCCACTGCCGCCACGGTGACCGTTTCTGCATGGGTTTCAACCAGTTTCCCTTGGGTGCGACTGACCGCGTCTTGCCTCGGCGCGTACCAAGGAACTCTCGATTCCTGCTTTGGGGCTTTTCTGACAGGGCATGGGACTCCTATATCTCAGCTCTCCTGGAGGCACAGCCCAGAAGCTCAGGGGTTGACTCTCACGGGCTCACCCAAGACTGATGGGGTACAGGAGGCTTTTGTCCCAAAGGTAAGTTCTGAGATGCATTTGGCAAGCTCCTCTGAGCACTCCCTGCGATGAACCTTCGTTGCCCGTGGGAAAAGCCAACTTGACTTTGGCCTTTGGGCCGGCTTTCCCACTGTCCCTGTCCCTCACTGCTGCTCCCTGAGATGCCTTCCCATACAGACTTCCTGCAAGGAGGCTGTCTTCAGGATCCACTCTGAGGGGATCCAGACTAAGAGAAGCACCTACTCTACATCAGATGTTGACATCCTTTCCCGCTCTAAATTTTGATGGTTCTGCAATTGCTTGCCGGCAGAGTTCAGTTCTGCCCAGTGGTCCTTGTAATAAGAACAGGCTGGGAAGAGGCTGAGTAGCCAGGATAGCTGAGAATTACTTCCAGCTTTTTGCCTGACTTCAAGAGGCCACTGGGCATGCGGTCCTGGTACAGCCCCAGGGCGTATTTGGCTGTCACATGGCGACCTGATAGACGTGAAAGAGAACTATAACAGAGAGTCATTTAAACAGAAATAGGCTAATGAGAAAGACCCAGAAACTGCTCTTCTTTCTTTCCACTCCTTGATGTTAAGGAAACCGTTTAGGGGAGGACATTTTCATCTGAATTTCTGTTCAAAACAGGAGACGTTTTAAAAGGTCAGGAGAAAAATTTCTGAAAAACACATTTTTGCATGTTGCCAAAAATGAGAGAAGTGTGTCATCTCTCCCTTTTGAACAGAACCAAGGGACATTAACAATCGTTGGGGGTGGGTATTCTTTGTCAATTAAGTTTGGGAAATATGCTAAGCAGTCTCTTTTTTATAAAGGGTCAATTTTCTCTGAGCCTTCAAAATATTAACATAGATTGTGATTCTGTGAGAGGGAGACTCCAAAAACAGCATTTCCTGAATTTATTTTTCCACAGAGTCGTTTTCCACAGGTCTTTTGCAGAACAAGAACGTGTGGAATAGGCTGAGAGGAATGAAAAGAAGGCTACCTTTTTTCGTACAGTTTGAACAATGTCTTAACTGGAGGAGGTAATAGGTAACTACTCGAGGCTGCTTCTCACATTGTGATCCCGGCAGATTACTGCTGCATAAGGTCTACAGATGACCGGACCTTCGCCTGGTGATTTCGGGTTGGCATGACATTGCCCCATCTCACCCCCACCCTTACTCCTTATTTTTTTTTTAAAGTAATCTCTACACCCAGCATGGGGCTCAAACCTACAACCCCAAGATCAAGAGTCGCCTGCTCTACCGACTGAACCAGCCAGGCGCCCCAGGATCCTTTGCTCTTTAGCAGGGGAAACGACCTCAGCCCGGTCTGTGTTTAAACGACAGGGGAGGCAGGGCGCCCGGGAGGCTCAGTCAGTTAAGTGTCGGACTCTTGATTTTGGCTCAGGTCATGATTTCAGGGTTGTGAGATCGAGCCCCAAGTCGGGCTCTATGCTGGGCGTGGAGCCTGCTTAAGAGTTTCTCTCTCTGCCCCTCCCCCCTTCCTCTCTAAATACACACACACACACACACACACACACACACACACACACGAGGCAGAGCCAGAAGCAAAGGTCTAGGTCTTCCAGTTCTGACCCGGGATTTTTCCCACCACCTCATTTATATTTTGCTGTTTTTATTAGTTTGCATAGCTGACCATTCTAGAAAAGAAGAATCACTTGGTGTTTTTACTTGCTATTTTGGCCTTTTCCCAGTACTACTCCCACGAAATGAAATAAGGTTGGGAAGGGTCAAAATCATTTCCAGACAACTGTTGAGAGTGCTGTGTGTCTTTTAATTCTAACGTAAAGTGGAGAATTAGACTCTAGAAGGGTTGGTGTAAAAAAGTGCTAAAAACTTTTGTAAAACCCCCAAACCTGAAAGGCAACAAATGGTAACTTGTAAATGGAAGACTAAAAGGCATATACTCACGGTCCCCAAAACAAAGAGATAGGCTATAATTTGGGGTAGTTATGAGCTTAAGGATGCATCCGATTCCATGTGTCCAAAGCATGCAGTGAGCCCGCTCCGAACACTTCCATCCCTTTGTGTGGGTAACCATGGAAAACACAGTCATTGCCATTCCAGTGCGAGCCCGGGTGAAATCATCGAGCATCCGGATGGTCTGATATGGCCATAAAAGAAAGGCGGAACTACCACAAATCACTCAGCCCATTTTTCATTCCTCATTTTAGGGATTTCCTCCAGTTGTCAAAATTGAATTTTTCCTTTCATCTTGTACCCATCACTGTGTGCCTATCATCTTTATGAAAAAGTATTGAACGAAATTCCTCACTAATCTCCAGCCACGGGCTCTAACGCCCTAGTCCTGGTTTTTTGTTTTGTTTTTTTTTAACTTCACCTCCGGCAGAAGATTATGAGATTTCACTGCCATAAACTCAGTTTTTAGAGATTTCATACATGTACACATGAACGGCAACAATAAGAAAGATTTCTCCGAGGCTTTCCCTCTGTCTGTGTATTTTAGCATATGTTTTTGTAGTTATGCTATTGTAACAGTACCTCGGGGACCTTGTAACTCTGGGTAAGCCTCTGCTTTGGTTTCTTCACCTACCTGTAGGTTATAGTAAGATTTAAATGCAATCAATCATTAAACCCTGTACAAATGTGAAGTCTGCTATTCTTGTACATAGGACCCCGTGCCAGACACTGGAGAGTCAAAGCTCTAGAAGATGCTCTTTTCCCTTGAAAAGTGAGTTCATAATTTATCGGGTGAAAACCCAAACCCAAAGAAGCAAGCACAGCGTTATCGTCATATTGTGATCGATGGACTCTTGACTATTACACAACAATATGAAGAGATCTAGACCAAACCAGCCATCAGAAGATTCACTTTTAAGTCCTACCTCTACCCTTATTTCGCTGTTTGAGGCTCGGTTTATCTATATGTAAAGTGAGGGTTGAATTAAATAATTTCCAAAGTCCTTTGATTCAAACTCTTGCTCTAGTGTTTCTCGTTTTATGGCTCATTTCTAATACTTATTAAGAGGTGAGACTGTTGGCGGGTCTGGGTGGCTCAGTCGTTAAGCGTCTGCCTTCGGCTCAGGTCATGGTCCCAGGGTCCTGGGATCAAGCCCCGCATCGGGCTCCCTGCTCCGCGGGAAGCCTGCTTCTCCCTCTCCCACTCCCCCTGCTTGTGTTCTCTCTCTCACTGTGTCTCCCTCTGTCAAATAAATAAATAAAATCTTTAAAAAAAAAAAAAAAGAGGTGAGACTGTTTCTGACAGACACTGTTGGTTGACTGCTCTGGTAGCCATTGCCCCTTCATCTTTGCTAACAGCACCCTCCTCCAAGCTTTATCAGGGCAGGGAGCTGTGCTCTCCTCAACCCCAAGGGGTGAATTGGGATTGTCAAAGCCAATCAGGGTCATTCCATGACCTTTGTCAGGGATTGGCTTAGGCATGGGCATGCAAATCGCTTTTGACCAACGAGATAGTAAGGGAAGGTTGCTAGAAGGGTTCTTTTTGCTAGAAGGTTCTTTTTTTTTTTTTTTTTTTTTAAAGATTTTATTTATTTATTTGAGAGAGAGAGAGCCCAAGAGGGGGTAGGGTCAGAGGGAGAAGCAGACTCCCTGCTGAGCAGGGAGCCCGACGTGGGACTCGATTCCAGGACCCTGGGATCATGACCTGAGCCGAAGGCAGACGCTTAACCAACTGAGCCACCCAGGCACCCTGCTAGAAGGGTTCTTAAAGAAAAGGTTTTAATACCTGATTAGAAGGAAAAAAAGGGGGGGATATGTGAATAAGAACTCCACTTCCTGCCTTTGGGTATGAGGGTAGGGAGTGAGGAGGTGATGCCTGGAGCTCGGGCAACCATCTGCCAGCCACTTGCTAATGTGAGTGGACTCGGTCAGGAGGGCAGAGTGAGGACCTGAAGACACACCAGGATTCCTGATGACGCTGTTAGGCCAAGGAATTAATCAAGGCTGGAACTAACTGTGTTTTAATTTGTGTGTGTGAAATTAAAAAAAAAGGGGGGGGGAATCTGTGTTGTTCAAGCCACCAAAAGTAGCCAGTTAAAACATGCAATCCACAAATTTGAATTATGGTACTTTGAAATGTTTACCAACTAATCCACAAGCCAAATTTAATATTGTGACACAGCGAATTCATTTCAGACCAAGAGGATCAGATGAGTGATTCAGGGAGACAAAAGCCCCTTAACAGATCTGACCTTCAATGTTCTCATCTGCAAAATAGAATCCAAAGTATATCTGTCTACCTCATTGAGATGGTAAGTGCCTAGTAAGCACACATTAATTATTGCTGACTGTTTTATTAGATATGAGAAGGCTGGGAGGGCAGACACAATGCCATAGGGCCACCAAATCCTGTTACATTTTTTCTTCCTGCTCACACAGGAAGACCATTATTTCCCAGTTTCCCACGTGAATAGGTTTCAGTCACGTGACTGAGTTCTGGGCTGTGGGAAAAGTGATGCAATCCCCTGGTGGCCTGGCTCTAATAGCCCACGTGATTTTCCTGCCGGCTCTCAGTGTCATATTACTGTTACATAGCTAGGCTCAGGACCAGGTCTTCATATTGGCCACTAGATGGACACTGAGTAGTTTTATTTTATTCAAATACTTAATATGTTTACTTAAATTTACAATGATCACCTTTCACTCACGTTTCCTGCTTTCCATTTAAAAATGAAGGGGAAGGGGCGCCTGGGTGGCTCAGTCGTTAAGCGTCTGCCTTCTTCTCAGGTCATGATCCCAGGGTCCTGGGATCGAGCCCCACATCGGGCTCCTTGCTCCACAGGGAGCCTGCTTCTCCCTCCCCCACTTCCCCTGCTTGTGTTCCCTCTCTCGCTGTGTCTCTCTCTGTCAAATAAATAAATAAATAAAAATGAAGGGGAAATTAATAATCAAGAAAGCTAGCTCAAAATCTATATTAAAATAAATAAATATTAAAATATCTGCTTTAAAATATCAGATAAAGTTTGCAAAATCCGTGGACAAACTCTCCCCAGGGAAGCAAAGCAGCTACTCCTTGGAGGACAAATCTGCCCCTTTAAGTAGGTATTATTTTCACCCAAACATCTACTAGAGAGAATGCCTGTAAAGAAAGTGATATCCTTAGGTGCATCCATTTTTTTTTTCTTTTCTCAAGTACAGCCTACACATCTTATCTTCTCCTGCAACTTTTTAAAAAAAGATTTTTTATTTATTTATTTATTTTAGAGAGAGATTGAGAGAGAGCATGAGCAGGGAGGGAAGCTGAGGGGGAAGGAGAGAGAATCTGAAGCAGACTCCGTGCTGAGCGTGGAGCCTGACAAGGGGCTCCATCCCACAACCGCGAGATCATGACCTCAGCCGAGCTGAAATCAGGAGTTGGACACAAACAACTGAGCCACCCAGGTGCCCCTGGGCTGGTTTAAAGGAAGATGTGGGGTTAGGGGGAAATGCCAAAGGAGAAACGCCCCTCTCCTGGTTGGATCACATGACGAGATGCGAGTAGGTAAAAAGCGTGTACCTGCTAATGTCAACATAGTTTTTGCTCTATGAGTCCTATCATGTTTACAGCAACGTCTTTTTGTAAGCAGGCACAACAACAATTACAATTTTTATTCATCTAAGTAAAAAAAAGTCACGGAAATAATTTCTATATAAGTTACCTAAAAGATAAAGAAGTCTCCGGTGTTTTCCAAAGAACCCTAGCTGGCATGGTAATTTTTTTAATGTGAACCATGCACTGTACAATACTATTGACTTAATATAGGAAATTATTTTAAAATAAAAATGAATTTTGAATTTTGATTTTGTATTTCACTTGAAACAGGGCTTAAATATGAATTTATTGATTTTGATACATCTTGACTTTGAAAATATTAATTTTTGAGCACTTAATCCTAATGGGTCCACCTCACTGGAAGATTTAAAAGAAATAGTCCCCTTCGGTAATAGTCTACACTTTATAACTTAAAAAAAATACATACTAAAAGGAACTGATATGTCGTAGAGAAGAATACAGAAAGCGCATTCATGTTTCAGATAAGATTATGGAAACAAAAGACTTCAAAGAAGGTTCACTGGCAACTATACACCTATCACCTGGGGGTAAAGGTCATACTTCTGTTAATAGGGAGACCTTAGTGGCAATTTTTCAAATGCACTGTACAAGTTATTTGGCTAAGTCACTTATCTCTAGCTTGATTTTGCCTCAAGAGTTTCATATCTAAGTGGGTGTTCTTGAACACATCCAGGGATAGGAAACTCATTCCCTTCCTTGTAATCCCTTCTACAGTTGGACAGCTCTGTAAGTTAAAAGATATATGGTCAGGGTAAGTAAATCTAGCTTATAACAAAAGGTCCGCAGATCTCCATGGCTTGACACATTAAGAATTTATTTCAGGTTCATATCACAATCTAACACGGAGCTGCTGTCCATTGGCTCTTCTCATGCACCCAGGCTCCTTCCACCTACCACCTTCTAGGTCCTCAGAGCTCTCCCCTGGATCCTCTGCATCTGGACAGCAGCCAAAGGCGCAGAGAGTAGATGAAAGATCTTGAAGGACGCTTTAACGGTCAGGACTAGAAGTAACGTACATCGACCCCACCCACGTTTTGTTGGCCTGACACAGGCACATGGCTGCACCTCGTTTACAAGGGGCCAGCACAAATAGTATGCCAGGGTCCCAAGGATGGAGATGAGCCCGCAGGTATCGTAGAGCACTTAGCAGTGTCTGTTATGCAAAGCTGTCCTTCCATTTAGCTAAAGTGTTTCTTGAAATAGCTTCTACCTAAAGGAACCAGCTCACCTCTGGATCATATTGACTGACTCAAGTTTAATTTTGCTTTCACACAACAGCCCTACAGATATTCCAAGACAGCCATTATGCCTCTTGGTTCATTTGCTTCTGGGCTATTCATCCAACTAATTAACTTGTTCTCATATGATCCGTTTTTATGTCCCCCAGTGATCTTTGTTTTTCTTAGCTCCAACTGCTCTATAGTTTGAAGGAAAACTAAATGAGATACTGCAATAGTGAGCCCACCTTGAAATATTGTAAATTTATTACTGCAAATTAACATTACATTAGGTTCTGCTAACTCAGGATAAACTCACTCCCTCTAACTGGTTTTACCCAGGGCTGCTAAACTACGTTTCTTTCTTTTTGCACTTAGTTTACTGATGGAAGGCTTGATATTCTATTCATTTCATGCTGTTAGATTTGAATACTGTGACTAGATTAATTGGAACAACTTGGCTCCTGTCTGTCCCACCTCTGGCCTCTCAAACATCTATAACCATCCCTAAAAGCAAGTGGGCATTGAAGAGTTGGCCATAAACAGAGCCAGATGCTCAGACCAACACCCAATTCATCAGGAGATGCTGTCGATCTCACCTTCAAAACACACCCGGAGGGGCTCCTGGCTGGCTCACTTGGAAGAGCATGTGAGTCTTGATCTCAGGGTCATGAGTTCGAGCCCCAGGTTGGGTGCAGAGATTACTTAAAATAAATGAATAAAATAAACTTAAAAAAAACACACCCCCAGAATTTGACGATTTCTCATCATGTCCTACTGCTCTGCTCCAAGCCACCACCATCTTTTCATTACATTCCTGCTGCGGCCTCCTAACTGGTGTGCCGACTTCCACTCTGCATCACCCTGCACCCCCTCCCCAGCCTAGTGAAGAGCTGTGATTCTTTTGAACTCCTCTGCTCAAAACTCTTCAGCAACTCCCATCTCACACCAAGTAAAAGCCAAAGTCCATGAAAGACCTCAACTTCTCCCAGTCTCCCCTGATTCATGCTGCTCCAGCCGCTCTAAGCCCGTGTAGGTCTATGACAGATACCACATGCTTCCATCTCAGGGCCTTTGCACTTGCTGTTCTCTCTGCCTGGGGTTGTCCCCCTCAAGGGTAAAAGCATGATTTGCACCCTCGCCTCCTTCAGGTCTCTGCTCAACTATTCTCTTTTCCGAAAGGGCTTCTTGGACACTTTCTATGACGGACAACCTCCTCGCTCCTCTCTCTTTCTGGAGCTCCCTAACTCCTGTGCCCTGCTCCATTTGTCTTCGTAGCACCTCTCACTATCTGACATCTTGGATACTTACTGCTTTATTGTGTGTCTCCTTACATTAAAATAGAAGCCAAATGAGGACAGGGACTTGTTGAATTGACTCTGTAGCCTCAGCATCCAGAATAGAGCTAGACATGGTGTTGGTGCTCAATAAAGATCTGCAGAGGGAGGCACGAGTGCTTCATGGCCCTCCACTGCCTGCTTCAGCCCTGGCCCACCAGTCCCCCTGGCTTCATACACTCTTTCCACAGAGACATCATCCCCTGAGTCCCGTTGGCCCATGAGTTTGTATGTCAGAGTATTCGCTGTTCTCCTAGCCTTACATAATACCCTTCAAATGTGTACGTTAGTAAAATATAAGCTTCATTAAGGCACTAACTAGTTTACACTCTAAGTTAACTTAGGCAAGATCAGTTCAGTAATTCCCATGTCTTGTCTTTTATTCCTGCCATCTGACTTAGAAATCAACTCCCATGCAAAAAGCAAAGTCCTCTCTAAAACAGTATTGTTGGCACTGGGCATTGTTAATGCAAAAATCATCATCGCACATTTCTCAGAAAATATTTGCTCTCAACAATTGGAGATAAGGTTTGTGCCTGCATTAAACTTTCTTATACATCATTGATCAAAAAGGTAGAAATAGGGGTGCCTGGATGGCTTAGTCGGTGGGGCATGTGACTCTTGATCTTGAGGGTGTGAGTTCAAGCCCCATGTTGGGCGTAGAGACTCCTTAAAAATATAATCTTTAAAAAAATCTTTAAAAAGGGTAGAAATAAAAACCTACCTTTCTTCCTTCCTTTCTTTCTTCCTTTCTTCCTCCCTCCCTCTCTCTCTCTTTCTTACTTACTTAAAAAGAAAGCATTGTGTTTCTAATCAAAAATCCAAAACTTGAAATATGTAACAGGAAATTGTCAGGAAATTCCCCCAAATTTGAAAACATAACAAAATTTAATTATTTGGTTGATGGAGGTAAAAAAAAAAAAAAAAAAAGATGATAAGCTTTATGACCTTTTGCCAAAATATTTTGTCATTGTTGAAAAAGAAAATATTTCCCAGCCATACTTTTTAAGGTTTTGCTTCATAGGAATGCAAAAGAAAATTTCCAAAAAAATTATGTTGTGTAACTTGTTCCTGCCAAGCATTCCACTTGAATAACAGAAAATTCTAGCAATATTTTAATAGAACAGTTCTTTAGCTTCAATTAACTCCTTACTGAAGTGTTAAAAGGATCTATGCATTATTTCTATGGTCAGACAATGAATATTTATGGAGAGTATGTTTTATACACAAGGTTTGAGAAGAGAAAAAGTATCCTCAGCAGAGAAGTCAGAGGCTCAACAAACCGAGCCACCCAGGTGCCCCAAAACCTTGATTTTAGAGTCCAGTTGGCTTGGATCAAAACTTGTTCCATGTTATGGAACAATCTGAGCCTGAATTTCGTCCTCCACAAAATAATAATAATAATAATAACACATCTATCACAAATTGTTGGGAAGATTGAAATAATATTTGCCAAACCATTTTTTCACATATGCCCGATGTATAATAAGTAATCAATTTAGACCCTGGACTATCTTTCTTTTTTAATTAATTTATTTATTTTGAGAGAGAGAGCGCGCGTGTGCGAGTGCTGGCCGGGGCGGGGGGCAGTGGGAGGGGCAGGGGGGAGAGAGAATCTTAAGCAGAGTCTGTGCTGAGCGCAGAGCCAACACTGGGCTCCATCTCATGACCCTGAGATCGAGACCCGAGCTGAAACCAAGAGTCAGATACTTAACCGACTGCACCACCCAGGTGCCCCGACCCTGGCCTACCTTAAGGTAAGGGCCATGAAATAGCATGCTTTGCATGGTATCCATCTGTGGAAATCCATGTGTAGAAAGAATTCTTCACTTCTCTGTGCAGACTTTCTCTTGCAAATGGAAGAGCTATCCACCTATCGGATGTTGACAGCCAGCTCCCTCCCCGGATATTTGCCCCATTGGGCCTAGATTCCCACACTCTTATTCTTCTGCTTTATCCTCTGTCTGAGATAGAGCTGGGCCTGAGAAGTTAGGTGAATCTCTAGGAGCTCTCATATCCAGATGACAGAGTATATACAGTAGAAGTAGATGGTAATATTTTTTAAGGCAAGTCATGAGGAAATGATGTCTCTTCCTGGTAGAAGAATATTGACAAGGTTACCACAGGGACTTGTGGAGTGTGTGTGCTGCCTCTGGGGCTGGTAAACAGTGAAGCCGGTTCCCCAGAGTAGACACCAGAGAGGCCAATGTGCTACTCATATTCCCTTAAGCCTTTCCATTTCTCTGCCCGGTAGCCTGACGTACAACTGCCAGCCTCTATGTCTTTTCGCCAGGCAACTTTCTCTGGCATTGGAGCCACCTTTTGCTTGCTCTGGCAGGCAAGGGGTGCGGGAGAATTAAAGGGTCCCACTTCTGACCTGGGGCAGTCCTCCTCCGGAGACTGACGAGAGTCAGTACATAAATTCCCCGACTCCCTCTTCACTTGACGTCACAGTATGTTTTACGCTGGCTCCTAGAGTTCCCCCAATAGGATTAAGCTCCAGTTGCGCATAGTGAGAACCTACTCAAAAACACATTCTTTATTGTTTTCCTTGCCTCCCCTGTCTTTCCCCTCCAAATAAATGACTTGCACTTGATATTTTGTTTCAAGATCTATAGGGCGCCTGGGTGGCTCAGTCATTAAACATCTGCCTTTGGCTCAGGTCATGATCCCAGGGTCCTGGGATCGAGCCCCGCATCGGGCTCCCTGCTCAGCGGGGAGTCTGCTTCTCCCTCTCCCACTCCCCCCTGCTTGTGTTCCCCCTCTCGCTGTGTCTCTCTCTGTCAAATAAATAAATAAAATCATTTAAAAAAAAAAAAAAAGATCTATATCCAGGAGAACCCAAACAAAGACAATAACCCACCTATCAGATGCCTTGAAGGATAGGAACTGGATCTATGAAGGTGATGGCAACAATTCAGGGGGAAAAGAGCATGACAATGTGAAAAGGAAGAGAACCAGCCACTTGGAGGGTAAAGAGGATGATAGTTGCCAGAGGGCCCCATCTGCCCTCCATCCAAGAGTCTGGGTGATTTTCCTGATAGCAGAGTAACTGAACCAAGAATGAATATAAGGGGAATTTGGGGTTATAACTCGATTCATCTATAACACGGGCATCAGTCACTTTGCCCAATGTCCACAGAACAGTGAACTTGGGGAATTTAATTTCTTTTCATGTCGAGCTATTTAAGCATTACTTTGCAGACTTTTATGGGAGAGTGATACTCTGATATGGTTCTTTGTCTAATAGCAAAGTACAACTTAAAAAGATAACCAGTGTGTTCAAATAACCATGTTCAAATATTTATGAAACACTGACTTTAATCGTAGACTAAAGCACAGAGTTGAAATTGGTTAGTTCTATTGCCAAATGCCTTCAGACTTCATTGACTTTTTTGGAATTAGTACAAAAGCAGAGATTAGATCCAAAACTTGTACAAGGATTCTGTGTGGTCCAGAAAATTATGAGTCTTTACTTGTACACATGAATTAAATATTGAACACGTCTACTCGTCAGCTTTTGGGGACAGTGAGCAATCAAGGTGTCTGAACTGATTGGGGAGAGGCCTCCGCATAAATCTATGACCTATTCTCCTAACGAAGAGTGGAAAAGTTCTTAATAGTTCTGAAGAGTTCTAAGGAAATAAAGTGATTTCAGCATCTGGGAGGCAATGTTGCCCATCTGAAGAGGGCTCCCTTTGCTTGCAGCCAGAACTGCGGGCCTTGCTTTGTCAAAGATTCTGAGATTCTTCCAGCATGAAAGGGAGGATAGGGAATCAAGTCCCTCTACTTATTAGGAAACATATTAGAACTGCTTCAGAATTAGCCTTGGCTCGGCTTAATGAAATTTCCCCATTGTTCGGCAGCGGCCCGCCAAATCCACGACATTCAAATGGCAGCTCTTAGGCTGTAAAAAGCCTCAAAATGTAGAGAACTTACAAAATGAAGAGTATGATTTCTCTTTCCCCAGCTTCACAGAAAGAATCAGACCTGCTCAGCCTCTTGAGGAGGCTAAATATTAGAGGCACCCCTACTCTCCCAATGGCATTAATGTGTAAAATGCTCGTGATACAGAGCCAGAAGTTGCCGTGCTGAAACTCACCGGTCGGTTTATGCTCGAGAAATCATTTTAGAGGATGGCAGAGTCACCAAGAGACATCAATTAGAGCTACTCCTCTCTGGAGTTGCTGAAGTTTCTCCAGTGGGATTTTACGTGGAGGGCCTTGTCCCTTGAGACTTCTCCCCAGTTCTGGTTAAATGAATTCGCCTTCCCCGGCCTGAGATAAGAGGATTATAATTGCTTCTCCACCCCCGCCCCATCCCTTCCACTCTGCACCCACACACAATCTTCGTGTTTCCAAAATGCCTTAAAATATCACTGTAACATCCAACATCCAACTTTCTTTCTGCCATGAACGTGTGCATAAAATCTGACACTCAAATCTCACCTTTTATTACCCACTGTTCATTCATCTCCCTTTAGCCTTGAACAAGAGTGCGGCCAAACTTCCAGCACGCAGAGCACAAATCAATGTAGCAATGTAGCAAACAAAGCATCTCCCGATTCAAATTATACCAATGTCAAATGCTGATGTGTGTAAATAATTAATTGTGTTTTCACTGGTGAGTCCAGTTTGATCTTTCATTGCTTGGCGATCCCTGGGGTCTGTGGCTCCCCGAGAAGCAGGGACATTTAGGATTTTTTATTACCAGCTCATAACTAATTTATAGATTACTATGGAGTCAGGTGCATGGACCCAGCGTCTCATCTATCACTCTAAGTAGCTCCAGTGTTAGGGGATGGCTACTTCCCAGAAACCAACGAAGGGGAACACAGCTGAGGACAAGGGACAAAGCACATGTCACAGAAGGCATAGCTCTCAGAAGAAGCACAAATGTCTCCAGGTAAAGAATTTCCTACTCACTGAGCCAACAAATGATAAAGTTCTCTAATTATGTCCTAAAGGTAAAACCCACTGCATCTTGCACAGCAAAAATATATCCAACTGTTATCACTAATCATTAAAATTCTTTATCTAGCTTTCCTCTCCGATTTGCCTTCCTCAGTGAAAATTTTACCAGAACAACTGCGTTAGATTCAAACTTGCAGAAAGTACAATTGCTAAGGAAAAAAAAAAAAAGAAGAAGAAGAAGAAGAAGAGGAAGGGGGGCTTTCTTAGGAAAATCTTATGCTTTGATCACATACGTGCTGTGTCTCTTGGACAACAGCATTGAGAGTGGAGTTCATTTCCTTATGATTTTCTGAAGTGGGTTGTATTATATGCACATGTCGATATGTGATCGAAGTGAAAAGTGCAAACACTCACAGGGCCATTTATGACATACCTTCAAGGAAATCAACAATGACTTAGAGATGTACATTACATTCCTGAGTTTTACATGGTTTCCTGGATGGTGTTAATAGTTTGCTGTGAAGGTACTCAAGAATTCCATTTCCATTACAGCCAAGTATGTATTCCCACCCTCTGACCCCTCGGTCGTGTCCACAACTTCTACACAAAGCTCGTTCTCACAGAGCAAAGGAAAGATGGGCTGCGTAAATAAAACCCAAACCCCGTGGAATCTGAAACAAGTACCAGTGGGATAAAGAAATCTCTGAACATATTCATACGGAGTGTTTCTTTATGGTACTTTTCTCTGTCTCGGGGACAGCACCGAAGCCGGGCCACATTCTGAAACCGTTGCTATGGCAAAGCGTCTTGTTTTATTGACCATGGAGCACATTGTTGTGTTTAAGTCATGTAAATGATCGGGATACAAAGGAAAGGCCCCACAGCAGCCCCCCCACTCAATCACGACAGCACTGGGGTCTTTTCCCCTTGACACATGCCATTTACGCAGCATGGGAAGGCATTTCTCTCAGAAAGCCTCCCTCCCTGGCTGCTGCAGACTGGTCTTTGGAGACATTTGTGAGATCTCCACATCTTTCAGAATTGATTCTGCAGGGGAAAAAGAATACACAATGATGAAGCCCTTGCTTTGGTTGTAAGGCTGGGATATTTCTATAGACATTTTGCATTTTTCTACGTAGGAACACGTTTTTGCCTGACCAGGCTGCTGGTCTTGTCTAATATTCCAACTTTCCATCAGATGCTGTCACTTAGAAGGCATGGTAGGAGAGTTTGTCTTTTGTTTCCCACTTATATCTCAAATATGTGGTTTTAATTAAGTATTTTACTACAGTATCAATTTGCACTGATTAGATGTCATTACAGAAACAAAATATGCAGAATACATTTTAATAACGCCTGCCACCTCTGAGGAAACAATGAGGCTTTAATTTAATGATCTAAGTGTTGTTGAAAAGCAATGCGGAGTTAAAAAATAGTAATATATTGGGAATTGGAGCTTATTAGTATTTTCAGAAACAAACGTAAGCTAAAATGCACTATTATCTGGGTTTCAACACTTGTAATTAAAAAAAACCTCAACACTTAAGGCACCATTTGTTTACGTGCGGAATCAAATGACACCCTTTAATAATAAAAGCTTGATCCAATGGAAACAGTTTCAATTGTGACACTTGAGATTTGAAAAGCTGTGATAATTTGTAGCCCAATTTCTGTGAGAAATTTCACCACTATGAAAATCGATTTTTGATAGTCCTGCATAAATGCCAATTTCTAGGTTTTGACCCTGTCTGCACTGAGGAAGGAAAGATGTTATCACTGGGGGAAGCTGCATGAAGGGAACAGAGGGACCCTGTACTCGCTTTGCAGCCTGTTGTGTTTCTTTTCTTTTTTTTTTTTGAAGATTTTATTTATTTATTTGACAGAGAGAGGCACAGTGAGAGAGGGAACACAAGCAGGGGGAGTGGGAGAGGGAGAAGCAGGCTTCCCGCCGAGCCGGGAGCCTGATGTGGGGCTCGATCCCAGGACCCTGGGACCATGACCTGAGCCGAAGGCAGACGCTTAACGACTGAGCCACCCAGGCACCCCCAGCCTGTTGTGTTTCTTAAACTATTTCAACATACAAAAAATGAGAGCAAAAAAAAAAAATCTATTTTTGATGCAGAATGAAAATGTATTTCTCCAACGGGGTACTTGTCGAGGAATGTGTTGTCTCAGCGAAGCCTCGGTAATTACAGTGACAGAGCCATATGGGACAGTCTTCCCAGCACTTGTGTCGGAGCCTGGAGTCAAAGGGGTTTTGGACAATGAGTTAACTTTCTCCCCGAAAATTCTACTTGCCCCACATTTTCAATTCATTCAGAAAAGCATTCCGTAAATGATTATAAAGGAGAGATCTATTTCCTTTTACTGCTTCAGATGCTCGTCCAGTAGTTATTAAAACAGTATTTACGGGGGTGCCTGGCTGGCTCAATGGGAAGAGTATGTGACTCTTGATCTTGGGGTCGCAAGTTCGAGGCCCACATTGGATGTAGAGATTACTTAAAAATAAATAAATAGATACACTTTAAAACAGTATTTACAATTCCCACAGACCTGGTTGCATCATTGGATCTTACTTCCTTTAACTTTCTCGTTCTCTTTTTAAAAACTTGGTTAAAATCATAATTTTGCATTCCTCCCCTTCATGCGTGAAGTTCGGAGATTAACACAAGGACTATAAACATATCACAAACCAAGATTATACCTAGTGTAAGTGTCTAAATGTAATCTAAATGTCTGTTCATATTTCATACAGGGTGGGGTGGGGGGAAGTGGGTAATTATTCAATGTCAGGATCAAGAGGACCATAGGAATCACCTAAATATTAACATTAAACATACATAATATTTGATATTTATAATACATACTGCTGGCTATGTAATAATATCTTTGCATCTCCATGGCTCTCTTTAAAGGACGATGATAGCACACATCTAATTTGATCCTGATATAATTTCGGGAGCTTGCTAGAGGTTATTGCCATTATTCTCACTGAGAAAATGGATGGCTAACTTCCAAAGAGGTCAAGCCTTTGGCTTACGTTCGTTAGGCATGCTCATGGTGAGGGTGAGGATTAAAAACCAGATTTCACATCCTTGCTCATGGTACTTCATTCTGAGTCGCATTCTCTACAGCCACAATTGTACTTAAATTGGCTTGGCTGAAATCTCCAATAGTGCCATTTGGAGAAAATGTTTAATTAAAATGATACCAGGAGTTAGCTATCTCTTTTTAAACCCTAACAAATAAAAGCATTTGGTGAATGACCTAGAACACTGGCTTCTGCATATTAACCCGTTTTCTTTTCTTCAGTAATAGCTTCATTGACATATAATTCTCCTATCAGATGATTCACTTATTTCATATGTACAAGCCAGCGTTTTATTTGTATATTCACAGAGTTATCACCACAATCTAGTTTTAGAAGAGGCTCATCTCCCATTAAAAGAAAACCTTGTATCCATTAACAGTCATTCCCTACTCCTCCTACCCTCTCCTCCCAGCCCCTGACAACCACTCATCTATCTTCTGTCTCTAATGGATTTACCTAATCTGGACATTTCTTTTTTTTTTTTTTAAAGATTTTATTTATTTATTTGACAGAGAGAGAGATACAGCGAGAGAGGGAACACAAGCAGGGGAAGTGGGAGAGGGAGAAGCAGGTTTCCCACAGAGCAGGGAGCCCGATGTGGGGCTTGATCCCAGGACCCTGGGACCATGCATGACCTGAGCCGAAGGCAGACGCTTAACGACTGAGCCACCCAGGCGCCCCATATCAGTATCTCATTCCTTTGTATTGCTGAATAAGATTCCATTATACGGATATACTACATTTCATTTACCCATTCATCAGTTGATGGACATTTGGGTTGTTTCCACTTTTTGGCTACTATGCATGATGCTGTTATGAGCACTCATGTACAAGTTTTTATATGGACATATATTTTCATTTCTCTTGGGTATATACCTAGAAGTGGAATTGCTGGGTCATATAGTAACTTTATGTTTAACTTTTTGAAGAATTGCCGGACTGTTTTCGAAGTGGCTGCACCTTTTCACATGCCACCAAAAATTCCTTTTCTTAAGCCAAACTGACGAAGTCACTCTGATGACTCCTGTCATTTGCTGTAATTAGTAAACTCCACAGTCCCTTCTCTTACACACTTCTGGGTCTGGCCAGTAGTAAGGTAGGAGAGTGTATATGCTTCACCATGATTTCAGAAAAGTGATCAGGAATTAAAATGGAAAACAAGGGGGGGTGGTAGAACATGGGACTCTTGATCTCAGGGTTGTGAGTTCAAGCCCCACGTTGGGTGTGGAGCCTACTTAAAAAAGGCGGAGGGTGCGCCTGGGTGGCTCAGTTGATTGAGCGTCGGACTCTTGGTTTTGGCTCAGGTCGCGATCTCAGCGTTGTGAGATAGAGCCCCACAACTCAGGCTCCGCACTCAGCGCAGAGTCTGCCTGGGATTCTCTCTCTTCCTCTCCCTCTGCCCCTTCCCCTGCTCATGCACACTCTCTCTAAAATAAATAAATAAAATCTTTTAAAAAAGGAAAATAAGGAAATTAAGGATGTATTTATCAATTCTACATCTAGAGTGTGAACTACCTTTTGGCGAGGAAATTTAAAATTTTAGGTTGTGACAAATGCACACACACATAAAATTCAATCGGCCAAAAATAAAAAACCAAATCAACCAACCAATCAAACAGAAACCCCCAAAGTAGGTATTTGCTCTACCATAAGTAACCCCTGAAGAAGTAGGGGATATGTGAACTGGTTTTTATAGCTTTATAGTTTTCAACAGTAAGAGATAGTCTTGACTATAAAGACATCCATGCAAAAGCCCTCACACCTGCTTCTTGCCCACAGACATACAGCTATTTAAAAAAATCTCCAAAGATGTATGAATAAACCTTTTATAATCTCAAGGATTCTTAAATTTCTAGACAGGGATTAATACAGACCCTGGCTTTCAAGGCAAGCTGGGACACCTTCTGGAATTTGAAACATGGGCTTGGCCCCTGGCAAATCAAGTAATAGTCAACGTGAGTTAGATTAGTTCTTTTATGCACAAAACTAGCAACACTCTGACTAGCTCTTTCTGTGTGGCCAGAAAGGTACATGTTTCCGGGGCTGGCACCGCTAGGCAGCTGGGCCTGAGGCGGGCACTTCTTCTTCACCTTGGTTCTTAGAGTATCCATCAGTTGGTGCTTTTGACTAGTTCTTATCTGTGACCTATGTGGCCTGATTTCAGCTAAGCCAGTACAAAGCTAGAAGGGAAAACTGTGCCGGATGCTTCTCTCATTCCATCGTCTCCCCCGTGTCGCTCCCAACCGCAAAAACCGGACAAAGTTTTGGCTGGGGAACAATCTCGAGTAGGGAGGTGTTGAGTGAACATGGAAGAGATGAAAAGGAAGAAGGAATGAGTAAAGAGAAAACAAGAGAGTGAAACAGAGAAAGAGTCTGTCACAAGACAAAGGTCAAAAGTGGGGAAGGGTGGCAGAGAACAAGAAGAGAAGAGAGGGGGCGCCTGGGTGGCTCAGTCTGTTAAGCGTCTGCCTTCAGCTCAGGTCATGATCCCGGGGTCCTGGGATCGAGCCCCGCATCGGGCTCCCTGCTCAGTGGGAAGCCTGCTTCTCCCTCTCCCACTCCCCCTGCTTGTGTTCCCTCTCTCGCTGTCTTTTTCTCTGTCAAATTAATAAAATCTTAAAAAAAAAAAAAAAAGAAGAAGAGAAGAGAGATGCATCCAAGAGAGACGCTGAAGGTGTTAGCAAATGATGCTCTCCTGGGTTCACCCCAGTTCCCACTGAGGGCCTCATGTCCTTGGTTTGTGCAATAATTCACCGGTAATGCCCACATTGAGTTTGCAGACGACTTCAAACCTCGGCAGAAGTTACCAGTGGCTTATAGATTCACCAATTGACACTGAAGCACAAAGTAACCTTGACAAACTGCAATAGAATATTCCCAAGCAAATAGAAGAAATCCCTATCTGGTTACAGAATAGCGCACAAATAGAAAATCAAATTCTTTTTTCAAATAGGAAGGGAATAAAGAAAGCCAGTCAGCTAACTAAGAGCAAGCACTGATTCTCAAAGTGAGTTGAATACGGAGGCACACGAAAGTGTTAGATACAGCTCCTGAGGATATCGGGCCATTCAAGCTATTTCAAAGGTTCTCTGCCTAGTCCCGAGCTCCGAGATTAAAGAGGGATGTGGGGAGCTTGGGAAGAGTTCACAGAAAAGCCACAAGGAAGATCAAAGGGTTGAAGAAAGGGACCTGAGAGGAGAGTCAGGGAGCTGGAAAAATTCAACCTGAAGAAGAGAAGATTCGGGAGATCATTTCATTATGGTCCTCAGCTACACGAGAAGCTTTTCATAGGTGAGCGGACTGCCTGTTCTCCGTTTCCACTATGGATGGACAGAGAGGCAAGAGGCTTAAATGCGCAACATGGGGGATCTCAGTTAAATATAAGGGATTTCCTGACACAAGAGATGGTAAGCAATGAAATGGGCTCCTGACCCGTGGATGGGAATAAGGAATATCCTTCTCTAGTGTCTTAGAAAATTGGTAAGATTCTCCTATGTTTGGGATGGCTTACAGACCTTGCTACCTGGAGTTAGGGGAAGGATGGGAAGGAAGAGTGGGTATATTCTAACATTCCACAACACACTCTGGTACTTTGGTTTTTACCTCCGACTCAAGTATTCATCACTTGCCTGGCCAGATCTCTCACATGTCTAGTCACATTTCAAGACACAAAATGTCTTGCCTGGCAGACCACTTTGAGACATAGTAATTTCATCAGTGAAAAAGGACACTGGAAAATACCTTTTGAAGGGTGGGAATTTCTTGAAGAAAGAAAGTCAGCTAAACCAGACTCACAGGGGTGGGGGTGGGGTAACACACCTCCAGTGCATGCTGGGATTAGGGCTAATTAAGATGTTGACTGAATCTATGCTAATCATGTCCCACCAGACTCTGCTGGATTAGTATGTAAATTGGTAAACTCTGTTCTGAAATTGCCCTACCAGCTGAGGTCTAATTACTGACTAGACATAACAAATAATAATGGGATTTGTATTTTAGGATGTTTAATTATGGAAATACAGGTCTGGAAAAAATACCAGTTGTATCGCACAGAAAGCAAATTCATAATGTTTTGCCAAAGATTTATGAAATTTTACACCTTTAAGAGGAGCACCATGAACTGGGCTGGGTGGGGGGTGTCCCTTCAGAGATCTAGCATTGGGGAAGAGAGACCAGAATCACAAGGATTAATTCCCTGCTTGAGTAATTTCCCCAAAGCTTCTCAAAGACTAATTGTTTCATTGCTGATACACAGCATCTTGTGAGCTTTTAGTTCTATCACCAAAAGCACTGGAACTCATCCACGAAGAATAAGCCAGATGCTATGGATTTAGCGCAAATGGAATTCAAAGCAACAGGCCAACAATCTTTGTAGGAAATTATGCCCCTAAAATGGTTTTTCTTCACCAAAATTATTCTCTGACATTGAAATCATTAAATTTATATATCAGAAAATGGTTAGTCCAATTCTGCAGCAACAGAGCGTATTTCATGGTTTTAGAGAAAAGCAGCTTGAGCTCTAGAATTCACCGAATGGGTATCTTGGGACAGAAACTTCTTTGCAACCATTTATTGCATTGTTCTGTGACCCTTTCTAAAAAGTAACGAACATAGAAGAGTTACAGAGTTCCGGACAGAGTTGTAATAGCTGCCTGTATTTGCCCACCATATTGGTATATCTCACATAAATTTAAAGGCATATGGGTGATCGTTAAATCTTTATTAGGTTTTACATCATAAAATAAATTATTCATGTTATTCTAATATATACTGATATCTTTACAGCCCTTCTGCCCACATTTAGCTAAAGAAATCTCATTTGCATATCATTTTTATTTTAATTTAGGACAGTTTTGTTATGAAAATATAAGGCTTAAGTGCCTATTATGTCCCAATTACGTGCCAATTTCCCACACTTTTCCGGGGCCTATACGGTGCATTACAAATGAGAGAAACTCCACATAATTAACAAAGATGGAGGATTTCCTTGGACGTATGAGAAGTTTTTGAATGTTTGCTCTTGCTGTTATGTGGCAAGAGGATAGGTGTCATCAAATACAATTCAGTAAGTAAACTTGTGTTTGCAGTAGCTTCAAGCTTCTCTGTATTTGAAGTTACACATGTATATGAAAATTAGATTTGTTGATCACCTTACTTTGAATTAGAGAAAATAAGGCGTGAACTTCTCCTTGCCACGCAGAACCATAAGGAAGAGTAGTTCGCCATTACCATGACCCGAGGGTGTCTGAACTTTGCAATAGAAATTCACTGAATTAGATAATTTTTAACTGAGAGCTCAGGCTATATGTCTTTGCAGATCTTATCGGTATATTGATAACTGTATTTATTTAGGTTTCAACTATGGACTTTAGCTTCTTTTTCATTAGTCTTAAAAATATAAGACACGCAGGGCACCTGGGTGGCTCAGTTGGTTAAGCGTCTGCCTTTGGCTCAGGTCATGATCCCGGAGTCCTGGGATCGAGCCCCACGTCAGGTTACCTACTCAGCTGGGAGTCTGCTTCTCCCTCTGCCTCCCCCCTTTCTGCCACCGCCCCCGCCCCCGCCCCCGGCTTGCTTTTGCACGCTCGCGCTCTCAAATAAAATCTTAAAAAAAAATTCTTATATATAATATATATATATATATATATATATATATATGACATGCTAGATGCTAGATGTTTCTCCTCCCTGACAGTGGAGGAGAAAATCTGAACAAATGTTCCCTTTCCGTATGATACTGAGCTCTCACCTTTAAGCCTTCCTATTAAGCTCGCATGATGACATCCTCCTGTAGGCAATATATCATGGAAAACATTATTTTAAATGCTATTTCCCAATGCCCAAAGGCACCTGTCAGCAATTATATATTATTTACTATTAAAACTAATCATGACCTACTCTAAGCATTGAACCCAGGGTCAGAAACTCTGGGATGATAATTCTAGCTCTGTCCCTTTCTTGTCATGAGTTTTGGGAGAAGTCGATGTGGGGTTAGAATGTGGGGAAGGTTCACTGAAAGTGTTTTGCCAACACATAGGCAAAAGCAGAGCGTACGCCCGAACAGATGTCATCCTGCATGTAAATCTCCCAGCTATTGGCTAGCAAGCTAGTGGGCAAACCTCACATTTTCTGGAATTCTCACTTTGAGGCAAATTACACAATTGCACAGAGTTATCTTTCAACAAATGGGCTTTGAAATCCCCTCTCATTAAAGCAAGCTGCAGATTATCTTGATAAATAGGAATATTGGTTCCAAAATGTGCCTACCTTCGGTCATGGGGATACAAGCAAACTCTCCTAATTTGCTGCTCAAATGGGAAAATATCATCTCCAGTGGCTCTGAGCATCCATCCTAGCTAAGTGGGTTGAGTGGCATGCGAGCAAGTCTTCCAGGCTAAAGGGCAGAAGCCTCCAGGAGTTCAAGTCTGGCTGGGCCATTCTCTGAGATTCTCCTCTTGTAAAGAGGAGTCTTCCTAACAAGAACTGCAAGGGACCCATGAAATCAAATGTATGCCCAACACACAGTGGATACCAAGTAATTGTTTGTTAAAATAAATGTCCGGTAGAAAAGGTTAAGAGGATCTGAATTGTTCTGTTACATAAATTAAGAAGCAAATTTAAGGGGCAAGTTTTCAGATCTTCCGAGTTATCTAGCTATAAAAGAACAAAAAAGGGACGCCTGGGTGGCTCAGTTGGTTAGAGCGGCTGCCTTCGGCTCAGGTCATGATCCTGGGGTCCCTGGATTGAGTCCCGCATCGGGCTCCCTGCTCGGCAGGGAGTCTGCTTCTCCCTCTGGCCCTCCCCCCTCTCATGTGCTCTCTCTCTCTCTCATTCTCTTGGTCTCAAATAAATAAATAAAATCTTAAAAAAAAAAGAACAAAAAAACCACCACATTCCTATCAATAATATCTTTTGGTATTTGTCACCTAATGATTACTATATATATATATCATATATCTATAGATACAAAGTATAGAGAACCCACATGCACATGTTCTATAATTTCACATTATAACTTCTACAAAGGCTATAGAACAGTTTAAAGAAGATAAAAAGAGAACGTAAAAAAGAAGTGTACATATATCTTTCTCGGTAAGGATGATTTTTCTTTGTTTTTAATTAATTTATTTGACAGAGAGAGAGAGAGAGAGAGAGAACACAGGCAGGGGGGGCAACAGGCAGAAGGAGAAGCAGACTCCCCAAGGAACAGGAAGCCGGACGTGGGATTCAACCCAGGACCATGACCTGAGCCGAAAGTAGACTCTTTTTTTTTTTTTTTTTTAATTTTATTTATTTGACAGAGAGAGACACAGTGAGAGAGGGAACACAAGCAGGGGGAGTGGGAGAGGGAGCCCGATGCGGGGCTCGATCCCAGGACTCTGGGATCATGACCTGAGCCGAAGGCAGATGCTTAACAACTGAGCCACCCAGGCAACCCCGAAGGTAGACTCTTAACCGAATGAGCCACCCAGGCGCCCCTGATTTTTCTTTTAAAGACCACCTACAGCTGAGCGATAGTGCAATCCTCAGACACGCACACAGACCAGCTCCACCCAGCAGCCCAGGCAACAATAATGATCCCGAAGAGCAACCAGATCAAAATACCAGAACCTTAAAAAGTGTAAACATCATTTTAGGATTCCTGAGGCACTTTACAATTTTATTTCAAGGTGGTTCTGCCTGGTACACTGAACCCACATCCTTGAAACACACACGTAGCAGAGTGAGAAGTGAGAGCGGGGCCTGAAATTCCACTCCATCAATCATTACGTTGTAACCTCAGGCAGGTTCCTTAACTTAACCTCCCTCCCGCTTCGATTCCTCCATCTGTAAGACAGGGAGTTTTCTAGCACTGGCATAGGATTAAATGGGAGAGTGTATGGAAAGTACACAGCACACTGAGTCCTTTAATGAACGCTTGTAATGCCCCTGCATCTGGTCATCTGGGCCTTCTCACTGCCTTGCTCTTTCCCACTCCTTTTAGAAAAGGACTGTATCCTCACGTCGGATTTATCCAGAGAGCCTTGGAACCATTTCACTTCTGATCGTCTCTTTTTTATGGCTGCGATATGGGTTTCTCCGTGTGGATATAAATTCTTAGAGAGCAGGGGAATATGATTTTTTTTTTTCATTTCACCCTTATGCCTAGTCCAGTGCTCCAAACAAATGTTTTATCATGAATGACATGCTGCTGATGGCCAGAGTCTATAGGAATTTGCCTCAAAAAACTTCACAGCCCATCTTGAAATTTAAACCATGGACCCTGGAGCCAGCCTACTAGGCTTCAAATCCTTTCGTTCCCCTCGCAAATTGCTCAAATAACCTCTCTTTGCCTCATTTCTTCATCTGAACAATGGGATGATAAGGCTACCAGTATCTACCTAAGAGGGTTGGTGTGAAGATGAAATGTAATGTGCTTGGAATAAGATAAAGCAGTCCATAAATATGATTCATTTGTTGTTACTATCGTTACTATCAGTCTGCACAGATGGGTATTGAACTACACGAGCAAAGACGTGCTTCTGGCCACCACTGAATCTGCAGCTCCTAGCGCAGCGGGCACACTTCCCAGAGTCACCTACCCTCTCTCCCTCCCCTCCCGTCATCCATCCAAGTCATCCACACCACGGCCTCTTTCCTGTCAATGCACCCTTTCTAATACCTCTCAAACGCTGCCCTTGTCCCCTCCTCTCAGACTCCACCACAAGGCATGTTCTCAATTCCTCTCTCCTACATTCCAGTGGGTGTCCTAATTGGGCCTCCGTTTCTATAGGGTTCTTCCTGTAAGCTTTCTAACATGAAAACCTGGTTATTTCTCCTCTCCATTTGAAATCCTTCTGTGGCTCCCCATTACCTATAAGAGCATGGAGTAAGTAAATACCACGTAGTTCTAGAAAAATATTTTAAAAGGTGTGGGAGTCAGAATAATGGCCTCCCAAAGGTGTCCATGTTCCAATTCTCCAAACTTGTGAAGATGTGACGATACGTGGCAAATGGGACTTTGCAGATGTGATTAAGGATGTGGGGATGGGAAGATTTCCTTGGATTAGTTTGGTGGGTCCAATGTAATCCCAAGGGTCCTCATAAGTGAAAGAAGGAGGCATGGGTTGATGGAAGCAGACCTCTGAGTGATGTGGAGGCCATGAGCCAAGGAATGCCGGGTGGCCTCTAGAAGCTGGAAAAGCGAGGAACGGACTCTCCCCTGGAGCCTCCAGAAGGAATGCAGCTCTGCTGACCCCTTGGTTTTAAACCCATTTCAGGCTTCAGACCTCCAGGGCCATAAGAAAACAGATTTCTGTTGTTTTAAGGCACTGCATGTGTGGTAATTTGTTACACCAGTGAGAGAAAACCAGTATACAGGCAATTGGATAGCTAGTGCCCACTACAGAAATGGGTTGGGGTCAACTGATGGCCGTGCTATGAATGGGCCAGACTAAGGCATCGATACATTTAGAAGTCTCTTTTATTAATGACATGCCATCGCTTCCTTTCTCTCAACTAATAGCTTTAGAAGGAGGGCAGGAGATGCCTTCCCCAGGCTTCTACAACCCCAGCCTTTCCCCCCCCCCCCCCCGATGGAGGCAGGAAGTGAGGCAAGTGGGGCTGGAAACCCACATCGGTACACAAACAGAGGAGGAGACACAGGTGTCGCAGCTTGCCCGCGGACTGGTGCCCCGGCTGGGAGGATAATCAGGCCAGGCGTGGCCCCAAACCAGACCAAGTTTACTTCTCAGTTCCCCTAAGCAAACAAAATCAAATATGCTGCATTCTATATTCCAACCTAATATGTTGTTTCTACCTTGATGTTTCAAAAGCACTTTTTACACATAAAGGCATTCAGCACCTGCCCAATCCCTACTTACCTATATCGGCTGTCAGCTCATAAAGGAACTCAGGGAACAGATTGCAACTGTCAAGGGAGATTCTTTGGAAGCATTAAGATAAGCTGTAGGGAATTATCAATTGATACAGGATCTGGGAAGAAAGACGGGGGTGTTAAGAGAGCAATACAGGCGTGGCTGAAAAAGTG
Source organism: Halichoerus grypus (assembly GCF_964656455.1). NCBI lineage: Eukaryota > Metazoa > Chordata > Mammalia > Carnivora > Phocidae > Halichoerus > Halichoerus grypus. Next base: position 124,800,097 of record NC_135727.1, on the reverse strand, counting down.
TTTTCGTGGCGCAGGGGACAGATGTGCGTTGGCTACCCGAGCAGTTGCAGGACTTGATTTCATTCTTTAATTTCCTGGGCTTCGGTGTCCTCATCTTTTTTTTTTTTAAATATTTTTTTTAAGATTTTATTTATTTATCAGAGAGAGAGAGAGAGAGAGAGACAGAGGCAGGCAGAGGGAGGAGCAAGGCTCCTTGCTGAGCAAGGAGCCCGATGTGGGACTCAATCCCAGGACCCTGGGATCATGACCTTAGCCAAAGGCAGACGCTTAACCGACTGAGCCACCCAGGCATCCCTCGGTGTCCTCATCTTTAAAATGGGCATAATGACACCTATTTTGCAGCACGGTTGAGAAGATTAAATAATAACATGCTTGTGATGAGGCTAAGGCAGTGTCTGCTACACGGTGGATTCAAGAAACAGTCCTTTCTTCCCCATGATGCCCTTTTCCCATTGATATCTTTATAAATCACGTACATTATTGTGACATATCATTTAACAAAACACGTTTAACCAAAACCATCTAACAGAAAAAAACTAATCTATCGAAAGCAAAACACGAGAAGGAACGGTAATTTATAAGCTGTAAAGATGAAGCTTGCGAAAACGTCTTGCTCCGTATTTTCCCCAACTTGTACAAAGGCCGAATTAATTCATGAGAAATCTTACTTTTGAATTATTTAAATGCCCAGCAATGAGACTAACACACAGCAGGTCCTGTGCAATGTGAGAGGATTATTGATGAACCCAACTCCCAGGTTTTAAGTAGCCAGTAATATATTTTAATGTATCAATAATTCAGGAGAATGAGCATTTTCTGTCGTTGCTGAAACCACACTTGGCAACGGAACCGTGTGACCCTGCAGACAATTGTTAGAACAGCAAAAGTCTTTTTCCCGTCTGGCCTTGGCCACCTCTGCAAGGAGCCACATAGAAGTAGAGTTGTCACCTCTAAGAGCAAACGTGAGCCACCCTAGTGACACCGAGGCACTCAATAAATATAGGCCAGATGAGGGAAAATCTCATAAGGCAGTAGTGGAAAACAACAGCAAAAGTATTTTAAAAGCTCAACCTGGAAAGAAAATCAATTCCAATAAATTCGATGCTCTCAGGCTCAAATATTAGGAAGGTAAATAGTCTTCGAAACTGGAATGAGCATGCAGTAGAGAATGGTAAATAACATTGATCAAAAACCTGAAAACCTCCCAGGTGTCCTTGGAGTTCACAGATAAATTGATTAACCGTTATTTCACACTCAGGACCCCCCAATTAACAGCCTGCCTTCTGTAAGCAATTGCAAAAGACAGAGATAAAACTGTTTGGTTGAATTAGCATTTTCAGCTGAAGAAGAAACTAGAAAGGGAATGGCCCTTCCCTGTTTTGTAAAGCATCCGTCAGGCAAATAATTAGCTCATTTTAAAGAAAGAGCCTGTATTTTTTCAGGTGCTCATATTAATATGCATGCAGAGAAGTTACTTAAATAGTTACACACCTTTTTAAAAAGTTGATGGTTATGAATGAAATACAATTTTTTGAATATTCTAGTAATCGGGTCATCCGCAGACTGCAGAATTAAGTAGAAAAAGCTCTCTGGGCCTAATTTAGATGGAAGTTAAAATTGCAGACCTGGGTAATTAGTTGGTGTTGAATCATTTTACTTGATCATTGTTTTCATGATGCACAGATTCAACTGGAATGATAGGAAGTGTAGTATTCGGAATATGTAAAATTTAGAAACTAAATATCTACCATCAGAACTTTGCGCAGAGCATGGCTTTTAGTTTTATTTTAATGAGGAGGAACAACAATGCAGACAGCCAGCTACATTACGCAGCATCCAAACTTTCTCCAGGAAAAACAACAGCACCACTTACCACTCACTCCTGGGGGGGTGGGAGGGGCCGGCAGGGCTTGCAGGAACTTGGTTCTCAGCTCTGAGGACAGGCTTCTGGACTTGTCCCTCACGGAGACAACAGCTGTCTGTCGCTTATATCTTCTTCACACATACTCCAGCTCAGAAGGACTGTGGTAGTTAGTTTGAGGGATAATTTGCCTCAAACTGAACTGATGTATTTCTAAACTATTCAGGCTTAAGTTTCCCATGGTATAATAAAAGGATATATATACATATAAAATATGTGTATTAATATGTAGATATAAAACAAAAGTGTGTGTATATATACATACATATATTTTACGTATGTATATATACATATTTATATCTGTGTGGGATTTTATATATACATATATAAAACATATTTTATATATACATATATAAAATTTTTATATATACATATATAAAAAATATATATATTATATATATAAATATATGTATAAAACATATTTTATATATGTATAAATATATAATACAAAATATTTATATATGTATAAATATATATATAATACATATATTTTATATATACATATATATAAAATCCCACACAGATAGCAAAATCAACTCTAAAAATAACAAAATGGAACCTTAGGGGGTAACATATGCCAAATAAGGTTTGGTGAGCTGCGTCCTTGAAACTGCTGAAGGAGATATGGTACCTAAACTTTCTGATTCTGAGCAGCTTCCTCATTTCTTCTTTCTAATTAGAACACTGGTTGAGTAACAAATTGAGAATATATACTCTACATGACTAACTCAAAATTCCATTTTCCTCATTTTAGTAGGACCCCTCTCCCCTTATGTCACATTGTCTGGAACTTAACTTTGGGGACTACTTAATTAGCAGTGGCTTGGGTCTGCACAGCGCTAGTTACAAAACAGGTGAAACATGCATTCTCATAGGAAACAGACAATTTGGAATTTTCCAGAAAGGCCTGATTTTCTCCCCACTCCCCCATGCAGTCGTACCTCCAAATTAATCAGATTTAGATATAAACCCTTTAAAAATATAATTATCCTATACATAGGTGCATTCCCATACGGAGTACAGTTTCTGCGCGTGCATATGCTTGGTTGAAGTCAGTTGCTCAAAAGTGATGTTAATCAAGTTTGGGAAAAGTAAAATTATGCTATGGCTACCAGCCCTTTGTGCAGGGGAAACAGCGCCTTTCTCATACGCGAGGCAGAGACAATGCAGGATGTCCCCAGAATCGCCAACCACTTTCCCTTCCTTCCAACACGGGCACTTTAATAAAGCAATAATAGTAGCATCTCAGAACAGTAGGAAAAAAAAAACAAAAACCACGAGCCTTACCAGTTTCTCCTAAGGTAGCCGAAGGAAAACAGCCCCCCAGCTGCTCTAGGCCAGGGACCTGGGTTTCTTAGAGTCACTTCAGTGAGGGGACCAAGAAAGCTGAAGTCTGCCTTCCCTCTGTTTGGTTTCTCCCCGAGCAACCTTTCCTGGGATTTTTCTCACAAAGCACTCTCCTATTCTCTAATCCCCTCACAAGGAAAACCGGCACACACACCAAATGATTTCTGCAGAAGCGCTTCTCCTGGGGAGCAGGAGGCGAGGGGGGGCAGGAGGGTGTTTGCTGGCATTAATCCCTGCGAGGCGAATCCTCAGAGAGGCATCTGGCCCTCTGCGCTCCTCGCTCCTCGGGTGACAGGACACACGGTACCAAACCCCAAACCCGGGAGTAGCACGGCTCCCTGGCAAGGCGTGGAGAGGAGCATTCTGAGCTCTCCGTACCCCCCCAGACGCCAGGCGGTATCTCCCAGGGATGGGAAAGGTGGCTCAGCCTCAAACTTCCTCTGAGTTCCCTAGCTCTCTTTATACTCCCTCCCAGAACAGAATGATTTCAAACAAGTTGTGACAATTTAGAGCAGCTGTTTGTTCTTAATTTGCCCCCGAAACGGAAGATAAACTGAAACGTGACGAAAAGGCAGATTCTGAAATATGAAAGCGTGGATCTGCATGCTCTATCAAAGATCCCGAGGATGACAGTCTACCAAAATTCGTTTTTTCAGGATCATGTCTTAAAAACAGTAAGGAAAAGTCAATTGCTAAGTCGTGAGGCAGGACCGTTTTTCAGATTCACAGTTTACCTTCTCTTCCCAGAGCACAGGGTTTGCCCTTGTATTTCACGGCGACAGTCACACCTTATAAATCCAAATCTCCTTCCCACCGAAGACAAATACCTTATATATATTTCAGATAGGCTATCATCAAGCTGGAATGCCCCCCTCTCCCCTCAAGAGTTAAAAAAGAAGACTTACCTTTTCTTTCTATTACATCATTTAAACCCCGGGAACGAATCAATCAAAGAGGAGACAAGCAGATAGCACAGTTCTACATTCTGCAATGAGGGCTGTTCGCCTTGGGGTCATTATTTCTAAGGAGACGCGGCTGTGCTTGTGTCTCCGTTCGGCAGCATGCCATTTGGGCCTTTGGAACAAAACGAGTCGGCTTCACGCCACCAGCTCTACCACACACTAACACTTGAGAATGCCCAAACTCGGGCAGGCCGCCTCTTTCCGTAGTGACCCTGCACAGAATCAGAGGTGACGGTTTGATGGATGAGTTTCCCAACAGACAATGCGCACCCCCTACCCCAGGCCTCCATCCGGCCTTTCCTCTCTCGAAAGAAAAGTGCCTCTGCTTGGTGACAATGCCATCTCCATAGCAAACACGAACCTGGGGTGCACGGCAAATGCGCTAACTTCTCTGTCCTTCTTAACTTCCGTTTACCCGCTCTGCTTTGCTGGGGTAGTGGACGCAGGACAAGGTGCGAATCCACTGGGCAGAGAAGCCAGGCAAAACCAAACAGAAGTGCAGAACTCCAGATTCTGAGTTTATCACCTGACAGCAAAATAGTAACCGACAAATGGGACACTTGCCTTGTTTTATTTGTATCGCTATTAAACACTCGCACAATGATACTAATATCTTTCTGTTACATGCAATTTAAGAGATTTTGCATTAAAATTGGATGTAAGCAACCACAAAGACTTTAAGTGTCTGTATAAAGACTTTCAGACTTAACTGGAACTTGTTTAATATCACATTTTGCTTGACTATAAAAGATTTTACTTCTCCGCATTATCAACTAATATATAGCTCTTGAATTAACCTTGGCCGTTTGGCTCTATTCTAGGTCTTAGTTATTCTCTGTACTAGTATGCGTCACCTGTCTTAACATTTAAAATAATACTTGGCAAATCCATTCGCACTTTGAATACAAACTTACTTGCAGATAAAAGCTCTCATGTCTTTATGATTCACATCATTGCCTTTGTCCTTTTCACCCATTTAAATTTTTTAGATGTTTAGCACAAGGAGAGTTAAAAACTCAGAAGAGGGGCACCTGAGTGGCTCAGTCGGTTGGGCGTCTGCCTTCAGCTCAGGTCATGATCCCAGGGTCCTGGGATCCAGCCCTGTATTGGGCTCCCTGCTGAGCTGGGAGCCTGCTTCTCCCTCTCCAGCTCCCCCTGCTTCTGTTCACTCTCTCTCTGTCAAATAAATAAATAAAATCTTAAAAAAAAAAAAAAACCAGAAGATATCTATATCTACATCCACAGCTACATCTTTTTTTTTTATGATTTTATTTTAACTAATCTCTATACCCAACGTAGGGTGCGAACTTAGAACCCCCAGATCAAGAGTCACACGCTCCACCGACTGAGCCAGCCAGGCGCCCACCCCTCCATCTACATTCCACATGTAACATCCATATCTATCTATCTATCTATCATATCCATCCATCCATCCATCCATCCATATCTGTTTATCTATCTCTCATTTATATCTATATCTGTATCACCTATATCCATATCTATCTATCTAGTGATGAATGATCAGTAAATTTATCTACATAAAAATTAAAAAAAAAACTTTCGCATGGCAAAAAACAGCATAAGCCAAGTCAAAAGAAATGATGAACTGGGACAGAGGGCCAATCTCCTTCATGTTTAACAAGTGCCTAAACTTTGAAAAGAGAAAAACCTACCACCCAAAAGAAAAATGGGCAGTGGTTATGAAACACAGGAGATGTATAATTGGTCCTGAAATGTATGGAAAGATGTTCTTTTTCACTGGCAGTAAAATAAAAATGCAAAATATAAGCTATACCAAGATATCATTTCTTGCCTGATGGAGTAGCCTAAATCCAAAGATTGGCTCCATACACCACTGGTGAGGCTCTGGGGAAACAGGTACTCTCATAGGTTGCTGGCAGGAGCACACAATACTGACACAAATATGGAGGGAATTTGGCAATAAGTAGTAAATTGACAGATGCAGGTACCCTTCCATCCAGCAATACCACTTCTAGGTATCTATCCCACAGAATCACCAATATAAGCACAAACTGTCACACATTCAAGCAAAATCATGGAAACTACACACATGCCCAGCAGTAGACTGAGTAATCTGCAGCAGATCTATGTAGTAAAGTACTACGCAAGGGCAGAAAGGGACGTCCGGCCTCTAAGCACTCGTCTGGATGAGTGCGCAGGTCATCGAAACAGAGTGTGGAAAGGGGAATGGGCTGAGAGCAGTGAGGAAAGTGCAGCAGGAGGACTAGAAGTCTCTATATGCGTGTGCCTCTATTTGCAAAAGGAAGTCTGGAAGACTAAACGAGAATCTAATAAAAATAGGGTTTTTTTTTAGGGAGAGGGAGTGAATGGAGTGGAAAGGGAAGAAGTGGACATGAGACTCTACTGTGTTTACTCATTCTTTCATGTCAGGGGTCAGCAAACCAAGGCCTGATGACCAAGAGGATCCTCTGCTTGTTTTTGTCAATAAAGTTTTATGAAGACACAGCCACGCCCATTCATTGCACACTGTCCAGGGCTGCTTTTGAGCTACGGTGGCACAGTTGAGTTGTTGTACTGAGGAGCGAACCGCATGGCCTACAGAGCCAAAAAATGTTTACTCTCTGGCCCTTTACAGAAAAAAGTTGCTGACCCCTACTCTGTGTGATGAGTTTTAGCATAATGCAAGAGGTAGTCTTTAGAAGATGGGGTATAGATGTCCCTGGTTTCTACTTTAAAGATGGTAAGTTGAGATCAGAGTACTTGTGTTCAAGTCCTAGTTGTCTCTGTCTGATTATTTAACTTCCCTGGACTTGCTTTCATCGTCTACAGAGTAACGACTCCTTGGCTTTCTTATGAAGATTAAATAAAACAAGGAAAACAAATATGGAAGCACCTTGTAAACTCTAAACTACAATCCCAACCTAAGATATTATTATTATTATTTATTTTTTAAAGATTTTGTTTATTTGACAGAGAGAGACACAGCGAGAGACGGAACACAAGCAGGGAGAGTGGGAGGGGGAGAAGCAGGCCTCCCGCGGAGCGGGGAGCCCGATGCGGGGCTCGATCCCAGGACCCCGGGATCATGACCTGAGCTGAAGGCAGACACTTAACGACTGAGCCACCCAGGCACCCCAGATATTATTATTATTATTAATATTGGAAGGTGACAGGTAATGCACACACATACGTAATTAGTAAGAACATTTAATATTAGAATAGCTGCGACACTAAAAATTTGCAGAACTTAACATTAAACCATTGCCTTTAAACTTTTCTCCACTTAACATTTTCAGGCTATAATTATATCAGCTCTGGTCACATGGTAACTCTCAGCTCTCGTTTGTTCTCTACAACCAGTCAAGCCATTGTGGCTGGTCATCTGACAATACTGACTCAGAGGTAAAACCCTACTCAAGGACTTCACACTGCAGTAGAATTATTTGGTCTTCAGAAAGCTCTAGGAATTTCTATACTTGAAGATATCTTTCAGTTCTTGCAACTGAAATTCATCTAATAAAGGTCATCTTACTATGAAGTGTGGTATATTAAGTGACTAAGTGGGTCTGGGATCCATCTGGGGATTATATGTACAAATACATAATCAGACTCGAGTAAGAGACTCTCACCCTCAAAATTCATGTTTGCATAACCACTTTTTCTTCTTAATTTAAATATTTGAATGTATTAGCTTTAACTTAAAAGCCAGAACTTCTTTTTGATAGAAATATCAGTGGTTTTTCCTATACTCAATGAACTTTCCTTTTCAGTTCTCAAATTTCTAGTGATTGATTTTGCCAAAGTATTTTAAATTTAACTATTTCTAAACCATACATATCTGTGAGCCTCTAAACTACATCAAGGTGAATTGCTCCAAACTTGCATCAGAATCTCTGACGGGCGCCTGGGTGGCTCAGTCGGTTAAGCCTCCGCCTTCGGCTCAGGTCATGATCCCAGGGTCCTGGGATCGAGTCCCGCATCGGGCTCCCTGCTCAGTGGGGAGTCTGCCTCTCCCTGTACCCCTCCCCCCTGCTCTCTCTCTCTCTCTCAGATAAATAAATAAAATCTTAAAAAAAATAAATCTTAAAAAGAAATCCTTTAAAATATGCAGATCATTTGACCTGCATTTCTACTTTTGGGAAATAATATTTATATTAAGGAAATAATGCTATGCATACCATGCTGTACACACACACACACACACACACACACACACACACACTATGCTTATATTAGGAAAGCAACAACAACAACATCAAAACACTAGTAACAACAGAAAGGTCTAAAAGTTAGGGCATCGGCTACCAAAGTCGCAGTATGGTCATCCAAGAAATATTGCTATTCCTGGTATCCACTGCTGTGCAACCAACCACCTGGAAATTTACTGACTTAAAGCAAGCCACATGCATTTTTCTCACAAATCTGTGATTTTGGAAGGGCTCGGTGGGGACAGCCGCTTCTGTTCTTTTTGGCATCGGCTGCCACGGCTTGGATGCTGGAGTCATCTGAAGACTCACCACATGGTTGGCAGTTGACGCTGGCTGTCGCCTGAGACCTTGGCTGGGGCTGTTGGCTGGAACTCCTACACACAACCTCTCTTATGTGGGATGGGCTTCCTCAAAATGTGGTAGCTGGCTTCCCAGGGGGAGTGTCCCAAGGGAGGGCTAGGCAGAAGCCATGTCACCTTTTATGATCTCTCTTGGAAGTCATATGGCCTCACTTCTGGTGGATTGAGGCAGTCATAGAACTTCACCCAGGTTCAGGGTAAGGGGACAGAGATTCTACGTCTTGGTGGGGCACGACAAGGTTCGGGGGGTGGGGGAGAATAAAAAGGTCGCCGTCACTATTTTGGAAAGTACAATCTTTCTTAATTATGCAGCCATTGGAAGGATATAGCAAATCCAAATTTACTGACATGAAAGGACATTCCAATGACAGTGAATGCTGAGTTGACAGGATAGCAAATATGATGCCATCCAGTAGAAATAACACCGGCACGTAATAGACACTCAATAAATATTTGTTGAATAAATTTTTGTACAGAAATGAAAAATGTTTTATGTTTGCGTCTATATTGAAAATAGCCTAAGAGAAACTACCAAAATGTGAACATTGGTTATATTTCTGTGATGGGATTGTATTTCAACTTTTTTGAGATGGTGGGTTTATAATATTCTTATAATGAATGCTCATAGAAAATTAAAAGTATTTCAAAATGAACCTCAGAGGACAATAATTTGAGTTGTCACACAGGTTGACCTAATTCTTTTTTTTCAGATAATTGAAAGCTAATTAGAATGCTCCTTGGCAAAGCACGTTTTCCTTTTTCTGCTTGTTAGAATAATTTATTGTTTAGCTATCTATAAGCATTTAATTGATATAAAGTATTTAAGGTATTTAAGGGATATAAAAATAAAAATTTATTTTCTGTTTATGATAACAAAAGAGCACCAGCAACATAAAACATATTTTTAAAAAATAAAATATCTCATTAAAATAGATGTAATTTGTCTCCACATTAGTCCTGGGTGAACATAATAATAAGTTCACATTTTACTTTTTATTTTTAAAAGATTTTATTTATTTTGGGGTGCCTGGGGGGCTCAGTCGGTTGGGCGTGTGCCTTCGGCTCAAGTCATGATCCCAGGGTCCTGGGATCGAACCCCACATTGGGCTCCCTGCTCAGCGGGGAGCCTGCCTCTCCCTCTGCCCGCACCCCCTCTCCCCCCTCCCGACTCATGCTCTCTCTCTCTTTCTCTCAAATAATTTAAATAACAATTTATTTTAATAGATTCACATTTTTTACTCACTGAAATTGTGGGAGATAGTTCAATGGGGGCCAGGATATCAGAAAAGAAAAATTGCAGTGTGCATGTAATGTGTTATGTTACACTATCACTACCTTTTCCCCAAACATTCATATTTTTTAAAGTATGTGAACATACAATTTGTTTTTGGAAGGAAAATTGCCAACCTCTCGTATAACAAATACTTTGAAAGCACTGTTTAAGCAAGATGTCAGGAATGATAGATACATGGGCAAATTTGAATGTAGAACTTCCGCTTGTAGTAAGAGAGCAATAGTCAGGGTGTCAAGCTTTGGTCAAAGCTGGAGGAAACAAACGATCCTGATATAATGAGACTTATTGGTGTGACACTAGAAGGAGAATATGGTTTTAACCAAACTCATAAACTGGTTTAACGGTAATCAGCTTTAGTAAGATTTGTCATGCTTGTATTCAACTGTAGTCATTTCCTTTGACTTGACCCCAACTGAAATCTCGAATACTTTCTGCTAGAGCCCTTACTTCAACCCTTGAAATGTCACCCCTCTAAAAGAATACATGGATGAACTCAGCCCTGATTCTCTAGAAACAAGAAGAGTTCCACTGTCAACTCTTAATGACAAAATCATTAACAACCTGAGTAAACACAGTTCTTCTTTCTGGAAGCTAGGGTCTCCTGTGCTCCTCTTGGGAATGGAATCATTGTTCACTTGCATCATGTGCACATGCACGCGCGCGCATACGCACATACACATACACTTTATTCATCTGGAGTCAATCATTCAATTGTAAATTTAATCTCTCTCGAGCAGGTACTCTATGATGGGACATGCGCTGTAGGAATGTTGAACAGCAAGGTCCAGCCTTCCTGGAAGGCCAGAACATTCTCTGCAAAAGAGTAAGTGCACTTCATCTTTCTAAAAAGCTTTTTCTTTTTTTTTCCAGTTTGTGAGTTAGTTGCTTTAAGTAATAAATGTTCACTGTAGAAAATTTGGATAGTATGTTAACTAACTAGAATTTAAATAAAAACTTGAAACATAAAAAAAGAAAATTTGGATATTAAAAAATACAACTAAGAAATCACCTGTAATTCAAAAGCAAAGTGCTACCCACTGTTAACAGTTTGATACCCATATTGATAGATAGGTAGATAGGTAAGTAGGTAGGCAGACAGATAGATGGATAGAAAGATAGAGATAACATTCAACTACTTGAGTTTACACTGGATATTTATATATTTTTATATATTTATATTTTTTTACATCATGTCTTTTTAGAAGTGTGATTATTTTTAATCTTTAACAATTTCATTGAGATATAACTTACATATCATAAAATGTATCCATTTTATTTATTTATTTATTTTTAAAGATTTATTTATTTATTTGACAGAGAGAGACACAGCGAGAGAGGGAACACAAGCAGGGGGGAGTGGGAGAGGGAGAAGCAGGCTTCCCGCCGAGCAGGGAGCCCGAGGCAGGGCTCGATCCCAGGACCCTGGGACCGTGACCCGAGCCGAAGGCAGATGCTTAACAACTGAGCCACCCAGGCGCCCCAAAATGTATCCATTTTAAATGACTTTGAGTAAATTTACCAAGTTCTGCAACCACTACCAAAAGTCAGTTTGAGAACATTTCCATCAGCCAAACAAGACTCCTGTGACTGTTCGCAGTTTATTCCTGTTCTTATCCTCAGGCCCGGGCAACTCCTTCCTGTTTCTATAGATTTGTCTTTTCTGGACCCTTGATATCAGTGGAATCATATACACATGGTCTTTTGTGTGTGGCTTCTTTTACTAAATGAACTGTTTTTGAGCATCATCCATGTAGTAACACGGATCGTCACTCCATTGGTTTTTATTGCTGAACAGCACGCGTAGCTGTTTATCAAACCTAGCATAAAAACACTCAGGTTTAACCATCTCTTTGGGGTCTCTTGTGTCATGGAAAATTCATATTAAATATATGCGATTCTCTTGTTAATCCTTTGTTACAGAGGCCCCAGCCACTAATGAACATAGAAAGGTAGAAGAAAAACATCTCTTTCCTCTCTTCCAAGCGTATTTATATTTGGTTGATACTTATCAGGTGACTATGATGTGCCAATCCACTGCCCCAGATGATGAGTTCCCTTTCACGTATGGGAAATGCAGCAGTGCCCCTGCTTTCCAGGGGTTATAGTCTATTTGGGAAGAAAAAACACTCAACTTGAGGGAATAGTAGTGAGCGAGAACTATGGACTAGGAGTAGCATTACAGCATGGAGTAGCAAAATCTAACTTCTTCTACGTTTTTGTGAGAACCCACTTGGAACTCCAGAGTCGGTGAAAAGCTTATTATTATTTTTTAAAGATTTTACTTATTTACTTATTTGAGAGAGAGATGGAGAGAGCACAAGGGGAGGAGCAGAAGGAGAGGGACAAGCAGACTTCATGCTAAGTGTGGAGCCCCACGTAGGGCTCCATCCCGTGACCCTGAGATCATGACCTGAGCTGACCTGAGCTGACTCCAAGAGCCGGATGCCCAACCTACTGAGCCACCCAGGCGCCCTGGTAAAAAGGTTATTTCAAGCTGAAGACATTTGAGATTCAGCAGATGCGGAAGGAAGTCTTCTCGGAGCTTTCCATATCTGACTAAAAGCAGAAACTTCTGGGCGGTGAGGACTGCCATAAATTCCCTCTTCAGAATGGCTTCTACTCCTAGGAGAGAGACCAAGAGTAAACCTACCAGAAATCCCCTCTCTGGGGGAGTTTCCTGGTCACAGAGAAGACGGAAGGACTACTGGTACCCGCACAAGCAAGCATGATTATAAACGTTTTTTTTCTCTCTCATTTGTTCTCCTAAAAGCCCATTTGGCTTTCCTAAAGAAACCCTCCCATAGAAGTCTTTTCTCCCCACTCCGTTTCCCCTAAGTGAGGTATGTAAACCCCAAATTCTAACCACCCCCGTGAGTTACTCATCCCCAAGCCCTGCCCTGTGTCTGTGCATCACACAAGTCAACAAACTCTGCCTGTTCTCTTGCTAATCTGCCTTTTGTCAGTTTAAATGTGCAGGCTCCCAATTCCTAAACCGAAGAGGGTAGAGGAAAGGCTTTTCCTTCCCAAACAGTTTTTTTTTTTTCCCCAGAAGAATCAACTTCTGTGAAGAATAAATAGGAATGAACCAGATGGTAGGGTGGGAGGGATGGTGGAGAGCGCTCCAGGCAGAGAGTCCTGTACAAAGACCAAGAAATAAGAGAGAACCACACTTGGGGTGACGGAGTTGAAAGCTCACCGAGCCTGGAAGGTGAGTTGTATCAGAGAAATGGGCAGGCTGTGCTGTCCGACGAGAAAGCCACCAGCTCCGTGTGACTACTGATCACTGGAAATGTAGCCAGTCTGACTGAGATGTGCTGAACGTACGTGGAAAAATACACACCAGTGTTCAAAAACTGAGTATGCAAAAAGAATGTAAAATATCTCATTAATACTTTTAAAAATATCGATTAGATGTTGAAATGATAATAACTTGGATTTAGGGTTAAAGAAAACATATCCTTGTAATCCATTTTATTTATTCACTTTTAAATTAATTAATAACTTTTAAATTTTGCTACCTGAAAATTCTTAATTACGTATGTGTCTGGCGTTGTATTTCTATTGGCCAGGGCTGCCCTAGACCAGGGAGGGCCTGGCAAGCTAGGGTAGGATTTGTTGGTAGGACAGTGACGTATCCAAAAATCACACCGACTATGAGCGGCGGCCTAGCAACAATTTCACCCAAGTACATCCCGGCTAATAGTTCCGTTGCCTGGAACAAACAGAAGGCTGAGCTCTGACCCTCATCAACCCAAGCGGGTTTTTTTTGAAAATGGTTTTTTGAGAAGTCATTAACTAGAACAATTCTCACCTACCTTTACTTTCTTATTTGTTTACTACACCTCCGTCCATTTCAAGAAACTGAGGGTGCAGGGACACCCCAGGGGTTCCCAATACCATTTATCCTATTTGTAAAAGAATTGGGAGGTTGGAGACTCCATCTCCTTCAGAAATCTACCAGGTGGTTTTGCTTTTCAGTTACAAAAATCTGCTACTTCCTCCAAGAAATAGAAACAATGGATTAACTGGCTACTCTCAGCGGGAGAAAATGCTGACTTTGTTCTACAAGGGACACCACTGCGGGCTCTTAATGGCTCTTCACTGATCCTTCCAAGGATCAACAATCAAAGGACTGGATCCCAGACTGCCTCAGGGGACATTCCCTAAACTCAAATTACGAGTCCAAACAAAACCAAAGGAAACACTGGGAGAAACCAAAAGAAGCTCGGAGCAGGGCAATAGGGGAATGAGAACGGTCTCTCTATAGCGGGAGCTTTCCAAAATACTGAGACGAGCGAGATGATTTATACAGGACTGCCTGTGTCCACTCATCACTGATGACTTTTTTTTCCCCATAAAAAATCCACTTTGAGTCTAATAAAAAAAGAAAAGCTCAAATATCTTTACTGATGATTCAGTGTGTTTGCTGAAAAACACAGAAGACTCTTATGGATTGATTGAAGGTTTCGGTCTCTTTCTAAATATCTGGCACAGTGACTGCGGGTGTCCTGTGGTGGTGGTTTGTTTTTGGAGCCGTGGTTGCGAGGCAGGGGGTGGATGCCCACTGACCTGTGGTGCGTGGTGATGGAAAGCAGGTTTTCTCCATCACGGCACTATTGACCTTTGCGGCTGGATCATGCTCTGTTGCGGGGGCGGTCTTGTGCGTTCTAAAATGTGCAGCACCATCCTTGGGCTCTACTCATCAGATGCCACTAGCAGCACCCACATCCCAGTCGTAATAACCAACAAATGTCTCCAGACTTTGCTACATGTCCCCTGGAAGGCAGAATTGCCTTCCTCCTCCTCCTCTGGAGAAGCACTGATGTAATCCCTTAAAAATACAGCATTTATAGAAACAGAGACTTCAAAGTATTGATGTGGGCTTTCCCGGTGGTTTCTTACTCCTAAGTGCTATGATGCATACGTTTGATATGTATCTTTCTAAAATCTTTCTAACGAGTTGGACAGTGATGGAGAGAACACATTTTCCGCTGAGCCATGACCCTCTCAGGCAGGCTGAGGTCCCAGCCTGTTTGGAAGGCCATTTACGGGGGAAGCTCCGGTCACGCGTTGACATTCTGATGTGGTGAGTCCAGCCCCCATCCTCTGCCACCATCCAAAACAAACAGAGAAATGAAAGAGTCTCATAACACTGATTTGTGTTCACCCTCGAATGAAATAAAATGTAAACAATGGTCCATCTTTAGTTTTTCAAAAACAGATCTCACTTAAATGCACAGCTTATGTCTTGACAAGCGCACAATTCTGGGCAGAGCATACGAATTTAATAGTAAAGCTCACTGACTGTATCGCAGTGTGTGTGCTATTTTGAATGTTGAACTGAATGTAATTCAGAAAGGGTATTGGGGTGCCATTCAAAGGCGAGGGGGTCGACATCCTCAGTGTCCCCACTTTCCACTTCTAAGGTCGTATACCCATTAAAGGGGACCCAAAGGTGCTACCCCCAAATACGCCACTTTGGCATAAAGATTATTTTGAGCTGAAGGCAATTGAGAAAGAGCAGACACAGAAAAAGCTCTCTGCCCTCCTCTCTCTGCCTAAAGGCAGGGCATACATTTCCCTGTAGGAAGGGGCTCCCCCCTCCACTTTCCCATATCAGAAGGAGGAGACAACTGTTATCACTGGAGACAGCACTGACTGAAATCTGCATAAACAAGTTTTACTGAAATAAGCCTCATCCTCCATTAGTTTCCCCCATATATCTGCCTTCTCACAATTACTGCCCCTAGAAGCCTGAAAGCCCTCTCCGTTGTCTCGTCACTTCTCCACAAATTTATAGCCTTTTTTTAAAAACAAGATTTTATTTATTTATTTTAGAGAGAGAGAGAGTGCACACATGGGGGGGCAGGGCAGAGGGAGAGGGAGAAGGAGAGAAGCAGACTCCCCACTGAGTGGGAAGCCCTAGAAGGAACTGATCCCAGGACCCTGAGATCATGACCTGAGCCAAAATCAAGAGTCAGACACTTAACCAACTGAGCCACCCAGGCGCCCCAATTTATAGCCTTTTGCTAAAATAGTGTATTAAGCCTCCAGGTCTGATAGCCTCTTTGGGGTTTTCACTTCATTTCTGTGAGGCCCCCCCATATGCCTATTAAATATTTTCTTTTTTCTTCTTTTTTCTTTTTTAAGATTTTATTTATTTGACAGAGACACAGCGAGAGAGGGAACACAAGCAGGGGGAGTGGGAGAGGGAGAAGCAGGCTTCCCGTGGAGCGGGGAGCCCGATGCGGGGCTCGATCCCAGGACCCTGGGATCATGACCTGAGCTGAAGGCAGATGCTTAACGACTGAACCACCCAGGCGCCCCTCCCATGTGCATATTAAATAAACCTTTTTCTTCTGTTAATCTGTCTTTTGTCCGTTTATTTTGCAGGGTCCCAGTCACTGAACCTAAGAGGGTAGAGTGACTGACTCCACGTTGGCACCAGGAAGAGGCCTCCCACGTGGACGTGAAACGGACCAAACGGACAGGTCACGCTGCTATTGTGCAAATATGCAGGACTGCGATCTCCTGTCTAGAAACAACTTCACCAACGCTTTCATTCCACCCGCCGGCCTCACCCGTTTTAACCATCACTAAATAACGAAATCCCTGGGCAACCCTCCCCCTAGCCCGCTACAAAGGGCTGCCCTTTTGACACGCGGCTCCGCAGCTCCGTTGCAAACTGAAGGCTGAAGCTTGGAGCTTTGCCCCCGTGACTTAAACTTGGAGACTCACACTGGACCTGTCGTTTGTTTTCTGTAGCCCTGTTTTGATAGGTGTGGCTGGTCTCTCCCCAGAGCAGTTGCCTTGTCCCTTCCCCCCGAAGTGCCACACTCGGTGTGTGTGAGGCAAAAGAAATTTCTGGACATCACAGAGTCTGTAAGTCCAGTGACCACAAATAAACCCTTTGACTATGTTAAAGAACTGCCAGGATCCTTCCACCTCACATCAGGCGGTTTCTAGAGAGAAACTTGCATGCAGATAAGGTAAAGTGGCTAGCTCGGTACTTTAATCAAGTTTTACTGTGATGCAGTTGAAAGGTAAATTTATCCTAGGATGTAGCGAAAAGTGTTATAATGTTCCTTATGCTTAACATATTTTATATCTCATGGACTGTGGAAAATATGAGTATAGGAAATGGGGTGAAAAGAAATTTTTAACAAGTTCTTTACATTTAGGAAAGTGGGATTTTAAATAACAGATTAAGGGAGGCAGCTTTGAGCTCTCTTAAGGAAAGAACTGGATTTGCCTTGGATGGATAGAATTAAAAGAGAATCAATATTTTTGATGAAACGATTAGAGAAAAAAAAAAACAACAACCCAGGTCACTGTTCCTCTGTGATAATGTGAAGTCTACATGTGCAACGGTAATGTTCTTTTCCACCACCAGTGGGAAAAATGAATTTGTAGACTTTAGCATTATTTTTTTAATGCCATCTACAAACAAATTGCTTTGAAATGATGAAGACAAAAAATCACTTCTTTAGACAACGGAAGAGTGGCTTGCAAGCCTGAACACAAACCTTTGAGAATGCAGGGCTGGAAACTCCTTTTTTTTTTTTTTAAACGTAAAATTCAGAACAGGCAGACCATTAAGCTGGGAAAAGAAATTAATATAACCTCGCAGGCAAGAAGAAAAGCAAATACTCTAAAGCAGCCGCTGTTGATGCAAGCAAAGGTTAGAGCAACAAGGCTACTTTCTAACAAAGTGTGAATCCCATTAGTGCCGAAGTGTTATCCCTCCTTAGTCCTTCCATCTCAGCCAGAACACAGTTAGGATTTTACTTCCATCTGCATCTCAAGGCTGGTAAATAGGACCCATGGAGACGTGCAAAAATGGTGAAGCCATTCAAAAGGCATCTTCGCCTTCGCGTAAGACGTTGACATACACACAATAGGCAGTGGCCCAAGTCTGCCCAAACACTCCTTTAGCATGCTTAGGTGGACAAAATAGGGAGCTGGCCTCCCCCAGTTTCCCAGCTTCCCCTGCAGCCCCATTGTCTCTTCCCGAGTACACAATGATGCCATTTCACGATTGGTACATTAGAAATGGAGCACTTGGAAAAGTTTTTGTGGGGAGTTCAGAATTTAAACTGTTCCATTTAAAGAAGAAGAAGGGGAAAGTGGAGGAGATGCGGCAGCAGCTATAAAAGGAAAACATCTGGAAGTTATCAGTGACTTACTTATTCGTGTGCCCAATACCCAAGTGATGGACTAACTTTAACACCGTAGTCCAATGGAGGCTGATTGTTCATTACAGCAGCTCATCTGCAAGGGTCTGTAATCCAAATCCTCGCATTTGTTTTTTCTGTACCAAGATCTGTCCAGTATGTCTCGTAGGCCGGATTGTGTCATTGAGCAGAAGCGAATCAGATCACAAAATGAAGTTACCTATTCCCATAAAGAAAAATCCAGTGTAGGGGCGCCTGGGTGGCTCAGTCGTTGAGCGTCTGCCTTCGGCTCCGGTCGTGGTCCCGGGGTCCTGGGATCGAGCCCCGCATTGGGCTCCCTGCTCCGTGGGAAGCCTGCTTTTCCCTCTCCCACTCCCCCTGCTTGTGTTCCTGCTCTCACTGTCTCTCTCCCTGTCAAATAAATAAAATCTTTAAAAAAAAAAAAAAGAAGAAAAGAAAAATCAAGTGTAGGAAAAGTTCACACGCTTGCAAAGATTTTCAACATGGTTGCAATCAAGTCATTTTCCAATTGTATAAGCACATAACATTGACCACATGAAATATTCTGCCAGAAGTACATAGTTGCTGTGATTTCTTTCTAAAGGTGTAAAGCTAAGTGTTCAAATTTGCAATTATTGAACTTGGGTTTCGGCACGGAATGTGTGCAGTGAATGTGTAGGATAATTATACCACTATGTGCTTAACACAAAGAGCATTTCTACCTCAGGGAAAAACTTTCTGATTCCCAACTGCACAAAGCTGTACCAACTTGTCAAGAATGAGGAAATAAAAAAAATCCACTGGAAATAATATTTGGTTGTTCACATTAGCACTGAAGACGACTGTGGTTTAGAAATTTCCCCTTTTTTTAATTACAGCAAGTAAACTATTTTGCCAACTCTCTTTGGGCAGCTCAATTTTCATCCTAGCTGACTGCCTGAAAATGAAGCTGTCAAGAATCCTAAGTTGAAATTGTTTTTCTTTTTCTTTCTTTTTTTTTTTAAAGATTTTATTTATTTATTTGACAGAGAGAGACACAGCGAGAGAGGGAACACAAGCAGGGGGAGTGGGAGAGGGAGAAGTAGGCCCCCCGCCGAGTGGGGAGCCTGATGCCGGGCTCGATCCCAGGACCCCGGGACCATGACCCAAGCCGAAGGCAAACGCTTAACGACGGAGCCACCCAGGCGCCCAGTTGAAATTGTTTTTCTGAAAAGAATGTTTATTATGGTATGTCTCCAAAAATTGTGGAGAATCTGTTCAGAAAGATACATCTTCTTCAAACCGTGTTCAATGCATAGTTTTATTATTTAAAGTGAAGAAGAGCCATATGAAAAGTTCTTTGAAATGATTTAAATCATATGTGCACTGAGAATTATTTTCGTTATCTTGCTTCTTTGTCTTTACGTATACATTGTTTTCAGAATCCATGACTAAGCTGAATAAATACCATTGTGTTTTTTTGAAGGCAAACTCAAGTTTGCACCAATACAAATTCTTTCCCAACATTCATTTAACCACTAGGAAAGTTTGTCGATAGTTATCAAAAATTCTATTGGGCAGTTTATTCATCTAGTGGTTTTTTGTTTTTGTTTTTTTTTTTCAGTAAATTCTACCCCCAACATGGGGCTCAAACTCATGACCCCAACATCAAGAGTCATATATATGCTCTACCAACTGAGCCAGCCAGGCACCCCTAATGGACAGTTTACTCTTTTCTGCAATTAATGAATGTTAGGGACTGAATGTTTTTGCCTCCCCCAAATTCATTTCATATATTGAAGCCCTAATCCCTAAAATGACTATATTTGGAGATAGGGCCTTTATGAAAGTCATTAAGTTTGAATGAGGTCATAGGGCAGGGGGCTGACCCAAAAGGGTTAGTGTCCTTATAAGAAGAGACAACGGAAAGCTCTCTCTCCCTCTCTTTCCCTCTCCCTCTCTCTCTCCATATGCAAGCACTGAGGAAAAGCCTTGTAAGGCCACATTGAGAAGGTAGAAGTCTGCAAGTGAGGACGAAAGCCTTCACCAGAAACCAAATTGGCTTGCACCTCAACCTCGATCTTGGATTTCCTAGCTTCCAGAACTGTGAGAAAGTAAATTTCTGTTGTTTAAGTCACGCAGTCTGTGGTATTTTGTTATGGCAGCCCAAGCTGACTAATACGATGAACATCACAAAACTTAGTAGTACAAATATATTTTTGTTGGAAACTTAGCACTACAGCAGGATTCCTGGAGCAAGCACAAAGTATACTGGGATTCAGGAAGAAAAAGTAACCAAAAAGCACATCATCAGCACCTTTAGCCTTTAAGTATTATCACTATTTCTTGCTGAAATGGTACAGTTTGCAATATGCACACAATTAAATGTGATATTTAGCTACCACTACATGGGCTCACTAAGCAACAGCAAAATGTAAGGATGTAGTCATAAGTTCATTATATCTAGAGTCCGTTTTTTTAGCCATCAGATGCAATGTTTAATACGTCTTTTTTGCAACACAAAATAAAGAGGATGGACAATTCACAAAATAAAATAAGATGTGGCCTAAGAATTTTAGAGGTGCTTTGAATCCTCTCTTCCAATACAGTTTTCTCATTTTTAAAAATAAGACCAAAATGTGGAAACAACCTAAATGTCCATCAACTTGTGAATAGATAAATAAAATGTGGTCTAGCTATGCAATGGAATATTATTCAGTAATAAAGAGGAACAGACTACTGATATATACAAATGATCAATGTCGAAAACATTATTTTAAGTGAAAGAAGCCAGCTACAAAGGACCATATATTGTATGATTCCATTGATAGGAAATGTCCACACAAGGCAAATCCACGGAAACAGAAAGTAGATTAGCGGTTGCCAGGGGCTGAGGGCGGGAACAGGGAGTAACTGCTGGTGGGGAAATGGGATCTTTTTTTTAAGGTGTGTGTGGTTTTGTTTTGTTTTTTTTTAGAGAGGGAGAGGGGCAGAGGAAGAGGGAGAGAGAATCTTAAGCAGGCTTCACTCCTAGCATGGAGCCCGACACGGGGCTCTATCTCATGATCCTGAGATCATGACCTGAGCCGAAATCAAGAGTTGGACTCTCAACCGACTGAGCCACGCAGGCGCCCCAAATGGGATCTTTATGGGTGATGGAAATGTTCTAAAATTGGATTGTGATGAGGCTTGCGTAACTCTGTAAATTTCCTAAACTTACTGAACTGTACACCTGAAATGAGTCAATTTTATGGTATGTAAATTATATCTCAATAAAGCTGTTTTGTAAAAAATGAAGACAAAGGGGCTTTGAAATGCTGAGAAACACACCCATGGTGCCCCATTTAGCCTCGATGAAAACCCAAGCCAAACTCTGGTTAGGTTTGGTAGCATCATGAGGTCAAAACCTCAGAAGGCTCAGATCTTCATTCAGATTTGTCAAAACTTGAGACAGATTTGGACCTGGTCTACTAACATGTGTTTTTTATCTTTCCACTTTTCAACTGGAAACTGAGTGAAGGGGAAAAAATACAGTAGGTGGTTTCTCTAAATTTGCCTTTGAGTTTTCACTGAGGAACTCTGGCCTATATAAGATCAATTTTTTTTTTTTTCTAAATTACGGTAAACATTTTCTTTTACATATGGCAAATTGGGATGAAAGTGTTCCGTTAGGGGCGCCTGGGTGGCTCAGTCGTTAAGCGTCTGCCTTCGGCTCAGGTCACGATCCCAGAGTCCTGGGATCGAGTCCCACATCGGGCTCCCTGCTCCGCGGGAAGCCTGCTTCTCCCTCTGCCGCTCCCTGCCACTCTGCCTGCTTGTGATCCCCCTCTCTCTCTCTCTGTGTCAAATAAATAAATAAAATCTTTAAAAAAAAAAATAAAAAAAAAAAAAAAAAAAAAAAGAAAGTGTTCCGTTAGATTACTGATAGAGATAGATGACCATTTTTTTATGTTTTTTTATTGTTATGTTAATCCCCATACATTACATCATTAGTTTTAGATGTAGTGTTCCATGATTCATTGTTTGTGCATAACACCCAGTGCTCCATGCAGAACGTGCCCTCCTCAATACCCATCACCAGGCTAACCCATCCTCCCACCCCGCTCCCCTCTAGAACCCTCAGTTTGTTTTTCAGAGTCCAGAGATAGATGACCATTTTTACAAATAACGTACTGTACATTCTTTTAAGGTTCCAAGCCTCTGAATAGTTTGTGGAGTGCCTAGGGTTTTCAAATAACCATTAACCCTAGCATGAAAACCAATGCCACTTGCGTTTCTTTCTCTTGAAATGACACCAAATTGCTCATGGTGTGCTCCGACCTCCTTCCAGAATGTACGCACACGCACGCGTGCACACGCACACATGCGCATATGCACATACTGCACCCCACACTGACTTTTACCTTTAAACCTTGGCTCACCCTTCTGCCTTGAAAAATTTAACCACCTCCTCCCCACCTCACGTTCCTCCTTCTTTCTGGGGGAACCCTGCCCTTTCAGACTCAGGTATGATATTGTCTTCTCTGGAACTCCTGCTCCGCTTTCCCACCAACAACTTCACTTTTCTTCCTCTTGGCACATCGAGCACCCCACCTCTGGGAACATCTCTCTCTAGCTGTACTACTCATATTAGACTCTGATTAGATGCGGGGCTGTCTCTGCCTCTAGATTGGGAGGCATATATGTTCACATATATTCATATATGTATCCTTAGGGCCCAGGGCAGAATTTAACACACAGGGTAGGAAGGAAGAGAAGAGAAAAAAAAAAAAAAAAAAGGAAAGGGAATGGTAAGGAAAGGAAGGGAAGGGAAGGAAGGGGGGTGGAGGGGAAGGGAGGAAGGAAGGACAGATTGTTAAGAATGTGTAAATAGTTAATGGTGATTGCTATCTTCGGAATTCCCTCCATTAGAGCACTTAATTTGTGTTTGCACAGTTTAGCTCACTAAGCAGAAGATAAGAGAATATCGGGACGCTGCGACCTTTCTAGCTCAACCTTTTCTCCTACCATGGCCCTGATGAGCCTCAAACCACTGTTGCCTTTCACCTTGAGACCATTTCTCCTGTCACTGAAGGGAAGGGACTAATGACTCTGAGGGAGAGGGCCATCAGAGGGAATCTATGTCCCCAAGGATTCTGCCTGTCTGCTTACCCTGAAAATGCTTCAGAATCTTCCCAGCTTCTGCAACAAAAGAACTCTGAAGTTTGGGGCAGGGAGAGAGATGTCTGGGTACTAGAGGCTATGGGGGTGGCAGGGAAAGTGAACTTTGGATTCTGTAGGCACATCTTGATTTTAGCCCAATTCCCCTTGCTCCTAAGGGACAACCTGGTCAGTGGGGTGGAGAGTCCTGACCAGCATCGTAGTGGTAATGGTAATGGTAATGGTAACAGAGAATGCCTGCTAGAGATTATGTGAAGGTTTCACATATCTGACCTCATTGGATCACCCAGAATAAATACAATTTTTGGCACAATTTGTTCTCATTTTAAAGATGAAGACATAGATTCCTGTAGGAGCTGCAACCTGCCCAAGGTAATAGATAGACAGATATAACAGTAATAGATAGATAGTAATAGCAAGTGATACACAGAACCCTCTTTCCCCACACACCTGCTCCCTTTCCCACTTTCCTTCAGATCTTCTCCATTGTCTCCTTTCTGTGAGGCCTTCCCCGACCTCCTTACATAAAATTGCAGCCTCCTCCAAACTCCTTCCTTTTAAAAATTTTTCTTCATTGCACTTACCACCGTATTTATTTATTTATTTATTTAATTTGAGAGAGAGAGAGCATGAGCGGGGAGGAGGGGCAGAGGGAGAGGGAGAAGCAGGTTCTCTGCCAGGCAAGGACCCCGGGATCATGACCTGAGCCAAAGGCAGATGCTTCACCGACTGAGCCAGCCACGGGTCCCGCACTGACCACTACAGAGCACATACATTTATTTTTATATCGTCTACCCATCAACATTCCCCTCCTCGAGATATAAATTCCAGGAGGACAGTCATTTTCTTTCTCTTTCTCTGTTGAGGGCTCTATCCCTGGCCCGCAGACGGGTGCCTGGCAGACAGAAAATTCTCATCAATATCTGTTGAATAAATAAAGGATTCCACAAGGACTCTGCTGCCTGCGTCTGTGACTTCTCAACTATATTTTCAAAAGATATTACACCATTTCATATTCCACTTGTTAATTATATTCTACTTTCTGGCTTCTCACCAGTTTCAATTGTTAAATTTAAGTGTCCTACAAAGTTCACTAAAGCCAATAGTGCCTTTGGAATATTAAATTTGCAGAAAATAGCATAAAAATAATTGTTAAAGCTTGATAGCATGTTAAATGTTATATATGCATGTATACTATCAAATCCGGAGTTTCCCTTTTCTGAGAGTTAGAAATGTGATATACTTAATGTAACTAAAACAAATACTCCTCTATATATGTGATTATATATTAGGAACTATTGACACTGAAAAGCGATGTGCTTGTTTAGCTATAATTACCTCTCTTTTATTTTTATTTTTTTAAAATATTTTATTTATTTGACAAAGAAAGAGAGAGAGCACAAGCAGGGGGAGCAGCAGGTAGAGGGAGAGGGAGAAGCGGACTCCTCGCTGAGCAGAGAACCCGATGCGGAACTCGATCCCAGGATCCTGGGATCATGACCTGAGCCGAAGGCAGACGCTTAACGACTGAGCCACCCAGGCCCCTATATCTCTATTTTAGGCACAATGATTAGGCACCCTCCGTGGCTGGACTGAATATAAGTAAAGAGCCCTCTGAAGAGTAGAAATAGTTGCTTCACAACTTTTGCCAAATGTGTCAGCTTTGAAAGTGTGTTTCCTTAGGATGATTCCCATTAAGAATGTCACGAGACCAAGAAAATTTGCCATCATAAAGCCTCTGAGATGTCCTGTATAAAGATACCTGTGTAACTTTGTTCCAGTGTTTCCTTAACTTACGTGACCACGGGCCCGCTGCGGGTAGACATCTGGAATAACTCACTTTGAGAAAGCTGGCTAAAAGCAATTACTTAAAATTCCTTTATTACATCCTACACCAAGTAACCCCAACCATCCTCACATTTGAGGGAAGAAGGGAGAGAGGGGAGGTAAGAGGGAGAAGAAAAGGGGAGGTAAGAGGGAGAAGAAAAGAAGAGAATAGCTTAAAATAAGATAAGCTTTGCTCATAATGATTTCTTCTTTCCCTTTGGTGCGTTCAAAGTAGTTCCTTTTTTGGGGCCCCTGGCGGGCTCAGGCAGGGCAGTGTGTGACTCTTGACCTCAGGGTTGTGAGTTGGAGCCCCACAGTGGGTGTAGAGGTTACTTAAACATAAAATCTTTTAAAAAAAGTTCCTTTTTCTTTTAAAATCAATACATAAAGACTAAATGCCAGTTTTATTTCATCTCTAAGGTCTGAAGAACGGCAACGAGATTTATCCTACTATAAATCACTAAAACAAATCTATTGCCAAAACATCTTTTTTTTTTTTTTTTTAAGATTTTATTTATTTATTTGTCAGAGAGAGAGGAGAGAAAGAACACGGCAGGCAAAGGGAGAAGCAGACTCACCCCCAAGCAGGGAGCCCAATGTGGGACTCGATCCCAGGACCCTGGGATCATGACCTGAGCCGAAGGCAGACGCTTAACGACTGAGCCACCCAGGTGCCCCTTAAATATGTTTTGAAGAGCTGTTATATCATTTTTGTTGATAGAGTAGTTTCACCAAAAGCATATGGTGCTAGTTTCACAGGAAAAGAAGACGTAAATGGACTTCTTTAAAACCAGGGCCTAGGGCGTCTGGGTGGCTCAGTCATTAGGCGTCTGCCTTCGGCTCAGGTCATGGTCCCGGGGTCCTGGGATCGGGCCCTGCATCGGGCTCCCTGCTCAGTAGGGAGCCCGCTTCTCCCTCTCCCACTCCCCCTGCTTGTGTTCCCTCTCTCACTGTCTCTCTCTCTGTGTAAAATAAATAAAATCTTAAAAACAAAAACAAAAACAGGGCCTAGTGAAATATTTAGCCCATCCCCTCCCTATCTCCGCCCAGTGCCTTGTCCGGTAGGCACAGTAACCTTCCCATCAGCCACCTCGCTTTTTGAAGTGGTCACAAAGTCTCTCCTGTTGATGCTGTAGTTCTTCTACTTAACTGTGACATTTACAAAGTACATTTAGGTCTATGCTTCACTTATTACGTCATTAGCAGGTCAAAATTTTTCTTATGAAATTTTTTCTAAAGAAAAACACCGTTCAGTGAGAATCCAGGGACTACCGCATTGCTACCCGGTGTGCTGGCTGCCAGCAAAGCATCCAAGGAAATGGCCAAAATGGTCTCCTACCACTGCCATCACCAGGAGCCCAGCCTCCCTAGCCTTTATGAGCCTCCAGACCCTTCCAATTGTTGTGATTTGGTTTTGTGAAGCCCGCAAAACTCCATCAAGCTGATGTAGCATGTGAATATCAAAGTTACAACAGAATCCAAATGTCACTGTACCAACAAATATTGCTAAAAAAAAGGAGACGAGTTGAGAAATAATAAACTCAAAGAATGAGAGAAAGAAAGAAAGAAAGAAAAAGAAAGATTATAATCACCTAGCCTCCTTTCCTTTATGATTTTTTGTTTTGATTCTCAAAACATTGTTAAATTTAATTTGCTTAATCTTGTTAAGCATTAGATGGATGTTAGATAAGCTTTAACAGGAAATTTGAGGCTTTATTAAATCCTTTTGTTACTATGAAGTCAATGTAATTTTCATAACACTCTGGGGTGACTTTTTTGCATCTTAAAAATTGAGGCGGCTATGAAAACTGTATCGAGGCAAGTAAACTTGATTTCTCCCAGGCAGTATGGCAGTAGGTTTGCTCGGAGAAATCCATACTACCCTTGCTAGGAACACTGGGTCAGGTCTGACCACAAAAGAAAACAGATGATGATAGTATGTGATTATAAGAAACTTAGAATCCAGTAGATAAAACAGGGTGGGCACAAAGTTACAGATGAATGGGTATTTCTCCTTTCTGGTAAACCTAATATTTGCAACTTTGATTTTCAAGGAATGGCACAATATGGGACCAACGATTTTATAACCTTCTGAATGTGTTGGCCAGAGTACATTATATTTTAGATAAAAGCTCGGGAAAGCGGGATATTGCCACCTAGCTCAATAAACATTGTCAATACCACATAAAAGAAGCTTTGTAGAGCTGAAAGGGACTACCTTCACACCCTTTGATTTTATGGAAGACAGTGAAGTTTCAGGAGTTTTGTAAAGAAGCCAGTGTGTTGTGACGGAGACAGCCTGGCCTTTGAGGTCTTATAATTCCCAAGTTGTTGTGTGTGATTTGGGGCCGGTCCCTTGACATCTCTGAAGCCCAGTTTTCTCTTCTGTGACATGGGAACAAAAAGCCCTATTCCACAGATATTGTCGAGAAGATGAAATGAGATGGTGTGCCTCCTTAACTCTACCCGGCACATGAGAAAAGCCCAGGAAACGTTGGTTCCTTTATTCTTAGTACCAACCAACATTAATATTTATGGAGGGCATAATGCCACTGCACTGGGCATTCTCCGTTCTTCATCTCATTTTATTTTACAATAGCTCCATGTAGGTGGTATGCTTAGTCTCCCCCATTTGCAGACGAGGAGACTGAGACCTAGAAAGGTAGAGTAACTTGCTCAAGAACACATTCCTACTGAGCAGTGGAGCTAAGATTTTCCTCCAAATCCTGGTGTATCCACTCACTAGCCAAGTACGGCCCCGCCAGCTGATTTGCTACTTGGGAGGGGGCTGAGTCCATTATTCATCGGACAAATACTACTAAGTACTCATTATGTTTCAGGCACATTATGGGCTGCTGAAGATGCAATGATGAGTGAAACGGACATGGCCCCAGCCCTCCCAGAGCTCACAACCCAACCCAGGGGTTCCCAGCTTTGGTGCTGCTGGCATTTGAAGCTGGACAATTCTTTGCTATGGAGGGCCATCCCGTGCCCTGTAGGATGTTAAGTAGCATCCCTGGCTTCGACCAGCTAGCTGCCAGTAGCACGTCACACCACCCCCCTCAAGTTGTGTGACAACTCAAAATGACTCTGGACGTTGCCAAATGTCTTCTGGGGGGGAAATTGCCCTGAATAAGAACACTGCTCTTGTGAATACGATATTAAGGGTCTTATGCTTAAGGACTTAGGGAACTCTTACTCAGCCTGAGGCTTTCTAAGATACCCAGTTTCTCTTTAAAAAGCAAAAAGCCCCAGTCATCTGCCATAATGCCTGACATGTAACTACCACCTCAGAAAAGGTTCCACATTTTTCTGTGGAAAGCTTTCTTGGTGGAACCATCTCTGCTTCGGAAAAGGAAGGCAATCAAATTGTCTCTATAGAAACACGTTATAGAAAAAGGTTTATAGTCAACTTACCTGAAACAGGGTGTACCATAAATTACTATGCTTTCAAAAATATTAAAGGGATATGAAGACTTAGCGACTAATACCATCGAGGGAGCTAATTACAGCTCTATAACTGGGTGGGGGTGGGGAGTGGGGAGGAAAGCATTGACTTTGGGGAGCCTAGAATCGAGGTTTGATGGGTTCAGCATCTCCAGGTTTATCACAGTATTTCCAGGTCGCTGGTGGGATTAGTCCTGGTAGGTTAACTGTTGCGATCCAGAAATTACACAACAGTCCCACACGGATGATCCTGGGATTTCTGGACTTCTGGGATGCTCCTCTCTACACTGAGACTCAGGGACCCAGGCTTTGACAACCTTACGGCTCTGCTTTCTTGTAGGTATTTGGAATTTTCACCTTCAGCAGTGAAAGGGGGAAGAGAGAGTGCGCAGAGTGCAATGGGGGGTTTTATAGACCATGACCAGAATCCTGATATTCCGCCGATAAGAACTCAGTTACATGACAACTGCTACCTACAAGGGACACTAGAAAATGAAGTCCAGCGACGTGTCCAGGAGGGAAAGGAGGACTGTTTGAACATAGAGCCATACTTTGCCAATCTGGTCAAAATCATTTGCATTGCCTAAGAGCCATACATTGTCTAATTTTCTGGTTTATAAAATCAGGATATCATATACTTTATAAAGATTCTGTGAAGACTAATGAGAGATTTGTAGGTTACATTCTTCCCAAAGACTTTGTGCTATGTACGTATCTGATATCCAGAGAATAATACACTCTGCTAATTTATAGCCCCATTATGAATAGACACATTCTTAATCCCTGGCAGACATTCTGATGTGGTCAAACCGTTATCATCTGTTAAGAAAAGGCAAATGTGCTATGCAGTACAAGTTCATGTCCCCCAGCGATGGTGTGATATTTTCTTTTGCTCTCAATGTGTGAATTATTAAAAATAAGCTAGCTACAATGTCATCATTTTTGATTAGATCAAAAATGAAGGCAGAGACAGGACTGCTTCCAATCTGTGAAGTTATTTAGCATTTAATATTCCCTTTGGGAAATCAATATGGTTTGGGGGAGATTATTTATATACCACTAGTCAAGTGTGGTTTAAATAAATGCACTGTGTTGCTAGAGTTATGTGAATGAATCTTTCAATGTCAAGACCTTACTATTGAATAAAGAGATATAATCATAAATCAGCTAACTGGAAAATGGTTAGTAGAAATTATCTGGTCATTTTACTGATGTGGATGAATACCTTAGGTTCTGTTTTCTAGTATTTATTCAAATCATAAATATGAATGTCTGGGCATTGTATGTCAAGATATTAACATTTAGTAGTCATTTAAAATGTATCTTCTATGAAATTAAATTTACTTTAGGGGTGAAATGTGGGCTGGTGGTTCAGACATGTATAAATAATTCATGTGTTTTAAAACCAGTTAGGTAAAAAAAGAAGTAATTAAATCATGACAAAGTAATCCCGACACTTAAGTCGTCAGGGTGCATTCTTCATAATTCAGGAAACAAATCGGTTCCTTCCAAGCTTGACGGAGGTTTGGAGCAGAGGAGGATGGTTAGCAGGTCAGAAAGAAAAAGGGAAATAAACAGAAGTCTAGGGTCTCTGAGCTAAACCACAGATTCATTTGTTTCTCCTTACGTCACTCGACTCCTATCAGAGAGAAAATCAAAGTTCCTGGGAGAAATGAGAAGAAAGTGCATCTAAAGAGACTGACTCTCCAAAGCCATCCTGAGGGTATTTGGGGAGTAAGAACCTGCAAGGCTCACTGTGAACAGAGGGCCACCACCGGCTTTACTTTTCTGCACTTAGCTGTTTCTCAGACAACAGGTATGCCCTGTTTTCAGTAAACAGAACACCGGACTAGGAGGAGAAATTCATGGGTCATTATTAAATTTACAAAGGGATTCCCCGCCTTACCCCAATGTTCCCTATAAAATGTATTTAACTAGTGACTTTTCCCTGGAGCCAGTGGAAACCCTTTCCGGTTGAATAAAAATTATTTTCACATATGTAGGCTGAACACGACGAAACCGTCAACATCCGACCATTTTGACAGGCAAATGGCAAGTTTTTAAGGTTAACCTTAAGGTTCAGTTTTCCAGGAACGTATCCTTGGTACAAAATAAGATAGGTCCTGCTGACAAACCAGCAATAAATCCGATGGGGAAACAATGGAGGAAAAGAATTCATAGCCTATTTCGAGGTCACTCAAAATCTCCACGATTCTGACTCCCAACACTCTTCAATGTGGGTACTCAGAGAAAATGTTTAACCTGAAAACTGACATTGCCCAGGGGCGCCTGGGTAGCTCAGTCGTTAAGCATCTGCCTTCGGCTCAGGTCAGGGTCCCAGGGTCCTGGCTTCGAGCCCCGTATCGGGCTCCCTGCTCGGCGGGAAGCCTGCTTCTCCCTCTCCCACTCCCCCTGCTTGTGTTCCCTCTCTCGCTGTGTCTCTCTCTGTCAAATAAATAAATAAAATCTTAAAAAAAAAACCAAACCTGACATTGCCCAGTAATTGAGTGATTAAGATCAGTCAGTGGCTTCACAAAAGAAAAAGAAGTTGTTGGCTGATGCTGTCTTTCATGTGCCACTGTGCGAAGTATCATGTGTGCGAAGAGCCGCAGGGTTGGTATCGTGGAGTTCTGGGTCTTTAATATCTGGGAGAGACCGAACAGCAGGCTGCAGGCAGGTTAGGCGAGTTTTGCCCTTTCTGGCTCATTTGTCTAAGAAAGAATTTGGTGACTTGACAAGTTTCTCAAAGTGGAGGAAAATTACTTGAGTGAAGGCCGCCAGAGGAAGTTAGCAACTTCTGACCACCATCATAGTTGTCACCCACGGAAATTTAAACTCGAGTCTGAATTTATACAAGTGGATTCACTTACATGGTACAGAATTCACATACTCTTTATTCCCGATCACTGGGTCCTTTCTTCGGAATCCTGTACATTTTTGGATGGCATGACATTTTGGAAGCTATGATAGGTTGTAAGAGCCAGGTAAAACCTTCTTATTTTGTTCCAACTTAGGATACTCATCTTTAACTGCAATGACGATTTTGATTCAAAAGACAAACTTCAGGAAAGGAAGTGAAAAAGTCAGAAAGTCTGGAGAAAGTTGGAGGAGGGAGTGTGTGGGGGATGTGGGGAGTGAGGAAGACAACGGATTCTTCCTTTTTTTTTTTTTTTCAAGTGATTATTCACTTTTAAATGAGACAGCTCAATTTAACTGCCCTGAATTTATGGGTCTAACCACTGGGGAAGATTATGTGTCTGGAGTCCTCTGGGGAAAGAAGCTACCTGGCGGTCCAATGTTCATGGTCAATTGTTATTACAGGTGTGGGAACTCGTTGCTGGCAAGGAGAGAATTCCTAGGGCAGGAAATTCAGGTGGGGTTCACTGATGAGGTGGTTGGGAGGCAGCCAAAGCTGTATGCCAGTGAAGGGTTTAGGTAGCTCCTGGAGCTAGTGCTCTCTGCTCTGTACTTTAGAAGAATGCGGCAACCTACTATTTGTCTTTATAGAAATGTAGGACCAATTTTATGTATCCACAGAATTTATTTTGCCCAGAAGTTGCACTAAACTAAGAAGCAGCCAACTTTTTACTCTTTCTAGAGTGATAAGATTATATTATATTGTATTAGTTAATTAATAAGTTACAAAATTACATAATCATGTAATTAGTAAGTTATATAAATTAATGAGTACATTAGTTATTGGGCAACAATTATATCTTTGCAACCCAAACCTGTGTATAGTGAAACAATCTATCTAAAAATGCCTGGGTCCCTTAGAATAACTCTTGAGAAAAGGCTCTTACTATATAAACCAGGTAGCGATCAGGATAAGTGGATGAGGTGGATACCTCATGATTGAATTATTATTATTATTTTTAAAGTAAGCTGTATGCCCAATGTGGGTCTTGAACTCATGACCCCAAGATCAAGGGTTGCATGCTTTACTGACTGAGCCAGCCAGACTTCCCTGAATTATTTTTTTTAACTTTTTTTTTTTTTAAAGATTTTATTTATTTATTTGACGGAGAGAGACACAGTGAGAGAGGGAACACAAGCAGGGGGAGTGGGAGAGGGAGAAGCAGGCTCCCCGCGGAGCAGGGAGACTGATGTGGGACTCGATCCCAGGACCCTGGGATCATGACCTGAGCCGAAGGCAGTCGCTTAACCGACTGAGCCACCCAGGCGCCCGACTTTTTTTTTTTTTAAGTAAACCCTATGCCCAACACGGGGCTCGAACTCATGATCCTGAGATCGAGAGTGGCATGTTCTACCAACTGAGCCAGCCAGGCACCCAATGACTGAATTATTTTTAAAATACTTTTTCTTTTTAAAAAATTACTCAAGTAGTTCATGGTCATTGTTGAAGTATTAGAAAATCCAGGGAAGTAAATCCAAACAACTTATGAGCTAGCCTGCCTTCCAAAGTCAGCCACTGGTCGCAATTTATTGTACAAGTTTTTCCTATGTTAACATAATATATATTTTAAGTGGGATTATTCTATATATATCACATTATAATCTGCCCTTTTAATATTTTAACTGCTATATAATATTCCATTGTACAAATGTACCATACATTATTTCAATCAATCCACTTTTGTTGGTCCTTTAGATTGTTTACCACGTTTTGGCTCAAATGTAGATTGTTATCGAAATCATTTGATACTCATGTTAGCAGATTTGCCCAATTACTTCCTGAGGGTAAATTCCTAGAAGTAGGATTGATTGTGAACAGGAAATAATTTTCTGTGGAGGTTTTAATGCAGATGATGAAGTACTTCCCTTAAAACTTGTATTTATTTGCAATCCCACCAACCATATGAGAGTTATTAATTTGTTTTAAGAGTTTCCAGCCAGGCCGTTCCCTACTTTGGAGGAGACGGGAGGGTATATTTCCCAACTGCCTTCCTTCCTTCCTCCCTCTGACAAACACTGATCCGTAACCTACCACATTCAGGCATTGGACACAAAGTCTCTGACCACATTAGCCAGCATGTGTGGGAGAGTAATGATTCTGTATGTTCTCTTCTTTTGGCCTCTTATGTAATCCACGTAAGTATCATGGAAAATGCTAACATATTGACTTCCAATCTCCCTTTCCCAGATGCTTTTCACATCTGGAAGGAACACAAATTCTTGTGTCAGACCATGCTCGTTGACTTCGTTCTGGAAATATTGTCACCATAACTCTGAGAGATGGAAACCAGCCATGTCCCATCTCCAGGCTGACTGTCGACTTCATTAAGTAGCTCTTCCTGGCGGCCCTCCTCAGTGATGCTGCTATAGTGCCTCCTCTACACCTCCCCACCCCTTAACCCCAGGTCCGAAGCAGTGCAGAGACAAGAGCGCGTGGGGTGGTGCCCTGCCTCCCTTCCATCAGACTCTCTATTCTATTAACAAGCGATTTTCATGATGCTCTTCGAAGCCAGGATGAACAACAGTCTTCTTGTCAAGGAAAGCGACAGTCAATTAATGAGGGTTTTCTCAATTGTTTTAAGTAAAAAGCCCCCAGATAGCTTTTAAATTAGTGAGAGCCACTTCAGACCTCACCTTCGCCCCAGAATGGTCTCACAAGTTTCAGATCATTAAGGGACCTCCTTCAAGCCCCTGTAATGTTGGGGCTTTTCCTGTGACTGTGAAAGTCAAACAAACCAGTCCCATGATTATAAACTAATAAAACACATTTAGGTGTACATAATGTGAAACATGATTAAAATACTCCCAGCCACGTTGATCCATATACAATTTTAGGAGTTTAGGAATTCTGGCCATGGGGTCGCCTGGGTGGCTCAGTTGGTTAAGCGACTGCCTTCGGCTCAGGTCATGATCCTGGAGTCCCGGGATCGAGTCCCGCATCAGGCTCCCTGCTCAGCGGGGAGTCTGCTTCTCCCTCTGACCCTCCCCATGTGCTCTCTCTCTCAAATAAATAAATAAAATCTTAAAAAAAAAAAAAAAAAAGGAATTCTGGCCATGCCTCCACGTCTCGTTCAAGTTGTCTGAAGTAAAATTACACGGTACAGTTGATGCTCAACAAGACAGGTTTGAACGGCAAGCGTTCTTTTATACATGGACTTTTCCTGATAAATACTGTACAGTAGTGTAAATGTATTCTCCTTATGTTTTTTTAAAATGTTTTATTTATTTGAGATGGAGTGACAGCGAGAGAGAGAGCACGAGTGGGGGCTTTAATGGACTTCAAATTCAGTTTATTGGATTCAGAGTTGACATTTGAATAATTATTTCAAGCGTTATCAGCCATGACAAGATGGATCCTAAAAGATCCAACTCTAGCCTAGGTTATGGGTAGAAGTCTTCATTTCTGTGTTGGAAACTTCTAGACAGGGCAGTGCCTCAGTAACATTTGAGTTCCTCTTAAGGATACTAGTTGAGGAAAGAAACTATGAAGAGGATCAATGAGAAATGTATCTTTTCTCTTCAAGGAACCACTGGATACATCTTTGGGTTCTAGAAAAAGTCATGAAAGCTTTGACTGCTTTCCTTTGTAAGCTCATTCTCATTATCGGAGGAAGGATAAGAAAGATTCCTACTGAAGTGAGCTCCTTCAGACCAGCCACGTTCTTCCACAAAACCTTGAAAGAACAAGAGACTGTTTTGTGATGAGACTGTAGCTTAGTGGTTCTCCAAGTGTGGTCCTTGGATCAGCAGCATCAGCATCACCCGGCAACTTGCTAGAAATGCAAATTCTGAGGCCCCACCCCATACCTAACTGAATCAGAAATTCTGACCATGGGCTTATTGGGCTTTACCAAGTCTTCCAGGTGATGCTGATAATATGCCCAAGTTCAAAACCATTGCTGGGGAGGTGGGTGGGGGGATGGGCAAAATGGGTGAAGGGGAATGAGAGATACAGGCTTCCAGTTGGAGTGGAATGAAGAAGTCATGGAGCTGGAAGGTGACAACACAGGGAACGTAGTCAATGATACTGTAATAGTGTTGTATGGTGACAGATGGTAGCGACCCTTGTGAGCATAGCGTGACGTGTAGAGTTGTTCACCTGAAACTAACGTAACATTGTATGTCAACTACACTAAAACCAAACAAAACAAACCACTGCTTTAGCTAGAAAATAAGCGGAGAGAGAGAGAGACAGAGAGAGAATTTCTTAAAGAAGTTTTAGGTTTGTGTAATTCAAGAACAAATCGAGAGATTCCCTTAACGCAACCACTTACATTAAAAATATAAAATCTGGGTTGGGATTTCCACTTAGAATCTCATTTCCAGTGCGGCCCATGATTCTCATGGTGATACAAACTTAAAGCCCACTAGTTGAGATGGTTCAAAGGTCTTGAGAGCCGAAGTGTTTAGTAAGGGGGGGGTACCCTTACTAACCATTTAGTTCAGGCCAGGGGGCCGCAGGGTACCCTCTCCTGATGGTCCCTGGGCAGGCTCAGTCTTGTCATGTTAACTCTTCCTATCTCCCCTGCATTCATCTCAATTGCAAGCTTTGGAAAAAAGTCACCCTTCACGTTGGCGCTTTTATGCCTTGTGACAATGGGCTCCAGAATGCCGAGGAAAGAAAACACCCCGTTTGCTGTGACTATTATAACAGGGCCCTGGTTTAATCATTTCTTCTTCCCAGGGGCACCGCTGGACTCAGAGCACTTGGAATCCTGCGCGTTGGCAGTGATCGGTCTCACACACTCCACAGCAAGATGCTTTCTCTTTGCATTTTGAAAGGACTACTCTTAAAAGAAAATGAAAATATCATTAAAGGGCGAGGGAGAAGCTCCTTCTGTGCCCGAGCTTGGGCACGCAAACAAGCGGCAACATTCATCCACAGGCCGGCAGCCCAGGCCCAGGGATGAGGCATGCCTTTCTGGAGTGCAGCCTAAAGCGAGCCGGGGTCAAGTTGAATGGGAGAGGGCCCGGAAGACGCTCACCTCCAAGGGAGCCCGAAGTCACGTGGCTGTCGAGCTGGAAATCTATACAACTCACAGGGCCTTCGTATCCAAGTCAGGAATTCTTCTTCGAAAGGAAGAACCACATGTTCATCTTTGACAGTTGCTGATCTTGTGTGGAACCAGAGCACCCACTTGAAAAATCTGTGAGCGATCGATTTTTGTTAATCAGATCTGGAACACTCTAACATGGTTTTGTTTCCATCGTATTCGTGCTATTGCTTATTTAACTGTAGCTCATGCTTCCAGATAGCCATGGATAAAAGTCAGTCACAGGCCAATAGCCTCGTTTATACCGCTCCAAACATACTGAAAAGGGAATGGAAATGAGGCCATGTCTGGTAGGGCTTGAAAAGATTTTACATCCAAGG
Source organism: Halichoerus grypus (assembly GCF_964656455.1). Classification (NCBI taxonomy): domain Eukaryota; kingdom Metazoa; phylum Chordata; class Mammalia; order Carnivora; family Phocidae; genus Halichoerus; species Halichoerus grypus. The sequence continues at coordinate 124,763,147 of NC_135727.1, read as the reverse complement.
AGCCTGCCAAGATGTTAACATAAGGGAACAATATCATCAGACAAAGGGGAAAAAAAAATAATTACCAAAGCAATTAGTGATAATACAGAGAATGCCAAGCTTTGTTTAAATCAAACAAAATTCTATCATTAAAATATGACAATTTCAAAACAGTGTTTATTATTCTAATTTTGTTCTGATCAAGACATAATATTCTCTTTCGGGTGCTGTACCTATCGCAAGTTTTAAAAGAATAATCTCATCGGAGTGCATTAGAAAGTTGGCCTTTTCTCCAAAACGAAGTTAGGCGTGACGAGGGGTGCTTGAGTTAAACCGGATGTTTTTCCTCCACACGTGTGCGCGTGAGTAGGTAAATTCCTGTGGTCAGAACTGTAGGACAGCTTTCTGTAGGGTGAATTCAGGAGTCATTGGTCCAATACCACGTCCACAGGGCTGGGCAGTAACAGCTGTAACAGGTTTACATGTCTCTAACTCAGACAAATTCATATAAAGTATAATTTTGCAAGTTTCTGGCTTATCAGATCTAAAGAGAGAGCGTTCTTCGTTAATGTTCCAGCAGCATCGTCAATCAACAAATATTTTCCATGGTCATTCTGTGCCCCAAACACAGGATCAAATTTCCCTTCACCCAAAGTTCAACTCCACAACGTAAGGCTCGTGGGGACCACAAACTTCCTTAACACACGGTGCTGGCAAGAACAACAGTTGTTTTCTTGGGCAAAGGAGATTAAATCTAAAAACATATCTTTCTGAAAATTAAGGCCAAGTCAACAGTTTTGCACTCAAAACAGAACACTTTCTTTTAGAATACAGGCTGGCTACTTGGAGGATTGTGCACAGAAATATTTCCAAATTGCCACCCACATAGTTCCTTGGCCATCTCCTTTTAAGTCTGAGTAAACGTGTGGTTAGAAGAAACCTTTTGATGTTATCCTAGGCCAAGTATAATTTTAAAAATAAGCAAATTGCTGCATAAAAAATCACATCATAGATGATGCTTCTCGTGCAGAGTTGGGAGACAGGGGGTGTACATTTCTCAAAAGCTCCTTGTAGTTCTAATGTTTTCTTTTGCCATGTAAAAGGATCTGCCCCCTTGGCTTAACCCACTGAAGTATATGTTCTTATTACAAATAGAAAGCAAATTATATTTTTTAAAAAGAAAGCAAATTATATACATGCATGTGAATTTGAATTCTCCATCCCTTTAAGTGTGGATGATATGATCTGGATAGTTAGCAAAGCTGACCCCTTATTTATTATTAACCAGTTGGAGATGATAAGTCTTTAAATAGGACACAAATGACAATTCCAATAGGGGAACACAAAAATCTAAGACAAACAGGAATTAAGGATTAAGTCGATTGTTCTCCCCCTACCAAAGTGGCCCTGAAAGCAGCAAAAATACCTTGGTGTTCTTGGAGCTGCAGGGTTAATGAATATTAGCCCTCAAGAGGAAAACTGAAATTTTAATATCATGCTAGTTTTAATCAATTATTTCTTTATTTATTTAAGTAGAAAAGGAACTTCTGAGATGACTGGAGATCTAGCTCAGGAAGGAGACAGGAACAAAGGGAGGCTAGGCGGTCAGAAACCCAGCCCAAATCCTGTCTTCGAATTAATTTTCCCAAGGAGAAACCCCTCAGCGACCTCTGACACCGAGAGCCCGTTAGAACTGCAGAAGCTGCTGCCTCTGGAAAGTATCACTGTCTTTTTCTTGCTGGTTTCCCCCACTCCCTTATCAGAGAGATTGTGTGTCCAGGTTGAGGATCTAAAGAACCTCTTTGAGGGGTTTGCTGAAGTTATGGGGGACCTCAGGAACGGAAGGAGGTGTAATGGTGCCCTCTGCTGGGGCAACTCAGTAATGCTGCCCAGTAAGGTTCCTGGTGGGGCCGAAGTAGAATTTCATTTTATTTTTTTATTTTTGGCTCAAGGATGTTTCTGGAACAAAAAGTCCTGAGAAGTACTCTGCAAAAAAGTAGTTGCAAAACCCCAAACCACATGAAATTAGCTTGATTCTGAGTTGACAGTGGAATTCGAAACCAGCTGTATTTCATCCTAAAATGTTAGCGCCATAAACCCTTCATCAAACCTGGAGACAATTATTTTCTCACTATCTGGACAAGACCACATTTCTAGCGGCTGAATTTTTCCAGGGCGGACTTTGCTCTCCCGTTTTCCTTTCGTAGAACTCCCCTCTCTCAGACTTGCATAAACAAGCCTCACTCAAGAATGAAGGATGCCACCCTCCGTTACTGCGCTATTAAAATCATAAAAGGAATTTGTCACAGAAAGCACACATCACATTGGCATCCTCAGGCTTCTTAGAAATCGTAAGGCCAAAAATTAGTTGGAAAAAATCATTTGAGAAAGTTCAGGAAGATGGTATTTCATTAAAGGTGTAGTTTCTTTACCTCATTTAGCAGTTCTGGATCCACGGTTGAACTATTTAAACTACCTACAACTTAAGCCAGCTAAAAATAACCAAGGGGCAGTAAAAGGAGACTGTCAACATGCACTCCGTGCTGACAGAGCTTTTGGTAAAAAGCTGGATCATCTTCAACGGCGTCTACTAACCTATGAGATATTAAGGAAACATCTATTTAAATAAAAGTAATGAGTAAAAGAGACAAAATATAATTGCCTCAAGGAGTCAAAAAACTTGGCTCCTGGCTAGTGTGTGTGTGTGTTTATTTATTTATTTTTCTTTTATTATGTGTTTTTTTTTTTTTTTTAAGATTTTATTTATTTGACAGAGACACAGTGAAAGAGGAAACACAAGCAGGGGGAGTGGGAGAGGGAGAAGCAGGCTTCCCGTGGAGCAGGAAGCCCGATGCGGGGCTCGATCCCAGGACCCTGGGATCATGACCTGAGCCGAAGGCAGACGCTTAACGACTGAGCCACCCAGGCATCCCTGCGGTTTTTTTTCTTAAGTCTCATTTAAGTAATCTGTATACCCAATGTGGGGCTCGAACTCACAACCCTGAGATCAAGAGTCATATGCCTTCCCAACCGAGCCAGACAGGCGCCCCCTGGCTGGTGTGGGTTTTTTTGTGTGTGTTTTGTTGCTTGTTTTTAAACCCAAGTCTAGATTAGACAACAGAAACCATGGCTTTGGTTGGTTAAGTGCACAATGGATGGATTCATTCGTTTACTGACACACGGGTGAGGCAGGCCTCATGGGTGTACAAGCATGTAGTCTCACGAGAACCCAGGCTCAGAAGGGCCCCGAGCCCGGCTTCATGCCCTGCTGTTGCCATCCTGAAATTCTTAGTAACTTCTAAACAAAGGGCCCCACGTTTTCATCTTGCACCAGGCTCTGTAAATTATGTAGCCCGGCCCGTACATATGTTTATTTGGTGGGTGGTTCTGAGCACTGTCAAGAGTAAGATGCTGGCCTTCCTAGGAAACACAGAGCTGTCTGAGGTACGATGCTGATGCTGAAGGAGCTCATAGTCTAAGAAAGGCGATGAGACATGTACGAGGACAATGAGAACACGCAGCCGAATAGAATAATGCGATAAAAGCGGCCTGGGTGCTCTGTAGTTCAGAGGATGGATGGGAAGATCATTTCCAGCTGGGAAAACCTGAAATGCCTCATGAATGGGGTGTCATCTGAGCTGGGACTTTCAAATAGATTCCTCAGGACTTATTTCTCTGCAGGAAAATACAAAAACAAAGAAAATAAATAGAGGAGCTTTTCCTTTTTGCCATCTGGTCCACTTTGTGGTTTGGCTGTTTCTCCTAGTCACCTTAGCTGACTTTGGAGTTTTAATCATAGGATTCCTAAGCCCTTTTACTCATAAAGGGTGGTCTTCTGTAAAAAAAAAAAAAAAAAATCAGGGGACAGGCTCAATCTGTGTGCCACTCAGCAAGCTTGGAGATGTCAGAGGAAACCAGTGGGGGGCTTACTTTGCTAAGGGGGTTGCTCCCTTAGGCTTGGTGAGTTCATGGTGGTGAGCTCAGAAGCTGTGGTACTGAGTAAACGGTTCAGGGAGGCCGCCCTCCCCCCAGCCCCCCAAGGTGGGTCAATCCTATCATCTCACTATACAATAAGCAGCGCTCTTTTTCCTCCGAGGGGCATGTCGCCATGACACTGAGGGTGCCAAACCCCTATCTAGACATCCAACTATGGCCACTTCGGGGCCCTGAAGAAGCTCGACGAATAAAAGCAGGCTCCAAGGCTATAAGTCGTTGTACCCAGAGGTCCAGATTGTGTCTCTCTTGACCTCCACAAGTGCCTTCCCAGCAAGCTCACTGCTTAAGAGAGATTTGGTTTTGAGGAAAGCAAAGAGAATACGATAGTATTCTCTAAGACCTGATGTAAAAATTATAAGTGTATAAATGTATTCTCTACGATCTGGTGTAAAAATTATAAATGTAAATAATTATAAATGCAGGGACAAAGCTGCATGTAGCTATTTTTTTTTAAATTGTTTTTAAGTTATATTGACCATGTTAAATATTCAATATTAAAAGAAGAGTTATTTTAAAAAACCTTCCTACATTAATGGACATCACCACACGCCACGCTTAGGGTCAATATCCTCAGAAAAAGAACATATTGCACCAAAGATGTAATACAGCCAAACTCAAAGATTTTTTTCTTTCCTGCACTGTCTCATAGTTACTCCCTTTTTTTTAAAGTAATCTCAACACCCAACGTGGGGCTCGAGCTCATGACCCTGAGATTAAGAGTCACACACTCTACTGACTGAGCCAGCCCGGCCCCACCTCACAGTGACTCTTAATATGTTCTATATTTCTAGGACTTCACCTCCTTAATTCTTTTTAAGATTTAGTTATTTATTTGAGAGACAGAGAGAGAATGAGCAGAAGAGGCAGAGGGAGAGAGAATCTCAAGCAGACTCCACGCTGAGCACGGAGCCCAACGCAGAGCTCGATCTCACGACCTAAGCTGAAACCAAGAGTCGGAAGCTCAACCGACTGCCCCACCCAGGAGCCCTGTGCCTCTTTAATTCTTAATGGAACGAGGTAGAAGTTTAAAATAAAAAAAAGCCACTATGTGTTTTTAAGTCTCTGATTGTAGATAAAGCTATGTAAGCAAGATATACGATAAATTACATGTTTTGAATTTTTTTTTTTTTAGCCTGGTCTTATCTAAGCCTGATTTCTCACTACATATTTAAACCGGAACCAGCAAGGAGATACTCTCTGGGTATCAGTTAAGCAACACTTGCCATTTCTTACAAGTCGATAATACAAATCTCATATTATTTTGAGAAGCTATGAATCTAATTCCCAGCGAGGGGAAACCAGTAAATATTTACATCAAATTATTTACTTGAACTTTGTGACAAAATTAAAACCGGCAAGGAGGCATTTCTAACACTATGGGTTTTGCGACTCAGGTTAACATCGAAGTCTGTAATATAAAGTTTAGTTGAGTGTTCTTTCTCTAAGAACAGAGGAATAAAGATGCATTTGACCATAAACTTCAACAGCCAAGCCTGGTTGGTTGAAACCACCGTCTGGCAGAATTTATGAGAGAAAAATAAAATTGTATAAGTGGCAGTTGGCTTTAGAAAGGGCTGGCATAACAGAACCCAATCCAAGAACAGCAGAGTTGACCTCTGCCTTCATTTCCCATCTTAAGAACTGTGCCGGCATCACATGTTTCCAACTTGTGCCTTCTGGTCCTTATAACCACCGCTCTACTTCGGCATTCTGGCAACTCGCTGACCCACATTTGTGGTGGCCAAACTGTGGTCCGCGTGGGCCAAGGAGCCAGGAACTGCTGACTTAAGCCTTCCTGAAGCTTGTGGCTCCACAGGAACCAGTAGGCAGGGGCTGGATTCCTCTTTTGTGCCTGTAGCACATGACAAAGTAGGACTGGGAAGGGATACAATTAGCGAATGTGCCACGACCACTTTCTTGATCCCAGTGGAATGCTCAGAAGAGCCGGAGCAAAGAACTGAGTCTGCAATCAAATCTCCATTTATGTAATGTCTCTGTTATGTGGCAGAACGAAGATTCATGCTGTTTCTATTTCATCATTAGTATTTTTAAACTCTGCCTTTTGAGTTATGAAGGACTGGCTCATCAGAGCCATGTGGAGATCCACATTCAGCGAAAATCTGTCTTAATTCTGCTGAAGCAGAGGGGATTTTGCAACTCCTTTGAAGATGCGAGGGCATCGCCATTGTGTTTAAAGCAGGGGTTCTCAAAGTGTGGTCCCTGGACCAGCAGTAGCATGGGTGTGGGGGGGTGGAGATTGATAGAAATGCCGATTCTCAGGCTCCATCTCAGTCCTTCTGAGTCAGAACTCCGAGGCGGGGTCCCAGCAATCTGTGTTTTACCATGCCTTCCACGTGATTCTGTTGCGTGCTCAACGTGAGAAGCACCGAGTTAAGGAATCATCGTGGAGGGGACGTCCCTGAGTAACTGGGGTACCCCTCCCCTGGGAAATGGGCTGCTTGCTCACGTGTTAGCATGGACGCTTCAACTTTGTGTTTGGTCCGGGAAATCAGACCACTCTAGTTTGCTTTCTAGTTTAGTCTAGTCTAGTTGCTAGTTTCTCGTTTTGTGTAGTTTGTAATAGGAAATAAGCCACCGTCTCCCTCAAATTCTAGTATTCGACTTGTTCACGTTTGAATTCTCAAAGTTTCTCCTAAAACCCCAAAGCAAGAAATATAATTCGTATTACTGAACAGTGACTCCTTGGACCATTCTCTGTATATTGTAATTAGTTTCTGTGTGAGTGAAATGTTTATTGTCTCCTCGAAATAAATTTTTCAGAATTTAGGGGCTCAAAGAATTTTAGAGGTGCACTGGATCTTTAAAAGCCATCTATCTATCTATCTATCTATCTATCTATCTATCTATCTATCTATCTATCTATATTTTAACCTAGGGAAAAACTCAGGCCACAGAATGATGACCATGAGAGGTAGGCAGAGAAATCATGGGTTAAATGGGAGTAGACGGCCGGCTGCTAAGCTATGGATTCCTCTACTGAAATCTGAAATCAAGGACCGCATCTTATCCATCTCTCCCCCTGACTTCCACATCACGGTTCTTGGAACAGTGTTGGCACAGTTCAATAAATGCTTCTTGCAAAATGATATGAAATAAAACGTGTGTTCCTTTTTCCCCTGCTCCTACAGAAGGGAAAATGGCATTTGCTTCCAGTCGACCAGAAGGGATGAGTGAAGATGAAAAATTACTTTAGTTTCTATTAAATAATAGGCTACTTCTTTTAAGCTACCAACCTAGTAGCCTCTGATGATATAAAGTAGATTCTATTAACAAGAGGCCCAGGACAACGGACGGGAATTATCAGGCCTGTGATCTGTTGGAAAGGCTGTAGGGAGATGTTTGTGCAGGACATGCTCATTATCATGTCTGGCCCGAGTCAGTTTTATTTAGCACCATAAAAACAGACTTAGCTTATGATATTTTAAGCATCTCAAACAAAGTAAGATTTATGCTATTGGGTGCAATTTTGGACCTTCCCCTGTACCAGGTTTTCCACAGGTCTGGAGAGGCAAGAAACTGTTTCTTTATGCATTGCGAGCGCAACGTAGGAAACCCCCTCCTTCTCCCTTCTAATATCACCAGGAATGAATAGGCGGCGTGTTTCCCATAATTCAGCAATAACTGGGCTATTATTCTTTAATGCTTCAGTTTATTAATGTAACCACTGTGTCATTCCTACCATGCCCATGTAATTAAATTACCCGACAGACATTTGATACGAAGCTCTCGATCCCCACAAAAGCCCAGAATTTCTATGCCCCTTTGTGAGTCCCTAATGAATGAGTGGCACAGACACTTCTGTCATCCGTGTTCACTCACTGTCCTCGCTGACTGCTCTCCTGTGTCATAGGGGCTTGCTGCTGCACACACACTGGGAACCCTTCAAAAGCAGAGGGTCACGTTTCCAACAACAACAAGCACTGGGCATGCTATCACCTTCCTCTCTCTTTGTCTGGCTGAACCAGAGGCTGACCAAATTAAATTCCAAAACCATGTCTGCCTGGGCGGATCAACAGTACATTCTTAAACCTTAGCTACTGAATGCTAATCCTTCCTGAAGTCATGAGTAGAAAGGGAAAATAAACTGGAAAAAAAAATTAAAGCAATCATTGTGTCCATCCAAACATAGGTCATCCTGTGACTTTCTGAAAAGGAAAAAATGGTAATTTTCATTTAAAACCCAAGTGTTTAACTTCTAAAGTTTGCAAGTGGAGCTCCTATTAGTGAGGCTCATAATGAAGCCTTATCCAGATGCTATCCCAACCCAGCTTGTGAAAAGGTACTGATTATTAATAAAACAATGGACTTTTTTCTAAATCACTCAACTGTTCATTTCAAGCTACTAATTTCAAGATACAACTTGCTCTAAATATTGTAGAACTTGGACATGAACTCTTTAAAGTAATCAAAATAGATTGTACAGTGGGAATTCTTTTATTTCTAGAAATGACACTTTAGAGACTCAAGGTATTTCCAAAGGTTTTCAAAAATCTTATATTTTACATTTAACATAATGTAATACAATTAGCCTAGTGTATATTTGTTATGAGGGTAGAGTGCAGATTTGAATGCAAACCTTGACACCTGATTTTTAAATATTTAAATTACATGCTTTACACATGGCAGGAATATGAGGAAATGTAAGTGTACAGGAATACAAACTGAGATCTAATCTTAAAAACAATTACTTTGCTTTTACAAGAAAAAAGCATCAAATCAAAGCATATGATGCTCAGATCTACGACACTGAAAATGTTTCCAACCAACCAACCAACCAACCTTTTAAGATCAGATACTTGAGAGAAGAAATCATATCTTATTGGAATCTAGATAATTTCAATCTGGTTAAAATCTAAATAATAATTATTCTATTACTATGATTGCCCTTTAACATTGAAACTTATGTTATCTATATAAGATTAACATAATTTTGATTTATGTGATGTCTCAAGTGCACACGTACACAGAAAAAACACTGGATTTAAATCCTGAAAATATTTGAGGTGAAAAAATATTTGGCGTTATTAGTAACGATTCTGTTAGTGTCAAAAGAAGGCAATAAAGGCACAAGAAAGTATCTAAAACAGAGGGAACAAATAGAAAACAAATAGCTAGATAGTAGACCTAATCTGAACAATGCCAATAATTGTATTAAATATAAAGGGACCAAGCACTCCAATTAAAAGGCAGAGTGTCAAGAAGGGTTAAAAAATAAAGAATTAATTATATGCTATATAAAAGAGATGGACTTTATGTTAAGTATAAAAACACAAGTAGGCTAAATGTAAAAAGATGGAAAAGATACATCATGCAAATACTCAACATAAAAAAGTTGGCAGGGTCGTATTAAAGTCAGGTACGACAGCCAATGAATGTTGCCAGAGACAAATGAACACTTCATAATGACAAAAGGGCAAGTCATCAGGATGACATATCAGTAATAAATGTGTATGTACTTAATAGCAGAGCTTTAAGTAAATGAAGAAAAACTGCCAGGACTAAAGAAGAAAAAGACTAATTCATGCTTATAGTTGCAGATTTGTATACCTCCTTTTAAGTGACAGATAAAACAACAAGAGAAAAAAACTCAGGTCTTTTAAAAAGCCTCAAATATTTGAAAAGTAAATGACACGCTGCTACATAATCCACAAGTAAAAGAAGCAGTCGCAAGAAAAATTAGAAAACCATTTGAATTGAAAGAAAAAGAAAGCTCAATATATCAAAATTTGTGAGATGCAGCAAAAACACTGCTTAGAGGAAAATTTGTAGAGTTCAATGTTTATAAAAAAGAAAAGTTTAGAATCAATGATCTAAGTATACACCCCAGGTAGCTAGAACAAAAAAAGAGCAAATTAAACCCGAAGGTAATAGAAGGAAGGAAAAATAAAGATAAAAGCACTAAACAATGAAATAGAAAGCAAATAAATAATAGGTATTTAACAAAGCCAAAAGTGGATTCTTTGAACTTAATAAATTTGACAAACTCTTGGCAGCACTGATCAAAGAAAAAGAGAGAAAATATGATTCACCTATATCAGGATATAACATATTCTGCAGGCATCAGAGAAATAAGGTACTACTATAAATAGTTTTATGCCAATGATTTCGACAAGTTAGTTGGAAGGCACAAATTTGTAGAAAAACACGTTATCAAAATGGACACGAGGTGGGGCGCCTGGGTGGCTCAGACGGTTAAGCGTCTGCCTTCGGCTCAGGTCATGATCTCAGGGTCCTGGGATCGAGCCCCGCATCGGGCTCCCTGCTCAGCAGGGAGTCTGCTTCTCCCTCTTTCTCTGCTGTTCCCTCTGCTTGTGCTCTCTCACTGTCAAAAATAAAAATAAAAAATCTTAAAAAAAAAAAATGGACACGAGGTAAAATGGAAAATCTTATTAATCTTAGACCTATTAAAGAAATTGAATTGAAATGAAACTTCTTCCCCAAAAGAAAACACCAGACCCAGAGGGTTTTACAATACATTGAAAGAAGAAAAAATACTGCCAATTCTATGCAACTCTTTCAGAGAACAGAGGAGGGGGAAATGTTTTCCCAACTCATGGTATGAATCTGGCATAAATCTGATAACAAACTTTGATGAAGCAGATACAGCCTAAGAAAAGGAAATCACAAATCAGTATCCCTCACAAAGACAGACATGAAAGTCTTTAACTAAATGTTAGCAAATCAAGTCCAGCAACATGTAAGAAGCATAATATATCATGACCAGGAATGTAAGGTTAGTTTAACATTCAAAATTCATCAACCAATATAATTTGCCTCATGAAGAGTGAAAAGGAGTCAAGCCATACAATCACTTCATTAAAGGCAGAAAAGGTATTTTATAAAATTCAACATCCATTCAATGGCATAATACTCTCTGTAAATTAGGAATTGAAAGCAGTTTTATCAACCTAACGAAGAGCATCTATGGAAAACTACATCATACTTTATTGTGAGATACTGAACACTTTCCCCCAAGATCAGGAACAAGGCAAGGGTGTCTGCCCTAACCAGTGATATTCAACATTGTACTGGATACTACAGCACGTGCAATAAAATGAAAAAGGTAGGGGTGGCTGGGTGGCTCAGTCGGTTAAGTGGCTGCCTTCGGCTAAGGTCATGATCCCAGGTTCCTGGGATCGAGCCCCACGTCCGGCTCCCTGCTCAGCGGAGAGTCTGTTTTTCCCTCTCCCTCTGCCTGCCTCTCTGCCTACTTGTGCTCTCTCTCTATCTCTCTGTCAAATAAATAAATAAAATCTTTAAAAAAAAATGAAAAAGGTAAATAAAGGCTATAAAGATTTTAAAAGGAAGTAAACCTCTCCTTTTTCAGAAATTTCATTACAGTTTATGTGGAAAATGCTCAGGAATCTACAACTGCCCAGACTAATAAAGACATTTAACAGTGTTACATAGTGCAAGATTAATATAAAAATCAATTGTATTTTTATATAATTACAGCAGGATAAAATACTGGAGAAGTGATTTAACTAAAGACGTGCAAACCTAGATTGAGAACTATATTGCTGAGAAAAATTTTAAAAGGTAGAAATAAACGGAGAGATATGCCATGATTATGGCTTGGAAGATTCAATATTGTTAAGATGTCAGTTCTCATCAAATTGATCTATAGCCTCAATACGCTTCTGATTAAAAGCCTCATAGGCTGTTCAGTAGAAAGAGACAAGTTGATTCCAATATTTATATAGAAATGCAGAGGAAAGAGAGCAGCCAATCCTTAGAAGAATAATGAAGTTGGTGAACCCACCCTATTTTATTTAAAAATTAACTATAAAGCTACAGTAGTTAATAGTTTGTCACTGTTTCGTCAGTCACGACACAGCAAACTCAGGGGTCTACCGCTAATTAAGACCACTTCTGTTTGGTATTTCTTCCCCTCTATTTGTCACTAAAAGTCTATCAGACATAGCAGGGATTTTGAAACACATGTTACTATGTGCTAAGGTAGCGGCCTCCCCCTACAACATACATTCTCTGTCTTTCTTGTTCTTGCTGTTTGTACTGCATGCCTTCTTTTCCTGACACTAAAAGAAAATCTACTATCTGTTCTCTATGAACAAGGTTAGGGAATTTTTGTTGCATTTTAGGTATAGGTGCGTATCGAGCTGAAGTTCTGTTTAAACTTCCTATTCTTCAAACTTCAAAACATTCTGCCTTTAAGGATAAGGAATTCCTGCACATAAGTCTCCACACTATGATTCTGGAGGCAGGTATATCGTCAGTCAGCGTCTATTACCTTCTAATATCTTCCTAACTTCCACCACGGAGTAAATATTGTAAATTAATTAAAATCAGTTGTTAAGGGTTAGCTGTGATACCTTTCATCTAAAATTGCTGTGTGTACTCTAATTACTATTCTCACACTGAGTGTGAAATCAGAGGGTCTTTTGAGGGGTCGGGGGAGGGCTTATTTTTAAAGCAACACCTCACAATGACTCTACTGTTGAGTTTTTCTTTGGAAAGAGCAGAGACACATTTTGCACATGATGGTCACAAGCCATTTTTTTTTTTTTTTAATTGAAGACTCCAATTCCAAACCCCTCCCCCAAAGGCAACCAAAGACGGCTGTTCACACGTGTTTGGGTTTGATGAGGGTGGTGGCGTGTGGTTCTCAAGGCCACCAGGCTGTCTTCAGCCCCTGGACATGTGGCAGAAAGCAGAAGAGACACAGTGACATGTGGACTGAGTCCATTCATGACCAGAAATGCCAAACTTCCGAATTCTGAGCTTTGCTTTTGCCATGGCTGCCTTCTTTCCCCTGTTATCAAAGGATTCTTTGAGCTAGGGCTCATTTCCTTTTACACTTACTTGTGAGAGCTACTTAAGATTTCTTTTTTTATGAAAGCGCTTAAACTTAATTTAAGCTTAAACCAAGAAGTGGCATAGTATCTTTAAATAAAATCAGAAACCCCAAATTCCTCATTCTTTCATCCCTAACCATGGTCCGTGATATCATCCTAAACAGTCTTCCTCTATCACCAGGTATTTATGTACAACCACAGGCTTTAGAGGATTTGTATGTATATGTGACCCCTCTGGTATAGATTCACAGTCAGATACAGTTTAAATATATAAATGATATTTTGAAGGAAGGACATGTATGGAGTTACTGTATTGACACTGTGTATATATGTATGCATATATATACTCTCAGACAAATATATATGCACATTCTTATTTCGAAATAGTCTTTGCATTTCCCCTCCAGATTTGGGAAATAAAGAGTCTTAGAATATTGCTTTGCATTCTCAACAAAGAACTTGGAAAGAGCTTATGAAAACCTTATTTTGATCCCTTCAAAAATACGCTTAGGAACAAACATAAGCTCCAAGGATAAGAGTGGTTTGACAGATTTTCTCCGAATTCTTGCAAAACCGGTTTCTGCAGAACGAAGCAAACACAGCAAACACACAGCCCGGGGCCCTTGCGAAGGAGGCCCGATCAGCGCTCACAGGCTACAAAAGCCTGCACTTTGTTTCAGGAAATCCGCCCTCGGGATGCATCGTGCAGCCCACTTCAGCAGGTGTGCTGGGCAGATTTGGGCCAACCGCGTCTGAACGTGTCGCTGTGGCCAGTGGCAAGGCCGGAAGGACAAACACCGCAGGCTCAGAGAGGCCGCCTCCCTGGCGCAGTGACAGGCGGGAACGAGGGGAAGAGAAGGCGGGAGTGGGGCAGAGTGGGGGCAAGGGACAGAGGAAGAAGAGGGGCAGGATGGGAAAGAAGAAGGGAGGAGAAGAGCAGTCATGGAGGGGAGGGGAAGGGAGGGGTGGGGGGGAGTGACTGCTGCAGGGACAAATGGAGAAAAGGCTGCTAGGACGGGAGGGGGAGGGACGCACCAGGGCAGAAATAGAAGGGGACTGCCTGGCGAGAGACAGAAATCACCCCGGGGGAGGGATGGAGAGAAAGGGCACCCTTAAAGGAGAGGGAGATGGAAAGATAAAGGGGAGAAGAGGTGCACATTGGCAGAGAGGAAGGGAGGGATAGAAGAGGAGCGGGAGGGGGGCGCCTGGGTGGCTCAGTCGTTAAACGTCTGCCTTCGGTGTGGGGCATGATCCCGGGATCCTGGGATCGGGCTCCCTGCTTGCAGGGAGGCCTGCTTCTCCCTCTCCCTCTCCCCCTGCTTGTGTTCTCTCTCTAGCTGTGTCTCTCTCTCTCCAATAAATAAATAAAATCTTAAAAAAATAAATTAAGTAATTAATAAAAAAAAGAAGAAGAGGAGCGGGAGGGAGGCTGTGTGCAGGGATGGACAGTGCTGGCTGCCAAGCCAGAGAAACCCCCCGGGAGCAGTCGGACACCCCTATGGTCTCGTGAAATGCCCATCTCAGAGGGAGCTTGGGGGTGCCTCTTGTCTCCAATCCCCAGGCAGTCCTGATCTCACACAGACACAGATGTCGGGGCGCTGGCCTCAATGTTTTGATGACTTACAAGAGGCATTATCGTCTCTGTCCCTGGTTAGGGCTCAGAAAAAGAGGAGCGAACGCATGACAGGAGAACCAAGGGGAAGCCAGGGAGGGCTGGAGTCTGGAAGCAGAAGTTGCAGCCCTAAAGTAGAACCGCCCACAGCAGTTCTCACTGCCTTTCACAAGCTCAACGTCATCTCCATGGGTAACAGAGGGAGGCCCTGCCCAGGAAGGAGCAAGACCCAGGCGGAAAAGCAAATGAGAATGGCCATGGTATCAGGGCTCTCTGTCTGGAACCTTCTTTCTGCAGGAAGTCTGTGGGTACATCAGCCAGAATTAGCAGGCTTAGCAAATACACATACAGATGTCTAGTTCAATATGAATTTCAGATAAACCATGAATAATGTTTTACTAGAAGTAATACTTTCTTTTAGGGTGAGTATATCCCATGCAGAAAGAGGGAGAGAGAGACAGAACACTCTGGAAAGGGGGGGTAAAGTGGGAAGGGGCAGGAGAGACACAGAGTGGCAGAGACAAAGAGACAGATGCAGTGTTTGGGGTGTACTGATATTACTGATATTTGTTTGTCTGAGACACAAACTGAACTGGGCATCCTGTATTTGATCTGGCAACCCTCGTTTCAGGTCTGGTTTCCCCCCCCCCCAAGTTATTTTCTCAACTTCTTTCCACTAGCTAATTCCACTGTCTCATCCACCCTTTTTATCTCTATTGGTTCATCACAGATATTAGGATATACCCTCACAGCATAGCGATTTTCTTTTCTTTTTTTTTTTTTTAAAGATTTTTTTATTTATTTTACAGAGAGAGAGACAGCGAGAGCAGGAACACAAGCAGGGGGAGTGGGAGAGGGAGAAGCAGGCCTCCCGCTGAGCAGGGAGCCCGATGCGGGACTCGATCCCAGGACCCCAGGATCATGACCTGAGCCGAAGGCAGACGCTTAACGACTGAGCCACCCAGGCGCCCCGTGCATAGCGATTTTCTGCTGAATGCAAAAAATTTCCTAAACTTTTGTCCCGCGTGCCAGTTTTTTTTTTCCTGGCCTTGTTTTGCTTTATTGCAATGCTTTGTTCAGACACAAAGTAGTATATTCGCCTCTTAAGACGAGATCAGGCGCGTTCAGGGTAGACTGTTTACCTCTTCAAATAGCAGAAAGCCTGGGATGTGTTGGGGAGGGTGTCAGTTGGTTGGTTCTATTGTGGAGTGAAGATCAAGGGAACAGAAATCAGATTGAGGAGGGGCAGTTGAGGAGATGGAATTTCACAGTTACACATCCTGTTCCTGTGTGTGGGTAGCACGGATCCCCTGTCCAGAAGCTCTATTACCGCCTTCCTGTAGGAGTGGTGGGTGGGATGTGAGAATAAATGACCTCTGACATCCTATCTCACTCTGACTTTTCTGGCATTGATTTAAAAAACCAGGCCCATGTGTATTCTGAAGAGCCTTCTCTCCAATTCCAATGAGAAACTCTCTCACGGAGGCTCGTTGGTTTTGTGAGCTATGTCCTGCTTGCCTTCCGAAGGAATTAGCATAGGAAACGAAACGGGAAGGAAAAAAAAAACACTGATTGAGCTAAGATTTTCGACTTCCCATCAAATATTCTCAGAGTACATCAGGGCACTGTATGAACTTCGGAAGGATTCAAGCAGGTCTTGGTTAAGTGCCAGTGGGTTGAGTGGAATGTGGAGTTACAAGCAGGGGGATAACAGTTGTGGCGATGTATCTGGAAGAGCGAGAATGTAAAATGAACATTAGAAACAATAACTGGAGCAAAGAGTACTCCTGCCAGGGAGAAACAGCAAACCTAACCAAACCAAATGGGGCAATATTTAACGCGGAGCTCAGTGCCTGCCACCGCGACCCCCACCCCACCCCACCCCACCCTAAAATGCACACTCTCTTTTCCTGAGCATGTAGCCACAGCGTTTTAGAACTCAAGAAAGAATTAGCCGGAGGCTGGACCTTAGAGGATAGGCTGCATCTGTTTTGAATACTTTCATGCCCCACGTGTGGGCAGTGACCTCCTGTCAGAGAGGGCCGCGAACTGCAACCCAAGAAGATGTATTGATCTAGAAAATGTTCTACAAATGCTTGCATACTTGAAAATGAATCTTCTGTGCCTTTGGCACAGAAGTTAAAGATATTCTAGAACCATACCACCGTCACTCCCCCCCCCCCTTATTTTTAGAACTGGAATGCCATATGGTATGTGAAGGAAAGATAAATGGAGAGAATCCAGTATGTGGACAGATATTAACTTATATTCGCGTGGTACTTCAGACTTTACACAGGACTTGGGGATGGGGACGTGTTCACGTGGGATCCCCCCAACATTCTATGCGGTAGGACTCACGGATGGCATTGTAGAGATAAGGCCCAGCCAGTGACCAGCGTCAGAGCTTCTCACTTTCAAGTTCATGCTTTGTCACTCCACCAGAGGTGACTTGCACAATGCCATGGGATCGATACAAAGGCAACTGACCTTGAGGACCTTTATTTGTGCCCGTATAACTTACAGTGGTTCACAGAAAGGTGAAAGAAGTGTAGAACGGTGGTTAATTACTGAGTCCTGAAATCAAATCCCACCATTGACCAGCTGCACGTCCACGCAGAAGTTTCTGCCCTTTCTCAGTCTTAGTTTTTCTGACAGTAGGATGCCTCTAATAATATTTCCTTCACCGAAAAGTGAAGGATTTCACGGTGAAAAACCTCACAATGGTTTCGATTCTTATCGTTGGGAGGATTAAATTCATACGTGTGAAGCTCTTATCATCGAAAATGCCTCTACATCTGCTCATTGTTAGCGTCATTGTAACTCTTTCCTTCCGTGGTGACTTGCACATCAGTCTAAGATGTGGCTTGTGGACTTTGGTGGGCTTGCTCGAAGAGAATCAGGCATTTTGAAAGAAGAGACTAAGAATTTCACTGAAAAGTAACTTATCTTAAAGTCTGGTGAAAGCAATCCATAGAAATATTCCTAACCATTTTTCAGAAGGGGGCAAAATTATCAGAAATCAATCATGTGGAACCAAGCACAGCAGCATAGTAGCTTGGCTTGGAGGAAATACGCCCCAAAGGGAAAATGTTCACTGTGATCTTGCAAGGGAGTGTCTGTGCTTTGTCAACATTATTTTAGCTTAAATGCTTCCAAATTTCTAAAGCCCAGAAGATAACCTTGGACTTTTAAAGCTAGGATTTTGCTGCTAGGATATTAGAAGATGAAGCGCTTCATGACACTGTTATTTAATTTGGAGAGAAAAGATAGACTTTGGAAATAAATTAAGACTACCAGTTTCAACACAAAGAGGGTCAAAGTATGGAGGAATTCTGGAAATGTTTTGAAATGGTGAGAGACCTACATGCTAGGGATCTGTGTGCAGACAGGATGTGCAGATCAAGACAATAGCCTTGGGCTCTTGGCTGAATCCTAAATTAATGGAAGTGATAACAAGGTCGGGCAAAGACATGCTTTCTTATTTTTTTCCAATACATTCTTTTCTTCTTAGGTGAAAAAAAGGTTTCAGTCTTTGAAAATAATCTTTGTTCCTTTTATAGCTACTAAGAATCCAGAGAAAGGTAGTTCTTCCAAGCCTGTCCACTGGGGGAAGGAGACAATTGTTCATAATTTGCTGAGCTTACAGCAGAAACACCATGGGTGGCTCAGTTGGTTAAGGGACGCCTTCGGCTCAGGTCAAGATCCCAGGGTCCTGGGATCGAGCCCCACATCGGGCTCCCTACTCAGCGGGGAGCCTGCTTCTCCCTTTCCCTCTGCTGCTCCCCCTGCTTGTGCTCTCTCTCTCTCTGTCAAATAGATAAATTTAAAAGAATTTTTAAAAAAAGAAGAAAGGGGGTTTATGAGGAAAAATAAAAATACTGAGTGACATTTAATTTAGATGCTTTGTCTTTCTTTTTCTTTTTTTTTTTTTTTTAAGATTTTATTTACTTATTCATGAGAGACAGAGAGAGAGGCAGAGGGAGAGGGAGAAGCAGACTCCCCGCTGAGCAGGGAGCCCGATGCGGGGCTCCATCCCAGGACCCTGGAATCATGACCTGAGCCGAAGGCAGACGCTTAACCATCTGAGCCACCCAGGCATCCGATGCTTTGACTTTCAAAAAAAATAGTTTATGAATAAGTGGTACTCAAGGTGACAATGAAGTGGAACGTCTGGAGGAATAAGTGGCTAAAAGTAGGTTTTAGAGGGGAGAGGGGTGGGGGATGGGTTAGCTCGGTGAAGGGTATTTTTTTTTTTTAAGATTTTATTTATTCATTTGGCAGAGAGAGAGACACAGCAAGAGAGGGAACAAAAGCAGGGGGAGTGGGAGAGGGAGAAGCAGGCTTCCCGCCGAGCAGGGAGCCCGATGTAGGGCTCCATCCCTGGACCCTGGGATCATGACCCAAGCGAAGGCAGACGCTTAATGACTGAGCCACCCAGGCGCCCCCTGGTGAAGGGTATTAAGGAGGGCATGTACTGCATGGAGCACTGGGTGTTAGACGAAAACAGTGAATCATGGATCACTACATCAAAAACTAATGATGTAATTGTATGGTGACTAACATAACATAATAAAATTAAATTAAATTAAAAAAAAAAACAAAGAACCAAAAAAAAAGACTCTTAACTATAGAAAACAAACTGATGGTTACCAGAGGGGAGGTGGGTGGGGGGATGGGCAAAATAGGTAAAGGGGATTAAGAGTACACATATCATAATAAGCAATGAACAATGTACAGAATTGATGAATCACTATATTGTACACCTGAAACCAATATAACACTGTGTTAATTATACTAGAATTTAAAAATAATAAATTTTAAAAAACTAAAAAAACAAAAACAAAAAAAACCACATAATGAACTTACAACATTGTCCGGTATTTTCTAAGTCCTGACTAAACTTTGGCTATTTTGTGGCTGTGGTTTACAGACTCATTACCTTCAGCTGCTCACACATGCTCCCACATTTGTTTCATTAACATCTTAGTTACTGATAACTCCATGTTGTTCAAACTGAAATGTTGGACTCCTTTAGCTACCAGAGGAGAGCTGGGTGGGGGTATGGGTTCAGTAGGTGGTGGGGATTAAGGAGCACCCTTGTTGTGATGAGCACCGGGTGATGTATGGATGTGTTGAATCACTATATTGTACACCTGAAACTAATATTACACTGTATGTTAACTAACTGGAATTTAAATAAAAACTTTTTTCTAATGTAAAAAAAAAATAAAACTAGCTTCATTCAAGGGAATAAAAAAAGCACGTTATGTTTCTATAAAGCTCTTGATGACAAAAACCAGTGGGAATAAGCAAACCTAGGAAACATTTTGAAATAAGTTGAATTTGATATTGAGGCTTCCATCTTCCAACTTTGTTCTGTTTTCCCCTTTTTGGTTCATGTTGCTACTATAGACCCTCCCTCACTACCATCTTTCTCTACGGCCCAGTGCCTTCCTTGTCTCCCTCCATTAACTCCTGATCTCAGGTGAGAGACTGAAACCCTGGCATTTAAAGTTATAAAAGTTATAGGGGCGCCTGGGTGGCTCAGTAGGGTTAAGCGTCTGCCTTCGGCTCAGGTCATGATCCCAGGGTCCTGGGATCCAGCCCCGCATCGGGCTCGTTGCTCAGCGGGGAGCCTGCTTCTCCCTCTCCCTCTGCCCCTCCCCCTGCTCATGCTCTCTCTGTCTCTCGAATAAATAAAAATCTAAAAAAAAAAATAAAGTTATAAAAGTTATAAAGTTACAAAAACTAAAAAAAGAAAGTTATAAAACTGATCTGAGATTACCATATTCTACCTCCCCTTTTCCAGAATTGCATTTTAATAGGGATCAAAGATTAATGCTAAAGTAATCATTTTACATGACATTCCAGATTGTGGCCAGAAAGTAGGAAGATGTATAAAGGGAGTTTGAGGAGGTAAGGACCAACAAGAAGGATCTTCATAAAAACACGCTACATTAAAAAAAAAAAAAATCCCTCTCTATGTATTTAAACCATAGACCTGCTGAGGCACGAGGTGCTTACTGCAGAAGGTAGAGTTTAGCCCTTCTAACAACGAACCAGATGAAATCTACTTCTCTTAAACAGCAAAGAAGGGGAATTTTCTACAATACCTTACTATGACTTTTCTTTGTTAGTACCTTAAAAACACTTCAAATGGTGAAAGACAAATTGCTTGTGGTTTAAACATCCAGAGGGCGAGACACTTTATCCCTGACTTTTTGATTTCTTCAAATAATTACAAATTATTCTCAGTAGAAAAATTAGACTCGTTTTCTTCACAAGTCTATGAGATTTGCATGTCCCCATCCTCACATAAGTGGCCCTGTGGCATTTCAGATCTCCAGTCATTGGAACAATTGGTTGATTTTGGCAGTCTCTATGACTAATGCGTTAACTCCAACCTATCAAATGAACTAAAACCGAGTGTGTTTGAATATCTGGTCTACAGAAAAGCCTACTGGGGGCATTCAAACAAATGAGGTAAACTTGACTTTTCTGGTCCTCTCAGGTGACGTGCAGGGGAAAGGTCACATGGCAGTTTAGTAGAGCCAAGCCCCAAACGTCCATTCCAAAAGCCTCGCTTTAAACAATATAACTGTCTTTGCATTTCACTAAATTCTGTTACTAGGAATTAAAAGCTTATTAGAAGCAAGTCTTCCCTGCAAACTGACATATTCGATTACAGTCATCTGTTCTAGAGAACAGACTGCGTCTAGACAGAAGAATACCACTGTGGCTTAGAAGGAACAGGATGCGTCACAGTGGCTGCCTCTGGGGCCGGGTGACCGTTTTCACGATCTGTGCTGGGAACACCGTCTGATAAACGATTTCGCAGCTTCCCAAACGTGTGTAGGTACGGATGACCCGCATGACTACAGCTGAAAACAAACACCCAAATGAGACTGAATTACGGAGAGGTGGCGGTGATGGAAGAAGCACACAGAAGCCAAAGACAAATACAAAACAGCAGCACTAAAAATGCAAAATAAAAGCAAACAAATAAAACCAGATTAATATAAATTAAAGCCAAGATTCCAAGCTTTGTGAGCAAAAGAATTCTAGTCTTTGTTCCATGTTCCAGGATCCTGTGTTAGGGGCGGGGGGTGTGTGGGGGGGTGGGACTGGGGGGTTATTTATTCATATGTACGAGGAATAAGAACAAGCAGTTGGCTTGCTTATAAGAAATTAAGCATCTGTCTTGGGAAGCTTCCTCTCCAACAGAGCCATACTGAGTGCACACCATATGAAAAGGAAGAGGCTAGCGGAACTGGCTGTTACTGCTGGAAACTTGTAAGAAAGCAGTCTTCGTGTTTTGAAATGTTTAGCCTTAAATGCATGTCTAGCACTTCAGCGAGTTACAACGCAGTAGACATGTTTGATCTTATAAAGAATCTCAGTTTAAATCAATTTCCCTAAAGATGAGTTTATGCACGCTATAAATCACCCGGGCGCTGCAAAACCACTGCCAACACGTGAGAAACGGATTCTGCTCCCCCACCCCCAGCCCATGAAATCGGTCATCATTTTGAGAGCCTGAAAATGCAATCATTGTCAATTTTCTGGTTTCCATGGTTTAGAAAGCCGAGAAGGCAGGGGTTCATTTCTTACTAAATTTGCCCCCTAGGTTGGAGAAGGAAGACACGAACGAAAGGAGAGGACATGACGTATGGTGGTTGCTAGGAAACATGCAACTGAACACAGGCCGCCACTTACTAATGGCCAGAGGGGGTGTGAGCTGTGATAACATCAGCCACCGTAGCTCTGCCTCTCAGCCCAGCAGGGGCCATTGCTGTGGGGAAAATGAAAAGGAAGGCAGCCTTGTTAGGGAAAATGTAAGAAGATCTGGAAAGGGAAATGAAAGCCTGGGGCCCTTCTCCTACTGAGACGGTACTGCGGGCGCCCTGTGGGAAAAGGTATGCTTTGTGTTATTTTCTACTAGTAATGATGGTGGATGGGATTAGGACTGAGCCACACTCTGCTACTTGCTCACCTGGTAGCCCATAGCTCTTCTTTGAAAGAAGACCTGGGTCCTATGAGTTCATTTATAAGGACTCAATGAGGCGACCCACATTCCTGACTTGATCAGCCCCATCAAAAGCAGACAGGGACTTTGGCCCTGAGCTAACCAGCTAACTAGCTCTAAATAGGCATCAAGGAGACATATTTTGTAACTTACATGATCAGCACAGCCCACAGGTCCAGAGTGGAGCCTCTGGGGTCTAGCTATCCTGTGTCCAAATTCTGATCCTTCTGCCTGGTGACCTTGGGCGAGTTATATAAACCCCCTTAAAGCCTCGGAGTCCTCTTTGTGTTGAATAGGGGCATAAAGGATAACCCCGACGCATGCTTGTTTCCAGCCCAGCACCACTTCCCCCTTTTCTCCTGGTAACAGACCCCCCACCCTTGTTATTTTGGGAGAATCCCCAGCCAACACAGGCTCTAGTGGGGGTTACAAAGAATACCAACACCCCCCAAACCCACCTCCACCTCGGCTACAGTAATTGGTCCAACTATTCGGGCAATGACTCAAATACCGGCTGACCAAAATCCTGCCATTGGGATTTTGTTTTTAATTTTATTTTATTATGTTATGTTAGTCACCATTCATTACATCATTAGTTTTTGATGTAGTGTTCCATGATTCATTGTTTGCGTGTAACACCCAGTGCTCCATGCAATACGTGCCCTCCTTAATACCCATCACAGGGCTAACCCATCCCCCCACCCCCCTCCCCTCTAAAACCCTCAGTTTGTTTCTCAGAGTCCGTAGTCTCTCATGGTTCGTCTCCCCCTTTGATTTGCCCCCCCTTCATTTTTCCCTTCCTACTATCTTCTTCTTTTTTTTTTTTTAACATATAATGTATTATTTGTTTCAGAGGTACCGGTCTGTGATTCATCAGTCTTACACAATTCACAGCGCTCACCATGGCACATACCCTCCCCAGTGTCCATCACCCAGCCACCCCAGCCCTCCCACCCCCACCACTCCAGCAACCCTCAGTTTGTTTCCTGAGATTAAGAATTCCTCATATCAGTGAGGTCATATGATACTTGTCTTTCTCTGATTGACTTATTTCACTTAGCATAATACCCTCTAGTTTGATGGCTGCATAATATTCCATTGTCTATATACACCACATCTTCTTTATCCATTCATCTGTTGACGGACATCTTGGCTCTTTCCATAGTTTGGCTATTGTGGACATTGCTGTTATAAACATTGGGGTGCACGTACCCTTATTTACCCCAGAGATACAAATGTACTGCCATTGGGATTTTAAGCACTAGAACAGGGTATGGGTTCACATATGTTCAGGGCAAGACCCTTTCTTTCCAGTGGTGAAGCTGGCGGGGCTACTGGCGATCACATTTCTATCATGTGGATAAAGCTGGTCTACTGAGGAAGAGAATGCCATTGACCAGCAAAGACATGCAGAGAGGAGACAAAGAAATTCCCCAGATCCTTTGAATGTCTGGCTCTGGCTCCCGAGTTCCCTGAGATGACCCTGGTTCCCACCTTCCAAAACTCTAGGTGACAGTTAGATGAGAAAATGCATGTAAAGCCTTTAGCACCATGCCTGACACAGAGTAGTTCATAAATATTTATATTATTCTCTTGAGTGGGGAAGAACCATTCCTCCTCTCTCACGCTTGGGTGAAGAAGTTCATTGGAACAGCTGCTTTTCACCCCACTTGTTAAGTGAGCCCCATGGAAGGTGGCCCGTCCTGAATGGAGACAAAGGGACACGACATGACCGCAGAGCGAGGATCTGCCGTCGCGGCACCGCTGACGGAGGTCACCCCCACCGTACCCCCCGAATCACGGCCCAAGTTGCTGCCACCGTGCAGATGTTCTAGTCTGCGTATGCACTTACTCTCAGAGGCAAAGAATCCCTGGTTTTCACTAAGTTAAATGCAAGCAACAGAATAAAAAGGGCTGGACAGGAGCACTAGAAAGACTAGGTCCTGGCCCTGATTCTGCCTCTTGAAGGTTTAAGGAGAAGCATCACTTTGGCAAAGGGTGGAAATTGAGTTACCCTATGTATTTACAGCGCTATTGAAAAGATCTTCCCTTTTGACAAGTATAAACTCTAGAGAGCTTGAGAATGTAGGGGAGAATCATTACTATTTTCCTAGAGGGCAAGAGAAGAATTGGTGTTGTGATGAAGGCCACTTCCATACATTTTTTAAAAAGTAATCTCTACGCCCAATGTGGGGCTCGAACTCACAACCCTGAGATCAAGAGTCGCATGCTCTGCCAACTGAGCCAGCCAGGCGCCCCCGTAGAGATTACTTTAAAAAAAAAGGGCGGGGGGGAGAGTTGAAGCAAAGATTTAGTCCATCAATTAATGTACTGAGCATCTTCTGTGTGTTTACACTGAGGTCAGAGCAAGAAAGCAAAACCGTTGTTCTGGTGTTCACAGTCTGTCACTGATATAGACCCAGAGACAAGGGCCAAGAGAGCAGTGAAAGCCCAGAGGAAGAAGCAATGATTTATGTCTGGGAGGAGGCCACAGAAGGAGACACAAGAGAGATAATATTTGTTCTGAGCTTTTACGCTCACCAGGCAGAGAAGAGCTGGGGGGTGTTCCTGAGCAGAGAGAACGGTCATGGAGTCAGGGTGGCGGGACGGCGCACGTGTGCTTGGGAAGAGCTAAAGACACAATGAGGATGGTGGCTAGAACACAAGATATATTGGTGTAGCAGCCTTAATCTCTTCTGACAGGATCTAGATGTAGCTGAGGGTCATCATGTCCCTAGAAATGTCAGTATGAGTGACCTGACGCCCATGGCCATGCCCACCACCAACTTTTAGGATCGTACATATCCAAAGCAAGATTTCTGGAACTGGCCAGCAGGTTACCACTTCCGAGGCTGTTCAGCCTCCTGGACCCAGCACATTTGACCATTGCTGCTTTGATTTTTGCATAAAATTCTGCCCATTTTGTTTCCATTCCAACAAAATCACTCACACGCCTCAACTCACATTCCTGAGTTTAGGACTATTTTCTGAAGGTTTTGGTTGGTCAAACTCCACAGCCTTCTACCATCTTCCTAGCCACACACTCTCTCTACCATTACAGAGTTCTTTGGGAATCCAAATGATTCTTCCTGTATGAGGCAGAGCAATTATCTTCCTCCACTTAGGGGCAAAACCGATTCTTCCACTGGTCTCATGCCCAGGGGTTTAGAAACTGATTCTTGTTGC
This sequence comes from Halichoerus grypus, assembly GCF_964656455.1. Taxonomy (NCBI): domain Eukaryota; kingdom Metazoa; phylum Chordata; class Mammalia; order Carnivora; family Phocidae; genus Halichoerus; species Halichoerus grypus. Next base: position 124,737,511 of record NC_135727.1, on the reverse strand, counting down.
TCAAATAGGTATTTTGGATTTCACTATCCACCATATGTAGCCTATAAGAAATACTTCTCTAAGAAGTCTGATGCCCGCCACAAAGGTAATAATAAATTTTCTGTTATTCTACAGACAAGTCATCAATTAGGAAAAGAAACTAACGTGAACTGTTCAGGAGGTGGGGGGGAGTGATGGAAAGAAGGGAGAAAGAGCTTGGGTCGCACTGTCAGTGCTACTGATAACCCAGCCAGGCAGATGGAGGGGAGCCATGGAAGGCTCTGGATCTTGCACATTAGGTGCTCAATCTGGGTGTGAGTGGGGTCAGCCTGTGGAAGGGGTGAAGGGTGGATGTGATAGGGGAGAGACTAGAGGAAGGACGTGAGTATTCTGAGCTGAGGCCATCATACCAGGTGAGGATGGAGGCGATGAGGATTAACATGCTTGTGAGAGGTAATAAAGTGGCAGCTGGGATATGCGTCCTGGGAGTCAGAGGATTCAGAAACATTCACAGCATGTCAACAGAGAGCAAGTCTTCGAATTTCACAACCCTGTGACCTCATGTCACTGATGTGGAAGTTTTCCTAATTAAGGCAAGGGATGTGGGCAATAAGAAAATAAAATGACAGTTGACGGGTTTTGAAATCCATGTTGAACATTATTTCACATGCCCTAATTTCTTCAGAAGCCTATCTGGCTTGACTATTTGAGAGAGTCACTAAAATTTTCTTTAATGATCTCAATGCATCTTTTAAAAAAACTTTTTAAAGTTAATTTGTTTTAGTAATCTGTATGCCCAACATGGGGCTCAAACTCACGACCCTGAGATCAAGAGTTGCATATTCTTCCGACTGCGCCAGCTGGGCGCCTCTCAGTGAATCTTTGTTTTGGCCTATAATTTATTGCAGATATATCTTACCATTTACCTAATCAATGATCATTTGTGTGTGTTTTAAAATTTTTTCCTCTAGGCCTTAAACTCATTTCTTCATGGAAGGCTCTCTATCTATTAACTTCCTGGTTGTGTGTATCTAGAAGCTACCCATTCAGTGTTTCTTTTGGGCCCCAAAGTTGTGAGAGTTATTTGGCCAGAAGACACGTTTATGCATTTAAGATCTGCACATACCTTCTAAACATTCTTTACATACGACCTATGCTCCTTCAAAACCAAAAACTGTAAACATTAGGCCTGATCTTGCAGAGGAAAGAGGGGGCATTTTTTTAAGTGGTATCAATTCTTTAAGCTTCTGGGATCCATGTAGTGAGCTGGAGACAACAATAGTTCATGCGATTCTAGTGGCCCAAATCATTGGGAACGTACACAATCTTGATGCCCCTGGGACTAATACATTTCTGGTGACAACTGGCTCCAGCTTCTTCCACCGGGTTGGCCTCTCCCCTGCTTGTAGCCCACAGGGCCTCCCTCCAAGCAGTCCTATTGTTCCCTGGCCCCCACGCGTCTAGAAGGCTGTCACTGTGCTAAGACACAGAGCCCACAGCAGCAGAGGCAGCAAGGCTGGGGCCTCACTGTCCCAGGTCCAGGTTCAATTTATAGCACTCCCCCCGCCCCCCGGGACAGAGAACAATTACATGTGAAAACGCACCTTTGATTTATTAGGTGCACTTTGCAAAGTCTGGAATGAAACAACAAGCAAGTCGAGATGGCGCAAGTCGATATTGCTAGCGTTGGAGATTTATAGGCTATCCCGGAAAACTCAAAAGGAGGTCGGGGTTCTAAATAAATGCATATTTATAAGGTATTGATGCCTTTACGTTGAGACAACTCTTCTCTTAATTTATATGAATTGACTATAATGTTGGGTAGTTATCACCTGAGTAATTTATTGCCATGAATTAACCCATCCCCCAAAGCTAGTGGGAACTATAATCACTATAATAAAGTGGATGAATGGAAAACAAAGTAGGGTTCGGGGAGATGTAAAACCAGTTTCGAGGTTATCAGTACACGTGTTGGTGGTCATGTAACATATGTGTGATGTTGCCCCAAAGAAGAATGGCCTCGTCCACAGCGTGCAGTAGATGGTGGGTTGTAAGTTAAGTAGGGTCTGAGCCCTGGTACTTTCAGCCTCATGAATTAAATGTGCCAGAGAAACGTGTGACACAACATATCAGTACCACGTGGGCGGGGTTGGGAGGAACACTCAGGTGCTGCCATGAGGCAAGAGAGTCTTTTCTGCTGCTATTGCAAGGGTCCTTTCTTTCTACAGCTCCTCTGTGGTCAGCTCTGGGGTTGTGCATATTTTGCATTTCTGCAGAGCAGATTATTTCTGGAAGGTTCTAAGGCTATCCTTGTGCACAGCCACACTGTATAATGTGGAGTGTTTTGTATCTCTTCACTGCCAAAAATGCCTCTGCTAATAGCCCACAATTTCCCCATCTCTCTTTCAACTTTCTCTGAATTTCCATCACAGGGGTCCCTCCTCAATGTCTGACCAGACCGGAAAGAGCTTTGTCTCTATAGGACACTGATAAATTGCAGACGTTAGGTGGAACAGGAAGGCACAGAGGGTCCAAGCAGAGACGTCGTCGCTAGAAAGGAACGGCCTGCAGAGGAGACCACGACTTCGCTTACTCAAAGTACAGTCCACGGACCAGCAGCGTTGGCATCTGGGAGCTTGGAAGAAATGCAGAATCTCAGGTCCCCCCACCCCAGACCTGCTGAGTCAGAGTCTGCATTTTAACAGGATTATTTGAGTGCATATTACAGTTTGCACCAACCCTGAAGAAAGAAGAGCAGTGTTGTTAGGAGCACGGATGGCCAAACCAAGATGACTGAAAAGATGATTGACGAGAAGCTGGCCGTTTTGCCAAGGACTCTTCTGGAGCAGTGTTTTACTCCTTGATTCCCAAAGCAGGTTGGGCATCTGACTCACTACTTACAAATATATATTTCTATATATTTCTAGATCAGACCCCAGAGATTCTGATTCCACTGATCTGAGGAGGGGGCCCAAGAATCTCCATGTTTAGCATGCTTCTTCTGCAGCTGTCCTGACGAGCTCCCACCTACCACTGGTTTTGTGCTGCCATCATAACTTCATGGCCATCAATGTCAGGATCTGGTCGTGGAGTATCCCAGTATACATTCTCAAATCCATGGCCATCTTCAGACTTACTGCCCACGAAGACTTGAAATTATAGACTTACATTACGTTTGGCATTTCCTCAAAAGCGCCAACAAAAGGAGTATAGCGCAGGGACTAAGACTGTCAATTCCCCAGCCAAACTGCCTACTTCAAATCCTACCAGCCTCTTGCAAACTGTAAGACCTGGGGCCAGTTACCCGGAGTCTCTGTGCCTCAGGTTGGCCCATAGGAGGCAGGATAATCCTAATACCTATGTCAAATAGCTGCCAGGGGATTAAATGAGAAAATCCCAGGCCATGCATCTAGTAGATCGCATTGTCAATCCTCTCCGCAGATAGTCCCTTCACCTAGAAACCTGCAAGAGAGCACATGGAGGTCAACTGCCCAGACCCCATCCTCCTCGGCCTCTTGGCTACCCAATTTCTTTATTCTCTACAGGGAAACTGGCACCCAAGTGGGGACACTGTTCTTGCTAACCTCACCTTTCAGAGTCGAGAGTCGACTATGGTTTTCTCCACTTTCTTTTCAAAAGGAAATTCTGCAAGGACTTCACTCTAACAGGCCCAATCAAAACTCATCTGAACTTCCAATGGTCCTGACCTTCCCTGCTCCGCAAGTCCCTTCTCGTCTGGTGGTCTCTGACCTAGACCCAGCTGGGATGGATCTTCCTCCCCTGTAAGTCTTGTCCCCTTCTGCAGGTGACTGCTGGATCTGGCCCCCGTTGCCCCTCTTTGCTCAAATGGCTTTTGCAGTATTAAGCGGTATTAAGGGAAATGGGAATGGGACATGTAGTGGGGAGGGGAGGGTGGAAATAGAAATCTTAAAAGACAGAACAAATGAGTGCTGAGCCCCCTAGCTTTTACACATAACATCCACGGGAGTCTCGAGACTGCAGGATGGTGGCGGTAGTCGGCTAACTGGGAGGGTGAGTGGTAGGCTCTGTGCTGGTTTGGCTGAAAAGGCTGTCTTCCCCAGTAAGCAAATTATTGATTATAAACTGTTATGATTCCTTTGGAGCCATTGTGGCCAACTGTATTATTCCATCTGCCTTAAATGTCTGCTGTGTTCCCATGCCAAAACCCTTATGAAATTTCCACTGGAAAAAAAAAATGAGTAGCAAATTCGGGTCTCAGTGCTCATATATAATTTCAGATTTCATTAATGGTTATTAAATATATGCCCCGAGGAAGGATAAAGTTCCTCGTATGAATGGAAAGAGAATTGAATTTATAAATAAGGTGATTCTGTTTTCAAGGACTATTCATTAGACATATCCAGGACACAGTTAAAAAAAAAAAACACTTTTAAATGAAAGGCATTTAAAATCTCACAGGATAAAAATGCACTGTTGGGAAAATATAGCCTTGCTCAAAAAAATTCTAAAAACCCCTAAGTCTGAGACATTTTTCCTGACCTGGAATTTGAAAATGAATTTTGGGGAAAAATTTTTAAAAGTTGTAAAAAGGGGTGCCTGGGTGGCTTAGCTGGTTAAGCGTCCGACTCTTGATCTTAGCTCAGGTCTTGATCTCAGGGTCATGAGTTCAAACCCCACATTGGGCTCCATGCTGGGAGTGGAGCCCACTTAAAAGAAAAAGTTATAAAAATACTTTCATATTGTGGTCAAAAGATAGCCACATTTAGAAAATATGGATGTATGTATTGGCAGGTAGAAAACTGGTTGCCAAAAAGAATGTGGAAAATTTTTTTCTTAATCTCTTTTTTTAGAAAAGACTAAAAGAGGCTATTTATGTAACTTTGACTAAGCAAAGCCCTTTGATGTTTTAGGCTACAAAGCCACATAACCTGGACAATATATTCTTAGTAGGAGTTGTCAAAGTCCAAATAAGAAATTCAGATCTTTTTCAGACCTGTTGCAAATCTCCTACAAAGCTGTACAAATGGTATAGTTTTAGCTTAATGAGAGTAAGTAGATGGAGCATGTTTTAAAGAGAGTGAGGTTGCCAAAAGAAGCGAGCAGTTTCTTCCTTTTTTTTTTTTTTTAAATATTATGAGGGCAAGCGAAATATCTGCCTGAGTGCTGAATTCCTAAGGAGAGATATTGTTGAACTCAAGACATTTTTGTATCAAGTGAGCATTCTGACATCTATTTACACTGACTTGTCTTATAAGAAGAGACGAGATAATTTTGTTGTCATCTGCTGGCCTATCTCTGTGACGTGAGCCACCGTTAGAGGTGACATGTACAGAATGTTTTCAGGGGAGTGAGTTCCAATTTCAGCTTTTCTCACTAAGAAATGAACTCGGTGATATTTTTTAGCAAAAAAAAAAAAAAAAAAGACGTGTACATAAATAACCTTCGGACAAGTAAACTGTTAAAGCAATGAAGACAGGTTTTCTATTTGAATTTTATCTCGGACGACCCCCCAAAATGTAATTTTACCTCTTAAAACAAATAATTCTCAAACAGAGAGGGGCTGAGAAGACTAAAACCTCTCTCCTGCTCTATCTTGTATTCATTTCCTGAGCGAGGTGCGTTGTGTGATGGAACAGAAGTGATTAGCCTGACCTGCGGGAGCAGAAGGCCAGTGTGTACTGACCCTGTAATCTCCACGATCAGTCTCAGATCTAGGGAACATCTCCCTTGGAAAGTTCACATCACTGCAAATGAAAAGTCTCATTATTCAAAAACAGTAATTATTCAGTGGCAGAACACATCGAACGCCATTTTTCTTTTTATTGTTTTCTAGGTATCCTGATTCAAAGAAGTCAGCCCCAGACATATGAAAATGTTGAGTGGAACATTATCCTAAAAATATTTTTTCTTGTAAGTTTCATTCTGGGATATGTGATTTTTTTTTTTTAACCAGGCTGTTTGTCATATCAAAAGTATAAGGCCAGAGAACTTGCAGGAAAAGTTTGAAAAAGCCACCTTAAAGTGACATTTATATAAGGGGAAAAGCATGAAAACACTGGTGTGAATCCTGTTCAGCTGGTTAGAAGGTGGACGGTGGTCGAAGTTTGTACCTTGATGATTTAAGCAGAGATGCTTTAGAGAAGTACGCAAAAAGCAATGTGAATCCAAATGCGTCCTCCGTTAGGCTACGAGGCAGCAAAAGGGATTCATGGAGCAGACCGTAGAAAACAAAAATCTGCTGCCCTCCCTGAAACAGTAATGAAAAGTAGACAAAATGAAGAACTCTGAGTCATTTCCACTGTCCAGAGTACAGATTTTTTTGCAAGAGTTGTTAATGGGAGGTAGAGCCAACCTGGCAAGGAGCGTGGAAAGATGAATTTTTAAAACCAACAAAGTAAACATCAAACGATGCTTTCACGGAGCAAGGGGAGTTACCTGTCATTTCACAGCCAGCAGGAGAAAAAGAACAGATTTATCCATTTCTCAGCAAAGACATTTGGTAAAAGGCAGACTCTAGCCTGGCCGAACCAGAGTCTCACCAACCCCCAAGCCGGAGGGCCTTATCGACAGCATAAGAGCCCAGGTGGCAGCTGTGGAATTTCAGATGAACTAAGAAATATAAGAGCAAGCCAGCCGCGTTCAGCGGGAAAGAATGTCAGCAATTTACCAGGGGACGCCTAGGAGCACCTTGTGAGTGCATCTCGTTAGGGTTTTCAGAGAAACGGAGTTCCAGAAATTTCAGGATGGCAGAGACGGTCCACTGAAGGAGAGAAATCCAAGGAGAAAACTGGGCTGTGACATGGCTTGTTTGATTCTCGGTTGTGAAATGCTTTCCCATGCTTGCATCCCACACACCAAGACTTACCACCAGGAAACGGAAAAAGAAGGTGTACTTTGTGAACAATATTGAATGAATAGAATTTTACACTCTATGACGTGAGTCTGTCACTAATTTTCTTGGTGACATGACACCACCTTAGGAAATGAACAAGGTATCAAGGCAATGACCTCGTTTCGCTATTTATGCATACATGAGAGAAGCAAAAGTAAAAGCATATAGCCAACAACCATTCACCACAGAGAAGGTTCCTGTAGTCCATGTAAATTAAGCTCCTTTGGAAGGAAAAGAAAGCCCATGCCATTGATTTATGCAAGTGTTTTCAAACAAGTTTCTCCGATTATCTGATGGTCGAGGGTGATGTAATCATTTACAAGCCAGCAGTGAAATTAAAAAAATCAGGACATTGCATGTTTGGAGCAGAGTAGAGAAATTTCATAAGGAGCTGTTAATTCTGGGAGGAACATTTTGAAGAATATTAAGATTGATCGCATCTAATTAAAATGCTAAATCATATAGTGAACAAAGAAAGACAAGTACAAACATGTAGGGTCTGTGGACTCGTACGGAGCGCCTTCGGGAGTCCCCAGTCCAAGTCCCTCCCTTCACAAACAAGGAGCCTGAGATCCCGGACATTCCTACCATGTGAAGTCACACACGCACAAGCTTGGGTCAAGGCTGTGTGTCTGGTCATTTATGCATATATCAGAAGGGGGAGATAGACACACACTCGAACACACAGAGAAAGAAAGGATGTGAAAACAATGCAGCTCCCAGTGGGGGCAACACACGGTCCTCCATGGAGAAAACACACGTTGCACCGAAGAGGAATTCATCACATGTGAAGTCTTGCCTTCCTGTTGCGAGCTGAAAGCTTGGGTGGCAGATATGGGCTTTACGATGGAGGAAAAATAATGAGGGGGCCCAATTCGATTGTAAAGCGTACCAGCAACTTCCCAGGGGACTGGACCTAAATCACAGCGTCAGGTTATCTCTGCATTGTCCTCAGAAACTGGAGGTCTCTCACCCTATTTAAAAACCACTTCCTCCCTGAAGCTACTACCCCTAACCCCACCCCCAGCCCATCCGCCCCAGTGAAAAATCACCTCTTTGCCACGCATACCTGGAGCATTCGGTTTCACTCCTGAGCCCCCCTCCCCCGTTGCCTCCTGCGTGCACCCAGACATCCTAGCACGGTGGTCCTCAAATTTGAGCATGCGTTGGTCTGCATCGCCTGGAAGGCTTAAGACAGGTTGCTGGGTTCTACCTCCAGAGTAAGCCTGGTTAGGGCCCAAGAACGTGCATTTCTGCACGCAGACCACACTGGGATCCAGTACACTGCACTAGCACAGTTGAAGTTGATTGAAATAGGATTACTGAACCGATGGATGAAAATGATGCTCTTTTATCAGACCACATAAAATAGGGTGTGTGTGCATCCAGCACCTGCAGATGAAAGCAGCGACAAAGCCTGAGATCTCTAGCACTGCCATCAGGAAAATATTGACAAGCATCCATTACAAAAATTTTCCAAAGAGGGGTTTCAATGGTCTCCGTATGCAAGATCAATGGGATGGAATGTTAAATAAAATAAAATAAAATAAAAAGCTGTCTCAGTTGAATAAAAGCTAAATGTAATTATTGTAATTGTTGAGGCTCATGCGTGCAGTTCCAAGAAGGGTGGGGAATTTTTATAAGTCAGTTTTGGGGGTTAAGTTAACTCTTTCTGAAACCACCTCATTAGAAAAGAACGTTTTAATTATGGCAACTTTACATCTGAACGCTTCCTCTTTGAAGAAAAGTATTACATAGTTCTTGTTCTTATTATTGGATTTTACTTTTCCGCAGAAAATGAAACTCCATCAAAATGAGGAAATAAATGTTCTGCTCAAGCCTGCTCTCCAAAGCAATGTAGTTATTTGGAAAGCAGTTTTCCTGTTTCGACTAACTCAATGTGTACAAAAAAGAAAAAATAATAATTTTGATATGGATTTGAAGGCAACTCGACACTTTATTTATAACTCTTGGTAATGGTTTTAAACCATATAAATGTGTATCAACTGCTCTCATAATTCATTCTTTATTTTGCATTAAAGGCCAGTTTATCTATTAAGACAAGATTCAAATCTTCTTTGTTCTAAATTCATTTATTTATTCTCTTTATTAACCTTCATCTGAATCTGTAGACCATTGACAAAAAGTTTGGTCAGGTCTCCAAATGGCTCCATGTTCTCTCGAAACGGATCTTTAAAAGTAGTTTTTACTATGTCACTCTCCTCCAAATGTAATTGAATTAGAGTTAACATTTTGTTTCTCAAGCTTGAAGAAAAGCTGCAAAAATTTAAAGAATGCAAAGGACAAATTCTATCTACATAACAAGCAGATGAAGTGAACTCTTTACAATCTGTACACGGCTGATTAATTTTGCACTGGCAGGCAAATTATTACAGATGTTCCCCACACGTAACCTTTCCCGGTTTGCATCTTTTATCCAGTAAAACACTACGATAGAAAATACTCCATTTTCAAGGGGGCCTTGCTCACAGGTATCTACATTATTCTAATTGTGCACTGATGAAGGTGGCTGAAATCATGCCTTTTCTCTAGTAATTTGAGCTTGGAGGTAGGTGAGCAGACGTTCCCCTAGGGCCAGCCTCCGAAACATTTCTGTTTTGCACCACAGTTCAACGCTGGAAGGAGGTCGAGGGGGGAGGCTGGACTCTTGGCTTGGAGCGAGGGGCTCTAATGATTTTCAGAAGTTTCTCCTGCAGTATGAAGGGGTTGGAAACCCAGACACACTAAATCTGGTTTCTGAGGTGATGTCCGATAAGGAAAGCTTCTGGGCATCTCTGTCCCCTTCGAGGACTCACTGGCCTCTCACCATTCTGGGAAGTGCTCTTCCAAACCAATCTACTTTCTGAGTCGAATGCTTTGCATCGGGTCCACCAGCAGCCACACCCTGGCAGACCAACGCTCAGTGCACGACCGTGACGGGGGTCCTGGCTAGTCAAGGGCAGGGGAAGGCTTTCTCGGGGGCAGATAAAAGCATAATGTACTGTCTCTTAGAAACCTACGATCTCACCGGTTCCACTGGAAATGCCGCTCAGCCTGCTCTTCGTTTTTCTGCAGGCTTACCTCATGAGGGCCTCCCTCCCTAAAGATAGGAGGTAATATCACCTCCATTCTTCATTCCAAAACTGTAAAATGACTCTTACGTTCTTCACTGTGCCTCAGACAGCAAAGAACATGAAGTAACAACTTACATTTCCTTTTTCTACTGGCCCCATAACATCTCCTACACTGCGTGTGCTTTTGTGGCCGTATTATTTGGGGGGATGCTAATATGAAGTTTTCTTTGTCTTGTCAAAAAATAAAACAAAAAGGAAACCTGCACTCATCTTGAAAAAAAAAACTGCGTTGCCCAAAGCTTCCGTTAATCACTGGGAAAAGTCCATAATCGTCTCGCCTGCTCTGCCAGCAGGAGCAGAATCTACAGAATAGTCACACCAGTCAATACCTCCTGCCTTGAAACTAATTGTCTAAGCTTCACTATCGCTTTTCTTTTCTATTAATGACTGTATAAGCACCTGAGAACAGCAGGACATTATCACACAGCTGTAATCAACCGCTATCTCTTACTTAGAGCAACTGACAGTAAGGAAATTGTTCCTTTTACCAAAATGCAGTGTAGCACTTCTTTTTTTTTTTAATGATGCATTTGTTTATTTTTTAGACAGAGAGAGAGAGTGAGCGAGCACAGGGGGAGGGGAGGAGGCGGAGGGAGAGGGAGAGAATCCCCAGCAGACTGCGCGGACCCTACAGCTAGAGGTGGGGCTCGATCCCACAACCCGAGACCACAACCCGAGACCACAACTGGAGAAAATCAAGAGTCTGACGCTCAACTGACTGAGCCACCCAGGTGCCCCCAAAATGTAGACTAGTAGACTAGTACTTTTAAGTGAATTGTTACAAGAGTCTAATTATGTGAAACCTCGTTCAGTTCCTTTATTGCTAACACACACACACACACACACACACACCTGTGCACTTCTGAATCTTCTCTAGGTGAAGAAGATGCTGCTTTCTTTAACTGGCAAAGACTTCCTTATTTAATCAAGATAATGTACTCCACCAGGCACCAACAGCACCTTGTTCTCTCATCAAGGACACCAAAGGGCTGGCTACTCTTGGGGCAGAGTTTAGAATAAAACAGAACTCAGGTGGTTGAAAAGGGTCCAAGGAACTCTGTGAGGTTGTGTGTCTGGGATCCTCCATGTGGACCTCAGATGTTGCTCTCATGAACTCTTAGTAGAGAACAATAGTTGGCCGCCTCCTTGGTTATAGGGTAATTACAATGGAAAATAAGCATTAACTCTGGACCTGCCTTTCAGATAATTCAAACTTCTAGCATGTAGAATAAAGTCCTCTTAATTTTAATCAGTCTATGAGGGGAAGATTGGCTCCTTGGCTCCAGCCCTTTGCCATGGTACACTGTGGGCAGGGTGTGCTTCTCTGCCTCTTGACTTGGCTACATGACTTGTTTTGGCCCATGGAGTGAGGCAGGAGTGACAGTGTGCCGGTCTCAAGCCCAGGATTCAAGGGGCCTTGTGTGTTTCCACTTGCTCCCTGGAACTCTGCTTCTGCCATGAGAATGAGAAGCCTGGGCTTGCCTGCTGGTCCCTGAGAAGGATGAGAGGCACTTGCAGCAGAGCCCTCCCCAAGCCAAGACCAGATAAGCCAACACCCAGCTGATCAGCGGACTTGGGAGACATAATAAATCATAATCGTTCTGAGCCACTACGTATGGGGGTGTTTCGTTATGTGGCATTACCTAACTGATGCATCATTAAATCACTATCAGGCAGGTTTGGTTTATAGGACTGAATGGTAGGGGTCCAGCTGATTAACTTATTTTTTAATGTGATATAACAAAATAATGTTACTCAATATCATTTTAAGAGAATCCTAATAGAAACAGATTGGCTTTTGCGTCAGATGGCTCTAAATTCATATAGAGGGGAAGTTCCCTAGTCTTCCAGAGCCTCAACTTATGCATCTGTAAAACCAGAATTACCACAGTTACCTTGAAGAGTATGAATTAATGGATAAAGTATGTCATTTACCCAGCATAGGGCAGAACAATAAATGTTAGCATTATTTTTATTTAATACAATGTGCAAGAGAAAGTCTATTTATACTTGAGTCATTATTTGTATTCCATGATTTTTTTTCTTCTTCTTTTAATTCTTTGCTCATTTTCCTCTGGTTTCACTTATATAACTCCTATCTTTTCCTTGCCTTAGGTCTTTTGAAAAATCCAACTATAAAGTCTGCCATTCTTTTTGCCCAGTGCCCAGAGGGGATGATTTACCAAAAGTGGTAAGTCCCACTGAGCTATTTATATTGCTCTGGACACAAGTTTCATGTTTAGGACAAATTTTCAAACATAAAGTTCTTTTGAAAGAAAATCAAGCACAGCAGATCATTAAATGTCTTTCTTTAAAAGTGAGTGTTCTTTGCTCTCCCCTGTCTTCTATAGACTTCTTCGATTAAGTATTGGATGTAACTGGGATGTTTTCTAATTAGACCCATGACCCAGTGTGTATACAGCAATGTCAAAAACACAATGCTTGCCTTCCTTTCTGTTGCAGCTACAGAAGTGATCATCGTTTGGAAGGGACTGTCAAATGATTTTGCCAGGTTGATCAACCTTTCTCTGAAAAGGGCCAGATAGTACGCATTTTCGTATTTTCAGCCGTGGGGGCCATATGGTCTCTGTTGTGACCAGTGCACTCTGCAATGGTAGCATGAAAGCAACCATATACAATATGTAAACAGATAGGTGCAGCTGTGTTCTAATGAAACTTTGTGTACGAAAACAGGTGGGCCATAGTTTGCAGACAGCTCCTCTAAACAATAAACTCTAAGACCAGAGTCATGGTGATATTAATGCAAAATTAGCCACACTGAAGCTCAAATACGTTCTTTAATCTAAAATCCACACCGTATGTAAGTATCTTTTGCTTTTAAATATTAGAACATTTTCTAAGGTTCTATGTAGGACAATCATAAGGTTGGGGTTTATTCATTTAGTCGTTTATTGTTTATTTACTCTATCCTCATGGCCCAAAGTTTCCCAACATATGCGGGACAGAATTTCTTAGGACAAATCCTGCCAGCAGGCTGATTTAATTCAATTTCTATCTAATTATTCTGTTTAGGACATTTATTCTGTTATTTCCACATATATCAACATTGGGTCTGTGTAGCACAAATGTAGTACTATTTTCCAACTATTTGCATGTTGCTCAATCCTATTTTGATGGTGACCATATTGGACAATACATTTTTGGTTTGTTTTCCCAATAAGGGTCAACAGAAATATCAAAGGAAATACATATTTTCCCCAAGGACTTTCGTGTGGAATCTCTCCTTGGCTTCTGAAAGCTCCTCATTACCTGGTACCCTTACCGCCATTTCTATTGCGCCCCTCCTCATATTGACAGGACCTCACCCAAATCCCAAAATCACTGTAGCTCACCCTTGGGAAGACTGGCTAATGAACACACTCAGCCCAGGAGAAATGTGTTAGAGGAGCCACACACGTCCACGGAGTTCGCACGAACCCAGCCGCCCTGACCCGCTAAGGCGGCATTCGTGCGCAAGCCAAGCTCGGTGTGCAGAAGCTGGTGAAGGGTTCCTGGAGACCTCCACTGTAACTTCGAGCCTGCTGCAGAGTGGACTAGCTCAAGGTGAAGTTCTTCTAGCTTTCCATCTTTAAAAACGTTCCATTTACCAAGTTGGGTTTCCGCAATCTCACTGTGTGACATTTATTTTATCGGGCGATTTAATCTGTCCTTAATTTCCAAGTGTGGTATTCTGAGATAAAGCTAGACTGCGCAATATATCCCTCTCGTGAGGCAAGATGCATGTTCCTCTTGTCCTCAAGAAGAAATGATTTATCATGGAGCATGTGACAGATCAAGCCCCAGGCTTCCCTTTCATCTCTCAGCCTGTCTGTATTCCCAAGTTTTTAAGACTCTGTATTTTCTTTCGCTGCCCAGATTTTGATTGTTTTTGGTTTCAAACACTTATAACCAAAAATGTTGCCAATGGGGGCTTAAAAAAAATTCTAGTTCGTCATTGTTCATGTAAAGAAAGATAGAGTCAGGAAATTCATGTGAAACCGGAGTCCTGGTTAGGACAATGAGGATGTGTAGAAACAGCAGTGTTTTTAAAAGCTCACTTCCTGATGCCATATGAAAATAAACGGATGTTTTTAATAGCACAATTTATGTAACAATTGTTAATACAAAGCTAAAAGCTGACACAGAGCTCTTTTATCTAGGAAGGGTACTGTCTAATGTCATGGAGGCTGAAAGATAAAGACAAAAACAATTCAAAAACCAAAGAACAGGTTCAATTCCTCAAAGCAGAGCATCCTGCCTTAGGGTCCAAGTAGGGCACATATACTCAAATGCCCAAGGGGAGACGGGCGGGGTGGGGGGCAGACCCGAAGGCACTGAGGGGTTGTAAGACAAAGAACAACACGATCATGCCACAGATGTTTCTATCGTTCTGCGTCTGTTTTCGGTGGACACTTGGTTGCCCCGAGCTAGTGGTTCTCAAAGTGTGTGCAGCGAGGTAGAGGGGTGATTTTGCTCACCAGAGGACATTTGATGACATCTAGAGACATTTTTGGTTGTCACAACTTGGGGGCGGGGCATGCTCCTGGCATCTAGTGGAGAGAGGATGTGTAGAAGGCTGCTGCCCATCCCCAGTACAAGGGGCAGCCCCACAGAATTATCTGGTCCTCAATACCAGCAGTGCTGAGGCTGAGAAACCCTGTCTGGCCTGGGAGGGGGTTTGGGAGGGGTGTCTGTGGTGAACTGTAGAGCACCAGCTCTCTCTAGGGGCAGCAGTTCGGAGGTTCCGGCTGATGTGAACATGTGGGAACCTTCCATGTAGGAACAGAACCGAACAAAGGATTGAGACTTACCCAGGATATGATGGAATGGCTTCAAGTTATCTTTAGAGCCAGATGAGAAGAATTAAAATATCTTTAGAGTTTTTGCCAGAAAGACAGCACAAAGAAAGCCAACTTCTTTCAACCCAAATCAGATTAAAGAATTGAGTAAAGAAATGGATTTAGAGTCACATGTTCACATGGTGATTCTAAAAAACGGATATCCTTTGAGGCTCAGAGCATACACCCTGGATGATAGCAGCCTCCATGTTCCACATCCTGGGTCAAATCTCTACCCCATAAGCCACCATGTTAGCATTCCCCATCAACCCAATGGAAACTCAATTGAGTTAATAAGTGAATTTTATAGGGTTAGTTCTTTTCTTTTAAATTTAGAAAAACAGTAAATGTAGTGACGATCTGGGCATGCAGTTGAAAACACTTTCAATGTTTAAGAGTATTTTGGCCTATTAGCAAATGGACATATTCACCTAGTCAGTAAATATTTGTCAAATGATTAAATGTATTAGCCTTTGATTCCAATTTTAAATGAGAGACTGATTTTAGACTTGCGATTATAAATTGAAAAGTATAACAGAATTTAAGTGGTAAACAACATTGACTCTTCAGGTGAACTTCATTCTCTAAATAAGTATGGATATTCTAAATATTTAATAAACTTAATATTGAAAAGTTTTAGTGGCAATAAGTTGAAATATTTGTTTAAATAGTAATAAACTTAAATATACACATTTGTGAATGCACGTATTAGATTTATAAAAGTTGTTTAAGTTTTTAAAAAGGTTTTGCCTGTTAGGGTTGTAAGTTTGCCAGTTAGACAGATACTTGAATGGTTAAACCGAAAACAGAATATATTAACTTTATAAATGTAGATTAAAATATATAAAGAATTTTAGCTAATTAAGTTTAGAAATGAGAGCAATTGTTTGAGTTTAGATTGCTCGACTTAAATTGATTCAACACTAATCAAAACCCTCTGTGAAACTATTTGTTCTTATTATATACAAAAAAAGTTCCTAGAATTATAAGCCGAAAAATAAGATTTGTAAGTTGAACTTAAAAGCTTGAGGAATATTTTGATTTTTGTAACTTCAATAAGTTAATATAACTTTAAAGCCTACATAACTGTAAATAGCCCTTTCTACACAGAAAGAAAGAAAGAAAAAAAAAGAAAGAAAAGAAAAGAAAATGCCAGCCTTAAACATTTAAAGAATCAGTAATAACCAAACTTGCCTTTTAGCAATCAAGAAATGATGTTCCCACTGATCAGAGGGGATGTGTTAGAAAGGCACATCACTTTCCAGGTTTCAAAGCTGCAGGATGTCTGGAGCCAACTCTGTGTGCCCCAGTTGCCTCCAGGAAACCAAAAAGGATTTTGTGGCCCCGGGCAGATAAGACAATGGTGCTGCCTATAGTCCCTCCCGGGACTGTTAAATAGAATATAAGAATGTTAGTTCTGGAAAGACCCTTAGAGATCATGGGCCTCACTTCCCCCCAGGGGTGAAATGGCCAGGACGAGTCCTCTGGAGCAGGGCCAAACTTCCGTCCAGGGCACCAACCTTAGAGGACGTTCCCAACAGGGTTACTCATACTTTCTCCCAACTCTGTTAATTTGTTAGAGTTCATTCTGCAAGATTTGCCAATTTTTAGATAGCAATGGCTACAAACCTCAATGAGTTCCTTTTCTGTGTCAGCAGATGAGTAACGGGGTGCCATGAAACATAGTATACGGAGACAAATAATTTCTGAGAGCTGCCAGACAGTGATACGTGTGTGGGGGTGGGGCTGGGAGGGTTGCATGCGTTTTCGTGCAGGAGAGGGAAGTGAAGGCTGCCATCTACTTTTCCCTCTGATTTTCTATCATTTTCAAAAAGTTGAAGATGATACCAAGCCTGTGCTCTCTAATATCGTGACATGCCTTTGTAAAAGAGGCATATTATTTTATTTTCCCTTTTATCCTGCTCTGATTGCAGAAAATGTATCCAAATGACCTATGATGATACTTTATAATAGCTAGAATTGGTATTTAGGCTGACCTTATGACAGGCTAATAAGCTGAAAATAAAAGCAAAATCCTCTTTATCCTACTTCCTTTGAAAAAAACAGAAAACAAAACCAGGAGGCTCTCCTTAGCACCAAACCAAATAGCGCCATCTGCTGGCTGTTTGCTAATAGGTGTTACCTAATCAGGGCCACCAAACAAAGGTAATTGATAGGAGAAAAGGGAGAAGCAGGCTCCCTCCTCACTCTTGCCTCCGTGCCCTGGGACTCCCTGTCACACGCCCTCTGAAACACAAAGATGACAAGGCTTCCTTCTAAGATAAAACATTTGCATTTCCCCGGGGACCCACTTTTCTCCCTTTCTTTTAAAGAAGCCCACAAGAACTGAAAATACCTTGGATTCAGCTTGGCCGTCAACAAATCCATTTCTTAGCAAACAAAGATTACCTTTAACTCCCTCATTTTCTTTTTCTACTCCTGTTCTTTTCAATAAAGAGATTAGCTACAAGCTTGCCAACCAATCCACGCAAATACATGGAGACTTTGAATCTTTAGCCCAAGCTCCACCAGGACAGACAGAAGGAAGCAAAGATAATTGAGTTACAAGTACTCTAGCATGAAGCCTGCTGTTTGTTTCTACTCACTGGCTTCAAGTTTCAATTCATTATAGCATCAGGGCAAACCGATTTTTGTGTAAACTCTTAGCTGAGATGATACAGCTGGGCTTTTGACTGTCTTGCCATTTCCATAGATGAGTTGGCATGAGAAATATTTATATTTTAATCAAATACAAATACACACGAAACTGTCTTCTGAGGAGTTTCTTTTCCCGTGTAACAAAGTGAGATGAGGGAAAACACTGAACTGACTAATCAGATTCACCACTCCAAAGACGCTCAAATGTCATCACTATGGTAACACGGCAGACAGGGTCTACCCTGGTCTCTTCCCTCGGATTGGAAATTGTGCACATTGCCCTTGCTAATGAATTAACATGGCAGACACACTGAAAACAGTGAGTTTTGGCTATGAGGAAGGGTCTTAAGACTGTTTCCCTTCGTGAAACGCTCTATCCTATTTTTAGTTGTCTTTCTCCAAATTTAATTAGCCTCTGAGGACCTGCTTTGCACAGAGGATTTGCTCACTTGCTGGCTCACTCTGTGCTTTCCAGGGGATTCCATGTTGTTGAGCTCTTTGTTCTGGGGAAAGACAGTGAACACTTCTACTTTGGCCGCGACTGGGCAAATCGCAGGTGATATAATGCAAAAGGTGAGTCTAGTGTATACACCAGGGGATTAATTTCAACCTATTAAGAAGGTAGGCAAAAGATTCTCTTTTCATTAGAAGATCACTTATTGAAAATCTGCATAAGTCTCTGACTGAACTCTTCCAAGGCCAGTGTTTACATAGGCAAGCGATTCGTTTCAGAACTCAGGAGAAATGTTCCCTTCAATCAATGATGTGCCTGCTATTGGTGTTCTTTACGAGAGAAGATTAATTTGAACAGTTAGTCCAAATCCTTCATCTTACCATAATTAACCATTTCTTTTGATCTATTCTTAAACTTGTCAAAAATGGCTCAAAACTATCTTCCTCAAGATTTTTACACCTTATAAACTGAAATTAGGATCTCACCTAGCTTTCACACAAGGAGGCCAATTTGCCAAAAGCTAATTTTCCCAGAAGCCAAATACACCAACTATACTTACTGCAGGTTTAATTACTTTAATAGTTTTAAGTGGAATGTTGGATTTTAGTGACCGATACCTATTTTTGGACAGTTAAATAAACTACGGGTAGGATAAGAATTCTAAAAATGCCAAAAATCTCGCAAAAGAGAAGTAAATGTAAGCTTCCCATATGGAAAACTATTTTTAATTAAAAAATTGGCATTTTCTATGTAATAGGACTGTTTCAGCTACTTCTGATTCAGTCTGGATGCTTTTAAATGACACTTCCTGTTTTTTTTTTCTCATTTAAATCTTCTATCTAATTTTGTAATGGACTATCAGTCTTTTCCTACTATCGCTAGCAATTCACAACATTTAAAAATTTAATAGAAATTAAATTAAACTAAATTCAACTTTAAATAAGTACAAGTAAAATTTTAAATACAAATTAAAAAACAGACCAGATAAGTTGACATTTAAAATTAAGAATTAAGTTAAAATTTAATTCAAAGTACTGAAATTTAAATCCAAAAGCAAACATTCATAAATTGCCAAGGCAATTCCATCTTATGGTTTGATTATATCTAGAGCAATATATCTATATCCATATATCTATATATTTTAAATAGTTGAGACTTACTGAAAGACTTGAGAGGTAAGATCATATAAAGGAGTAGAAAAAGAGTATGGTAGTCCAGAAGGGACATATGAAGAGTTCACTGAATGGTAGCTAAATTTTGAAATACATTAACTCTAAGTATATAATTGGACATGAAGGATTACAAAAATAAATTGGTTAAAACAACTAAAATTTCTGAAAGATGACTGCAAAACCAAAGTACATTAAAAAGTAACTTAAACTGAAAAGCAGTCAATTCTGATATTTTGACTAAATAATGAAATAATCCATTTCTAAATATATTTAATATGCTTTATCAATTATTAATTTGATTGTATAGAAAAGGTGCATGTAACCCATAATCAGATACTAAGGTGGAAGAGTTCTGTTAAAGCTATTTACTGAGATTAAGAATTCCTCATATCAGTGAGATCATATGATACATGCTACATCAAAAACTAATGATGTAATGTATGGTGATTAACATAACATAATAAAATTTTAAAAAAAGCAAAAAAAAAGAATGTAGCTTGACAATATATCTCAGGGGCAAAAATAAATAAATAAATAAATAAATAAATAAATAAATAAATAAATACATCTTTTAAAAAAGGGAAAAAAAAGCTATTTAAAGCTCTCCTTGGAATGCTCTAATGCCATTTTTTAAATAAATCAGAAAATTTATGCATTAGCTTTTGGTAAGTTGACTGAGAGCCATCATGTGTGTGCGTGTGCGCATATGTGTGTGTGTGTACGTGTGTGTGTGTGTGTTTTAAACCTAGCTATTTTATACCTCTCCTCTCTTAATCATTGCGTTGTGACCAGTGGAGAGAAAAGTAGGTCTAATGATTTGTTCACTTTAGATGCTATGATTCTATTGACGCAGCCTCAGAATATGTGATTTGGTCCCTGAGTCATGCTGTGCCTCATATTCGAGCTTTTAGTCAACTGATACTGCCAAGTATTTTTTTGCCAGAACTGATGTAAATCAAAATCTCCCTGATTCTGCTGTTGTGCAGTTGACCTTTTTTGAACTTAAGTGCTAGATTTTTCTTTCCTGGTTACGTTTTGTCTTGTTTAACAGACTATGTTGTATTGTTTGTTGTGTAATAGTTAAATCTGCTCAGCTTTATTGGAAACCTCTTGTCATATCAAGGATATAGCTTCTCGAAAACAATGGATCGTGGATCACCACATCAAAAACTAATGATGTATTGTATGGTGACTAACATAACATAATAAAATTAAAAAAAAAAAAGGATATAGCTTCTCCCCCCCCCCCCCATAATTCTTTGCTCCATTCTGGCACAAGGTAGGCTACGTAACAAATCCCTCACTGAGGAATGGTATATATTTGCTGAAATATACTTGTCCTGTCCCCAGTGCAAATACCTCCAATATCTTCCAAGATTCTGTTCACCCAACCCTTTAAAATTAATATTTTCATTTCTTCTGTCCTCACTTACTTGAAGTCGAATTACTAAAATGCAACAAACTGCACTTACAAATGACATTTTAGTAAAAACTTAATTAATCAACAGATCATGCCAAATTAATTAAAACTGAGATGAAAACAATCTGATAAAATCATTAATCTTCCTGAAAGTGTTTAATTAAAACATAAAGTATATCTTCATTAACATGACTTCATTAACTAACAATATCTTTGTTACAGTGATATCTATATAATCAACTCTAAGTTTTAGGCATCTATCTAAAACAACAGAAAGAGGGACGCCTGGGTGGCTCAGTTGGTTGAGCGTCTGTCTTCGGCTCAGGTCATGATCCCAGGGTCCTGGGATCGAGTCCAGCATCAGGCTCCCTGCTCAGCGGGTGGCCTGCTTCCCCTCTCCCTCTGCCTGCATGCAGCTCCCCCTGCTTGTGCTCTCTCTGTCAAATAAATAAAATCTTTTAAAAAAATAAAATAACAGAAAGAAAGTTAAAATTACTTATATTGTGGTGGGGATTTGGATGTATTTCAATAGTGCATACATCCAACATTCTGAGAACTCACCATAACTCAAAAGATAATAATAATCAAACAATAAAGAGAAGAGAGCCTCCACTTCAGAACCTCAACAATAAAGAGGATAAACACTCTCTTTTGAATAAGAGAAGAAATGGAAAGTTTTAAGTGACCTTCCCCATACCAAACTCAGAATTCTAAAGGACACCAAGACATTATGGATTTATTGGTGATTTCTTCTGAGTCTCTCATGTCAGCAATCTTTTTTGGAGATAATTATGGCCTCAATTCTAAAACCTGATAAACCTTACAAAACATTTTATTATTTATTTATTTTTTAAGATTTTATTTATTTATTTAATTGACAGAGAGAGACATTGAGAGAGGGAACACAAGCAGGGGTGAGTGGGAGAGGGAGAAACAGGCTTCCCCCTGAGCAGGCCGCTCGATCCCAGGACCCTGAGATCATGACCTGAGCCGAAGGCAGCTGCTTAACCAACTGAGCCACCCAGGTGCCCCACAAAACATTTTAGTAATAAATAGAATCTAGTGATTTTTTTTTTTTTTAATCCCAAATCTGGGATGATTTATTTCAGAAATATTAAGATCGTTCAATAAATAGAAATCTATTAATGCAGCATTCTATACTCTAATAAGAAAGATCATATGAACATTTCAAGATATAACAAAAGATAGTTGATAAAAATGAATGCATACTTTCTTAAAGGATTAAATAAGAATAGAAATAGCGCCCCTTAATGTGTCATTGTAGACCCATCTTACACTGAAATCCAATAGGAACATTCTAGCATGTTGCTGTTCAGTAGAACTTTCCACGAGGACACAAATGTTCTCAATTTGTGCTGTCCCATTTAGTAGCCCCTAGCCACAAGTGGCTACTGAGCACTTGACATGTGGCTGTTGTGACTGCAGAACTGAATTTTTTTTTTTTTTTAAAGATTTTATTTATTTATTTGACAGAGAGACACACAGCGAGAGAGGGAACACAAGCAGGGGGAAGGTCAGAGGGAGAAGCAGGCTTCCTGCTGAGCAGGGAGCCCGATGCGGGGCTTGATCCCAGGACCCTGGGACCAAGACCTGAGCCGAAGGCAGACGCTTAACGACTGAGCCACCCAGGCGCCCCATGCAGAACTGAATTTTAAATTTTATTTAATTTTTATTCATTTAAATTAAAAAAGCCACATGTGGCTAATGGCCATTATAAAGCACAGTACAGCCCTAGAGGGCGTTTCTTTCTTCCTTCCTTCCTTCCTTCTCTTTCTTTCTTTTTCTTTTTCTTTCTTTCTTTTTCTTTCTTTCTTTTCTTTCTTTCTCTTTCTTTCTTTCCTTCCTTCCTTCCTTCATTTTTTATTTATTTAGTTGAGAGAGAGAGAGAGAGCACGAGAGTAGGGTGAGGGGCAGAGGGAGAAGTAGACTCCCCACTGAGCAGGGAGCCTGATACCAGGACTCCAGGATCATGACCTGAGCCAAAGGCAGACGCTCAACCGACTGAGCCACCCAGGCGCCCCAAAAGGAGTTACCTTTAAAAAATAGTCTTAATTAGGATTGCGTAAAGGGAAGAGAAAAAAAGTAACTTTACAAGAGTCAACTGGCATGAATGCCCAAAAGCAATATTGACATTTTGAAACCAGTGAAAAAGTAATGCCATTCACAGTTGGAACCAGAAAAAATAAAAACCATCTCTAGCTATTAGATTACATGAAAATAATACAATAGGGCTTATCTAGGAAATGACAGCCAATCGAAGAATATCAGACACATACCTTGGGAGGCTTTTCTTCCAGCTTCTCAAACTAATACTTATCTTGCATGCCACAGAAGGAAGAAGCTAACATGAAGCTATGCAAACCCCATGCTAGATGTTTTTGCTCTCAGCGCATTGTAGCAGAATGACTGGATTAATGAGTCACTTTCCACCCCATTTTTACAAGTAAGGAAACTGAGGCACGAGGAGGTTAAGTAAAACTGCCCAAGACACAGAGCTAATAAATGGCCACCTTGGGTCCTCGCTCTGCAAAGCCAGTACCCACAGCATTAAAGCATCTGTCTGTTTATTCCCTGTTGCATCCATTTTCCCTCCACACCTGTCCTCTTTATTTCAGGTATCTGCACATCTGATTTAAAACCCCTCATCTGAGATCACAGAGGGCCTGAAGGTATAAAGCCACAAGAAACTCCTGACAATTGTTGCAAATATTAGTTGAAGAGTTTAGAGTTGACGCAAGATATAAGCAGGCCTGGCTCACACACAGGCCCATGGTCGATGTTTAAGTTGGTTGTTTGGAACACGGAGCACACATTCCATGGGACACAAATAATATTAAAGACACAGAACTCCAGGAGTGATGATTAAGGTACATGCTGGAATCTACACATCTACATGAGCGTTGGTCCTTAGGAAGAGCCATCTTGGAAGCTCACACGTAAATTCTCATTGAGTTAACCTTGTTCAAGAATATACAATGGAATATTACTCAGCCATCAGAAAGGATGAATACCCAACTTTTACATCAACATGGATGGGACTGGAGGAGATTATGCTAAGTGAAATAAGTCAAGCAGATAAAGTCAATTATCATATGGTTTCACTTATTTGTGGAACATAAGGAATAGCATGGAGGACATTAGGAGAAGGAAGGGAAAAATGAAGAGGGGGAAATCAGAGGGGGAGATGAACCATGAGAGACTATGGACTCTGAGAAACAAACTAAGGGTTCTAGAGGGGAGGGGGGTGGGGGGATGGGTTAGCCCGGTGATGGGTGTTAAGGAGGGCATGTATTGCATGGAGCACTGGGTGTTATACGAAAACAATGGATCGTGGATCACTACATCAAAAACTAATGATGCATTGTATGGTGACTAACACAACATAATAAAATTAAATTAAATTAAAAAAAAAAGAATTTTAGAATTGCTCTTCTAAAAGTTCCTCCAGAGTCAGTTTACAAGTAACAATAAATTAGCCTCGTAGCTCTTCTGTGAGAAAATCACAAAAGCAATTATTGTGAAAAACAGAAAAATAAAATTTATTAGGGCTACTTTTTTTAAAAGATTTTATTTATTTATTTGAGAGAGACAGAGAGAGCATGAGCAGGGGAGGGGCGTGGGCAGAGGGAGAAGCAGACTCCACACTGAGCAGGGAGCCTGATGCAAGGCTCGATCCCAGGACCCTGAGATCATGACCTGAGCCAAAGGCAGGTGCTTAACTGACTGACCGCCCAGGTGCTCCTAGGGTTACTTTTAAACATGACTTTAACTTGAATTCTGGTACCAGGAAAAGCAGCTTTGATTACCAGCCAGCATGGGGGTGGTCAAAGGCTTTCATCAAATTCTGAAGGGGCCTCTAAGCACTTTCACAGGCTTTAGAAATTGGCATCTTTGGCTTTTTGTTACATCTAAGTCCACTTCAGATCTCAACAACATTTATTTTCTTTGCTAAAGTGGTATAATTCTAATTCTTCCGTTTTGTGTGGATGATCTCAAAACTATCTCTTAGCTCTAAAATGCTTTGTATCTTAGCAAGAAGCAAATTGCAATTTTTTTTTTTTTTTTTGAGGTCCTGAATGGCATTGAGCACTGGGCCAGGGGTTGGGGAGGGGGCAAGGAGAATGAGAGAGAGAGAAAGAGGACACCAATGGAGGTCACCAAGGTCACCAGGCAGGAGCTGGGAGTGAGAGAGGATAGAGAATGGGGATTATAGAGCATGTGAATAAGAAGAGATTATCTATAATTAACTGAGCTGCAAGAAGGGCTAGTTGCGTGGGAAGGGAAGAGCAACGCAGATTGGAAAGAAAGGGAGAAGGTCAAGAAACCTTACATTAGGCATTTCTCCACATTGAACACCAACGAGCTTTAGCTGCTCCCTAACAGAAGGAAAGGAAGGGAGGGGAGGCTAGGAGGCGAGGAGTATCCACCCATTTTTATATACTGGTCAAGAAAAATGTTCATTAATTGAGTCATGAATGAATTATTTGTTTTGAGATATCACATTGAGAAGCCTCATATGGAAGCATAGCATTGGGTGTTATAAAACAGAATAATGCAGGCATTAATGAAGCCCCTGCATCAGACGGAGACACTATACGTTTCTTTCGACCTGTCAAGGGATTGTATTGCATGGGACCCTTCAAGCTAGCCTTGGCCTCCCTGAAGACTGGCAATTCCTTGGATTCCATGTGTGGGTAATGGGACCCAAGAATGCCAGCCTGGATATTCAGGTTAATTCAAAACCAGGTGACCCTAGAGAAAAAGGTATTTCTTCTGCTAATTTAATCAGTGATTGCTTCAAAGGTTCTTAAACCTCAGGTTCCTACACAAACAGCTCCTGACAGATAGGTAATGGAGGAAGCTTGTTCTCCTCTGAATAGTCATGAGCTAGAGGGGCCAGATGGAGAGAAGAGATTGAATTCTTAAAGTAAATATCCAGATTATATAAAGGCATCAAGGCTTGCCCTCTATTCCTTCTCCATCAGCATGAAGGATTCCCAAGAGCCTTAACTCATTAGACAAAGCAAAACACCATTTTTTTCAAGGCAGACTCCTAATAATAAATTGCACTCATATAGCAGTTTGTGCCCTTTTTCAAGATGCTTTCTACTTTCCTGTTTGGTCTTGATAACATTGTGAAGTAGGGGCAGGCAAGTTTTCAAAATGAGGACACAGAAGTTCTAGAAGGTGAAGTGATTAACTCAAGTCACTCCAAACAAGTTAGTTATAGAATCCAGACAGAGCTTAGGAAGTTTGATGTCTATTCCAGTATTTATGACAGCCAGAATATCCAGTTTCAGTATTCTCATCTGAATTAAAATTCTATTTAACTTTATTTGAATTAAGTTCTTGCAACAGTGATGAAAAAAGAGCATCCATTTCAACTCCATGCAATTACTGAGAACCTAGAATAGTACTCTAGATGCTATTTTTGTGCTTAGGTTACAATAAATGAGACACAGTTCCTAGCTTTAAGCATATTGTCCACCCTGAGAGATAAGGAAACAGGAAACAAAACAACAACACAACAACAAACAATTAAATGAGTTAGGTTTTCCCAGGTGGAGAAGGTGGCAACGGGCATACCAGTTTATTCACTTATTTTCAATTGTTTATTCAATAAATATATATTAAGCAGCTACTACGTGCCGTGCACTGTGCTACCATGTGCTGGAGACACATAGATAAAAAGGTACATGATTCCTTCTCTCCAGAATCTCTAGGAAATAAATACATAAATGTAATAGCTGAATGCCAGGCAATGAGGTTCCTTCTAGGGCAAAGAGATGCACATATAAGAAACAGTGGGATCACAAAGAAAGCTGAAAGTCAACCTGAGGAGCGAGAGAAGTTTCCACTGAGCATGCAGATGAGAAGAGATTGTCTGTAATTAACTGAGCTGCAAGGAGGACTCGTTGGGTGGGGAGGGAAGAGCAAGGAAGACTAGAAAAGGAGGAAGAGGGAGAATTTGGAATCTGATTAGAAAAGTTACATAACACCCTGTCTTGCCCTTATGAAACTTATCACATAGCCAGAATGACAGCCATATGACCAGAGAGCTACGATAAACTGTAAGGGCCTCTGTGTTTATGAACATGGAGCGCTGTGCTAGCACATCCTCTAGCAACTCCTGCATGAGCATGAGAGGAAGCATCGCAGAGCTGAGGGCTGAACTGGCCCTGGGAGCACGGACATAAGTCTCTCAAGTAGAGAAGGGAGAAAGCCATTCCAGGTAGATGGGAACATACAAACAAAGTCACAAAAACATGAACGAGCATGACAACTGGGATTGAGGAATAGGGAGATCTGGAGTTTAGAAACGGGATCTGAAATTTCCTGGAACAGAAGAACAGGTTAGGAGTCAGGAAAGCAAATTTGGATGGTGTTTAATAAGTCCAGGGTAGAAAGGTAGAGGTTCTAAATAGAGGCAGTAATGATTAGGGTGGAAAGATTGTATATTTATGAAGAGGTTCAGATGTAGAACATATGGGACCTAAGAAAGTTTCAATGTAAGGGATGAGAGAGAGGAACAGAAGATGGCCTGGAAGTTTCCAGCTTCACTGGCTGAGTGCTTGACAAGTGTTCACTGAGATAAGAGACACAAAGAGGAGTGGTTTGGGGGTGTGGTAGGCAGAATAATGTCCCCAAGGATGTCCATGTCCTCATCTCTAGAAACTAAAAATATTACCGTAAGGCAGACGGGTTTTTGTAGATGGGATTAAGTTTAGGATCTTGAGGTAGGGAGATCATTCTGGATTCTGGAGATTATTCACGTGGACCCAACATAATCACAAAGGTCTTGTAAGAGATAGGAGGGTCAGAGGCAGAGAAGGAGATGTGACAATAGAAGCATAGGTGACAGAGAGAGATTTGAAGATGCTTCACGGTTGGCTTTGAAGATGGAGGAAGGGGTCATGAGCTAGGAATCTGGGTGACGACGGGAACCTGGAAAAGGCAAGGAAACAGATTCTTCTCTAGAGTCACCAGAAGAAAGGCAGTAATGCTGAACCATTTTGGATGTCTTGCATTGTTTTAAGCCACTAAGTTTGTGGTAATTTTATATGTTATAAGCTTATGTTATGGGGTCAATAGAAAACTAAAAGGGGGACAAAGAGGGAAATAACGAATTCAATTTTATGTGTGTAGAATTTGAGTCCCTGTGGGGCACCCACTTGGAATTCAGACCAGAGCTGGGGTAAATACGTTGAATTGGGAGTCTGAAGTACAGTACACAGGTGATGGCCATGCCAAGGGGATAAGAGGGGTTATCACTAGGAGCAAGAACCAGAAAGTGGCTAGTGTTACACCCTAGAAAACACCCACTTTGGAGGCTTTCACAAAGGAAAAGGGACCAGCAAAAGAAATGAGAAGGAGGTGGGAGGAAAACTTGGAGAGGGCTGTGTCATAAAAGTCCGGTGAGATGACTAGAAAGGGAATTGTTAGTCAAGTTAAAGTCTTTTTTGATGCCAAGTGGGAAGAGCTCAGAGAAGAGGGCATTGGACATGACATTATGGTAGGTCTTTGGTGGTATCAGCAAAAGTAACTCCAGTAAATCTGTGGAATGGAAGCCAGATCCAGTGAAAGAGTGAATGGGAGGTGGGGAAGTCAAGACCAAGATAGTCCATGATTTCTAGAAGCTTCTCTTGAAAGTTGGGTGAGCAACAGGGAGAGAATTGGGTTGGTGAGGGAGAAGTGTTTGAGTACTTGTTTGTTTGCTAATTTTTGAAGTTGTGGGTTATCTGAACATGTTGTAGGCTGAGGGGTAATGATATTAAAGTAAGAGACAAGGGAATGTGGATAAAGGCTGGATTCTCTGGAAGCCTCAATTTTAAAAGTAACAATTTTAAGGGAGCCCATCTTTGTTTATGGGTTTAGTGTGAACACATAACATGAGACTAGCTACCAATAACATTTCAAGTGTCCATTAGCTGAGAAAATTAGATGTTTTCCCAATCCTGTGGTTTTCATGACTTATCTCATTAATTTATATCCATCACCAGGGCTCTGATGGTGGGTGTGGAAGGGTGGAGAACTGAAAGTAAGGACTGTATTTGTATAAGTTGCAGGGAGCATCAGGAAGAATTAAAAAACTTAATCCAGGCACTTGGTCCTAAATAGAGAGAGAAATCTTTTAATCTGTTTTGGGAGTTAGACTAAAATAATTGTTGAAACATTAATTTCAGCCAGGAGCATATTTTTAAATACAGTTTGGGAGGAGAGAAGCAATGAATCCAACCAGACTCAGAGAAACATGGATGAAGGAGGTGACAATGAATTCCTGAGTTCCACTGGGCTGAGTGTTTACATTTTAAGCTGAGGATTGATTATTGAAATGGCCTAGATAAGTCAGCAAAAGATAGAAGAAAAATGTTCTTTTGCTTGAGTTAATCAAAACAACTTTTTAATATCAAAACTCCTTTAGTTTGTGAACATAAAAATTTTCAGTCACATAGGAAATAACACATTTTCCACTTTTTGAAAATTGTAAGAAGTAAGGGTTATATCTGAAAACAAAACTTCCTTGCATGGCATCATGAAAATTTGCTCCAAACACCTAGGACAGTGATACCCTTAGTGTATACCCTGTGATGTGCAGGTACATTGAAAATAGTATTCTTAAGATGGCCACACTGCTGTTTGTAGGTTTAAAGGTGATAGACGTGTTATGGATATTGAACAAGAAAGAAAACCATCAAGTTCCTTTTAGTGACCTGAGGAGATTTCCCAGAGCCTTCCTAGTGCATTATATAACATTAATTTGTTGTTGCTAAAATCCTCAAATATTCCATAACTCCTGTTATATTCAAAGGTAACTTTATCATTTGCTTTTGTGGGTTTAAAACACTACCTACTAATTAGCTCCATCACTAGACCTCCATGTCAAAATGGTATTTAGGATGATCTTTTGGATAACTAGTAATACATTCCAGTAAGTTGGATCAGTGTTCTCATTGTTCTTTGAGATGTGATTTTTATATTTATAAAAACAACAATACATTCTTCTAAGTATCAAAAGATTAAGTTGTATAAAGCTCTCAAGGTGTTTCAAGATCTCTGGACCAATCCTAAATCTGCAAGCTATATAGTACTTTTCCTCGGTCTTTGTATTACTAGAACATTATCTGCCATTTTTTTCTTATTCCCTATGTTGTACTTTTCATCTCTGTAACTTATTTATTTTACAACTGAAAGTCTGTACCTCTTAATACCCTTGATCTAATTTGCCCATCCCCCACCTACCTCCTCTCTGGCAACCACCACTTTGTTCTCTGTATTGAAAAGTCTGTTTGGGGGGCTCCTGGGGGGCTCAGTTGGTTAAGTATCTGACTCTTGATTTTGGCTCAGGTAATGAGATTGAGCCCTGCATTGGGCTCTGCACTGGGCAGGGAGCCTGCTTAAGATTCTCTCCCTCTCCCTCTGCCCCTCCCCTCCCTCATGCATGTGCACACACTCTCTCTCTCTCTCTCAAAAAAAAAAAAAAAAAATTCTGTTTGGCTTTTTCTAAGAAAAGGCCATGATCAGGGGTAAGCAAATTATGAAAGGAAAAAATTTCACAGGTAAATGCAAGCACATAATAAAATAAAAATAGTAGATTAATGACTTATAAAACCAGTAAGGAGGTTAAGGCACAAAAGCAGTAAAATAAATTCTATCTATAAAAATCAGTCAACGGATTCACAAAATAAGAGGATATAAAGTATGACTTCATTTACATAAAATCTGGGAAGAGGGGAGTACAAATTTAGTGCTTTTAGAATGGGTTCGAACCTAAATGATCATCAATGTAATATAGACTGCTATATGCATAAGATGTTATATATGAGCCTAATGGTAACCACAAATCAAAAACTTGTTACAGATACACAAAAAATAAAGGGAAAGGAATCCAAGCATATCACTAAAGAAAGCCATTAAAAAAAGAAAGAGAGAGAAAGCCATCAAACCACAAAGGAAGAGAGCAAGAGAAGAAGAAAGGAATAGAGAAAAACCACAAGAATAACCATAAAACAAGTAACAAAATGGCAATAAGTACATACCTATTAAGAATTATTTTGAAAGTAAATGGACTAAATGCTCTAATAAAAGAACACAGGGTGATGAACAAGTAAAAAAGCAAGACTCCGCCCCCCCCCAAAGCAAGACCCATCTATATGCTGCCTACAAGAGACTCACTTCAGACCTAAAGACACACGCAGACTGAAAGTGAAGGGATGGAGAAACATTTCCCATGCAAATGGAAGTGAAAAGGAAGCTGGGGTAGCAATACTTAAATCAGACAAAATACACTTTAAAACAAAGACTGTAACAAGAGACAAAGAAGGACACTACATAATGATAAAGGGAACAATCCAACAAGAGGATATAATAACTGTAAATATTTATGTACCCAATATGGGGGCACCTACATACATAAAGCAACTATTAATCAACATAAAGGAAGTAATCGACAGTAATACAATAATAGTAGGGGACTTTAACACCCCACTTACATGAAAGGATAGATCATCCAGACAGAAAATCAACAAGGAA
Organism: Halichoerus grypus; assembly: GCF_964656455.1. NCBI lineage: Eukaryota > Metazoa > Chordata > Mammalia > Carnivora > Phocidae > Halichoerus > Halichoerus grypus. The sequence continues at coordinate 124,706,431 of NC_135727.1, read as the reverse complement.
ACAAATGGCTTTGAATGACACACTGGACCAGATGGGCCTAACAGATATATTCAGAACATTCCATCCAGAAACAGCAGAATATACATTCTTTTCAAGTGCACATGGAACATTCTCCAGAGGAGATCACATATTAGGCCACAAAACAAGTATTGATAAATTTAAAAAGACTGAAATCATATCATGCATCTTTTCTGACCACAGCATTATGAAACTAGAAATCAAGCATAAGAAAAAATCTGGAAAGAACCTAGATACATGGAGGCTAAATAACTAAACTAAACTAAATAATTATTGCTACTAAACAATAAATGAATCAACCAAGAAATCAAAGAGGAAATTTAAAAAATACATGGAGACAAATGAAAATGAAAACACAATGGTCCCAAATCTTTGGGATGCAGCGAAAGCTGTCCTAAGAGAGAAGATTATAGAAATGCAAGCCTACCTTAAGAAACAAGAAAAATCTCAAATAAACAACCTGACCTTACACTTAAAGGAGCTAGAAAGAGAACAAAGCCCAAAACCAGGAGAAGGAAGGAAATAATAAAGATTAGAGGAGAAATAAATGAAATAGAGACTAAAGAAACAATAGAACAGATTACTGAAACCAGGAGCTGGTTCTTTGAAAAGATCAACAACATTGATAAACCTCTAGTCAGACTCATCAGAGAGAGAGAGAGAGGACTCAAATGAATAAAATCAGAAATGAAAAAGAAATAATAACCAACACCACAAAAATACAAAGAATTATAAGAAAATGTTATGAAATATTATATGCCACCAAACAGGAGAACCTAGAAGAAATGGAAAAATTCCTAGAAATATATAACCTTCCAAAACTGAATCAGGAAGAAATAGAAAATTTGAATAGATTACTAGCAATGAAATTGAATCAGTAATCAAAAAACTTCCAACAGATGAAAGTCTTGAACCAGATGGCTTCACAGGTGAATTCTACCAAACATTTAAAGAAGAGTTAATACAATTCTTCTCAAACTATTCCAAAAAATAGAAGAGGAAGGAAAGCTTCCAAATTCATTCTATGAGTCCAGCATTACCCTAATACCAAAGCCAGATAAAGACACTACAAAAAAAGAGAAACACAGGCCAAAACCTCTGATGAACATAGATGCAAAAATCCTCAACAAAATATTAACAAATTGAATTCAACAATACATTAAAAAATCATTCACTGTGATCAAGTGGCATTTATTCCAGGAATGCAAGGGTCGTTAAGTATTTGCAAATCAATCAATGTGATACATCACATTAATAAGAGGAAAGATAAAAACCACGTGATCATCTCAATAGATGCAGAAAAGCATTTGATGAAGTACAACATCCATTCATGATGAAAACCCTCAACAAAGTAGGTTTAGAGGGAACATACCTCAATAAAATAAAGACCATATATGAAAAACCCACAGTTAATGCCATACTCAATGGTGGAAAACTGAGAGCTCTTCCTCTAAGATCAGGAACAAGACAAGGATGTCCAGTCTCACCACTTTTATTCAACATAATACTGGAAGTCTTAGCCACAGCAATCAGAGAACAAAAAGAAATAAAAGGCATCCAAATTGATAAGGAAGAAGTAAAACTTTCACTATTTGCAGATGACATGATACTCTAATAGAAAACCCTAAAGACTCCACCAAAAACTACTAAAACTGACAAATGAATTCAATAAAGTTGCAGGATACAAAACTAATATACAGGAATCTATTGCATTTCTATACACTAATAATGAAGTAGCAAAAAGAGAAATTAAGAAAACAATACCATTTACAATTGCACCAAAAAGAATAAAATACCTAGGAATAAATTTAACCAAGGAGGTGAAAGACCTGTATTCTGAAAACTATAAAAAAATTGATGAAAGAAATTGCTGATGACACAAACAAATGGAAAACTATTCCATGCTCAAGGACTGGAAGAACCAATATTGTTAAAATGGCCATACAACCCCCCAAAACCTACATATTTAATGCAATCCCTATCAAAATACCAACAACATTTTTTTCACAGAGCAAGAACAAATAGTCCTAACATCTGTATAGAACCACAAAAGACCCTGAATATCCAAAGCAATCTTGAGAAAGAAGAATGAAGCTGGAGGTATCACAATCCCAGATTTCAAGATATACTACAAAGCTGTAGTAACCAAAACAGTATGCTACTGGCACAAAAACCACACATCATTGGCACATAGGTCAATGAACAGAATAGAGAGCCCAGAGATAAACCCATGCTTATATGGTCAATTAATCTATGGCAAAGGAGGCAAGCATATATAATGGGGAAAAGATGGTCTTTCTAACAAATGGTTTTGGGAAAACTGGACAGCTACATGCAAAAGAATGAAACTGGACCACTTTCTTACACTATACACAAAAATAAACTCAAAATGGATTAAAGACCTAACTGGGAGACCTGAAACCATAAAACTCCTAGAAGAAAACATAGGCAGTAAGTTCTTTGACAATGGCTATAGAAACATTTTTCTAGATATGTCTCCTGAGGAAAGGGAAACAAAAAATTAAACTCTTGGGACCACACCAAAATAAAAAGCTTTTGCACAGCAAAGGAAACCATCAACAGAACAAAAGACAACCTGAATGGGAGAAGATATTTACAAATGATATATCTGATAAAGGGTTAATATCCAAAATATATAAAGAACTTATACAACTCAACACCAAAAACCCCCAAATAATCCAATTTAAAAAATGGGCAGAGGACCTGAATAGACATTTTTCCAAAGAAGACATCCAGATGGCCAACAGACACATGAAAAGATGCTCAACATCACTAATCATCAGGGAAATGCAAATCAAAACCACCATATTACCTTACATCTGTCAGAATGGCTAAAAACAAAAAGATAAGAAATAACAAGTGCTGGTGAGGATGTGGAGAAAAAGGAACCCTTGTGCACTGCTGGTGGGAATGCAAACTGGTGCGGCCACTGTGGAAAACAGTATGGAGGTTCCTCAAAAAATCAGTAGAATTACCATATGATCCAGTAATTTCACTACTGGGTATTTACCCAAAGGAAAAAAAACACACTAATTCAAAAAGATATATGCAACCCTATGTATATTGCAGCATTATCTACAATAGCCAAGATATGGAAACAACCATTGATAGAGGAATGGATAAAGGTGTGATATATATATCTCACCTGTTTTGTTTTTTTAGGTTCCATATATAAGTGAAATTGTAGGGGTGCCTGGGTGGCTCAGTTGTTTAAGTGTCCAACTCTTGATTTGCGCTCAGGTCATGATCTCGGGATCATAAGATCAAGCCCTGCGTTGGGCTCCGTGCTCAGTGGGGAGTCTGCTTGAGATTCTCTATCTCCCTCTGTCCCACCCCTCACCCCCGCTCTCTCCCTCTCCCTCTCTCAAAATAAGTAAGTCTTAAAAAAATAAGTGAAATCACATGGTATGTGTCTTTCTCTGATTGACTTATTTCACTTAGCGTAATACCCTCTAGGTCCATCCATGTTGTTGTAAACGGCAAGAGTGCCATTTTAAACGTCCAATCTCACGTGCAAATAATCTTCGTATGAGTCGCTCACCCAACAGGATGTTTTTCTGATGTGTGTAGTAATGACCTATAAAGTACACCTCTGAAACAAGAGTCCACTAATATCCTAAAGGAAAACCACACAGATGAGTGAAACTTAAATCCGATCTTAGGGATAACAAAAAGGGTTTGTAGCTGCTCCTCAGCACATGGTGATTCAGGTGCCTCTGGTGTTTCCTATTTTGGTGAATGCCATTGCTGCCCTTCCAGTTGCTCAGGATCGAAACCTCAAAGTCATCATTACCTCTCTCCTCTTCCTCACACCGCACATCCACTTAGCTGCCCAATCCTGCTGATTCTATGACCTCAACATGTTTGGCATCTGACTCCTCCTGTCTGCCGCCCTTACTTCCTCCTGCCTGGATTCGGTCATGGCCTTGGAATTGGTCTCCCCAGCTTTGGCAGCCTCCTTTCCCCATTACTCTTCTCCACTGCCACCACATTACCCTTCCTAAGATTTGGCTTATATAATCTCCCTGCTCAAAAGCTGTGAGGAATCTCTATTATAAGCAGCGTGAAATACAGGATCCTCGAGCCGATATTCAAGCTACCATAGTACAGTCCATGGACCAATGCGGCCCATGAACCCCTTGGTGTGGTTCACCATGGAGCTACCTAGAAAAATACAGAGTCTTCATCTAGAAATCTCCCTAGACAGCTTTTCTTTTTTTTCTCATATTTGTTCTGATTATCTTCATTGAAATGTAGTTCTACATCCATCAAGTCTACTAATATGGTTTCGGTTTTGTAAATTTAAAAAATATTTTAATATCCTTCTTCTAGTAATTCATTTTTACTGTTGAAAATATATGTATCGGGATACCACACTTTGTAAATTCATACAGTGATCATTTGTGAAGCACTGTTCTACAATAGCCCTCCACCAAGTGCGGTCCCCAGACAGGCAGCATCCACATCACCTAGGAGCTTGTTAGAGAAGCAGAATTTCAGGTCCCACCCCAGACCTACTGACTCAGAATCTCTGTGAGTGGGTCTTGGCAATCTGTGTTTTAACAAGCCTTCTAGGTTCTAGCTAACGTTTGAGATACACTGATTAATAATCTTTCCACTGCTCCTTCAACCCCCTGTAGTCCATGGTGGCTACTAAGCATTTGAAATGTGGCTGGTATGACTGAGAAAAATGTTAACTTTATTGAGTTTCATTCAAATCTAAATAGTCACACACTGAAAACGAAAATGATATTATATGTCAATTAGATCTCAATTTAAAAGTAACTACTAATAAAGAACCATTAGCTGAGAGAAAAATATCTAAACATCCACATGTGGCTAGTGGCTTCCATATTAGACAGCACTGGTCTGTTCCCTATACTATACCCTTAAGCAGACAGCCACAGTGTCATCTCTATGCTGTATTTTAAGCTTTCCAGTCCACCTAGGAATATTCGTTTTCCAACCCCAGCACTCTCATAATAATCTATGAAAATTCACCCATTTTTCAATGTGTTCACCTCTTCCAAGAAGACCTCCAGGATCTTCCTTATTTAAGTTAACTTTCCTCCTTGTTTTCCTTCTACAGTGTTTCTTCTCATTCTCTTATAGAACTTATTAGTCTCTGCTTTGTGCCCAAATTACTTAGGGATGAGTTCGCTCTCCCCCAGATGGACAGCCGTTGGTTTAATCATCTATTATCCCATGATAGCACCTATCTGATACTTTGCAAGTGGGAGGCATTTATCAACCATGTAATTGAATTAAACCTACACGAAACCAGAAAGAAAAGTCTTCAACACCAACAATGCATCCTAGTGTTCTTAGAATTCAAGACAGATCAAAATGTTAACATACACAATTTAGTTTAGAATAGGAAAAAATGTTAAAGCCATGGTGAAACATTTGTCACAGGATCAAAATACATTGTTATAAAAATAAACACAGTGCCTGCCTCATCATTTCTTTAGCAGCAGGAAAGCATTTTCCTTTGGCAATCCTCTACCTCCATCAGAATTGTTTCTTAACTAAATTTGAAATTAAAAACAGACTTGTAGCTTTTTTTTTTTGGAAATAGCACTCCTATTGGAGAAACATTTTTTCTGGTGATATAAAAGCAGTTTTCCCATCAATTTCATGAAAGATATTAGACTTCTGAATGGACTAATATTTTGCTACAGATAAGAAAAATAATGTCTATTTTTTACAGAAAAGGTGAGAAGAAAACACAGTTCATTCTGCTTTATTTCAGAGTTCTAACTAGACCCTGTTTTTACAAAGCTATAAAATTAAAATACATGAAATTAACCACACCAAACCAAACATTAAGGTGGTTAATAATTAAGTATATTCTGCCATCAATGTAATAAACCTCATTAGACTTTTATAGGGATTACATACTCACACTGACTCACAAATACAGCACTCCAAAGAACTTAACACTTCACAATGCCTTCACACAAAAGTGAATGGGAAACGTATGTTGCTTCCCAACAATGGGCAATGGCAGCATTCATATTAGATTTGAAAACCTGAATGTCAAATACAATTGACAGTTTTCTGTGTGCCTTTCATTATGGGAACTCACCAACTAACATTAATGCCAACTCCCCTTACAAGTTGTATTTCCAAAAATTTTAGGTTGTCTGATTGTGCCATAGTGGAAAAGCACACTCTGCAACAAGCTCTAAGTGTCCGCACATGACACATTTGATGTTCTTTTCCATCTGTTCTGAGCAGCTTGGAAAGATGCCGTTTTCTAGGCAATACTTTCTAATTTATTGTGGGCACTTAATTTAGATGAAGAATGGGCTGGTGGTCCAAGAGAAGATAATGTATTTATCTCCATAATGCACCATTTATTAGAACCTAATGGCAAAAATATTTTTAAGACATATGGATAACTGAATAAAAAAGATGACACACATATATAATTCTAGTTACGTAAAAAATAAAGTAAACAGATGTGAAAACATAAAAAGAACTTGAATACCACAGTGTTAAAACTGGTTTCCTTTGAGTGAGTAATGGTGGTGGGAGTAATGAGGAATATATTTTTCAGAAATCTACTTTCTGTATTTTTGCTAGTTTGACTTTCTGATAATAAGAATGTTTCCATGTACTACTTGGGAAACCAAAAGGAAGAATTATTTTAAGAAAATAAAAAAACATTCTGTTTAAAGAAAAGCAAAAGAAATATCCTGACAAAGGATTTTTTCCTAAAAAGCAGTACAAACAAAAGCAAGTTTTCAATGCATTTTTTTAGATTTTATTTATTTATTTGACAGAGAGAGCACAAGCGGGGGGAGCGGCAGGCAGAGGGAAAGGAGAAGCAGGCTCCCCGCTGAGTAGGGAGCCCGATGTGGGACTCAATCCCAGGACCCTGGGATCATGACCTGAGCCAAAGGCAGCCGCATAACCAACTGAGCCACCCAGGCGCCTCACAAAAGCAAGTTTTTTAAAGAAAAAGTTTTTTGGAAAACATAATAAAAAATTAAACAGGGCTCCCTAATGACCTCTGATTAGCTCTCATTAATGATAATGAATATTTATATAATACTTTATAGTTTAGAAATGATACTTTACATTCATTATCACATTTATTAATATAGCAGTGAGATTTCACCATCATCATTTTACAGATGAGGAAACTGAAACTCAGGCTTGTTAAAGCATTTGGCTGATCGCAGTGGCAGGGCCAGAATTTGATCCAAATTTTGATTGCAAAGCCCAGGTGTCAACCACTACATTCCCTCAACTCAATCAGATGCAGCTCAGAGAAACTGATGAACTGAATCTGACTAGAGAAGATAAACAACACAATCTAGACAATTAAGGATTTTGTAAAGTTTAATGGGTTTATTTGAAGCAATTATGTATGAAATCGTCACATTTTATACCGCCCTTCACACACTTTCTTTTCTTTTTTTTTTTTTTTTTAAAGATTTTATTTATTTATTTGACAGAGAGAGACACAGCGAGAGAGGGAACACAAGCGGGGGGAGTGGGAGAGGGAGAAGCAGGCTCCCTGCTGAGCAGGGAGCCCGATGTGGGGCTCGATCCCAGGACCCTGGGATCATGACCTGAGCCGAAGGCAGACGCTTAACGACTGAGCCACCCAGGCGCCCCCTTCACACACTTTCTAATGATCCTTTTTTTTAATGAGAAGAAGCAGCAGTGGGAGAGAACGGCTTATCTCCTTGAACCCCAATCCCATGCTCACAGTTGTATCACATTTAAGGTCCACTCATTGTTCATTCACTTGTTCCACAAATACGTATTGATCTCTCAATATGTTGCTTATTGTGTGCATAGGAAAAGGATGAGGCATCTTCCCTGCTTTCAGGGAACCCCAAATCCATGGAAAAATAGGTATAAAATCATAACCCCATGTGGAAGAAAGAAGAGCAATACCAGAGTATGTGCTAAGCCAAAGTGGTCCTCAACCAGGGGTGACAGTGTCACCTTAGGGGGATGTTCAACAGTATCTGGAGACATGTTGGTCCTCACACCTCGGGGTGAGGGTAGCGTGTAGTCAGTGGGTAGAGGCCTGAGATGTTGCTAAACATCCTATAATGCACAGGACAGCCTCCACAGCAAAGATTATCTGGTCCAAAATGCTAATAGTGCCAAGGTTTAGAAATCCTTCGCTAAGGCATATCATTCTCTTCAGATTTTAAATAAGGAAATTTATACTGGCTAAAGTACAGGAATTTACAAGTGCATGATAATGAGTAGATTAACAATGTAAGTAATCTCCTCTTGAGGGAATGCTCTAATCTTAGTTTTCGCTGTCTGGGGGTTAAAACAAAAATACAACTTTTCTAGAAGTGGGTTAATAATACATAATTTGGAAGGGTGGGGGATTCTTCATTCTTGTGGGAATGAATTCCCATTCTTCTGCCCCACCCTTGGCCAGGCTCCCATCATTTCTCCCTCCCCAGACTGCTGTACACCAAGATTAGGTTTTCTCCTGTTCAGCATACTTAATAAACTCCCACTGTGCTGGGGATAACATTCAATCTTGCTTCAAAACCTACAAGGTGCCCATGACCTAGACCCTGCCACCTCATGCCCTTACCTGTTCACTCTACTTTAGCCACAATGATCCCTAAGTTCTTTTCCCAACTCAGAGGCTTCACACATTCTGTTTCCTCTAACTGGAAATCTCCTCCCCCTGCCACGAAATCCTTACATTCCATATCATGACCTAAATATCATGCCCTAGAAAAGGCCACCCACAGCTTCCCATTTCCTTTCAGCCCCTGCTTCCTTATCTGTTCTCCATCCTGCCATGCCTTGCTCTGTCCCCCTGACCCCTGTGTGTCTGTATGACTTAAGCACCCTTGCTAGCTGGCTCTGGGTTGGTTTCAGCCAATGGGAAGCATCAGAAAGAGATCTGAGGGCTGGAGGAAATGGACATCCAGGCATTTCCACCCCCTTTCCTATCTGGGTTCCACTCTGGAAGAAAGTTCCTCCCACGAGCACCAGAGCTCCAGCTCTCTTTAAGCCCTGGTGCCACATTCCGTTCCCTTGTCCCTCCAGTTGATGCTAGTTTTGGGTTAGGCTGGCATCTCTCCTGTCTTCCCTTAACTCTGCCCCCACCTCTGGAAGTAGCCTCTTCATTAACAAATTTTCATTTGAACCTCTAAAGTGAATTTTGTTTCTGGCCAGCACTTTGGCAATCACACTCTTCAATCTAAATCAGTATAGATTCTTCGTATTATTCTTCATATAGGTTCTTCCACAGCCTCCAATCATGTTTACTCTGAGCTCTTATCGCATTTTAGAAATGTGTGTATGTGCGTTTGTATTTTGGTTCTTTGTGTAATATCTGTTGCCTGACCCGGCACAGTTCTGTTCTCCAGGGATCGTGGCTGTTTGGTTAGTGACAGTTGAATGGACGGATTAAAGGGCAGACAATGTCACTGTTGAGAATAGACACCTACATTTTTCATGAAATAAATCATTTAGAAACTATATTAATATAAGGAATTTATGGATAAATAAAATGACACATGCGAAGGAAACTGCTCGAAGCTTTATGTGCATGGACACATACACTCAAACTGACATTTATTCAGACCTTGCCAGTACCACATTCTTCATCACACACTGGGAGCAGAGGCATGAAAAGGAAACAGCGTCTTTTCTCAAAGGCTCACAGAGCAGTGGGGAAGATAGAAATATAAAGATAATGGGGCATACGAGCCAGGGGCACAAGGGGGTCAAGAAAGAGATCGCTATCAAAGTGGGAAGATTGACAAGGGAGGCATCTGGAAATTTAAAAAAATACAACAAAAGCATGCTTCAGTTTTGTTCAAAAAAACAATGGCAACCACGACCACAAATTCTTTGTTGTTTCTCAAATTCAGAGAGGAAAGGAGGAAGGCAACATTCATGCCAAATGTGTTGCTTTGGGATCAGGTCTCAGTCCGGAGAAGAGTCCAGTTGGTATTGGCAGGTAAAGAAGCAATAACATGAAAAGGGTTTTCCTCTAAGACTCCAGACATGTGAGTCCTGATTGTCATGGGAGCCCAAGGAGTGCGATCATGGAAGCCTCCAGCTAGAGTTCCCGGGAAAGCTGCCTTTGCTGAGTTCAGGAAGGTTTAAGTCATTTACCCGCTGTCAAGTTTGATACACATATGTGTGCCACTGGGTGGTATGAATGAGCCTCTGTGATTACAATATGACATTTATAATCCTCAAGGTAACAGTTATGTTCACCAACATTCTTTCTGTCTGGAAATATTAAGAAATACTCTAACATCTTTTTTCATTGAAATAATATTTTTTTAACCTTCCTGTGTAGAGGAAAACAGTTATTTCAACAAATGCTTTTATCATCTTCATAATTTTGTCAATGAATTGCCCCAGTCCAGAGAGGTCACAATGAGTCACAAATCATTCTGATTGGAACCACATCAGCGCCGAGGGCCTGTCCCCAGTCAGACACACGAGCATGGGGTGGAAAACTTTTGCTCTAAAGGCCAGCTAGTAAATATTTTAGGCTTTGTGAGCCATATGGTCTCGCTTGCAACAAGTCAACATTGCCATCATAATGTGAAAGCAGCCATAGACAATATGTAAATGAACAGGCATAGTCATGTTTCCGTCAAACTTTGATTACAAAAATAGATGGCCAGCCAGATCTGGCTTGTGGGCTATAGTATGCCAGCCCTGCCCCAGACTATAAAGAAGGGAAGGAAGAAAATGAACTGGGAACAAGGGAGACAGCTCTAAAACAAGTGAGAAAAGGGGCGCCTGGGTGGCTCAGATGGTTGAGCGTCTGCCTTCGGCTCAGGTCATGATCCCAGGGTCCTGGGATTGAGTCCCACATCGGGCTCCTGGCTCAGCAAGGAGCCTGCTTCTCCCTCTCCCTCTGCCTCTCTCCCTGCTCATGCTCTCTCTCTCTCTCTATCTCTGTGTCTCAGATGAATAAATAAAATCTTAAAAAAAATAATAAAACAAGTGAGAAAAAAATCAAATCATTGATGGCAACCCTGCACTGGTAGCAAAAGGAGAATATTCTAGTTGTACGATGTACTACAGTAGTGACGATAAATCAATAAACTGTGACTAACTGAGTACATATTCTTCCTTGTGATAAAATAAAAGTCACTGGTAGAATTTCCGAGCAACTATGACTACGATGTTAAGAAAAATCCTATTTTGGGGGCACCTGGGTGGCTCAGTCAATTAAGCGTCCGACTCTTCATCTTGGCTCAGGTCATGATCTCAGGGTCGTGAGATCGAGCTCCCCCCCCCCCGGGGGGCATGGAGCCAGCTTTATATTCTCTCCCTCCTGCTCCCTCTACCCACCCCCCCACCCTGCTTGCACACGTGCACTCTCTCTCAAAAAACTTATATTGTGAAAAATATAAATAAATATATAGCTCAGAAATAGGAGCTGTGACATAGATGAGCTTTGAAAACATTATGCTAAGTGAAAGAAGCCAGACACAAAAGGCCACATATTTTATGATTCCACTTGTATAAAATGTCCTGAAGAGGCAAATCCATAGAGACAGAAAAGCAGATTAGTGGTTGTGGGGGGGGGGTGCTGGGGAGTAAATGGGGAACGACTGCTGACGGGCACAGGGTTTCTTTTGGGGGTCATGAAAATGTTCTGAATTAGACAGTGGTGATGGAGGCACAACTCTGTAAATGTACCCAAACCCACCGAACTGTACACTTTCAAAGGGTGAATTTTATGGCACATGAATTAGATCTCAATTTAAAAAAGGGAGTAGGACATTCTCATACAATGTTTCCGTCTTTCTGGAAGGTAACTTGAGGCAATATATATTAATGTATTCAAAGTCCTACAAATGTGGGAAGCAAAGGAGAAATAGGCGCTAAGAAGGTGGGAGGGATGGGGTGACTGGGTGATGGACACTGGGGAGGGTATGTGTTCTGGTAAGCGCTGTGAATTGTGCAAGACTGTTGAATCTCAGATCTGTACCTCTGAAACAAATAATGCAATATATGTTAAGAAAGAAAAAAAGAAGAAGAAGAATGTAGCAGGAGGGGAAGAATGAAGGGGGGGAAATCGGAGGGGGAGAAGAACCATGAGAGACGATGGACTCTGAAAAACAAACTGAGGGTTCTAGAGGGGAAGGGGGTGGGAGGATGGGTTAGCCTGGTGATGGGTATTGAGGAGGGCACGTTCTGCATGGAGCACTGGGTGTTATGCACAAACAATGAATCATGGAACACTATATCTAAAACTAATGATGTAATGTATGGGGAGTAACATAACAATAAAAAAATTAAAACTGCAAAAAAAAAAAAAAAAAGAAGATGTGGAAACTGAAGAGCAGCAGGAAGTAAGGAAGCAAGGAAGTAGATAAATCAATGATTTCAGCAACTGGGATGGTTCCATACACATCGACTCGAACACAAAAGGGGCTCTATCACGTCCTGAGAGCAATTCAAAAGGTAATACTTTACCTTCCCATACCCCTGGAAGATGCCCACAGAGAGCTGATCTGTTTATATGAGTTACCAGATTTGTCTGGACATAAAATGATTATCGCTGGGCGCTGGGCGAGGAGCGGTTCTGCAGGTGAGGCAATCTAAATCCCATTTTACAGATGAGCAACTGATTGTCAAAGGCTCTTGCCCCCATCCCGGGTCTCACGGATCTCAGGCTGACGGTGCCCACGCCACACTCACACCGCGCGCACTGGCTCATCGCCCCCCAGCCGTGCTCCCTCTCCCTGAAAGGGGGTGCATGCGACGCCCCGCAAACATGCTCCTGCTGCGGCCACCTGGTTTCAGCAGCAGCCTCCCAACTGATCTCCCTGTGCCTCCTGCTCCCAGCTGCCAGAGGGATCTATTTAAAACTTCCATCACTCATACATCCATGCCCTGATCCCCCCGAAAAAGTCAAGCCCCTCACCCGGATTTAGAGGGGCCCAGAGGCCCTGGTCCACCAGCTAGCACATGCACTGCTGCTTGCTCCTGGCCCTTCTTTCACGGACCTGGGGGCCCGCCTTCACATGCAGCCTAGCTGCTCCCTCCGCCTGGAGTGCCCTTCACATGGCTGACTCCGCACTCAGGTCGCCTCCCACGGAGACTGGCCTTGTCTCTGGTCCTGGAATAGCAACAGTTCACTCTGCGTTAACTCTCTGCAAAGCCCTTCCCATCTGATATTTTCCCCTCCTCCCTCTCTCTTCTCTCCTTCATCCTTCCTTCCTCCTTTCTGCTTTCTTCCCTCTCTTTTGTCTTCTCTCCCTTCCCCCCATCCTCTAGAACATAAGCCCTAGGAGAACATGAACTCCTGTGCTGTTCACTGAAGGGTCACCTGCCCCCAGCCCGTTTCAGGCACTCAAATATTTCCTGAAAGAATTAATGAATGCAGACGAAACTTGGCGAAGGTCCCATGTGTAGCTAAACGATTAAAGATCTTAACCCCGCAGCACCCGGTCCTGGCTCTGCAGAGGGTTAACCAATAAATGGGACTTCTAATGACCACAGACTTCAGAAGGTCCTAACCAACACTGACCATTTACTTCTGCCCCCACCCCCAAGTTTCCATGTCTGAGACAAGTTTCTGCCTGGAGAGAGTTTTTATTACCTACTCATAAAGCCCTGAATCATGTGGTTTACAGGGCAAGTGCTAATGCAGTCATAATTATATTGGTGCGAACACATTGTCATAGAAATGTAGCAAACATAGACACAGGCATTTAAGAGAAACCAGCTAGCTGCTCTCAACACAAGGTCAACCGTCACAGAGAAACCAGTTGGTAGGCGCACAGCTAAGGAACTTGAACCGAGTGACTGAAGGTGACACACCCTGGAACTCACAGCATAAAATGACAATTTGCACCAGCACCTCAGGGTAACCACCTCACTCCCCAGAGAGCAACGCATCGGGGGGCAAATCTATAATTAAGACGCGGATACCACCTTCCCCAAGACGGTGACTGCTATTCATTTCTGTTTAATTAACCCAAGCACAAAAGAAGCGTAAACTGCAGTCTGTGGGTGATTTCCTTTCTCTCCTCTTTTGGAAGCAGATCAAGGAACAAGAAGGGACATGACTTCATTATAAACTCAGCACTTACCTAGGCTTTTTCTCCTTTTTAATCTTTGAAATAACAGTTGATCCATTAAGAGACTTGAAGGTGAAAAATGTCAAACCTTTGACCTTTCCTTAGTTCACACACACGTACTGAGCCAATGAAAACATACTCACCCACCTACTCCATCTCCCCACAATTAGTGCTTCCCATGGACTCGGTGATGAGTCTAGAGCCAAGTTCCTCAGCCTGGGCACTACTGACATTTTGGAGTGGATAGATCTCTGTGGTAGGGGCTGTCGGGCTGTGCTGGGCACTGCAGGATGCTGAGGGGTGGGTGCTCCTGGCGTGTGGTAGGTGGAGGCCAGGGGGGCAAAACCACTCCAGGTTGAAAACCACCATTCAAGACAGTATACATAAAAAAAAAAAAAATGAGAAGAAGAATGATCAGCGAATACTCTCTAATTATTTTCCCCTTTCAACATAGACCAACACATTTTATTTCCTGTACACTATACACTTACGAATCCAGAACACACACGGATTGCCCCGGTATCATTTGTTGCTGCGTTTGAGTAAGACGAGCAGCACCACAGAGTAACCAACACGCCACGCAGAGAGCAAGGCATTTTGCTCGGCATCTTCCCGAAACGCTGTAAACATCTTCCCAGGGCTGCTCTTGTAGGACGACTCCCGGAAACCCAGTGCAGAATTTTATGCCTTCCTCAAGTACTGTATGCCAAGATTACACTTAAATGCCTCTGAAACTCAGCAATATCTGTAGTTGGTGGAAGGATCTTAAAACCGGTTTCAAACCAGCCATTTAAAGATCATAATATTTGGACGAAGAGCTCTTTAAGGAGAAAGAAGAGAGCTGGTTTTAGTTTGAAACCAATGAAAAGACAAGTCGTTTATCTCTGCCTTTTGCTAAAATAACTAACCTCTCTTAACGACGATGTATTTAGATTAACAACAGAAAGAGCAGGACTAGTCCTGGTATCGGCCTTACAAGATTTTACAATTCTGAAAAGGCCATTAATCAGTAAACAATCTATAAAGACAACCTAAAGAAAATTTGTTCCAACCGACTCATTCCCTTGTCTTGGTTATAATCCAAGAGTAAATCCTCCAAGTCTAAATCGCGCTACCCATAAAACCCCTTATCTGCCTTGACTCGGTAAAGGCCATCAACCAAATCCCCACATACTGTTTTTCCCATGGAGGAATGAGGCTGCGAGTTCGTTCACCAAGAAGCAGTAAGTGGGAAGGAAGACTAAGCAAGAAATGAAACATAAATCTTCATCAGCCTTCTCATGTAAAGCCGACACGGATTTAGAAAAAGCTTTTCTTCAGGATTTTCATAAACTTTCTCATTTGCCCAGGAATAATGTCTTCTAATTGAAAAAGTGCATTTGCAAGGCTGGTGACAATCACACATGGATTATTTCACATTGCACAGGAAGCTGCCCGATGTAACACTTCTACCCCATACTCACAGTATTGTGTGATTTCGTTTGCTTTCATGATTTTCTTATATGATATTTTATGGGTTTTGACTTAGCACCAGATGCACATTTGGCACGAATGGTATAATTTCTTTAAAAGGCTGTTTACAGATAGATGAAAAGTTGATTAGTATTATTTTTAATCTTTTTTTTTTTTTTTTCCCCTGATGGGTTAGTGACTTGCTTTGTGCAAGCCCACATTTTTGTTTGGCTGAAGAGAAAAATATTTGACATAGCCCGTGTCAATCTAACTTGTGGTTTTGCTTTAAGCCCTCTATGAGTAGCTTGCATCTTATGATCTATTTAATACCTTGCCTTTCTTATTAACAAAACCCAAACTAGGCCATGTTCAGGGTGATCAGCTAGAAAGAATGTGGCTCATCAGAGAGGGTGGGCGTGTACCCAGCATTCTTCTCTAAGAACAGTGGCTCACCACAAATGCGGAGGGTGAGGTGTTTGGGAAGTCTGGGCCCTTTGTCTAACTTTTGATTAGGGGCCTTCTGAGCTCTAATTAATGGCCATTTAAACACCCTTCCTTTCTATAGGTGTCCCACCAACTAATTCAACAGCTGCTTGGGGGCCAGACTGGCATTTTGGACTCAGTTTCGGAGGAGTCTACATGCTTCCAAATTATTTTCCCATAATTTCTAAAATAACTGATCGTGAATAATGAGCATCTTGTAGTTGTAAGCCAAGGAAATGGATGATTTGAATACTACTTGAATAAAGAGTGCTGTTGTTTTCCCTTTCATCCCCCTGTCCAGGGAAGACACATCTATCAATACGCCCTCTTTGCAAAACTCTGGTTGCTTATTTTAAGGGGATCTAACATAAATGAATCCATTCGAACACAGTGAATGTTTTGTGGGCCAGGCATTCCCTGTATTGCGTCTTCTATTTTCAGATGTAAAATACTATTTAAAAGGTAACTATTGAAGAAGTAGGAGGACAACTGGAACCATGTCGAGAATGAGGCCCTAAGAAATCAGGCCCGCTCAGCAGAACATTCCCGTTCGGCTTGCTTAACCTCTCACGGTGCAATTCAGGGGAGTTTCACAATCCATTTGTGGTCTTCAGCACCAACATCGGTTCCCTTAAGGAAGAACCAAATGGACCATCAGCACCAGAATGGAAACCCTGCAATGAGTGTTACTATCTGCATTATTTTATTCAGTCCTCCGCTCATCTTACGAGGTAGGTGCCATTTCTCCCATTTTCCTCAGAGGCTAAGTAATTTCCCAGAGTCATGAGGCGAGCAAGGGGCTGAGGCGAGCCTGGAAGCCGGCTCTGTCCAAGCACCGTCGCCTGGAAGAGTAAGTCGGCACCCTGAGGTGGAGAACTGTTGGCTCCCCTTGTGAGAACATGGTGAACGGAACCACTGATACCCCGCTGCCCGATCGGACGAGGCTTGATAGGACACTCAAGCTTTAAGTACCAGTCGACATTAGTACTCATTACTAAGTATTATTCCCATATGTTACTCCCTCTCTGAGACCAACAACTATGCAGAGATCCACGGTTGACGCATTGCTACTCCTTAAAAATCTCACCAGTGCAGTCTGCTCCCTCCTGTTTTCTTCTTCAGCCTTTGCCAATCAGCTATTCCTTTATTCTGCCAGCTCTTTAAATGGACGGAGAGCAGGCATGGAGTGGGGGGCTGGCCTTGGAAGGCCCCTTCGAGGACAGTGTCAGAGCTGCCAACTGGAACAGAGCTACTGAGCCATCGTTACGGATGCCTAGACTGCACGGAGCGTGGCAGAGTGTTACATCTGCAACGGACTTTGCTGATGGGGCCTTGTAAGCTACGGCCGTGACCTGTAGAATTCCTTACATTCTCCTTTTAGAGCAATTACTCTCTGCAGCTCCCCTCTTGGTAACATGTCCCGCGGGATCCCCCTCTCTGCTCCGTTCCTCACTAGGTTCGCATCCTTGCTTTGTCACCTTGCATTAAAACATGTCCTGACCGGTGTGTCTTGTCCACAGGACTTGGAGCCCCTCAAAAGCAGATACGCTGCTCATTATTTTGGATTGCCTAAGGGTTTAGAAACCATGCCTGGCACGCCTTGATGCTCCCCTCCCCTATTTTGGTTTATAGCTTCTGAAAGTTCTCATCTGAATTCTTTACATTTCATTGATTCAAGTTTCTACCCAGCTTTACAGCGTAATTTACCACTTTGATTCCTCACTCCACATTGGCTTCTATTATTGATTTATTGTCCCTTAGGTTTCTAGTGCAAGCCAGGAAAGTGAAGAAGAAACATTGCAGACTTGGGAGTCACTAGCTAGGTATGCGTGCTGAGCTTATCAGGGTCCTCATTTGTGTTTCTAAGGAGAGAGTTGAGTGCGTGAGAAGGGAGAAAAGGGCAGAAAAGGAAGGAAAAGAAGAAAAGAAAGAAATGCAAGAAAGTTCAGTCTTGTATGGTAGTTGCAGAAATTTTAGAGACTGTGTTTTGTAAGCACCTGGCATTTAATGGTCATTTATTCGATGGCAGCCATGCATTTTTGTGTTTCTGAGTCTGACTGTGAATACTCTGGGGCCAAATAGAAGATACACAGCATATTGGAATAAGGGAAGATGTGTCTTTGATTTTTTTTTTTTTTTGGTCACCACGATGGTATTTGTGGATGGATTTTCTTATTGTTTTTGTTCAATCTCATTGGAGTTTTTATTTATAAAGTGAATTCATATTACATTTAGTTCTTAGTGGTGTTAGGTTCAACCTTCAAAATGTATAATACTAGCAAACAGCACTGAGTTGAGGTCATCAGATCAACCCTTTCATCCGCCAGGCCATTATTACTAATATTACTGTGATGTGGCCACTTTACCTTGGTTTTTGCTCTTTAATACAAATTTTATTCATCCTTCTTCTTCCCCGCTCCCTCAAGCAAATGTTAGTGAGGATTAATGGGTAAGGAGACCTAACATCTTCTAAACACATAATGGGCCCTCAAAAAATTGTTTTAAAGCTAATTGTATTGAGTTTGGGCAAAATGATCAATTATTGACCAGCACACAGAGTACAACAACAGACAACAAATGCCGTAGAGCTCATAGAAACCTTGTTTCTAATTGTGCAGGTAGGCCATGGCATGAAGGTAGCAGAAAAAAATTTTATGACAATATAAGGCCAGAACTGAATCCCTTGGGTTATTGTATAAAAGTATCATGATTGGAAACCACCATTACCAAAAAGCATTCGCTACTGAGTTAATTGATACGTTGTTCCAGTGAGATGTTACAAAAATCATGACAATTTGCATACTTCCAGAACTTCCAGGAAGTTTAGGGTGGGGTTGAGATACTAAACACTGATTAGAGTCTCATTTATAGCTGGGAGGGGGGTAAAAAGATAGTAACATGCAGTGAACACTTATACCCATCACACGGAGACCAGCAGGCACTTTTCCTACATCCTCACAACTGTTAGGCAAAGCCAGTATTTTTATCCCCATATTTCCCAAAGGAGAAATTGAGACCTGAGGAAGTCAAGAAACCCTACTGAAGTCCAGACTTACTGAAAGTGGCTGATCTAGGATTTAAACTCCTTTTTGGCTCTAGAGGTCTTTTTGATTAACCAGGCACAAGAGGTACCTAATTGTGCTGTCCTTCAAACCACCGTAAGTGCTGTGGTAGGCACCTCTAAGATGGTCCCCCCCAGTGCTCCCCACTTCCTAGTATTCATGAATTGGTATTTACCTCCCCTGAAGTAACTTGCTTCTAACAGAACACGGCAATGTTGAGGGGATGCCACTTCCACGATGGGTCAAAAAAAGACGGTGATCTCCATCTTGTTAGCAGATTCTCTCTCTAGCTGGCTTTGATGAAGCAAGCTGGCATGTTAGAGAGGTCCACATGGCAAGGAACTGAGGGAGGCCTCTGACTAACAGCCAGGAAGGAAATAAAGTCCTCAAGCCAACAGCTCTCAGCGAACTGAATCCTGCCACCAATCACAAGACTGAGCTTGGAAGCATATTCTTCCCCGGCTGAGCCTCCAGATGAGATACCAGCCTCAGTGGACACCTTGATCATAGCCTGTAAGGCCCTGAGCAGAGGACCCAGCTAAGTAGTGCCTGGATTCCTGACCCATGAAACCTGTGAGATAATAAATGTATATTGTTTTAAGCCTCTAAGTTCTGGGGTAATTTGTTAGGCAGCAATAGATCAGTAATGCAAGGGCCTCACAGAATGGCCTAATAACACCAATTGACTTGTCACATGTGGCCACCAGTTTGAGACCCATGGAAGACAATGACGCTAGTTTTCAAAGTGACAGATACCTCAACTCCTCCACTACATCGTAGCCAGAAAATAGGCTAAAAACAATACAGTAAATGCATTGTCACCTGGGCCTAATACCTTTACTTAACTTCTGTGTCAAAAACAGGAAGGAGGGGCCCCTGGGTGGCTCAGTCAGTTAAGCATCTGCCTTCGGCTCAGGTCCTGATCTCGGTGTCTTGGGATTGAGCCCTGCATTGGGCTCTCTGCTCAGTAGGCAGCCTGCTTCTCCCTCTCACTCTGCCTCCCCCCCACTTGTGCTCTCTCTCTCACACGCTCTCTTAAATAAATAAAATCTTTAAAAAACAAACAAAAAACCCAGAAAGGATGTAACCATTAGGCCCAGAAACAGCCAACAAATACATAGATGTAATAAATTCATATACATGAACAAAGAATGAGTACATACTGAGTGATAGGAGTTTTAGAAATCACTTGATTTAGCCAGGCTGGAGTTAGAGAGAATTCCAACCTAAATTGAGATTTAAAACTAGAGAAAGGCTGAGTCATCCCCTCAGGAATTATTTTGGTATCCTGGTTGGTTAGGCTAGCTCTGTGTGGCTTAGCTTCATCATCAGGGAATAGTCCTTTGGATTAGAAAGTCTCCATCTTTTACAGAGTTTTTATTTAAAACAGATAGTCAACACTCAAATTCAAAAAATGTCTGGCCCAATTACATCTAGTAATATGAGAAATTATGTTATTTCCCCTGGCTTTAAAAATTAGTCAAAGCTGGGGCACCTGGGTGGCTCAGTCGTTAAGCATCTGCCTTCGGCTCGGGTCATGGTCCCAGGGTCCTGGGATCAAGCCCCGCATCGGGCTCCCTGCTCAGTGGGAAGCCTGCTTCTCCCTCTCCCACTCCCCCGACTTGTGTTCCCTCTCTCGCTGTGTCTCTGTCAAATAAATAAATAAATCTTTAAAAAAAATTAGTCAAAGTTCATTTGGAATTTTAAAAATTCCTCCTATTTGTTCAATATTGTTTTTCTCTTCGTTTACAGATTGGCCTTTATGTTCCCTATCAGTTCCTGTGTATGAATATCAGAAGTGACAATATATGCCTGATGATTTCCATCCTAATAGGAAACCACAGCTCCAAACTTTATTAGCAAAATGCAGAAATTTGTATCTTTCTGTTCTGAGGGCAACACTTATTCATTATACTAAGCTATGCACCATCAGCACTATTTCTCAGTACTTAGGACACGGCCTTTGGGGCTTAGTCCTGAGTTTGAATTCTAGCTGAATTCACTTCCTAATCAGGCAGCTTTAACATCCCTGACCCTCAGTTTTATAAACTGTAAAGGGGGATAGATACAAAGTCCTTGAGATAAAGGTTTCCATATAAATTAAGTGACATAATGTAAGTGAAATGTTTATATTGCACTTGGCACACAATAAGTAGCTGTTACTACATTTGAAAGATTTTGTCTTTGGTTTTCTGCAATTTGAATATGATATGGCTAGATGTACACTTTTTGGTATTTATCCTGCTTGGGGTTTTATGAGCTTCCTGGATTTATGGTTTGGTTTCTGTCATTAATTTTGGAAAATTCTCGGCCATTATTACTTCAATTATTTTTTTTCTGCTCCTTTCTCTCTTTCTTCTCTTCTGGTATTCCCAGTTGTAATTATCTGACAGTCCTTGGATGTTCTGTTGCTTTTTTGTTTTCATTCTTTTTTTTCCCTTTGCATTTCAGTTTGAGAAGTTGCATTGGCATATCTTTTAGCTCACTGATTCTTTCTTTGGCCACGAATAGCCTCCTAATGAGCCCATCAAAGGCATTCTTCATTTCTGTTACTGTATTTTTGATTTCCAGCATTTCCTCTTGATTTTTTTTCTTAGAGTTTCCATTTCTCTGCTCATGTTACCCATCTGGTCTCACACGCTGTCCATTTTTTCAATTAGGGCTATTAGCATATTAATTATAGTTATCTTAAATTCCTAGTCTGATAGTTCCAAATTCTCTACCATATCTGAGTGTGGTTATGAGGCAGGGAATTGTTTTCTTCTCTTTTCTTTTCTTTTCTTTTTTTAAAAGATTTTATTTATTTGACACAGAGAGAGACACAGCGAGAGAGGGAACACAAGCAGCGGGAGCAGGAGAGGGAGAAGCAGGCTCCTAGCTGAGCAGGAAGCCCGATGCGGGGCTCGATCCCAGGACCCTGGGATCATGACCTGAGCCGAAGGCAGATGCTTAACAAGTGAGCCACCCAGGTGCCCCGGGAATTCTTTTCCTATTTAGAACTGAAAGAAAAATATTTTATTAGAATACTCACTTTTAGGAAATCAATTCTGGGAACTTCTTAAGAAAGACAGTGACAAAAAAAAAAAAAGACAGTGACAAATGATATATTAGTTTTCTATTGCTGCATAACAATTAAAACAAATTTGGTGAATTAAAAAAACACTTTATTAGCTCACAGTTCTGTAGGTTTGAAATCTGGGCAGGCTCTATTAGGTTCTATGCTTGGGGTCTTACAAGGCTGAAATTAAAGTATTTTCTAGCCAGGGCTCTTTTCTGTAGGCTCTGGGAAAGAATTTACTTCCAAGATCCCTCAGATTGCTGGCCAATTTTAGTTCCTTGTGGTTATAGAACTAAGGTCCCTGTTTCCTTGCTGGTCGTCAGTGGAGGGTTGCTCAGCTCCCACAGGCTGCTCTTCCATCCTTGCGCATGGCTCCTTCCATCTTCAAAGCCAGAAATGATGCATCACAAATGATTTCTTGTGCTTCAAGTCTCTCTGTCTTGCCCCTCTGTCACCAGCCCAAAAATGTCCTTTGCTTTTAAGGACTCATGGGGACCAGATCATGCCCACCCAGATAATCTCCCTATCTTAAGGTCAACTGTGCCATATAATGTAACATAGTCATGGGAGTGCTATCTCATAACATTCACAGCTTCCAGCGCTTAGGGAAGGACATATATATAATCCTGCCTACCACAAATGGGTATCTAGAGGACTTTCAGGATGGGAGGAAGTCAGGAGAATTCAGCACACTAGAAAGTTTTCTAAAAATGAGGCCAATTCAGTCTGCAAAAAAGAAAGGGTAATAGTTTTTTATATTTTTCACTAGCTGCATATAGAAGAAATGGTACACATATATTCACTCCACGAAAAAGATTAGGTACCTATTATGTGCCAGAGTGTGCATCAGATGTCGGAAAGGTAAAGATGAATAAGACCCACTCCTGCTCTCACAGAGCTCACAACTTGGTGTCCAGAGAGTAGAAGCTGACATGAAAACCTCTAACACGGTCTTGTCTGATGGACTTCTTTAGGATGATCCTTTGTTACTTCTCTATGATGAGATTATATATGATAACCATCAAATCTTCTTCCTGTGATGTCCATCTCTGTAAGACCTTCTATGATGCCCCTTTTTATGATGCCCTTCTTTGTGATGAAACTGTTTATGATGCAATCAGTCTATGATGCCTCTCTCTGTACTGTCCCTCCCTGTAGTGCCCCTTCCTACGGTGTTCCTCTTCATTATGCCTGTCTCTATGAAGCCATCAGCTAACACGCCTGTTTTTCAGAACTCCACTCTGAGAAGCCACTCTCTCTCTCTCTCTTTTTTTAAAGATTTTATTTATTTGAGAGAGAGCACTAGAGAGAGAGAGCGAGCAAGCATGAATGGGGAGCAGAGGCAGAGGGAGAAGCAGGCTCCCAGGGAGCCTGATGTGGGGCTCGATCCTGGGACTCCATCCAGGACCCTGGGATCATGACCTGAGACGAAGGCAGACGCTTAACCGACTGAGCCACCCAGGTGCCCCAGAAGCCACTCTCTTTTAAAAATTATTTTTTATTGTGGTAAAATATTCATAACATCAAATTTACCCTTTAAACCATTTTTAAGTGTATCATTTAGTGGCCTTAAGTACATTCACATCATCGTATAACCATCACCACTATCTATTTCTGGAAGTTTTTCATCCTCCCAAATTGAAATTCTGTACCCATTAAGCAGTATTCCCCATTTTATTTTATTTATACATTTTATTTATATTTCATTTTATTCTAAAAATTTATTATGCTTCTCTTTGCTTCCTCTGCCCCCCAGCTTTATTGAGGTACAGTTGACAAATAAAACTGTATATAAAGATTACACATGATGATTTTTTATATGTATACATTGTGAAATGATTACCATGCTCAAGTTAACTGACACACTCATCACCTCATATAGTGACCTTTTGTGTGTGTGTGGTAAGAATATTTAAGATTTACTCTCTTAGCAAATTTTAAGTATACAATACAGTATTATTAACTATAGTCACCATACTGTAATTTAGATCCTCAGAACTTACTATCTTATAACCAAAAGTATTACTCTTTGACCAACATCTCTCCATTTCCCCCACCCTCAGGCCCTGGCAACCATCATTCTACTCTCTGTTTCTATTGAGTTCGACTGTTAGATTCCACATACAAGTGGTACTATGAAGTATTTTTCTTTCTCTATCTGGCTTATTTCACTTAGAATAATATCCTCCAGGTTCAACCATCTTGTGAATTGTAGGATTTCCTTCTTTTTTATGGTTGAAAAATATTCCATTCTATCTATCTATCTATCAATCTATCATCTCTGTAGATCTATATCTATATAGATATAGTCACATTTTCTTTATTCACACATCAAGAGGCACTTAGGCTGCTTCCATACCTTGGCTATTGTGAATAACACGGCAATGAACAAAGGAGTGCAGATATCTCTTTGAGATACTGTTTTCATTTCCTTTGGATATATATCCAGAAGTGGAATTACTGGATCGTATGGTAGTTGTATTTTTAATGTTTTGAGAAAAAATTATCATATTATTTTCCATAATGGCTGTACCAATTTACATTCCCACCAACACTGAACAAAGATTCCCTTTTTTCCCACACCCTCGCCAACATTCGTTATCTCTTATCTTTTTGATAACAGCCATTCTAATAGGTGTGAGGCGATAATTCACTGTGGCTTTGATTTGCATTCCCCTGATAATTAGTGAGGCTGAGCACCTTTCATATACCCATTGGCCATTTGTATGTCTTCTTCGGAAAAATGTCTATTTAGGTCTTTTGACCAGTTTTTAATCGTATTATTTATTATTTTGCCATTTAGTTGTATGAGTTCCTTCTGTATTTTAGAAATTAACCTCTTATCAGATATATGGTTTGCAAACATTTTCTCCCAATCCCTAGGTTTCCTTTTCATTTTGTCGATTGTTTCCTTTCCTGTTCAGAAGCTTTTCGTTTGATATTGTCCTACTTGTTGACTTTTGCTTTTGTTTCCTCTCCTTTTGGTGTGATATCCAAAAAAGTCATTACCAAGACTAATGTCCAGGAACTTTTTTCCTATGTTTTCTTCTAGGAGTTTTACGGTTTTAGAGCTTACATTTAGGTCTTTAATCCATTTGGAGTTAATTTTCGTGAGTGGTATAAGATAGGGGTCCAGTTTCATTCTTTTGCATGTGGATATTCAGTTTTCCCAACACCATTTATTAAAGAGACTGTCCTTTCCTGATTGTGTGTTCTTGGTGTCCTTGTCAAAGATTAGTTGACTGGATATACATGGGTTTATTTCTGGACTCTCTTGCTTGTTCTGCTGGTCTGTGTCTCTTTTTATGCTGGTACCATACGGTTTTGGTGACTATAGTTTTGAAATATAGTTTGTAATCAGGAAGTAAGATGCCTTCAGCTTTGTTTTCTTTCTCAAGTTCCGTTGATCTTTTCTGTTGTTTTTCTAGTTTCTATCTCATTTATTTCTGCTCGGATCTTTGTTATTTCCTTCCTTCTCCTAACTTTGGACTTAGTTTGTTTTTTCCATTTCTAGTTCCTTGAGGTGTCAAGTTAGGTTTTTAATTTTAAATCTTTCTTTTGTCTTAATGTCAGCATTTATTGCTGTAAACTTCCCCTTACAAATGTTTTTGCTGCATCTCATAAGTTTTGATATATTATGTTTTTATTTCATTTTTTTTGATGTCCCTTTTGATTTCTCCTTTGACCCACTGGTTGTTCAGAAGGATGTTGTTTAATTTCTACATTATTTGTGAAATTTCCAGCTTTCCTCCTGTTATTGAATTTTAGTTTCATGCCATTGTGATCAGACAAGATACTTGATGTGATCTCAATCTTTTAAAATTTGTTAAGAATTGTTTTGTCACTTAGCATATGGTTTATCCTGGAGAATGTCTGTGTGCACTTGAAAAAGAATGTGTATTCCATTGTCATTACATGGAATGTTCTATATATCTCTTTTAGGCGCATTTGGCCTACAGTGTAGTTCTAAAGTATGCCCATTTTCCCTCAGTGATTGTCTGTGATCACTAAGATCCCTTAGTGATGACCTATCCATTGTTGAAAGTGGAGTATTGGGGTGCCTGGGTGGCTCAGTCAGTTGAGCATCTGACTCTTGGTTTCCACTCAGGTCATGATCTCGGGGTCGTGAGATCAAGCCCTTGTTGGGCTCCATGCTCGGTGGGCAGTCTGCTTGGGATTCTCTCTCTCTCCCTCTCTCTCTGCCTCTCCCCTGACTAGTGCGTGTGCTCTCTCTCTCTCTCAAAATAAATAAATAAAATCTTTAAAAAAAGAAAGCCTCCTACTTTTATTGCATTGCTGTCTATTTCTGCCTTCAGATGTGTTACTATTTACTCAATATATTTAGGCGCTCCGATGTCATGCACATATATTTACAATTGTTATACCTTCTTGATAAATTGACATCTTTATTATCATATAATGACCTTCTTTGTCTCTTGTTTCAGTTTTTTACTTAAAGTCTATTTTGTCTAAGTATAGCTGCCCCTGCTCTCTTTTAGTTTCCATTTGCATGGAATATGTTTTTCTATCCCTTCACTTTGAGCCTATGTGTGTCTTTAAGCTAAAGTGAGTCTCAGGCCTTTTCTATGGATGCACCCATATCACGCATCTTGTTCCCTCTTGGGTGGGAGATCCTTAAGATTGTATGCCTTTTCTTGATCCTGCAAATCCAGGTTGGATGCTGAGAGCTTCCCATTTGTTTTCCCTAGGGCAGTGCCCTAAAATGCTCAAGTTTGTGAGCCTGCTCCCAGTCCCACAGAGCTTAGCAGGCTTTCTGCGCTTGCTTGCCAGCTGTCTGCAAAGGCTTGCACTTGCCACTTGTGGGAGCAAGTGCTGGGGACTGGCCGGGGCTGGGGAAGGAGGGCGTGGGTGAGGTGTGCGGATTGTGGTGGTTGTCCGTGGGCCAGGTGGTAGAGGAGTCTGCAGTCAACATGTCCCCAGTGGCTTGTGGGCAGGCTTCCTGATGGAGTCTGTGATTTGGTTACGAGGAAGAACTGTGTAACAGTTAGTGTTTAACAAGTTCCGAGCCCAGGCTGCTGTGCTTTCAGTTTCTCCCAACCCCTCAGCCTTGCAGATCACCTGAATAATATTAGTGAGTAAAAAGAAGTGGGCCTCTTGGCCAAGCATCCTCTCAGACAGCTGGGGAAGCTGGGTGGTCACTCACATACTCTCACTTCCCCCATGGCTGAGCTGGTCTGTCCTGGCACTGAGCTGTGTTGCCTTGGGGGAGACTAGAGAAATTGAGAAAGAAACTTGTCCAAATGAACATCGCTGGTAAGTGGAGAGGCTCAAATTCAAACCCAGGAAGTGTGCCTCAGAATCTCTCCTCTCAAGCATTGAGTTGAAAAGTCAACAAATGTTTTTTGAAGATTGACCCTATGCCAGGTGCAAGACAAAGATATAGTTCTTGTGCTTATTAAGGAGTCAAGTCCAGAGAGGGAGAGAGGCTTCCACTGATAGTGATTCTGACCCACAGACTGCATGTATGCGAGTGGTGAAAAATAAGGTTGGGAAGGTAGGCAGGGCTAGATCGTGAAGAAGAGCTTGGCCGTGGGTATTGGAATTTGGAACTATGGGGGATCGGAGTAGGATTGATCTATGATGAAGTCCCCAGTGAGGAGTGGTGAAGTGAAGAAAAAGTAGACAATTTAATTTCTTAATACGGTTAGATGTATTTAATATAAAAACTGCATTTTATTCTAAGATTATATCCTGTCTGTATTTTTTGATGGCAAAATATCCATTTTTTGATATTTTTAAGGGTTTTTGTCGTGATGCCATTAGTGGCATAATTTAAAGTCATACTAGTCCCCTGACATTAAAAAAAATACATTGGTCCCAGGGTGCCTGGGTGGCTCAGTCGGCTAAGCATTTGCCTTCGGCTCAGGTCACAATCCCAGGGTCCTGGGATCAAGCCCCCCGTCGGTCTCCCTGCTCAGCGAGGAGCCTGCTTCGCCCTCTCCCTCTGCTGCTCCCCCTTCCTGCTTACGCTCTCTCACTCTCACTCTCTCTCAAATAAATAAATAAAAATCTTAAAAAAATATTGGTCCCTAAAATTTGAAGATTTGGGAAGCAGTGCATTAGAAATGTCAGAACAAAGCAATAGAAAAGATCACAGAGGTCAAATACAGTAAGGGCAAAAGTACTAGGTGAATTAGGCCAAGAGGAGATCACCGGTGACATTATTTGGGGGCAGTTTTGACAGAGTGATGGGGTGGGAGGCAGGCTACTATGGGGATAGAGAATTCTCATTTCTCTCTAGGCAGCAAAACTTGAGTGGCCACATGGAAAAAATATATATTGGCTCATTACATACATGTAGTTGCATTCTGCTGGTTATTGGGTTGCCATCTCCTTAAGACACATGGGGAAGAGGGGAGATATAAAAGGACTAGTAATTTAAGCCATAGCTCTGAAGCAAAAAAGACTGACAAACTCCAAAATACCCATTTGACTCCATCAAAAAAAAAAAAAAAAAATCAATCATTCATCAGCTTTTTTGCGCCCCCCCTCCCCGGCCCCGGAGAAAGACCCCAGACACAAAACAGCAACCAGTGGCTGCCTGTCATGCCAATGTTCTCTGAGACTAGAAGAGAGAGAAAAAGCAGCATCTTACACACCTCCTCTCGGAGCATCTATGAGAGACCAAAGTACTGATCAGGGATGCACGTGTCCGTCAGCACGGGAATCATCCTAGCCCTGCTCTGTCTGGCCCTGAGCGGGGAGGGCATCGGAGACCGGATTTTATGTCCTTTCCAGACTGTGTGAGGCACAGAACACAGGCCTCCCAGCCACCAGCCTGGGTCTGCCCTAGGAGAAGCTGTGTGGGAAGCACGCCCAGGTCCCTGCTGAACCAATGCAGAGAGTTAATCACAAGCCAGCGCACTTTGAATTGAACGTTTGCCTATGATGAACTGGCAAGCTGGTCTCCTGCACGTTTCCCTTCAGACTGTACGATTTCACCGAGAAGGTTGTCTTTATAACCTGAAGGCTTGAAAACATTTTAAAACCTGAATTGGCCTACTCCTGGAGACTAGTGCTGAGCCTACTGGGATAACATCAATCTGCAGGTTTCCCCCAGCACAGAAGACGTATTTCATCCTATAATTGAAAACTAGATTTGATTTATATTCCATTGTGTCAGAGCCTATACTCGGCTTCCTCAGTGGAGAGGTCTGGGCAATAGGGAGATGATCTAATTTTGAAAAAAGATACTCCACAGACACTGGTGTAGGATGCCGCAAAAACGGAATCAGAGTGATGTTTGACAAAGGATTCCTATGCCTCTTTGTAGATCCTGAGGTTAAATTGCGAGATGTGAGGCATGGCGGGTCCAGACACAAAACAGAGCACTCAGTGGCCTTCTGTACCGGAAGTAGCGTTTGCTGAGTCCCACTACATGCTAGACACTGACGTACGGGCTCAGTGAATCCTCTCGACACCCTGGAGACTGGGTATGATGATCTTTCTTTCAAAGAACAGTAAAGAAAGTCCAGAAAGATGGGTCACGTAGGTGGCAAATGACCGAATGGTGATTTGAACTTGAACCCAAGTCTGCCTCGCTCTGAGACCACATTCTTTCCTGTGCACCAAAAGAAACCCTGCTTCTTTTGAAACAGATGCCTGTTGTCCTATGCGCTGAGTTTATAAAGTGTAATGTTTCTGCAGGAGGGGCAGAGTAGGCATGCCAAATAACCCAAGGTTACATGCGAGTGACTCAGGCAGTGACACTTAGGACATTTTCCTACGGAGCTTATGTTGTGAACTATTAGCGTTATTGTCCTCATTTTTTCTCAGGGAATGTCTGGAAACCACATGTCTCTGGTCAGGACTACCTAAGGAAACTCAAGTGACAATGGGAAGCCGTCACAGACTAGCAAATCCTGGGCAATGATCCCTCTAGCACAGAGGTGGACAAACTTTTTCTGGAAAGGGTCGGAGAGTCAGTGTTTTAGGCTGCATGAGTCAGACACTCTCTGTCCCAACTACTCAAGTGTGCTATTGTAGCCCAAATACTGCCACAGACAATACACAAATGAATGAGTGTGGCCGTGTGCCAATAAAACTATTTATGGAGACAATTTTGAATTTCATATAGTTTTCACTTGTCACAATATATTCTTTTTTTAAAATCTTTTTTGAATTAAAAAATGTACAATCCATCCTTAGCTCATGGGCTGTACAAAAGCAGGTGACGATGTGGATTTGGCCCACAGGCCACACTTTGCCAGTCCCTGCTGGAGAAGATCATTCTTTTATTTCTTCATGTACGTTTGATGGCTTACTTTCACAAGTTCACAAAAGTAGAAGAGAAAATCTGTCAATGAATAATTAGTAAAAACTACTGAGTATAACTTGACATTTTAAATCTAACAACACCAGTTTTTCGTTACTAGGGGGTGACTCACACAAAACAATCCTATATTACTTTTATTGTGATTATTGTAGATTCACAGGCAGTTGTAAGAAACAGCACAAAGAACTCCCTTGTGCCCTTTGCCTAATATTCTCCTATGGTAACAATTTGTAAAACTATAGTATAATATCACAACCAGAATATTGACATTGATATAGTCTACTGATTTTATTCAGATTTCCCCAGTTTTGTGTGTACTGGTGTGTGTGTGTGCGTGTGTGTGTGTGGTGTGTATGTGTGTGTACGTATTTAGGTCTATACGAGCTTATTACATATACAGATTTGTCTATCTACCACCAGGATCAAGATACAAAATAATTCCATTGCCACAAGGATTCTTTGTGTTACTCTTAGAACTACATTCACCTCCCTCTCTTTCCCCCACCCCTAACCCCTGGCAACCACTAACCTGCTTTTCATTTCTAAAATTTTGTTATTTTAAGAATGTCATGTAAATGGAATCCTACAGTAGACTGGCTTTTTT
Source organism: Halichoerus grypus (assembly GCF_964656455.1). Classification (NCBI taxonomy): domain Eukaryota; kingdom Metazoa; phylum Chordata; class Mammalia; order Carnivora; family Phocidae; genus Halichoerus; species Halichoerus grypus. The sequence continues at coordinate 124,675,374 of NC_135727.1, read as the reverse complement.
TGACTCTGAATTCCCCAGATTCCTTCAGGTGGTTGAATGTATCAATAGTTCATTCCTTTTATTGCTGTGTGGTATTCCATGGTGTAGATGTACCATAGCTTCTTTAACCTTCTACCTGTTGAAGGAAATTTGGGTTCTTTCCAGGTTCAGGCTAACATGAATAGAGCTTCTATGAAGGTTCACGTACAGTTTTTTATGTGGCCATTTCATTTCTCTGGGATAAGTGTCCAAGAGTGCAATTTTTGGGCTATGGGGATTTCCCATTTGCTACTTAAAACAAATTCCTATTGCACCTATTTCAAAATAAGCTTTTTAACGTTATCACGGAAACACCTGATAACAAATGATGCTATGGAAAAGGTCCTTTAAAAATTCCCTGCCATCTTGCATTCTTATCTGAGAGACCCAGGAAGTCCAGACTAGAGCACTTAACTGACCCCAAAGGGTCACGAGTCACAAAACAGGCAGCGTGGGCTGAGTCAGGACAAGAAATCGAATCACTTCTTCCGTCTTGCCAAGTATTGCTCTCACCCTAACATGCCACGCCAGTAAAATTACAGATGGAAACAACCAAAGACAGGGTGTTTCTCATACTGGAAGAAGGGACATGATTTACTTGTCTCTTAGGGACGTTGTGAGCTCACATCCAACCATCTGTCCTTGCCACAGCCTCCCTCAATAAAGGTCTCGTGTGGCTTCTTCACTCAAAACTTGAAACTGTCTCACAGCACGGGCAAGTGATTGGGGACAGCAGAGTGGGAACACGCAAACAACATTTCATCATGCTTCCGAGTGTGTATGGGCGCGGGACACTCGAAAGCTCTGTGACCACAGCAAACAAACCCTTCTCATCAGGCCCCTGGGGGTTATATAGCTGCGTGGTTGCCAAGTTGACTATACTGACTAGAGAGGGTTGAACTAGTTTGGGGATTACAATTCCGCAAATCTAAAGCCTTACCAGTCAACTTCAGAGGCTCTGAATGGTGCAGGGAAGAACGTCTTTCATTACTACATTAGAGTGGGCAACTGGCTTTGTCACCCCACTGGCCGTGACCAGAAGTGCAGATTTCCCACCACCTTTCACTCTCTCAGAATCTAGGAGGCATTGCAACGTGGGTCTCTGGATCTGAAACCGGTGCTACTCAAAACAGGGTCTTTGGACCGGCAGCAGCTGCAGCACTGATAAACCCGAGAGAAATGCAGAGTCTCAGGTCCCCCCCTCCCCGCACCAAGACCAGTAGACTCAGAATGTGTGCAGCGGGGGCCCAGCCATCTGTCTTTTTACCGGCTCTCACCCGGAGACTCAAGCTCACTCAAGCTTCAGCACTGTCCAGCCATCTCAGAACTCTTTCCAGTAGACAATGGGAATGTAAGTCCTGGCTTGCAAATGAATTAAAAGAAAAACGAGCCAACAAACCAGTTTCAGTCCTTTTCTGTCCATTATACAGTCTTTATGAGGTCAACACTGATGTATGTATGAGCCAGAGTTGTTATTTCTGACATTCAGCAGATCATAGCTTTCTTCACACATGCTGGACTTAAGTTATGTTTCTAATGAAAATGTTAAGTTTGTGCTTCTACTTAGCACCTATTTAAAATTCTTTATCAAACTGTAATTTCCTTGAGGGCAGGAAATGTGTGTCTCCGTAGCCTAATAAATAGGTGCCTAATAAATGGTTGTTGAACAAATGAATGGCTTGTGTTTTATATTAGAATTGCTTAGTCCTGCACTACACAGTGCACTCTAAGGTTGTGGAAGATGCTGGATTCTTGAACATATTCTGGCTCTCCTTAAGCACCCAGCAGATTTCCCTGAACACCACAGGTTTACAAACATTGCCGAATGGACAACGACCAACTAAATTGCATCTTTGGTGCCCCTGCATAGACTCTGAACCATTTTACTATCAACATTATTTCCATGTGCATGTGGGAAAAGCTAATTTCAGAACGGTCCCTCATGGAACAATAAAGGAGAAAGGAGGCAATGGATATCCAGCCAGATGAGCAGGCGGTCCCCAGCGTCTGCTTCTACCACAGATTTTCTAGTTAAGAACCCAAATTACACAGTCTCCCCAGATGATCCAAATTCTGGCTTTAAGGTAGGGATGTCTCAAGCCCTCTGAAGTTGATCTTTTAGGTTTCCCTGCCTTGTCGGTTATTCTGTAAAACAAAGTATCCAACACTTCCACAGAAAGGTATTATGACAAATAAGCACTCTTGAAATATCAGATATGGGGAAGGCAGAAAACACATCTATGCTCAGGGATCTAAGATAACTTAGCAAGGATCTAAGGTAAGATAACTGTGTTCTTTAATTTTCATACAGTAAAGGACAGAAACTTCTAAGTGTTTTCCTCAGTGGGTTATAAAATGCTACAGAGGGATACAAGTTTTGTAATCTACCTTTGAGTAAAACAAGCAAATAAATCCTTCATTTATGCCTCGGAGTCTAAGAGGAGGAAAAAGTAAAATTAAGTGTTTATGATAAGAAGACCTTAGCAATGAAGTACTTTGGAAAACTTCTACGGTTATTAATTATCTTAGGATAACTTCAACATGGTTTTCAAAAGAGTGTTTCCTTGGGAGGGACAGGAAGGGGAAAGAGCTACAGATACTCATTTCTTTCATTCAACATTGCTGCCATTTTTGCATATTTCTAGAACTAGGATTTGGTTGTTGATTAGGGTTTTTGCCCTCTTGAAATGTGTCTACAAGACATGTGTATTTCTAAAAGGACTAACATGTTTCTGATTGAAGAGGGAATAGAAAACCAGTCTGGGTAAAACATCATCTTCCAAACAAATTTTAACTTTGTGTTTAATTTGTTCAAGCATTTCACAGAGAATTTGTCTCCAGGCAAAATTCTTAAAAGCTAGTTTTGAGCCAACATACGTTGCAATGCTTGCCTGCAATCACTTGAATATTTTAGTAACATTAGTCCAAATTTATTTGAGCAATGTTTCATATTAAAAACTTCAGGCTGATCTGGTCTCAGAAAGATCCTTTAAAGGTGTAAAGATCCAGTTCACAATGGACAGGGTGACAGAAATGAATGTCCACCTTCAACTGTGGCAAGTCACCGTCTCAACATATTACCAATCCTTTTCATTAACTATATTAACAAAAAGATCCTAAGTCCTGCTTAAGTCCACAGACCTCTGAAGGAAGTCCAAGTGATTCTTTTAAGATTTTATTTTTAAGTAATCTCTGCACTCAATGTGGGGCTCAAACTTACAACCCCGAGATCAAGAGTCACATGCATGCTCTACCAACTGAGCCAGCCAGGCACCCCATGAGTGATTTGGAGTAAAAGCAGTATTAACCAACAAATTAAAAAACTTTTTAGTGGGTACCCTTTCACCCAGAGGCAGTGTGTTTTGCATGGTTCATCCTGCAGAGTGACAGTTCTGTAGCTCACATGTTTATCAAATATCAGGCCATCACTCTCAAGGAACTTAGAAGGAATGATATACTAGCTAGCATTTATTGAGCACTTACTGTGTGCAGAATACTGCATTTAAATCTTCTGATTTACTCTTAGCAAATGACCCTGGGATGCAGGTGGTAAGAGAAACCAATGTCAGGGAGTTAAGTGTTAAGAGTGGGAGGTCCAGCTAGCAAGTGGCTCGGCAGAGATTCTAATCCAGGCCTGCATGGCTCAAAAGTTTGCTCTCCTAACCTCTATTACATTCTGCACGTCTTTAGAGGGTATCGAACAGCTAGTGATGGTGGCTGTGGGAAACTGAGGGCTGGGAAAACAAAGTGAGTGCTTCTTTTCCACATCTTTCCTTAGCTGCGGTGGGAAGCAACACATACATATTAATTTTATTTTGGTTAATTTATGGAGGGATAATTTGCATCGTGTGTGTGTGTGTGTGTGTGTGTGTGTGTGTGCGTGTGTGGAGAGACAGAGAGAGAGAGAGAGAGAGAGAGAATACTTAGAAATATCGGAAAAGTTTGAAGACCAGTCATCTAGTCTTTTCAACTAATTAAATAAAATTAATTTGGACTGTACTTTATCTCCCTTACTCACACCCCCTACTTGTGACTTACAGAATGTCTTAAATGCCACATTGTAGTGATTACATGTACTCCATGCAATGACTTCAAATTTTCTCCATCCCATTCTTTTTCTCTCCCCAATCATGAGGCAGTGGCCACTTTCCCCCTACCCCTACTTCCTTCCCTGTGGCACATACTCATTTCTTCCCTTCCATTTTCATAAATTCAGTATTTGGAACCCAGAGAGAGCAAGAAACACAGAGATGTTGAGTGGAAAGAATCATTACAACCTAACATTTCCATGTTTGTTCTGTCTGGTCTCTCAGAGTTCCCAATTAGTCCTTGTCTTAATTCTTTGGCCCATTTCAGGAGCTCTCACAATCCTCAAATGATCATCTTCCAATATTCTGCCCTAGGGAATTCCATGGAAGCCTCCTCCCTCCACGCAATCCTAGGATCTGAGTAAGAGCCGTATTTTATGGAATACTACGAGAGTACTCTTCCAGATGGCCTATTCTGTAACATTCTACAAGTTATAGGACCCAGTGTGTATAGATATGTCCTCCCAAGCTTTTCTAATCAGTGGGCTAAGGAGAGCCATTTTACTATCCATTATAGCTTATGCCAATCTTTTCTCAAATCTGGAATCATAATTGATGGATTTTGTTTTTCCCATAGGTAGAGCCTTGGTTTCATGGCTCTCATTTTCTTGAGCAGTCGACTCCACTGGCTTCAAACCCTGACTCGCCATCGAAGTAAGGTAAAATTCCCAACAGGAGGCCCTGGAATACAGCCAGGCCGTTGGAAGGAAAGTGACGGTCCTTACTGAACCGAAGCTTTTCTGTCTGTCTGGATGTGCACACAGCCCGCAGGGCAAACAGATTGCCCAGCAGTGACCAGGGTAAGGTAAATACTCAGGGAAGGAACAGCAAACCCTTGCAGGGCAAATCCACAAAGCTCTGGTTACTGGGAAAAATCAGCAGGCCGACTGTCCCATATTCAGTAAATGGAAACGTGAGGTTTCCCTTGACCTGATGCGCTAACGCGGACCTACGATTCCCACAAACCCCGAAGACAACAAATTCCACCGCAGGCCCAGGTACTTTCGTCACAATGTCATCCTTGCAAAAGGTCAGGAAGGTAGAGAATGTGATCTGTATAATTTGTTGTGTACCTAAAGGGCCAATTACGTATTAAACAATTGTAGAGAGTGATTGTTTCAGGGAAACACTGAAAGAAACTTTAAGAACAGTTGATTCCAGTGATTTACGTCATAAAGAAACAGACCATCTTAAGTAACACATGGGCAATAAAAGCAAGCAGATGTTTGCATTCTAGCCCGGGTGCTAATGGAGGTGCAATGGCAGGGTATCAAAGTAAAGCATGCCATCTTCGGAACTGCCCACTGGAGTTTTAAATGCAGCTGCATCACTTTGAGTCAACAACCGGGAAGCTTTTCCCAACCACTCTGAGTATCGTTCCCTGCTGCAGGTAAGAATTAATAATTCACTGTTAACACGCCACGTCAAACTCGTTTCCTGAACCGGGCCTTGAAATGTGTGATTGACTGTAAGTTCTGAACTTGCCATAAAAACAATTCCTCGGGTTGCTGAATTGCAAACATAAGTTATTATGAGTGAAATCACAGTAAAAATAAACGAGCAAGTCCAAAGCCACAGGAGACTGGATTGGGAATTTCACGTGCAGGTTCTAAGCCTGGCAGGTACAGAGTCAAGCACTGGGTACTCGGGTGAAACCTGGCAGTGGCCGTGGATTCAGATACAACAGCCTCTCCCTCCCACTCCCCTTCCGAAATTCAAAGCGTTTAATAACTATTAAGCCAGGTACTGCTGGCTCAGTAAATGATCCTGGGAGTACGGAAGGCATCTGGAGGGTTAACTCTTCAGGCCAGCAAGCTATCATTCACTGCCCCAGAATAAACTGTTTGTTAGATCAGGAATAGGTAACCTCCTCTGGAGCACCTCATGGCTGGGAACCCCGGGGCTCCTGCTACACCACTCTTACCGAGTAGGGACATTTACAAAGTAAACTGCATTCACACTACTATCGCAGCACAGGACTAATTACGAAGGTGAGACCAGCCGTGCCATCTTCGGGGGTCAGTTTCACCGGGAAGACCCCACCCCCCAGGGCATGACCATGCGGCCACTCGTTGGGACCTAGCGCTTGGCTGGCTGTCTTCTCATGTGGGCTAAAGGTACCCCCTTCGCCTTGTTCTTGCCTGCCTCTTGCCCACCTTCTGCTTGCCCACCTTCGTTTCTGTGCTGTCTAGCCCTCATCAAGACACCTAGAGAACAGCATCTTCTCCGCCATCCACCCACTCAAGCACAGTGACCATTTCTGTCTTATTCCACACTTCCTGAGTTTTTCACATGACCTCCTCATTTCCTACTCTCTTCCGTGTTTCCTTTTGGCGCATCTGCTTACATGGTGCAAGCATTTCCCCTGCTGTTTCGTTCTCACCCTTTCTTTTGTTCTCTTTTTCTTTTTCGGTCTCGGGCACTTTCTAGCAATTTGTGTCTTGCCCCTTCTTTTCTTGATGCCTTAGTCCTCCACCTGGTTGTCTGCTGGGCTTTTGTCTATACAGGGACAATGGGCTTGGCAGGGGAGGGGAGAGGAGATTTTTGTTGCGTTGGGACCTCCCTTCCTCATCTCCTGCTTCTCTTTTCTTTCCTTTTCTCTTTTTCCTGTTCTTCCCACCCTCCCTACCCCCTACCCTCCTCCCCACCCCCCACCTCTTTGGACTTCCACTTATCTTCTAAATAATTAACTTGGTCTTAAAAAATTGGGACATTTTCTTTTTTATATCTTTCATCTGACTTTGAAAAAAATCAGTAAACAATGGCTACAGCTTACCCTCCTTAATATAGAGAAACTTTCAAATGGACACAGACATGTACATATATGCAATACATAGATACATACAGTGTTGCTTTATCATTGACAGTGACTCTAGGACATAAAACGAGAACTGGATGTACTCACACTCATAAGTGGAAATAATTTGCTGCAACTCTATAAGCCCTGAAAAGTTCTTGGACGCAGCAATAAAAATTAAGTTTATGATAAAAATAAAGATATTTCGGCAGATAACAAAATACATGCTTAATTGGAATCACTAGTATTATATATTGAAATCTAAAGTTAACTTTGAAATTCCTGATCAACAGCAATAAATTATATACAACACACACACATACACACACACACACACACACACACACACACACACACACACACCACTGCTATTTTCTCCACAGAAGGCAGGTCATTTATAAATAAACTTTTATATAATCTAAAACTCATATATTGACTTATGCTACCAAAATACAGCCTGGAGTAAGCAGAGAAACAAATAAATCAAATGGACAAGTATATATAAAATAGGCTGTTTCAGAGATAACACAGGACAGATTTTATTAACTAATTTATGACCTACAATCTGTTGGCAGAGGCCTTCCTCCTCCCCATTTTCAGTCTTTCCAAGCAGGATAAACAGCCCAGAAGGCCTGATGGTGTGCAAAACTCACATCTTTATTTTTGCAAGAACTTTATTTGGGGGCCTGAAAACAGAAGTTCTCACCATTTTTCATTCATTGTAACGTTAAGATGTGTTTTCTCTTTGCTGTGACCTTCATTCGGGATCATTCTACCAGGTTCTTTGGTTATCTTTGAACGACTGGCAAATTATTTATTGGCAGGTAACTACACTCACGGGCGAAGCAAACTCTTTCTCTGCTTCGACCCTGTCTGGCTCTGGCCTCCTGATACCGTGTTGTGAATTCTAAACCCTCCAGAGGCTGAGCGACTACTCTTGCACATGCTAATGCAAGTTTCTCTGGAATGCTCCCGCCTTGAACTCAGCACAACGAAAGCCAAGCATGTCTTTATGAATCGAAATGGCAGCCCCTCTGGAGATACAATTCAGATTTAGAATTGCCTTTTTAAACTGCCTTTATATCTTGGAATGCATTTGCACCAAAGTGGGTCACATAGAAAAAGAAAGATGAAGGCAGGGGAAGAAGCAGCTCTTAAAAACGTGTCTAAGACTTCTATTTCAGATAACAGCCTCCTCTCCACTTCCTTCCCCATGCCTCCCACATGCCCAGCTCCCAGTCTGGGTGTATATGGGCAAATCTCAAGTACCCAGATGGAGGACCAAGCTGGTTATCTGAAAGTTCGTACAAACGTATTCATCGTCTGCCACCCAAACATGACACAAATGAGATGGCAAAATGGAAAGCCTCTCACTCTCTCCCACACGTTTTCCTTTATGAAAATGAGTATTTCTTGCATGGAAAAATAACTGAATGGTCTTGGTGGGAAACTTCATCTTCTTGAAAATTCACTGAGAGAGGAATGTGGCTCTGAAGTAAAGAGACTTAAGAGTGTGTATCAAGAACAAAGGGAAAGAAATGGAACAAGGCAAGGGGAGGAGGATTTTGGTAGTGAGCTGGAGCCTACAATTCCAGAACACCTGCAGGGAGGGAAGCTAATACCTGGATTCCACAGGGCTTAACCCTCTCCTCCCCTTCACCTGCCCCTTACAAGATTTTCCTAACCCGATGGCCGCAGCTTCACTGCCTAATGGCTCCCTTTAACGAGAGCATGTTTGGGAGCCAGAAAGGAATTCGCTGAGGTCACTCGAGGGCAGTAGAATTACACATGTCATATAAAAGGCTCTCGCTAAGTTGATGCTAGAAAAACAGAATGGTAAAACCTTCACCCAAACACTACAGCGAGTGTGAAGTTAATCGAGTGTGCTCATCTGTTAGTGCAAACTCTCGGGTTACATTTTCCTAAATCCTATAGTCCTCTTACAAGTGATAAGGGATCTCGGCTGAGAAAAGTAATGTAGCTTGTTCCTATATGGGATCCCTTAATCCAGGCTGAGGGAGAGGAGGAGAGGGGGTTGGGATGAAATCAGAAGGCATTCCCCAGACAACTGAAGTGAATAGCTGTCCTGTACATTATCAACCAGGAGAAAACTTCACTTAGGGAAACTTACTGAGTGTTGAGATCTCAGCTGTCCAGATTCTCACACACCACCCTACTCCCTCACCCCTCAGGAAGTTAGTGAAAACAGCCATTCCTCCTCTAGGCTTCACTGCTGGTGAATTTTTGGAGTAATAATAGTAACTCATGTATGTAAGACCTTTGACCATATATGAAGTTCTTTTGATTGTCTCAGCAACCCTGTGAGGCGGGTGTTTATGGCCTTTTTTCAAGATGGGAGAACTGAGGCTCCGAGAAACTTTGCATCACACAGCCACTAAATGGGTGAGCCAGGACTTAAACCCACAGCAATACTTTCAGCCCCAAAGCTCGTGCGTTTTCCACTCCAGCAGGCTACAAACGACTCCCCTCCCTACTCCTAAACCAGATCAACTTTACTGTTCCCTAAGTCATTAATGATCCCACTATCCCTCTAGTTAGGTGAACAAACTTCCTGGGAGTCTGCCTTGACACCTCCTGGTCCCTCCTCATCACCCATGTCCCCTTCATTGCCACTCCTGTCTCTTTCATCTCGGAAACAGAACTAAAATCCACCCATTTCTCTTCATTTCTACTGCCATGATATCAGTAAGAGTAGACATCACCTCTCCCCAGACCCCTCTCCTAGGCTCCTGTTTGGTTCACCCACATTCACTCCGACACCCCAGTGATCTCTTTTCTATGTTGCTGCCCACGTGGCCTTTCCAAAAGACAAATGTCATCCCTTGTTGAAAACTCCCTAATACAGTCTGGCCGTTTCCTACCCCTCCAAGCACACTGACTCACGTCCTTTCCTACTAGCTCTCAGTATAAGCATCCCTCTCCTGGAGAAGCTTTCTCTGACTTCCTTCCTGATTAGCTAAAGCCCCCCAGTACAATCTCATGGCAACATACAGCTACACTTCACAGCTTCTGTTCCAGGCGCACCTTTACCCTTGTTTGTGGGACATCGCATCCATGTTTGCCTCTCTGCTAGACCGTTGTCTCACTGGGCGCAGGGTCTACTTTAGTCTGAGCACGTGGATGACGCCTGTCCAGAGCAGGAGTTTGCTAACTATTGTGGAATGGATGTGGAGCTTCTCCTTCTTGTTTTTCTCTTTTCCTGTCCTCTCTCCATTCCTGTATCCTCACCCCTATCCCACCGCTTGTCCCATTTTCATGGGATCTTATTCCCTTACTTGGTTTTAATTGGAAAGAAATCCATGCCAGACAGTAAATATGGTGCCTACAGGTGTTGCTCTCTCTAGAGCCATTAGTTTCTACTAGAACACTCTCGATGCCTTAAAAGATAATGAAATCATTCTCTAATGCTGAGATTTTAGGCATCCCTGTGGGATGGGGCATTACACTGTATTTCATGAGTTCTCAGGGGGAAATTCTCTCCAATTTAGCATAGCTGGTATTGGGATATATCCTACACTTGTTGCTGCCTAGGCTGCAGTCATGATATAATTGTCTTGCCTGCCCATGAACTTTCTCGGTCATAGAAGCTCATACTGTTTTCACTTCTGTTGAGTTCTAGGCATTTTTTGAAATAAGACGTACTCATTAGGAGAGGAGAAGTCACATGCCCGGCAAAGCCTATCAAAGAAATGGACAGGAGGAACAGTTTCCCCCAGGCCAGCGGAAGATCCTCTCAGGGCTCAGGCGGGACTGGAGGGAAGTTGTCTGGACAGATACCCAGGAGATCTATGGAATCCACCAAGCATGCTGGTTCTTAATGCATTTGTGGACATGTTGTTAGAAAGGTTAAGGAATTAGCTCACTGAGAAGCGTAGTAACTTGGTGGATATTCCTGGGGGTGTGAATGGACAAGTCCATTCCCAGGTAGGACCATCTGAGGAAGGAATACAGTTCTGGTGTAGTTCTGAGAGCAGGGAGGACTACGCAATTCAGTCCACAGCAGTGGCTTGATCAAAATGTAGATCCCTATCGTGATGAGAACTAGGTGATGTATGGAAGTGTTGAATTATTATATTGTACACCTGAAACTAATATAACACTGTATGCTAACTAACTGGAATTAAAATAAAAATTAAAAAAGTATAGATCCCCTATGTCTGACTTACTTTCATTGAACTTGAGATAAGATACAACACCTAGGAATAAAATCTTCCAATTAGACTATAAACCAATGTTTTCTTAGCATTTAAATATTTTATGCTACATTTATTGGAAGAGTCCTTTTAGGCTTATTTAGACCAGTTTTTTTTTAAAATCATATGTTCCTCCTGTACATGCATAAATGGGAAATATAGGCAAGATAAACTTTCTAAGATTCCAACTTCTCTAAATCACTTTTGAGTTGGAATTGTCCTGTGTGTGCTTTTCTGCACCATGTCTACCATGCTTTGTGCCAAAATACAACATTTCTTTTGAGAGAACTTCTCTACTATCTTTGAGTCTCTACCAAAAAGCAGAGGGATGTGGTGGGGGAGGGAGTGGGAGAAAGAGAGTGAGGTCTGGGGGTAACTTTGGGGGCATAACACCTTTAGAGAGGTCCATCCTCAATACCCCTGGAGAAATGTTGTTATGAACTGAAGCCAGGGAAATGTTCTAACTTGTTGTTAATAAAATGAGAGGCTTTTATCAATGGATTCACTAGGCCAGTCTCCCACCATTGCTGTTGGAAAAGCTTTCAAGCTGTCAAATTAGTAAGTACGAAGTGAGTATTTCTGTTTTGTTTGTAACGACGTGTTACTTTTGGGAAAACACCTTAAAAGGAGGAAGCTTGTTTGAGATAATATAGATGGCTATGGAAGGCGAAAGGCTTGAAAACAAGGGTCTCAAACATAAAAACCTACAGGGGACAAGCAGGAACACAAACAAAGAGAACCTGGAACAAGACATTAGAACGCATATCATGCTTCACTGAAAAACAAATTTTAAATCGCCGAGCGGGAAAAATTATCTACAGGCCACCAGTGCCTGTGTACTTCTACTTCTTCAATCCTTTAATTGTTTACGTGAAGACATCCATTTCGGATCCAACTAATACTTATCAACTGGCCTCATGCCCAGCATTGCGTGAGGTGCTTTCACAGACACGGCCGTTCTCCACACTCATAACTGTCCAATGACTTGCATATTTGTGTCTCCATTGACAGATGAGGAAAACCGAATCCCAGAGAAGTTTAAGATGACTTGGCCAAACCCACCATCCACTGCTTTGTTTCTTAACTTTAAGCCAAGTATATCAGTCCGAGTAAACTTGTTATCCATTCTCTCGAGTTTATATACCGTTTTGTTCCCCGAGGCAACGCATGATGAGTGCGTCAGCACAGTCTAAATAACGGCACAATTAGATACTCAGGGGGGAAAATAATTTTGGTTTAAAGAACCAAAGGCCTCCGTTGCAGAGCAATACCTATAAATAATGCAGCATTTCCTGGCTTAAGCTTTTTAACCAAAATTCCAGTTCTGTCACGTGTTAAAACTCGAACTGTCAAATTGAGGAGGTTCTGCTTAATTTCATTTCTGTCTCAAGTTTAGACAAGTGCAGGGCAACTCACAGGAGAGTGAACACATGACGACGCACAGTAAGAGCCATTCTTTATGCAGATCCTGCTATTAAGTACCACGCATATTTGAAAATGCTACATTCCACAAAGCACTGCTATCCATTTTTATTTTCCTTTTAAATAAAAAATAAAATTAACTGAACCCTTGGCAATAATATATGAAGTAACTTAATTTCTCTGAAAGGTTCACTCACAGAAGATTCCCTTCCATGTGATGGCAAGCAATTAATTAAAATATGGAAATGTACTTTTACATTTAACTAGAAACCCTACTCTTGTCTATCACCTCGCCAGCTAAGCTTTCTTCAAATATAAATATATTTTAAATTGGTTTTGCCAATGCCCTAGATACTTGGAGAATCCTACTGACACAAACCAGTTATTAATTCATGCTCCCTAGTCCTAAGCCTTATATATACAACCTTAGAAGTAACAGCAGCTGCTTTCGTCTGCTTCATGAGAATCGTCACTGGAACTTGAACCTTAATAATCTCCAGTAGCTAAAAACCATTATCAAGGCTCTTGAGTTACTCAGTATTCTGAAAATATCTCTTCTTCGTATGGTGCCCCAGGAATCCCCGATACCCCCAAGAAAGTGTGGTCTTAAGAATTTCATTAACAAAATATAAAGAGGCATCATCCAGCTCTCCGTCATTTACAGATGCTCTGCAGGGAGCAAAGTGGCATCTTTCTTCTGTAAGTACAACTAAGCTCGTTGGCATCTACTCGACATGTTCTGACGTGGAAATCATCTGGCCACGGAAAGCATGAACATCATGACCTGTGCGTTACCTGGTTTATGACCACCAGTTGGGAAGCTCTGACTTAAAGTACCTCAGGATGATCAGAGAAAAAATAAGTGGTCAAGTAAGTTTGTAACAATTCATATTTCATATGCTGCACACTCAAGAAGCAATGAGATTTCTCTTGGCAGAAATGCTATTGGTGGCATGAAGATTTGGTTTGAATTCATCTGTCTCTTATATACCCGCTTTTCCTCCAGAGTACTTAGCATAGGACTTCAAAAGGCACTCAATAAATATTTGCTGAATGAATGTAACAGGAATTAATAACGCAAAATGTTTTTGAAAAGGTAATTGATGTCAAATGGTAGGCAGAGAAAGCCAGAGAAAGTTCACCAGGGACAGGAATGCTGTGTACAAATCTGGTACAGTGTCCAAGGAAGGAATTTACATTTAATAAATAACTTTTGAAACCAGGTTCTTTTATGTCCTTGCCTCTGGACTAGGCCACAGTGGCAGCAGCAGAATCCCAGCCAAACCAACCCTGATAGCAGTTTGCGAAAGGGAAGTGTAAACCAGCATGAAACGTTAGAAAGGACCCCATGAGGAAACACTTTGTTATCAGTTGTGTAGGAAATCTTTACGAATAGAACAACACACACACACACACACACACACACACACACACACACACACCTGCAGGAACACCTCTTTAACTTCTTTATGGAATAGAGAGGGCAAGCTGGATAACATATCGAGGGCCTTGACATACCCTCCACAGCATGAAGGGCAATAAATTTGGGATATTTTCCTTCACATTTAGCCCCAAGGCCTAGCTTAACAGAGTATAGTGGAATTTTGACTTGCTCGATCTATATTCTGGGCCTGGACTGTCAGACAGTTTCCTAACTGTCGCACATCATGACAGATACAGAAAGGGATCCTATCTGCACTATGCACTGGGGCAGACTGAGGAAGCTGCGTGGCCCAGAGATAACCTTCAAGGGGAGACACCCGGCCCGGGCGCGGCTCGATGGCCAAGATGACAAGAGAGACCAACATCTGGGCAGCTCTGTGACCTGACCCATTCGTTGTCTACCAGTGCTCTGTGGCTCAGCCACTGGGAAACTTTGTCTGAAAGAATATTCGTTAGGCTGATTGGCCTAAAAACCAAAGCCACCAGGCCCATCTGCAGCCAACCATACTTCATATGCTACACTTGTTCGGAGACTCACAACACATACTAGCTAATGAGCATGGTAAGGCTCTGAGAAGACCTGTTTCCCCTTGTCTTTTTCTCCCCCCAGTAGTTTTCAATCTCCTTTAACCAAGATACCTCCTAACGTCTTCCAGATCTAAAGAGGCTGCCGAACCGTTGTACCGTCCACGCAACAGGCCAGTGGGGGCTCAGAGGGGCCGATGCGACAACACGGCATCCCGCTCACTCACTGCCTTTCACTGCAGGATCGCTTCGGACGCTGAAATAACTGTCGTCTTCAAGAAGGAATCCTCCTGAAACTCTATTAGCGCCAAGGTGTTAAAATAATCACTCTCATTGCCCCCAGATGAGCTGCCGAGGAGCCAAGGATCAGTAGATTGTGGAGTCAGCCAGCCCACCCCCCCTCCCCAGTCATCTGCAGTAATTCGTGCGCCAGTGGCAAGGAGAACTCTAGACATGAGATTCAAAATCCCGCCGTTTACCCGAGGCCCTCCCCACCCCAGGAGACTTATCTATTTTTCTGCTTATATATTCCCTTGGCTGTTGATGTAATTAGTATATAATAACTGTGTACATATTAACTCACAGGAAAAACAGCGGACATGCTGGCTGATTTGGCCTGGGGCCATCTCATCGGCGGGGTGAGACAACCTGGTATAAACATCTGTTATTAACCATATATCTTCCAATAGTGTTTTGCGTCTCCTGGGTTACTGATTCCCGTTGAAAGCAACGCAATATCAAGACTCCTGTTTTTCTGAGCAGCACCGAGATATCTGGCTCTAAAATGTCTGCATGAGTCTTCTCAGTTCTGCTGCTTTTGCTATTGAGAACTTTATTTACTAAAACGTCTACGGTATCACACGTGCCCCTTCGAGGTTTCGCTCTCCTCGAGGTGAGCGGGTTTCATTGAAACTACGTTACTGGGAATAGTTATGCTTTTTCAAGTCAAGGGCCCTAAACAAAACTGGCCATAGTTTTTGTTTTTATGAGTAGGTAGCCGCCAATCCCTGCATTAAATCAGTAGCCCCAGCAGAGGACGGACGATCGCTTGCGATTTTTAAACCAGTGGTCACCCTCTCAACTCTGTTTGGGCTGATGGCTTTTCTGGAGGTCAATTTCCGAATCCGAGGAATCGGAAACCGGGTCCTCGTGCTACAGTAGCACAGTCCTGTTCCCCAAGCTCTTAGGATTAAGTCGCTGGGCAGGACAGGAAATGACACTATTTCTTTGATAGATGAGCAGTCAGATCATTCCAAGACAATTATCCCAGCTAACTCAATTAAGAAAACCCCCTTCGGCATGAAAAAATTAAAAAAGCCTTCCAAATAAAAAACAATTCCTGATTCCAGATCACTTTTGACAGCTCTACTCTAAGAAAATCGACTCTCTTTTCTAAAGTTTTACCTGTGCCCCAGAACTCAGTTGGAATAGTTTTCTTTCTCGGTTGCCTCTTATAATTGGCTGTTCCCAAGCCTAACTACAATTGCCCTGAAAAGTCTGGTAAAGACTTTCACATTTCCACGTTTAATTACATTCAGATTGAGATTTCTGTATACATACAGAGTATAGCCAAATTCTCACTCAATCAACCGCAATGCCTTTGACATCAAGCTCGTATTCATCGTTCTCGCCTTATATGTAAATAGACATACGCTACTTGTCAAAATGCACAAGTGATCTTTACATTGTCTAGAACAAAGAGCCCAGCCCGGCTTCTTTCTTTCCTCAGTGGCTCAGAAGGTGTCCTTTATTACATGTGCAGGATGCAAGGATTTTGCTGCTGTATGACTGAAAAACGATACCTTCAGACTGCCTTTTTAGTGACAAATTGCACTTCTGCGGAATATCACACCGCCTGTGGTTTTAAGAACCCACTTAGATTTACTATTACTTCCTTGGGGACTCAGCCTCCTCACAAAGCACCCCAAGGCTCATTTCCACTGTTTCAGAGTGCAACAAAGATGAGAAAGTTTGCTCATCACGATGGTCTACAAACTCGTGGCTAGGAAAAACACTCTCTGGAATGTCTAAGGCGCTAAAATCATTGCCTCTGTGAATTCCTGGTGTATAAAACAGGCAGGAAAAGTTGTCTGGAGGTATTTGCGAAGCATTGTGTTTGTTCGGGAAGGAGCTGTGGGGTTGGAGGCTGAGCTACGCCTCTCCCTTTGCTTCCTGGGTGAGAGCTGCGGGGACGTGCCACTTAGCTGAAGCAAGCAGAGAGAGATCGGTAAGACTCACCGGCTTCCCCATTTTTCCCAGGACGGGGTTTTTGTTCCTCAGCTGTGATCTGGAAGAGACAAACCTGTAGGTCCTCCAAGCAGGCTGCCTCGGATCAGCTGAATGGCTGGGGCGTTCAGGAAGCTTGCTCTGTCCAGCTCCGAATCACTCCCCTTCCCAGGCTGTGTGCTTACACGCCTCCCAGTCAGCGCAAAAATCTGCCAAACTCAGGTCAGCCTAACAGGTTTCCTTATATAGGTAAACACGAATTGCATTCCTGGTGAAAGAAGTTAACTAGGAATCCCGGTAACCTGGTTAACTCTATCCATGCCAGAATGGCTCAGAGTCCGTCAGCCTACGCAGGGTTTGGTTGCAGCACAAAGGGATTTGTGCAATTTAATTAAAATCATCTTTGTCCCGGCAGTCTGTGAAATTGGCCCTTCTAGGAGAACTGTGAGTCAACAGCTAGTATTTTATATTAGGAGCTGTGACCAACCTCCTATTATCCGAAGGCACCATAGGGAGCAAAAACCCAAGTACAGGACGTTATCCTTTGCCTCCACGTTTTTAAAACCAGGATTACTGGTCTTGAAATGATTTTCAAAGAAGAGAACAGACGATGTGATAGGAAGAGAATGTGAATAAGATTCCATCAAATAAGGCTCAAATGCCTTATGTGGGCACAGTAACTAATAGTTATTCAACTTTTCCAGGCCCTTAGTAGGTAACGCAATATGATTGTTTTGAGTTTACTCCCTTTACAAGGCAGTAATCGCTACTGTATTTTTTGATGGGCGAAATGACACATAATGACATCTATTTATTCTCTGTAATAACCCTCCTGAGCCCACATATTGAAGTGTTATTTGATGGTTTCAGAAAGGAAATCTGAGACATGTGAATTTGCATAATTACACGGAAAATTTTTTTTAAACAGCTTCCTGGACTTCAGAAGATAAGAAGCTACATCTTTGAAAGAACTCCTGCAAGGCCTAACTCTGGGCTCAAAACATAGTTTTTATTTATTTTATTTTATTTTTTTATTTTTAAAAAATATTTTATTTATTTATTTGACACAGAGAGAGAGAGAGAGAGCACAAGCAGGGTAAGTGGCAGGCAGAGGGAGAGGGAGAAGCAGGCTTCCCGCCGAGCAGGGAGCCCGATGCGGGGCTCGATCCCAGGACCCTGGGATCACGACCTGAGCCGAAGGCAGCTGCTTAACTGACTGAGCCACCCAGGCGTCCTGAAACACAGTTTTTAAATGTAAGTCTGTAACATATCAATTGTCTAATAATCGGCTCTTCCCCCCCTCCTACATTTATCTACCACCAAGTAAAGTAATAATTCTTTTCAAGTCTAACCAATTCCACTGCAATCTTCCTGTGACTCGTTAGAGACCCATGACTTCCCATTACTGGGTGTTGGATGTGAAGACTGCCCGCTAAATAAAACCTATCTTCAGATGAATCATTTGTTCCTATTTCATCCACTGGGTGACTGCTCCTGCGATAGTGTCAATCTTAGTAAAAATAGCTCAGTGCTGTGTTTTAGGCCCCTGCTCGGCAAAGGGGAGAGAATGTTTACATACCTAAGCCAGCACGAGCAGCAAACCAATTGTCAAGAGTTTCTGCGGGCGGGGGGGGGCGCTCCTAGCACTACCTGATTCCAATCCACGTTCGCTCAAATAAAACTCTTGAAAATTGTGAGGACAAAAAAAAAAAAGAAGAAGAAGAGCTTCTGCTAAGAGCAGTAAAGTGCAAAAATCACACTGTCAGGACCGGTGACTGATCTTTGAATAGCATTTTACACCAGGCAAAGCTGTTTGCCTACAGATCCTCTTCATATCTCTACAGGAACACTAGGAAGCATGGGCGTTATTATTTCCTTTTTATGATAACAAAACTAACTCGCAGAGATACAGTGATTGCTCTAGTCTCATGATCAGCTTGTGGCAGATCCCAAATCCCAGACCTTCTAGAATTTAACAACGGTAGAATTTCCAAAAATAGAATCGACTTGAAGGGACAGAAGAACATTAAAATGGCAGCTTTCCATTTCAAATATAATTTTTAATAATCGTATGTCCAGAGAGTTTAAATGCAATATACAAACTGATTAAAATACTCTTTCTATAGTCATAACTTACTGCTAAAATGACTCCAGAAAGATCATAAAATGAGATAGGAAGTATATTTTTATTGAATACGAATTTGGGTTATAAAATATTATGAAGGTGTAACTGCAAATATTGCACACATTTTTCTGTTCGCAGTACACACATTTCTATGGCATCAAGTTAAGGCTCATCTCGACTCCCCCACTGGCAGGAATATTAGTGTTTTCTACTTATTGGGTTTTCATTAATCTTAAATAAAACTCTGTGTACCATGCTAGGTAAATGGCTTTCACTACTAGAGTCCATTTACGATCCTGCACCCTTTATGTTCTCATAATTCCCGCTGAAGCAAGTTCTGTTTACGCAGGAACTTTAGACTTTATTAACATGTTGATGCAAGACAAAGAATGCATTTTTTTTTTTTCCCAGGGCAGGCTAAACCTTTAAGTGCCTTAAGCTGGCCTCCAAATTTGTTCTTACAATTCTAAGCAAACAATCATTTAGGTTTTAAACACAAAATATCTTAGGCTATAATTATTGAATTGGAAGGTCAAAATGAAATTTGGATCTCAAAGTAGCATATTTCAAAGAAGGAATATAACCCTCTGCTAAATCCGTTTTGGACGCCTCAAGAAATGGTTTGGGAAAGGCTGGGTCACTGAAGCAGCATGAATTCAACCTAATCATAGAAGCCCCCAATGAGAGAGTGCGTACAGCTGAATAATTACAGTGGGCCAAAAAAATAGCACTTATGGGAAACTAAATAGAATACAAGACCTACTTGATGGGGAGAAAATACCGTAGTGGTTTAAGGAAAACATCAGGGGACAGATTTTAGAAATTCCCAATGACATACGACTAATGAGTAGTTGAGCTATAACTCAAAGCTCGGTCCATCAGACTCTAGAACGCTTGCTATTTCTACCGCACCCTGGGTGTACACCACACTACCCAAGGAAGTGCAGATGCCTTTGAGTTAGAAGGTGCTTCCATGCTGGTTCCACGTCTTGATCGTGTGACCTTGGGTAATGTTTTGAAGCCTCACCTCCAAAGAGAAAACAATGGCCACACATCTCACGGATTACTGAAAATACCTAACGGGTGTTTTTTTCAATCATCCCCAGTGAATTTATTGATGCTTCTCATGGTCCAGGCATTCTTCTAGGTCCTAGGAATACAGCCGGGAGCAAGTGAGGCATGTCTCCCCTATCACGCAGCTAACGATCTTCAAGGAAAGGCTGTGCACATCTATATTACAGAATGTGAAACTCTAACATTTCCCTGGACTTCTCATGACACAAGAATGTTGAACTAGAGTTCCACATCAATATAGAAATATTAATAGACAAATGCCCAAGCTAACACTCTCACTGTAGTCAGTCCAGATTGCTCTCACTGCCCAGAGGATGGCCTTACCATGATTAGACTTGGTGGGCCTGGGCTGAACCAAATAAAGTATCAGGGAAAGGTAAAACTTGATGCATCCGTCATATCATGAAATGTCCTTCGAACAATCGAGAAAGACCGGCGTGTTCAATTGCAAAACATCTTGAAGATGCTCGGGAAGCTGGATGTACAAGGAGTTAGTTTTATCATTAATTCTGTATATGAAGAAGTGATGGAAAAGCATAATAACTATAGCCCATTATCTAGCTACTAATCTATTTTTAGTTCCTTTCCAATTCGATAAGCATTTAATTGATACGTACTATGGATAAGGGTCTGTGAAGGATACAAATGGGAAAGGATACACGGAAAAAGCATGGTCCCTAGCTATAGTGGGAGCTTTCTAGAAAAATGTTATGGTGCTGTATCAGGCAGGATGGGTGAGGTTGTGCTCTGGTAACAAGGAACCCCCAGGTCTCAGTGGCCTCTAACAGCAAAGGTGTTTTTCTCACTCATGCCACATGTTTACACAGATTAACAGGGAAGGCTCTCCTATTCATAGCCACTCAGGAGCCCAGGCTGATGAAGGTTCCTTTCAACACATACTTCCACGGCTGCTGAGACAGGAAACAGGGACCTGGTGAATCACGCACTGCCTTTCAAAACTTCACTTCATAAGGGACACTTAAACTTCCCCTCACCTTTCATTGGCCACAGCAACTCCACTGGCCCTGCTTAACTTCAGAGCAAGAGATAGAACTAGAATACATGGCGAAGGAAGACATGGCAGATACGGCAAACCATGTGGCTAGAGGAAAGCACCAAGGAGGCAGGCATACTGAATACCCCGGATGGCATAAGGACTGGCATTTTAAGTTTGGAAGTTACTGACCAGCTCCAATTTCCATTAGAGTGGTTGCTTAAAGGCGGACTCAGAGATTAATTGGTGGCTCTGGCTGAACCTTGAGGGAAACAGTGACATTTACAAAGGATGTCCTGAGGCAGGCTCTTCTTAATATTTCTATCAGTTACTTGAGTGATGAAATAAAAGACAAGTTGATTTAATTTGCAGATGGTGCCAAATTGGATAGCTAACACCTCAGAGGATTGTATTATAATTCAAAATGACCTTGAAGAGTAGGGGCTGGAAATGACGTTAAAAAGGAAGCTTATGTCCAACAGGGACAAACAGAGGATTGGAATGAACGGTCTACAAAATACATGGTAGAAAAACTACAGTGAGCAAATACAAGCCTGTAAATCGAATATATACTGACAGCTTAGCACTTTTACTCGTAAAGCCCTTGGTATGGTGGTATTAGCCACCGTAAGCACCGGAAAATAGGAATTCTCAGAGCACTACTTCACTGGAGAGCCTCATTGTAAGAAATAAGAAATCAGAGCAAATTCAGAGGCAAAAGCAGAAATTTCCAAAAGACTAAGTACTCTAGGCCAGGAGTCAGCAAACTTTTTCTGCAAAGGGCCAGATAGTAAATATTTTCAACTTTGCCATCCATAATTCTCCTTCCTACAACTACTCAACTCTGCTGTTGCGGTCCAAAACAGCCACAGATAATATGTAAATGAATGGGCATGGCTGGGTGCCAATAAAACTCTACTGACAAAACCGGGCAGCCAACCTTAGGCTATACTGTGCAGACCTCTGCTCTTTCTACATTATAAGAAGTGTCCCAGAATGGCAAGGTACTCATATTGAATGGCAAGGTACTCATAATGATTGCAAGGTACTCATATTGATTGCAAGAGGGACCCTATTTTGGCCATTTTCCTATTGTTCAAGTTCCCTTAACAGTGCTTTCCACACAGGTGCTAGTGAATAAATTGGTGAATGAAATGAAATGAAATTAGCTAGAAATGTTACTACACCAGCCTCCTCATTAAATATTCAAAAAGAATTAGAATATGTAATTCTTGAGGATGTCATGGAAATAAAATCCAAAATATAATTTCCCATCTCAATTTGCCAAATATTTATCAATTATATTGCCTTTCAGCTACAAAAACATCAAGGATGAAAAAATATAAGAAAACCTAGAAGGATTATAATAATGAAATTAAAGGAAACAAAAATTTGCAACAAGGTATATGCACATAGCATTTTAATTTTTTTTCCCCCCAAGTTCTTCATAACCAGCTGAGGTCAATGAAGCAAATGTTGTCCTTATGAGCCAAAGGCGAAAATGGAGACAAGGAGGATTAAGTCAATTGTCTAATGTCAGCAAGCTAGTGGCAATGGAGAAGGAAATAGGATCGAAGTTCCCTGGGTTTACAGTTCTAAATTGTGATAAACACCAAGTGCACGGAGGCTGGGAGAATAAAGAGCCGACATCAACTGCAATGGAGGTCCTGTGGTATGTCTTTTCAGGTGCGTCGGGGAAAGCCCAGCACTCCAAAAACCGTATGTCCCTTCCTCCCCCATGCACACCCGTACCCGCTCCCTCTCCAAGGCAATCCGGGTTTACAGTCAGCCCCATAGCCTCTCCCTCCTTTGATAAAGCCCTGAAAGCTCAAGCCTGGTTATGGATGAGTCTTTGTGCAAATGCCCCTGAATCTTGAATCCGACTACTTGTGACCATTGCCTCTGACCCTTCCAGTCCAAGCCAGTGTCATCTTGTGGCTAGATCAGTTTCTCAGCCTCAGCATAACTGGGCTGGATCATTCTTTGCGATGAGGCAGTCCTGAGCTTTGCAGGATGTTCAGCAGCATCTCCAGCTTCTTCGCACTAGATGCCGGGAGCTTCTCCCCTCCCCTTACCCTCCCAGTCACAACAACAAAAAGTATCTTCAGACATTGCCAAATCTTCTGGGGGGGGGCACAAAATTATCCCTTTTGGAGAACCTCTGAACTAGATGATTGTAATTGCTTCTTAATTGTTCTCCCTACTTCTGCTCTTGCTTGTCTGCAGTCTATTCTTCACAGAGCAGCCAAAGCCGTCTTTTTAAGATACACATCAGATCGTGCCACTTCTCTGCTTAAAACCTCTAGCGGTATCCTCCTATAATTAGAATACAATCTAGTTATCATACCACGGCCCACAGAGTTCTCCACAGTCTGACCTCTGTCAGCCTCTCCAGATTAATCCAATAGTACCATGTCCTCACTGGCCTTCTTTCTCCTTCCCCAACATACCCATCTTGTTCAGAACTCAAGACCTCTGTATATGTTAATCCCACCACCTGGAACGTTCCTCCTGGTGTGGATGCAGAATGGTGGCCTCCCAAAGATGTCCACATCTGAATTCCTGGAACTTGTGAGTACTTTATGTTAAATGGCAATGGGGAATTAATGCTGCAGATGGAATTAAGGTTGCTAGTAGGCTGACTTTAAGATAAAAAGATTATCCTGGATTATCTAGGTGGGCCCAATGTAATCACAAGGTCCATATAATGCGGAAGAGGGAGGCAGAAGGATCAGTGTCTGAGCAGTGCCATGTGAAAGACTGGACTAGCTATTGGTGGCTTTGCAAATGGAGGAAGGAGACCATGATCTAAGGGAATGTGGGCAGCCTCTAGAAGCTGGGAACAGATTCTCCCCTAGAGCCTCCAGAAGGAATGCAACCCTGTTGACACCTTGACGTTAGCCCGGTGAGACTTGCGTTGGACTTCTGACCTCAAGAACTGTAAGATAATAAATTTGAGCTGTTTTAAGCCACTCAGCTTTCGATAATTTGTTACAGCAGCACCAGGAAACCAATATTCCTGGCATCTTCACTGCTAGCTAGCTCCTAAACCCTCAGAATGTATGTAAACGTCTTCTTCTCCAGTAGGGGGCCACCCACAATAACCAGGACTGCCAGTCACCACCCATCCCACCTCCAGTGGTTCTCTATCAATCTACCCGTTTTATTTCCTTCATAGCTCTGGTCACTATCTGCAATTACCATAGTTCATTCATTGCAAAGCCAGAAAAAAAAAAAAAGAAAAGAAAAGAAAAGGCCCACCTTGACAAAAAGTAGCCAACAATGACACACTTGAAAAAAGAAATGGTGGTGGTCATTTTATATGTCTCGGAACAGGAATGTTGGAGAAAGAACCAGGTTTGGATTAAGTAAAGAACGTTTATGTTGGATGAAAAGACATTCTTGACGGTAGTTGGAGTAATTGCACAATGAAACAGGCTGCCAAGAAGGGCCATGGAGGCCTAGATTGTGGCAACACTCACGAAAGAGATTAGATAACTTGAGTCAAGAGAATAAGTGGAGCTCAGCCTAGAGCATTTACTTGATGACCTGCTTGTTCTTCCTCCAGCTTTAAAATGTGTGTAGCACAAAGCAATGAATCACAGGACAACATCTGCATGTAATTGCATTTCTGTTCCAATAATAAATGTTTCAACTGCTTTGCTATTTACAAAAGCTGTTATCATAAAGAGCCAAGTGGGGGAAATTTGAAACACAAATGCTTATCTTAAGAAACCTTTCCTTTGCAATTCAGTGTCCAAGTACGGCTGCCATAGTATATGAATTGTCCTGAGGAATTTGTTTTTAAAATTCTATTTTAAGTTGATTTTTAGGTGTTTGATTCCCTGTAGAAGCCCCTTCTGTCACCCATGGTTTTCTTAGTATTTTTTGAACCCGAAGAGGAGCAAAGGTTGAAATTGTTCAGATTTTCCTCACCGACCTATCATCTGATTTTTGGACCCATTGTCAAAGAGGGAGAAAAGGGGTCTTGCACCTTCATTTTAATCAAGAATGTTTATTCTCAAAACAGAAGACTAGAATTACGGATTTCCCCCACCCATCCTACCCCCAGAAACCACCCCCACCCGGGAATTTTTGGCCTTTAAATTGCTTGCAAAAATGCCGGGGCATTTAAAAATTATTAACAACCAGTGTAGAAAAGAATAGGAAATCAAAGAAACTCTTAGGTCCTCGGGTCCCAGTGGCAGACCATTTTTCTGTATGCCTTGGCAGAGGAGAAGCTGACTTCCCCTCAAAACCACTGGTGACACCAGCAAAGACTAGCAATCATTTTGGCCTTTTAAACTTATCTTTGGGGGGATGCATGTTCTGCAAAACAAAGCGGGCTGAATTTTTCAACAATTTACTTAACTTTGCATTTTTCAATTTTGTCTGTTGGTAGTTTAAAATTCACTGCTTCCAGTAAAGTCAAGGGGCACCTGGGTGGCTCAGTGGGTTAAGCATCTGACTCTTGATTTCGGCCCAGGTCAGGATCTCAGGGTCCTGGGATCGAGCCCCACGTTGGACTCTGCGCCCTCAGGGGAGTCTGCTTGAGATTCTCTCCCTCTGCCTCTGTCCCTGCACACGCGTGCTCACTCTCAAAAGAAAATAAATAAATTTTAAAAAAAGAAAAAGAAAACTCCATCAAGCTACAGAAAAAATAAAACCGCAGCTCTTAAAAGACTGCCTCTTTCCATTTGGCTCGGCAGGTGTTTCAAGACCATGTCGTTCAGAGTTTCCCTTTTAATGAGATGGCAAATAACCACGCGGGAGGGCAAATCCTCAAAGAGCAATGAAAACAAGCAATTTTACAGCAATAACTCTAAACCACCTTCCCCATTTCCCAAGGTCTGTATTTCTTCACTCCTAGCTGCTTAGTTCTCACTTCATTAGCACTGTTTAAAACACCACAGTTGAATAACAAAACTAAATGAAAATTTGGAACATTCTTTTAGGAAGATGAAAATACATCACAGTTTTCCAAAGTAATTTTTAATTAACTCTTTAAAACCCAGAGCAATAACCGTGGTTGGACTATCACAAGGTTAGCATCTAGGCTGCCTAGGATTTTTCTTCTTCCCCACCCGGGGCCCCTGACCCAGAGTATAGATGAGGACAGAGAGAGACATAGAGATAGTCATTCGTTTATTTACCAAGTAATATTGGGTAAATGTTATGTGTCAGACACACATTCATATATTAGGGTAGATAACAGCAACTTAATTAAAGGTTGGAAGAATTTCAAAAGTTATGTTTTAGGGAAACATACAAATATCCCTGTTACGATGTCATGAGAAGGACACTGCACTTCACCTCTGTGGTATTTTTCCCCAAACCCATGAAAGGGACTTGAAGTTCACTACCAGTTTGCCAGCATGGTTGGATGAGTGCTCTCTTCTGGGCTGCAGACTTCTTGTCAAACCGTCACATGGTGGAAGGGGCCAGGGAGCTCTCTGGGATCTCTTTTATAAGGGCACTAATCCCAACCATGAGGGCTCTGCCCTCCCAACCTAGTCACCTCCCAAAGACCTCACATCCTAATATCATCACAATGGGGGTTAAGATTTCAACGTATGAAGTTTGGGGGGAGGGGACACAAACATTCAGATTGTCGCAGCTAAATTGAGTGACATTCTACAAAATACCTGACCAGTACTCCTCAAAACTGTGGAAGTCTTGAAAAGGAAAGGAAAGATGGAGAAACTCACAGCCCAGGGGAGCCCAAGGAGACATGACTAAATACACTAAGTGCTTTGGATGAGATCCTAGAAGCGAAAGAAGACATTTGTGAAGAAACTGGAGAAATCCAAATAAAGTCTGGAGTTTGGTTAGCAGTAAGGTACGATGTTGGTTTCTTAGTTTTGACAGAAGTACCATGGTAATGTAAGACATTAACATCAGGGAAAACCAGATGAAGTGTATATAGGATGTATCTGTACTTCCTTTGAAACTTTTTTGTTGATCTAAAATTATTCAAAAATAAAAGAGTAAAAATATTTAAAAATGCTTTTAATAGCCCCCCCAGAACAAGAAGAACACATTAGTTTTATACTGTAGCCAGAGAAGGAAAAACAAGATGAAGAAAAGACCCATCTAAGAAGTACAGAAACAGAGGCAGGAACATGCAAAGAGGAACAGACAGATATGGAAGTAAGAGTCCGTATCCTTCTGGTGGTCTCCAGGAGGGTGTTCAAGCTCCACTGCCTTGTTGTGTGGCTCCCTGCTAAGTTAAGTTACAGGGATCAGAAAAAAGATCAGCCTTTAAAAGAACTGAGAGACTTGACATAGATTGGAAACATATTGGAGTAATGAGAAACTTCTCTGCCTTTTTCTATTTTCAAATGTTAGGTATTTTTTTTCTATGTGATTCTGAAGGCAGATGTGTCAATGAATAGCTTTGGTTTAGCAGGTTTTTCAGGAACCTTGGGCAGACTGATCAGCAAGCTTTTGACACTGAAAGCTATCATGTGTTATAGAGCTTTTCTCTGAGAATCCCATACTCTCTAGTGTCCCAATGCCAAAAGGATATATTTAGGATTGATCTTGACTTCATCCTAATGGGTACTTCTATTTAGAAATTAATCTAGCTTTTTGCCTGGGAATACATATAAAGGGAAGCCCAAAAAAGTTTTAAAAAATCCCTATGGTTAGGTTAGGTATTCACAATTGCACTTTGAAGTCTTTGGGGGTTCTTTTCTTAAAAGGAGACCCAGTATTTCACAGAAGTTTCCCTGATCATTTAACCTCACAGTTAATCTGCAATTAATGCATGCTAAGAATTTCTGCAGACCAGTGTGCACTCACTTACATTTTCCATGGTGTTTTTCCAAAAAGGACTTGAAACAGTATTAACTGTAAGTCAAGATAGTCTTGACAAGGTTAAGTGTGAGATATTAACAGTCAATCAAAAGTATTTGATTAGTGTGTGCCCTGAATCAGTCCAAACATGTATTTCGTGGATGGGATAATCACACCCAGGTCTCCAAATCTTTTACTGATATTGATCAGAGAATCCACATGCCATATTAGATGGAAGAAATCTCCATGTAGAAACTGATCAAGATTTTGGTAATGGTTGGTGTGTTGGAAGTGGGAGAGTAGGGACACAGATCTGCAAAGACATCTCAGGGGACCGCATATTTCATCTTGAATTAGTTTTATATCATACATGTGAAGTTCTTGTGAGCTTGGATTTAATCTTTAATGCAGCAAATTACATAAACTCTTTAACAAGAGCCAAAGTTCTAAAGTGCCCTCTTATATTTGTTTTCCTTTTCCACTGAAACAGCATACCAAATCTGAATCTGATTAAGTCTGCTGAACTTGTTATCAGTGCTAGGAACTATGTATGCTGTGCAAAAAATTAACTTCACCTAGAAACATACGTTTAGGTGGTTTTACTCCTAAAAAATACTGATTACAAAGACAACAAATCCTAGAAGAGGCCAAACTTAATTTTTCCCAAAAAAGAACTGTGTTGTACATGCCTGGAAACAAGACTGAGATTTTGAGGTGTGAAAACACACAATGACTTTACAGTAAGTTATGCTGTCAATGAGGGATACCCTTGTCAGTGTCTGCCAAGCACAGTGCCCGGCACTGTGCATGTAACTAGCTTTATTCCTATGTATCTATATATCTACTTATGTATCTAGCCGTCTTTGTATCTATCTCAAAGTTTCTCAACCTCAGAACTATTGACATTTTGGATCAGAGAGTTCTTTGGTGTGCACGCGCGCGCGCGCGCGCGTGTGTGTGTATGAGGGGAGGGGGCTCTCCTGTGCATTGTGGGATGTTGGGCACCACCCCGGGCCTGCACCGGGTAGATACCAGTAGCACTCCCTCTCCCAGCTGTGACAACCAAATATGTGTCCAGATATTGCCAAATGTTCCCTGGTCTGTGTGTGTGTCCCAGAATTTCCCCCAGGTAAGAACCACTGATTACCTCTATCTCTACCTCTAACGTCTAATTCCTAATCTCTAATCTCTAAACATCTACATGCGTATAGAAGAAATAAATGAATGAACAGATTTTACTGTAAAACCTCCAGGCTTCAACCTGGCATGATCAGTTGAGAAAGTGTGCAAGAGCAGTGGGATTTACTGCATATGACAATATGCATAGTATGTATTTATTATAATCATAAACTATCACACTATGTAATAAATGCAAGAGCATTTTTGGGGTCCCCTGTGCTTCCCTCCCCTATGCCTTCTACCTGTTACTTGTATATACCAGGTAGCAACAAACTGTTTCTGTGCACGCTGTTTTCAGATACTGCTTAGAACGCGTAACTCAATTATCTTTGCTGAATCAAGTTAGTAAACTTAGAGCAAATCATAATAATCCAAAAACAAAGCTTATTTGATATGGAAAAAGTAGGCTTTTTGAGGGGGAAATGGGATTTTCTAATTTAAAAAGTGTTTCTTTAAGTATCAAGAGATGAGCCCCAGCTAATTCTGACCATAGAAATTGGGAAAAAAAGGACCAGAGACTTGATCTTTGAAAGCAAAGAGAGTTGTGTCCTACTTCCCATCTGGGAGATGAGGAAAAGGCAGCTTTGTGGGGTGCACTGTCCCATTAACCCAGTGGCTTGCACACAGTTGGTACTCAATCATTACCATCTACAATAAATCAGGGTATATATTTAAGAATACTTAACTGTTATCACTCCATATTAAACTTAGTCATAAACAAGACCACAATTAGAACAACTTGGGCCACTTTTTTGAAACAAAATCCCTAATTCTGCTTTCTCATTACATATCAGGCTCCTCTGCACCACAGCTGAGTAGAACACAGATATTCAACTAGGAAGTAGACAGATGACCTTCGGCATGCCATTAAAACTCTTTGAGGCACTTGGATTCCATCATCTGTAAAAAGGGAGGGATATGAATTTCTATCTCTTAGGTTTTCTCTGAGGATAAAATGAGATCAATAAGAGCAAGTGTCCTAACATAAATGTTTAATCATTTGCTTGATGTCCCGGAGACTAGCTTCCATGGTCAACAGTTATGAATGCAGTAGCAAAATTAATTTCCCCTGAGCTTGAATCAGAATATATATGTGAAAACCTCCTGAAAAGGGTCAAACATGATACAAATGTAGGTAAAGCGATGGCAGAGTATGCCCTACTCTCTTTAAAGTCACCCTTTCTCTCTTTATACAGGAGCAGGATGCACTGGAAAATTATCTGATTCTCTTTGAACCCTGATCATTGTTTAAGGGCCATCTAATCCCAGGAGGTGGACAGAGTGAAGACCCGCTTCAGCCTCAAGTCAGGACTGAAGCTTTGTCCAGAGCTACCCTGGCTCACCTGGCTTACTGACCCTTGTCTAACTCCCCAAACACGGTAGACTTGACTATTCCATCCTGACCTCATTAACTCGACCCCTCATTCACTCCCTCCCTCATTCATTCACTCATTCTTTTCTGATGAACTATATTTATTTATTTATTTTTTAAAGATTTTATTTATTTATTTGAGACAGAGACAGAGAGTACGCACACAAGCCAGTGGCGGGTTGGGGGTGGGGGGACAGAGGGAAAGGGAGACACAGACTCCCCACTGAGCAGGGAGCCTGTTGCAGGACTCACTCCATCCCAGAACCCCGAGACCATAACCTAAGCCGAAAGCAGACGCTTAACCGTCTGAGCCACCCAGGTGCCCTTCTGATGAACTATATTTAAATTATAGTAAAACAATGACACTGAGTGAATGTGTGAATCAGATATATATATATCCGGTTCTATATATATCTGATTACATATATCTGATATATATATGTATATAGATATGTATGTATGTATATAGATATATATATGTGTGTGTGTGTGTATATATATATAATATATATATATATCTGATTCACACACACACATTAAATACAGATGTAATGGGACATAAGAAGAATCCAACTAAGATGTTCCTGGAATTTAATGAAAAAAAGATTACAAGAAAGAGGTTTATGCAAGTCTTTGGTGAAGGACATCTAATCTGGTCTTTGAGGCATGGACAGAATTTGGGCATTTGGAAAGAGTGGCTATATAAGTGTTTTTTTTTTTTTAATTTTTTTATTGTTATGTTAATCCCCATACATTACATCATTAGTTTTAGATATAGTGTTCCATGATTCATTGTTTGTGCATAACACCCAGTGCTCCATGCAGAACGTGCCCTCCTCAATACCCATCACCAGGCTAACCCATCCTCCCACCCCCCTCCCCTCTAGAACCCTCAGTTTGTTTTTCAGAGTCCATCGTCTCTCATGGTTCTTCTAGGTGTTTGTTTTATAAAAATTTGTTAAGCTGAACATATATGCTTAACTTCAAAACATTTTGGCAGACGCTCTAATCATTGTGTTTCTAAAGTTTGCACTCCATTCTCTGCTCTTCTGACCATTCCAAAATATGGTATCTGAAATCTGTATTTTAATTAGGCTAACAAAATTATTTTGTCAAACCACTGCTAACAATAATTGGGGTGTACTGATGAAATGGAAAACTAGGATTGGGATTCATCCATCTAAGTCATCTAAAACCCTGAAACTGAGATAATTTTCCCAAAGAAATAGAATCTATAGCTCTCTTTGCGTTCTTTGACTCAATATTTCCTCTTGTAACATATGGATAATATTATTTGTCTCCCTGAGGTGTGTGGCTATTATGGGAGTTACTAGGGCAATTTGTTCAAGTACTTTAATGAGTCCAGTGTATTTGAGATCAGTTCAGAAGATCTTTCTTCCATGGGCAGGCTGACCAAGGGTTCAGAGACTAGTTCATCCATCACAGTATAAAGGGCCTTAGCAGACTCTACCCAATGGGTGGAGGGTGAACTACTCACCCACAGTCGCTTAGGGGAAATTGACAACTAGATTGGTGAGTGGCTTAGAGGTCCAGGGATGGCTGTGGGAAGGACAAAGTAGGAGCAGTAGGGTGAGATATAGAAGAGAGAAAGTCCAGGTACCAAGTGAGAAAATGATTCACTCGCTGGTGACCTTAGAGGGCAAGAGATTAGGAATCAGAGGATCTAGGGGTTAAGCTTACATATGGGGATTTGTATATTCTAGTTACGTTTCAAAATCAACTTATAATAAGTGACACAGACAAAACAGAACTGTTAAAATAAGAATAAATGAACAAGAACAAAATAATGAACCAAGGGCAGCAGTTGGATTAGAAACAAGTCAGCAGAGTTATTACAACTGAACTCCAAGAGCCCCAGTAGCTAAGGCAGAAAAGAAACAAGATAAATTATATAGTTCACATGATATAAAGAAAGAGACAAACATTTTATATTTTACTAGCATCAAGACATAGATATGTTATTCAATGGATCTTGTGGTAGGCAAAATAATGGTTCCCCCAAAGATGTTCATGTCCTAAACCCCAGACCTGTGAATGTCACCTTACATAACAAAAGTGACCTTGCAGACATTAATTATCAAGTTACGAGTCTTGAGATGGAGAGATTCTCCTAAATTATCCTGGTGGGCCCAATGTAATCACAAAGGTCCTTATATGGAAAAGAAATTAAGTAGGAGGGGCATGGTCAGATGGAGATGTGACAATGGAAGCAGAGGACTCAGCGATGCCATTGCTAGAAGGGAGCCATGAGTCAAAGAATGCAGGTGGCCTCTAAAAGCTGAAAAAGGCAAGGAAACAGATTCTCCCCTAGAACCTCCAAAAGCACCACCCTCGCTGAAACCTTGATTTTAGCCGAGTGAGATCTATTTTTGGACTTCTGACCTCCAAAGCTGCAAGATAATAAGTTTATGTTTTTTCAAGCCACTAACTCTATGGTAATTTGTTACAACCACAATAGAAAAGAAGTGCAGATTTTTAAATAACGGACCAAGAGGAAAATCACTGAAATGTAACTTTTAAGTCATTTCTGTTGCAAGCAAAAACAATATTGCTGAGTTATATAACTTTCTGGTGAGGCTGACTAGATATAAGAATAAAGATTACAGAATTTGGAGTGATTTCTAAGCCAGATACTCCAGAATCCATCTGAGATGTTGGTGAACAATTGGGATTCCTAAGTCCTTCTCTAGTTCTGGTAAACAGATTCTGTGGCTAGGACCTGGGAATCTATATTTTTAACAAGCATCTATATTACTTATCATTGCTGTAAACAAATTACCACACACTTAGCAGCTCAAAACAACACTCATTTTATTATTCCACAGCTTCTGTGGGTAGGAAATTGGGGCATGCCTTAGATGGTACCTCTGTTTTAGGGTCTTATAAGGCTGTCGTCAATTTGCCAGCTGGGGATGGGACCTCATCTGAAGGTCCAACTAGGGAAGGATCCACTTCTAAGCTCATGCAGGTTGTTAAGAAAATTCAGTTATTTAAGGGCTGTTTGAAGTCCTAGGTTCCTTGCTGTGTTGGTTGGAGGATGCCCTTAGAACCTTTTCAGATGGGCCTTTCCAACATGGTAGCTTACCTTATCAAAGCCGGCAAGAAAGAAAGTCCACTAGCAGGACAGGGGTTACAATCTTAGTAATATAATCATGGACATGACATCCTATTACCTTCACCATATTGTTTTGGTTAAAAGCAAGTCCCAGGTTCCACGCTCATTCAAGGGAGACGATTATGCAATGAGAATGCCAGAAAAAAGAAAGTCAACTGGGGGGGGGGGGTGTCTTAGAATCTGTCCACCATGGCATCCTAGATGATTCTTGCATACAACCAAGTTGGGCAGCACTAACCTAAGAGAGCAAATGATTAGAAGGAATGAACCACTTCAGCTGGGCTTTTGACAGGAAATGGATATGAAAATTTCAAGGCCGTGGGCTCTGGTGATTTCTCAGCTGTGTCCTTTCCATAACAAATGCTATGGGTTAGCATAGTGTCTGGACCTTAAAAACAGTCCTTATCATTACTCCCAGGCCCCTCTCTGCTGTCAGCTTGGTTACTCACTGTTCCTGAGCTGACCTCAACATCTCAGGGTAGCAGCCTAAGTTGGAGGGAGAGGGGTGAAGGAACAAAGGGGGATAAACTGACATGGTAAGAACGGGTCCCTGAAATTCATGAGTTTTGATTATTTTTACTTTCTTCTCAAAAAAACCGTAAATTTTGCCCTGTCACAATACAAAGAGAATCCATTTCATAATTTACACAGCTGATCTCAAATACTATCCTATTTCAAGCTCCATCACATTTTCCTCAGATATTGAAATGATATCCTGGCAGAAACATTGGCATGTGCTTGCCAAGCCCTCCTGGGCACAAAACTAAACAACATTTCTCAGCCCCTTGCAGTTAAGTGAGGCCAGGGAATAGAGTTGGCCTATGGCAAGTAGCCTGCTCCTAACACCTTCTGCATGGCCCTGGAAATTCTCCCTTCAGTCACCTCTTGGCCAGATGCTGAGAACATAGCTAAGGTCCCCAAGGCTCTAGTGATGAGAGAGCTGCTAGACTGGGAGAACCTGGGTCCCGGGACTCCTCCCTTCCCACTGTCATTGGCCAGCTGCACTGGAGTCAAATGTCAGTGAGAAATAAACAGTTGTTGTGGGAAGTCACTGTTTATTACAACAGCCGGCATTAGTTACTCTGACTAGAACAGCTGTATTATTTTCTTTGTGGGACAGATGTCACATGCTGGTGCTGGGTATGGAGGGACATGTAATAGGTCATGGGGATGGTAACGGGGACATAATCCCTTTGTGTTCTTCCCTTCTCAACTATCCATCAGCACGGATCATTCTAGACACCAGTTCTCTATCTGTGGAAATTGAGGTCTTTTCTTAGTGAGTCTGTATGAACTTCCCATTCTGCCCAAACACTGATTTTAAAGGGACTGATTGCCTGGAACTGCCACACTCCCACCCACGTGACATGAAATCATCACACTGCTAAGAGCCCCTGCTGCCAACCTGTGCCCCCATTCTCGGTCGTGGGGGGCCTTGTAGCACATTTGACAGCATCCCTCATCTCTACCCACTAGATGGCAAAAGACTCTCCTCCAGTTGTGACAACCACACATGTCTCCATTCATGGCCACATGCCTGTGGGGGGCTCAGCTGCCCTGCTTGAGAATCACTGGTGTAGAAGAATGAGGGGCACTTTTGTGACGCCTTCAGCAGGTAGCTGTAAACTTCTATCTGGGTGGGACTCAGGACATTAACCCTCCCTTCGATCTTAGTTGGCTCCAGGCCTCTTCTTTACAAGGTATTCTGAAATTAACCAATGACCTAGTCCAATCTATCCATCTGGTTGATTTTTCATTTTTATTTTTAATTTTTAAAATTGAGATATCATTGACATGTAACATTATATAAGTTTAAGGTGTACAATGTGTTGATTTGATACATTTATGTATTACAATATGATTACCACCGTAGCATCAGCTAACACCTCTATCATGTCACATACTTATCATTTCTTTTTTGTGGTGAGAACTAAGATCTAGTCTCTTAGCAGCTTTGAAGTTTATAATATAGTATTGCTGACTATAATCACCACGCAGTGCATTAGATTTCCAGGACTTATTTATGTACTAGTTGCAAGTTTGTACCCTTAAAGAGCATCTCCCCATCCCCCCACCCCAGCCTCTGGAAACCACCATTCTCCTCTTTGTTTTCATGAGTTCAGCTTTTTAAGATTCCACATATAAGTGAGATCATACAATATTTGTCTTTCTCTGTCTGGCTTATCTCACTTAGCATAATGCCCTCTAGGTCCATCCATGTTGTTGAAAAAGGCAGGATATCCTCCTTTCATGGCTGAATAATATTCCATTGTATATATACACCATATCTTTTTTCCTTTATCTGTTGACAGACACTTAGGTTGTTTCCTTATTGTGGCTATTGTGAATAATGCTGCAATAAACATAGGGGTGCACATATCTCCTCAATATCCTGTTTTCATTTCTTTTGGATATACACCCGGAAGTGGAATTGCTGGATCATAAGGTAGATCTATTTTTAATTTTTTTGAGGAATCTATATACTGTTTCCCATAGTGGCTGTTCCAATTTATATTCCTATGCATCCAGTTTAAACTCTGGCCATATGGAAAGGACTTTTTTTTTTTTCCCCTCATCAGAATAACTAAAGTTTAAAGTTTAATCTTCACCTAACTCTCTTGGGAATCTGGCAGAGGTACTTCAAAAAGAATGTGCTGTTATATAAGCTATGTTTTAAAATTATAGGCTCTTTTAATTTTATTTAAGGCTTTAGGGGCACCTGGGTGGCTCAGTCAGTTAAGCGTCTGCCTTTGGCTCAGGTCGTGGTCCCTGGGTCCTGGGATGGAGCCCCGCATCGGGCTCCCTGCTCCACGAGGAGCCTGCTTCTCTCTGCCTCTGCCTCTGCCTCTCTCTGTCTCTCTGTCTCTCATGAATAAATCTTTTTTTAAAAAGATTTTATTTATTTATTTGAGAGAGAGAGAGCACGAGCAGGGACAGGGAAGCAGAAGCAGACTCCCTGCTGAGCAGAAAGCCCAAAGCGGGCTGGATCCCAGGACCCTGAGATCATGACCTGAGCTGAAGGCAGTCACTTAACCGGCTGAGCCACCCAGATGCCCCTAAAATTATAGGCTATTTTTAAATCCCTTAGATTGAAACAGATATCAAACGTGATGCATTTCACCATCCTGACACTGACAGCTACTAAAAAAAAAAAAAACCCAAACTGATGAGTGTACGTGTTTACATGCATCTTCTTTCTTAACAGAATCCCCCAAGTAAACAATCTCTTTTGCCTACATTTAAATGAGATTTTAAGAATGTTTCATTAAGATCGCCATACGATTTGTAGCAACATTTACATTTTGTTTACAGTGTTGTAGAAATCAATTGTTTTTTTCTCAGGGAAACTAAAGCTTCCCCAAACACATTATTGCTTAAGGGAAACAGCTAGAAACGTTAAAGGTTAGTATTCAGCCTAAAGGTAAACTGAAGAACCTCTCTTATCCTCAGAAGCAAATGGAGTTAATTTCTGAATTTGCTACCAAAAATATATTTTCACTGATGCTCCCTGTGAGTTAAAACAAGCCTACAAAGTAAAAGCATTATGCAGTGAGTGGGCAGGTATGGTTTAAACAAAGCAATACAAACGATGGCTCTACACAAAAAGAAAAGTTCTCCAAGTCACTCTCAAATATCTCCTTACTGTGACTCAAGTTTCTTTAAGTTTGTGTGTCCAGATTTGCAAATGTTACCATCAAAAAAGTCCTCTCAAAACCAGAACATAACGTTCTAGGCTTATTCTCTCTTGGTAATTCTCTAATAAATGTATATGGAACCGAGATATGTTATTTCAAGCTACAAGGTCCTCGGAGCGCCTGGGTGGCTCAGTTGGTTAAGGGTCTCCCTTTGGCTCAGGTCATGATCCCGGAGTCCCTGGATGGAGTCCCAGGATGGAGCCCCGCGTCAGGCTCCCTGCTCAGCAGGGAGTCTGCTTCTCCCCCTCCCTCTGCTCCTCCCCCTGCTTGTGCTCTAGCTATGCTCTCTCTCTCTATCTCTCTCTGTCTCGCTTGTTCACTCTCTCAAATAAATAAAATCTTAAAAAAATAAAAAGCTACAAGGTCCTCAACACAGCATGAGAAATCTGGGTTGTCTTCCTTCTGCCTCTTAAATCTTCTCTCTTAACAGTGATACAGTAATCCAGTTTTAGCTTTCATTTTACTCAGCGCTCGATCAGGCAGTACAGAATTCAGTTTGCTCCTTTGCTTCCCACGTACTCAGGCTGAAAAAGTGTTACTGTCAAAGCAAATAATGTGATTTGAAGACTTATAAAGAATTACAAGGATAGGAAAGAAAACAAAGTCCTGCTCTGCCAATATGTTATCTCTCAGTTTTCATTATTAAAAGGGCAGCACAA
Source organism: Halichoerus grypus (assembly GCF_964656455.1). Taxonomy (NCBI): domain Eukaryota; kingdom Metazoa; phylum Chordata; class Mammalia; order Carnivora; family Phocidae; genus Halichoerus; species Halichoerus grypus. Next base: position 124,637,609 of record NC_135727.1, on the reverse strand, counting down.
CGTGATTTGCTTTCGATACAAAGTAGAACTTAGAAAAATCTTTTGTAAATAAGGAACTTTCTCAGCTGCTCCACGGATGACTTTCACGGCTACAGGAATAGCAGGGGACACTGCCCAGAGGAGGAACTGGTCAAGAGTTAATGCAAAAGCTTCCTTCTGGTCACCCCAACTCGTCCCTGTTGAGTCTCACAGCTGAAACCACACAGAAAGCCAGCGTATACGCTGCCCTCTCCACACCGAATTCTTAGCTTATATTGCCGGCACAGATCATCTCCCTCAAGATATTTGAACCAGAAGAAATATTTTGCTTTAAATCAAGTGGCCCAGATCTCAGCTTAAAATCAGTGATATGCAGAGAGTGGGCAGCACTTCCCTACATCTGCCTCCCAGCTGCCAGAAAAGTAAATACATAGAGCAAATTTTCTATCAGAGAGGCGAGTAACTTGGATCTCTTAGGAGACAAAAGGCAGCTGAGAGAAAAGCTGCTGAAATCGAGCAGGAAAGTCCCCCTTCTTGCCATGCCCTAGACATCCTCACCCCCTTCCCAAGTCTTTAAAAGTCACCCTACAATGCAGAACTCCGAGCTCAGACTTCTCATGTTCTTGTTGTAGCTTCTGACCTTTCAGCTGACCCACTGATAACCCAGCATAAGAGAGATTAACTAACCATATGCTGAAAGGTTCGACCATCCCTTAGGGGGTATTGAACTACATGGAGAACTCTACGTCCTGGCAGGGGAAACACAGTCTAACCCAATTTTCTTACCACTACATGCATTTCATGGGCCTGGGAAAAATGGATCTTCTTACTTGTTTTACCAAACTCCATCAAAACATGACTAGGTGTCGTCCAAACAACTAATCAGACCCTGGATTTTATTGTGGCTCGAGGGGGAAGCAGAAAGATCACTGACATTTTCTTGGCTCTAAAGCTACATTAGGGGACCTCACAACCCAAACATTCCTCAAGGGACACCAAATGTCACTATACTTGATGTGGAAAGGGGTATTAAATCAAGAACCCAGATATTCTCATTCTTGTTTTGGAAAACTGATTGACATATATGAGGGCAGCCATCCACATAGACATCGTGCTCTGCTTGTTCTTAGTACCTCTTAGAGTTTCGTCCAAGATACTTGGCTAATTCTCAAAGTCTCCCTTCTTTTTTTTTTTTTAAAGATTTTATTTATTCATTTGAGACACAGAGATACACAGAGAGAGAGAGAAAGCATAAGCAGGGAGAAGCAGGCTCCTCGCTAAGCCAGGAACCCGATGTGGGACTCGATCCCAGGACCCTGGGATCATGACCTGAGCCGAAGGCAGACGCTTAACCATCTGAGCCACCCAGGCGCCCCTCAAAGTCTCCCTTCTAAGGCCAGAAAATTTGTATTCAAGAATTCTATGCATTATCATCAGCAGAGAGCTACTGCTCAATCTAAAGGCATTGACTGCTGGGTAATCTCCCTTCCGTAACTGGAGATCTCTGTCTTCCGACACAGACCTCCAACACCAGGATGGCAAAGAGCCATAGTCTCTTTCTCAAAGCCTCTTGGTCAAGGTACCAAAATTTCCAGTAATCTCTCCCAACCATAAGTGGTGCTCTCAGTTTCAGTCACTTCCCTGCTTTTCATCCCCACTGCCCCTACTTTGGTTCAGGCCACCATCTTGTCTTCCTTGCATTATTGAAACAACCTGGCTTGTTTTGTTTTGGTAAAAGTTACTGAGATATAATTTACATATCACAAAATTCACCCCTTTTATGTGTGCATTTCAACAATTTTTGGTAAGTTCATGGAGTTGTACAACCAGCACTATAATCCAGTTTTAGTACATTTCCATCACCCCAAAGAGATCCCTCTCTACTATTTAGAGGTAATCCTTGTTCACACCTCCAGCCCTTGACAACCACTAATCTTTCTGTCTCTATAGATTTACCTTTTCTGGATATTTCATATAAATGGAACCAGACAATATGTAACCTTTTGTGATTGGCTCCTTTCACTCTGCATAATGTGCTTGAGGCTCCTCCACGCAGTAGCACAAATCAGCATGGCATTCTTTTTCATGGCTGAATAATAGTCCATTGTATGGATAGACCATTTTGTTTATCAATTTACCCACTGATAGACATTTATTGTTTATCACTTTACCCACAGATGGACATTAGAGCTGTTTTCACTTCTGAGTTATTATGAATGATGTTGCTGTGAACATTCATACACAAATCTGCAAGTGGAGATAAGTTTCATTTCTAGGATTGGAATTCCTGGGTTGTATAGCAAATTGTTGCACAGCAGTCTCTTAACTGTTCTACTTATCTCACATCTTGATCCACTGTAATACCTTCTCTCTACTGCAGCTAGAATCTTATGAAAGTGCAAACCTAGAAATGGTTTTGCCAGGTTAAAACACTCCACAGAAGCTTCCCATTGTTTTTAGATTAAAACCAAAGTCTTGCTACATTGTTTATGGAGCCCTGCATGATGTGTTCTCACTTCTGCAGCCTCTAATCCTATTTCTTCCCTTCACCTGGACCCTTCCCCTTCTCTATAGCAGCCAGACTAAATTTTAGCTTTCTTTTTTTTTTTTTTTTGAAGATTTTATTTATTTATTTGACAGAGAGAGACACGGTGAGAGAAGGAACACAAGCAGGGAGAGTGAAAGAGGGAGAAGCAGACTCTCCTGCTGAGCAGGGAGCCCGATACGGGGCTCGAACCCAGGACCGTGGGGTCATGACCTGAGCCGAAGGCAGACGCTTAATGACTGAGCCACCCAGGTGCCCCAAATTTTAGCTTTCTGAACAGACTGTGAACTCTCAAGCCCTTAGCTTGTGTTTTTCCTCCATCTAGAACTCTCCTTACTTCTAGGGTGATGGTTAAGAGGGCAGCTCTGGAGTTGGATACCTGAATTCACCAATGAAAGGTGTGTGACACTGGGTAAGCCATGTCCCTGTGCATCAAATTTCCCATGTTTAAATTGGGGAATAATGGATCCTGAGTCACAGGGGCCTTGGAGGGATTAACTGTGCTACAATGTGTGAAGCCCTTACAACAGTCCTCACTGAAAGTCAGCAATGGCCAATGAATTCAGATTTTGGCTTAGGTCTGACTCCCTTTTAGAAGGCTTCACGGACCCCTTTGTATAGGCTTGCTCCTTTAAGTGTTTCCATAATAGTCTGTTCTTGTTGTGTCATAGTATCATTGCCACCATCTCGTCATTGACTTTTCTGTCTTCCCCTGGCAGTCCCTGAGTTTTGTAAGGCAAACTCAACCACTTCTATCTCTTCGACCGCATGCATCTCACAGAGCGTGGCTCACAGTAAGTGCTCATTACAATAGTCGTTGAATTGAAAAACCGCTCTATGTTCTTTATGTTCCATCCATTCTTCTCTTGCTTTGTCCAGATGTCTCTCCCAGAGAGACCTCCATGGACTGATTCGTCCAGACTACTGACCAGCTGCAATTTGGATGGGGTTGGCCAAGAGGAGGCTCTCAGAAGAGACAGATGGGTGGGTAGAAGATGAGGTCATGGTAATTACCCTGCCCACTTCCTCCCTGCTGTGGTTCTGCCAGTGGTTGCATTCTGCTATGGGAACAGCTCCTGTCAGGACATCCCACTGTCAAAGCTCTAGTTCTCTCTGGTACTAGAAAGAACATTCCTTTTCCTTGCCCCTTGAGACCTAAGAGTGGTAGCAGCAGCTTCCCACTATTGCTGATCCTCTGGTGCCTACTATCTCCCCATCAGTCCTTTAATCCTGTCCGATCCTCTGTAAAAAGTTCACTGATGACTATGTAAACTCACTTCAGTGTGTCATCTGCTTCCAACTGGGACCCTAACTGGTACAATGACTGAGCATAGCCATTATTGCACAATTCACATTCCTTCTGGGTGGCTCAGGTGGCAGAGGGGTGGCAGGGGATTCTTTGCTGTGTTTTGCTGGAGAGGTGGTAGTGGGGAGGAATATGATTTCACTATTGAAATAGCTCGCGATGTTTACAGTTCTTATTTTTATATGTATACATGTCACTTGCCATATGCTAGGATATTGCCAATGGTTTCCACATGGATTGTTTTTAAAGCATTTTACTAGTGGATCTTGCTTCCCAGGGCACTGTGTAGTGAAGACTGGGTAGCAGCATTAACTTGATTAATGGAAAATCATAGTCCACCCAGAGTGCTAAGACTCTTCAAGTATCACGGTTCTTTCCAGTTCCAGCTAATGGTACACTTCCCAGGCTATTCTTTCTAGTTCTATTTGAGAAACAACACTGGATATGTGATCCCATAAGTTTCATTAGAGGAATGGGTTGTAGACAGCCAAGTATCAGACTCAGGAAAGATCTATAGGTCCAAAGGCTACCTCCCAGACACCTGTGTCTCTTGTATTGATCTGTCAACATTTCTTGAGCACATACTCCTTACAGAGCATGATCTTATTTGCTCAATTCCCACGAAATAGAAGGCTTGGACTGAACATTCAGATAATTTATGATACAACTATTGCTTTGTGTCAGATCGGTGTCTTTTTACATATGAACTTAAGAGTTATAAATAATCACCCACAAAAACTTGGCCTTATTAGCTAATTTGCACGACTTAAAATGATTCTCTAATATGATAAAAGCTCAGATTTCAAGAACTCTAACTAAACTATTTTGTTGAAGCCATCAAAATTTGTCATGGGCTGAATGTGAGAGGCTACACAGAGGAATTAATGAATTTTTAAAAGCGTGTATTTGAAAAAGAGAGCCGTATTAGTTTCCTGCTGCTGTTGTCACAAATCACCACAAGTTTAGTGGCTTAAAACAAAACCAACTTATTATTTTATAGTTCTGGAGGTCAGAAGTCCAAAATGAGTCTCCTTGGACTAAAACCGAGGTGTCAGCCGGGCTGTGTTCGTTCTGGAGGCTCTGGGGGGATTCTGTTTCCTTCCTAGAAGCTGCCTGCGTTCCTTGGCTCATGGCCCTTTTTCCATCTTCGAAGCCAGCAAGGGCCAGCCGAGTCTTTCTCATGTCCCATGGCTGTGACACTGCTTCCATCCTTACAGCTCTGCCCATCCTGCCTCCCTCTTTCACTTATAGGACCCTTCTGGTTACACTGAACCTACCTGGATTATCCAAGATCATCTCCCCATCTCAAGATCCTTAACTAAGTCACATCTGCAAAATCCCTTTTGCCATGTAAGGTAACATCTTCATAGGCTCCAGAGATTAGAATGTGCACATCTTTGGAGGCCATTATTCTGCCTGCCACAACATCTATTAAATACTTATTTAAAACTTTGTAAATCTTTGTCTTTGGTGTTGTAAATAATGTAAAATGGTGGAAACAAAAACTATTCTATGAGCGTTTTTAGTTTTTCCCTAAGACTATTAGAAAAAAAAAAAAACCCTAGGTACATTCTGTTGCCTTGAGGTCTACATATTAAATGAGAATAAAAATAACCACTTTAAAGGGTTTAAATTGTTGAATTTTAAATTATGAATACCGGTAAAATTACTGATGTAGAGAAAGTGCTCAAAATCGTCTCCTATTCATTGCAGACGATTTTTATACATATCATTTTCCCTGAGTTAGGAAACAAATATTTCAGTAGTAATAATTATAACCGTTTAGGTTTCAGATGTCATTTTGTGATTTGGAAAAGCTCCATGAAATAATTTCATAGTTTGTATCCTCTCATCTTCAAAATTAATACAGAGGAAACACATTTTTTGAGACTACATATAATTTTTACTTAAGTAGTTCTGGGTTTGGCATTCTACAAGATAGGAACTAGAAAAATTTTTTGGTTTCTGTGGTAGAAGCTAGGAATTCTTCCCCACATTTGCAAGCCAGCCATCATATGTGACTATCCATTTCAGCAACTGAGAAGGTAACTAGGAAGATATGAAGATGGCCAGGTTGTACTTCTTAGCACTGTAAAGGTATCATAACTATGCCACCGTATTGAGGACAGTGAAGTGAACGGTTACCCAACAAAATTATATTAATATTATGATTATATCAATCAGAAGCTTAACGGATTGTCAGGTCAAGGGACAAGGGTGGTGTAAACAGACAGGGCATCTGCTTTTGTGGTGCTTACATTCTAATGGAGGATAAGAGGGAAATAATACACCAATAGATAAATGAGCCAATATGCAAACAATGTAGTTCCAAGAAGGGTAAATGCTATGGTGATAGTGATATGCTGGGCTCTGTTTGTGTCAGAAGGGAGGCTACTCTAAGGAAAGATGTCCCTGGAGAGGGGACATTTGAGCTGTCATTTGATGATAAACAGTTCATGCTGTAGGTTCTTAAGAGCCCAAATGACTATGGCCCGTCTCTTCAGCTCCAAAGTGGGGTATGTGTACTACTGAGGGTGGGCAAGATAACCAATTGGAGTACAGGAAGAAAGGATTAGAACCTATATTTGCACTCATTTTTAATCTAGAAAATAAGAAAGAAATTATTTTGCCAATACTTAAATATTTTACCCTGGCACCCTGCACTCGGTCCCTATGACAGATAGTCACCTGGAGTATTTCAACGCACTGCATTTTATAACAACCTAATTAAGTGAATGTCAAGATTACAATATCTAATTTTAACTAGAATAAACCTCAAATAATGGACCAGTGGCTTCAAAATTTGTCTGTAAGGAAACAATGGGTTGAGGTAATACTATTATTACCATCTCAAGTTTCTTAACTTGAGATTGAGAAAATGTCAGAAGCAACTCTTTTCCTCTGCCAAGTAGGCCATCATCAGCCACTTTATGACTCTATTCATAGCCGAAGAGAACTCAGCCACAAATATTTAATATTATCAAGAAATCCATATAAAACATGAATTGACAACCACTTCCATTATAGATAAACCTTACCTAGCCTTTCCATAGGAAGAAGCCATATGTGTCTTCCCATAGGGTAAAGACACCACAGTGAACAACACATTTTTAAAAATAATTTATTTATTTGACAGAGAGAGAAAGAGAGCACAAGCAGGGGGAGCATCAGGCAGAGGGAGAAGCAGGCTCCCCACTGAACAGGGAGCCCAATGCCAGGCTCGATCCCAGGACCCTGAGATGGTGACCTGAGCCAAAGGCAGACACTTAACCGACTGAGCCACCCAGGCGCCTCGTGAACAACACATTTACTTACTTCATTTTTATTCCATTAGGTATGTTTTATAATATACAAAATGTATAGTTCCTGATTCATATATATGTATGTATATATAATTTGTAAATTGATATACATATATTTAGGATTCATGTGCATTTATTTTTACTTCTAGGCTTGCATAATCAAACATGCTTTGTGATCACTGTTCTAAACTATTTGATAGTTTATGGCCCTTGTCAGCAACTGTCAGCAACCATGTACGGGACAACCCAGCTCTGAACTCTGAAACAGATTTTCAAGATGGTGTGAAGTTTTGAGTATAATTAAGGTGCCAAGAATCACATAATCCAGCAGAATCTGGGTGGAGTGGCAATTCTCTAGTGCTTTGGAAGGAACATTCCAGTTCCAGCTAGAAGCTGCAGGGAATCTGAGCTGATACCTGAGGCAGCACTACAATTTCTGTGCCTTCGGTTCATACAGGATATTGGCCACGTTCCTCTGCAAATCCATTCCTCAAAAATAGCGTTCCATGAGGCTATGCAGGGTCTGATCAGTGACAAGTTTTAGGTGAGTGAGTGTGTGTATGCGCACTAATGTGACACCAAATAAGGTTTCCTTCGGTCCCTTGTGATTTCATCAAACACTCTGAGATGCTTTGATGCATGTCTTATCTTAACATTGGATAAAGTATTCCATAAAAGAGACTGTTACTTTCTTTAGTCAATGGCAAGAAAATCCAAAATATAACTATGGGCACATTTCGACTTCAAAGAGTTAAGTGTGCTTTTGTTAAGGTCTACCTTAGATGGTCAGGTTGCTTTTTATTTATTTAGTTTTTTAATCAACTACTTAACATACAGCGTATTATTAGTTTCAGAGATAGAGTTTAGTGCACTCGGCATCAGGGAAATACAAATCCAAACCACAAAGAGTTAAATGTAGTTTTAGGTGAATGTGTGGCATTGATGAAATAATTTGCAATTTGGTTTGTCCTTACGCATAGGAATTAAACGCATCAAGTCTTCAGATGCTCGAACATCATCAATTGCCTGTGGTAAAAAGCAACTGGCAATCTGTAAGGATTTCTTGGTGATTAGATTGTGGATGCTTCAACATACACAGCAGAACGCATTCCCAGGAGAAAGAGGACAGTAGAAATTCAAAGGTGCTCCAGGCTGTCCACATCCCATATCCCACATTTATCAAAGTAATAACTGTCTTGTCAACAGATTTTTCTCTCACTCCCTTCGTCCCCCTCTCCAGCTAGGCACACACACCCACTTCTTGGAACACAGACTAACTCATCTCAGAAATGGGAGCAGGGTAGAGTTACCTAAGGCTCGGCCAGTGATCAGTATTTTAAGAGATTTGGTGCACTTCACTCTTATTTTTATCTATATCCGTGCCTTCTCATGCTTTGAAGTATAATATTACATCAAGAACATTAATAAAAGCATCTTGTATATGTAAATAGATGTGTGCGCGCGCACACACCCATTGGAAGAAAGTGAGGGAATGGGCTTTCACAGAAAACTCTTTCCCATACTGTTGAAAAGAAGATAGGGTCAAAGCCTCTTGAATTTCTAAACAAATACTACTTGAGGGCCCATGTCAGGCACATGAAACTTAGGAAAGAGGCTACAGATCCACGAGAACTCTGCATTTGGACTTGATTATTTGTTCCTTGGAAAATCTCTTCTATCCCTTTCTCATTTTTACCAAATCCATCCTGAAGGTAGATTCTGGATTTAAGGTTCAGGGAATCTGTGAGTTCCAAATCTATTTTAATTAAAACATTTTCAGTTCTAAGCAATTTGGGGGTCAGTGACAAGCTACCCCCTGTCTGAGGGGGGTGGTCAGTTTAGAGTGGGACCCCACACATCTGGTTAGCTTCGAGAAAGAATGGGGTGGGGATAGAGCCTCCTAATCGCTTTGGCCGACACTGTCTCCTTCCCAGAGACTGACTTAGTCACTTCAGTCTTTGAATATTGAGATCCTATGGATTTCCTCTGCAGAGGACAATGTCCCAGGGGGCTTTGAAAGCCTGATGGCCTAAACCAAAAGCACAGAAACCCAAGCACCCCCCTCTCTGTCGTCACAATAAACATGTACCACAATAGGATGGTTTAATTCATTTTCCATGTGGAAGATTTTATTAAGTTTAAAGTAGGCTGGGTACATAGTTCTTTCCTGCAGCTGTAGTTTATGACGAGGGTAACCCAAAACACATGACCACATGATAAAACAATGTAATGTAGTGCTTCAAGAATTCCGAGTGGACAGAAGGTTGGAAAAGCGATCCTTTGTGTAAATAAGAGCTAGCCTCACATAATGGTCGATGCTTGTAGATTTTAAAATCCAAAGAAACATTCCCCGGGATGTCATTCTCGGCATAATAAACATGATTCCAAAGGCTTTACACAAATATTGTCACGTGAAGAGCCTGGATGTCAATCATCCTCCAGCACTATCTATTTGGAAAAAATATAAATCTGGAAATCTCTGGAGAGGCTTTTTTCTTTTTTATGAAAGTAAATGCAAAAAAGATTCCAGCATTTCTCTTCTTCTTGACCTTGCTGTCAGTTCACCAACCAACTTCCTTCCTTCTGATATTGGCCCAAGCAGAAGAAACTTCTGAGATACTTTTGCAAGTTCCTCATTTCCCTGCAGCCGATTGGCTCTTCTCCTGGCCAGTCTAGATACCTGTTCCTCTGCCACCACCAGTGATCTGCCCCAGCAGTTAGGAAATTTTGCAGAATGTTCTTTCTTGCTCATAAGTATAATCCTCTCATAATGCATGAAATATTAAGAGATGGAAGTGGCATTTGAGGAAATATTTTGGATGATATTCAGGATTGAACTAAGCCTGAAATGGTGTGATTTACTGGAAAGAGGACAGGCTTTTTAGTTAGAAGGCTTGGTTCGTGGTACTCACCCTGCCATTCACCAGCTGGAGGAACTCGGGAGAGTCATTTGGCCTCTCTGAGTCTTACGATCTTCCTAATCTTAAAAGGGACCAAGAATATGTCTTACCTACTCACAGGATGTTTGTAAGAATTGGATTTTTTGTAAAGTGCTACACTTGTGTTACTCATTGGTATACAATGATTGGTTACTGTGCTGAAGAAAGTTAGAACAAAGAGTTACTTCTTAGAGATTATTCGGTAAAACCAGTTCATTTTCCAAATGAGTGACCTGAAGCACACAGGAGAAACTCCAAGTTGATTATGGCTGCACAGTGATGTGTTTTCAAGATACATACGAATGCTACAAATGGTTGGGTTGGTCTGTGTACTTACTCGCTAGAATAGTTTCCATGCTATCTATATGGAACTGCTTGACAGAATATGACAAGAGTATTTCTTCTCCAACCACTCCTTTCAAACATTCTCTGTTCCAGCTCCCTTTCTCTTTCCTCAAAGATATCTCAGGCAGATTTTTTTTAGTTGCCAGCTTATTCTTGTATTTGAAAACGCCCAGGTCAGTGCACTTTGAGACTTCGATCTCCTATTCACTTTATCATGAACTCTTCCTCTGGGCCCCCAGTGCTGGGCCTTGGCCTGAGGGGTTGTGAATAAGCAAGAACTTTTTCCAACTTCTTTCATACTGCCCTCTTCTGGATTTTTTCTTCCTGTGCTGTGTCAGAGCCCAGGCAGATGTAATAGGGGTGGTGGTACCCGGGGCAGACATCTCTGGTAGAAGCTGTTCCTTTGTAGTCTTCTGTGCTGCCTACTACTGCTCCTTCCCAAAGGCACTGAGTATGCATGAGCGCAAATGCTCCCTTTGACCTGAGGCTCATGGACATATTTTTTCAGAGGCTCCTTGGATGGATCTTCCCACCATACAGTTCTTATATATAAAAGATGTACTTCAGTTTGAACCCACTTCAAATCCTGCCTTTGGTGGTGCGTCACACAGCCTCTTGTTGCCAGGAGCCCCTGGCCCAACAGGCAGCCATCAAGGGCACGGTGATGACTCAAGCCCAAGTATCATTCTTTGTGTCTGTTTGACTCATGGGAAACTCAAATACCTTGGCTTCACCCAGAATGAATGCTCTTTGGTCTCTGTCTTGCTATCTCTCTCCAGTGACTATCCTGCCCCTTGGTTCCAGAGAAGAAATTCGCAAATCTGTTACATAGGCAAACAGCCAATGATTGAATGAGAGCCACCCTCCATCTCTAATAATGATTCACTAGAACCTTCCCTATCATTTGACTTAAAATTTAGAGATGTTCTCTGATGATTCTCTAATGCATTCACAGACTTTTACCTCTATAAGATGAGGGAGGTGCTGAGGAAATTGAAGCTATGTTGAGCCTCTCAACTCTCATTAAGTTCAATGGAATTTGTGAATAGAATGTGGAAACATTTAGCGCCTGTTATATTCATCCTGGTATCTTTACTCAAATCTGCTGTTAAGCCCCCCTAGTGAATTTTTCATTTCAGTTATTGTACTTTTCAACTCCGCAATTTCTATCTGGCTCTTTTTTGTACAATTTCCAGTTCTTCATTAATATTCTCTATTTGGTGAGACATCATTATTATACTTTCCTTTAGTTCTTTGAACATATTTAAAATAACTGATTTAAAGTCATTGTCTAGTAAGGCCAAAATCTGTCTTCCTCAGGGACAATTTCTGTTGATTGATTCCCCCCCTCCCCCACTGGATGGTCCATACTCTATTATTTCTTTGCCATATCTCATAGTTTTTTGTGAAAACTAGACATTTAAAATAATATAATACAGCAACCCTGGAATTAATATTCTCCCCTTTCCCTTGTTTGTTGTTACTGCTATTTTTTGTAGTTGTTACTTTTTTCTGTGTGTTTCTTGAATTAACTGTGTGAAGTCTGTATTCTTTGTCATTCATGGTGACCAGTGTCTCTGCTCAGTTAGTAGTCAACTAATGACTAGAAATTTCCTTCAATGCATGGAATCAATAAGTCTCACAGTTTTGCTGAGGGGTGCTGTGTACATGTTTGGTTGCAATTTCAACACTCAGCAAAGTAATTTACAACTTGGCCCTAGCTTTCATTTCCCATCTGTACAGAACCTCAAGGTCACACAAAGGTGAGAACTTCGTGCCTTCTCAGGTCTTTTCTGAGCAGGTATACAGCCCTGGGCATGCACACAACCTTACATATGCATGTAGCTGTCCAGACTGCCATTAATATGTCAGAGTCTTTTAAATCTCCCTGAGGACATCTCATTCTCCAGCTTTTTCTTTAAACCTTTTTTTGGTTAGCCTACTATTTGCTCCAGCTGTTATCTACTGCTTGAGGTGGCTGAGATGTTCAACAAATGCTATTGTAGATAATGCTGCCTTAAACATCAGGGTGCACGTATCACTTTAAATTAATATCTTTGTGTTCTTTGAGTAAATACTTACTAGCACAATTGCTGGATCAAAGATAGTGTTATTTTTAACTTTTTGAGGAACCTCCATAATGCTCTCCACAGTGGCTGCATCAGTTTGCATTCCCACCAACTGTGCAAGAGGGTTCCCCTTTCTCTACATCCTTGCCAACACCTGTTGTTTCTTGTGTTGTTGATTTTAGCCATTCTGACCCATGTGAGCTGGTATCTCATTGTAGTTTTGATTTGTATTTCCCTGATGATCAGTGATGTTGAGCATCTTTATATGTGTCTGATGGCCAGCTGGATATCTTCTTTGGAAAAATGTCTATTCGTGTCTTCTGCCCATTTTTTAAATTGGATTATTCATTTTTGGGGTGTTAAGTTTGATAAGTTCTTTATATATTTTGGATACTAACCCTTGATCAGATATGTCATCTGCAAATATCTTCTCCCATTTTGTAGACTGCCTTTTAGTTTTGTTGATTATTTCCTTTGCTGTGCAGACGTTTTCTATCTTGATGAAGTCCCAATAATTTATTTTTGGTTTTGTTTCCCTTGCTTTAGCAGACATATCTAGAAAGAAGTTGTTATGGCCAATGTCAAAGAGGTTACTGCCTATGTTCTCCTCTAGGATTTTTATGGTTTCCGGTCTCACATTTAGGTCTTTAATCCATTTTGAATTTATTTTTGTGCTTGGTTTAAGAAAGTGGTCCAGTTTCATTCTTTTGCATATTGTTGTCCCGTTTTCCCAGCACCATTTGTTGAAAAGACATTCTTTTTTTCCCACTGGATATTCTTTCCTGCTTTGTTGAAGATTAATTTACCATATAGTTGTGGGTTCATTTCTTGGTTTAGTATTCTGCTCTATTGATCTATGTTTCTCTTTTTTGTGTGTGCCAGTACCATACTGTTTTGATCACAACAGCTTTGTAGTATAACTTGAAGTCTAGAATTGTGATGCCTCTAGCTTTGTTTTTCTTTTTTCAAGGTTGCTTTGGCTATTCGGGGTCTTTTGTGGTTCCATACAAATTTTAGGATTGTTTGTTCTAGCTCTGTGAAAAATGTTGTTGGGATTTTGATAGGGATTGCATTAAATGTGTAGATTGCTTTGGGTAGTATAGACATTTTAAGAATATTTGTTCTTGGGGGGTCTGGGTGGCTCAGTCGGTTAAGCGTCTGCCTTCGGCTCAGTTCATGATCCCAGGGTCCTGGGACTGAGCCCTGCATTGGGCTCCCGGCTCAGTGGGGAGCCTGCTTCTCCCTCTCCTTCTGCTGCTCCCCCTGCTTGTGCTCACTCACTCTCTCTGTCAAATAAATAAATAAAATCTTTAAAAAAAGAATATTTGTTCTTTCAATCCATGAGCATGGAATATCTTTCCATTTGTTTGTGTCATCTTCAATTTCTTTAATCAGTGTTTTATAGTTTTCAGAGTACAGGTTTTTCACCTCTTTGGTTAGGTTTATTCCTAGGTATCTTATTGTTTTGGTGCAATTATAAATGGGATTGATTCCTTAATTTCTCTTTCTGCTGCTTCATTATTGGTGTATAGAAATGCAACAGACTTCTGCACATTGATTTTGTATCCTGTGACTTTACTGAATTTCCTTATCAGTTCTAGCAGTTTTTGATGGAGTCTTTTGGGTTTTCTATGTAGAGTATCATGTCATCTGCAGACAGTGAAAGTTGTATTTCTTCCTTGCTGATCTGGATGTCTTTTATTTCTTTTTGTTGTCTGATTGCTGTGGCTAGGACTTCCAGTACTATGTTAAATAACAGTGGTGAGAGTAGACATCCCTGTCTTCTTCCTGACTAGAGAGGAAAAGCTCTCAGTTTTTCCCCATTTAGGATGATATTAGCTGTGGGTTTTTCATATATGACCTTTATTATGTTGAGGTATGTTCCCTTTAAACCTACTTTGTTGAAAGTTTTTATCATCAATGAATGTTTTACTTAGTCAAATGCTTTTTCTGCATCTATTGACATGATCATATGGTTGTTATCCTTTCTTTTATTAATATGGTGATCACATTGATTTGCAAATATTGAACCATCCTTGCAACTCAGGAATAAATCCCACTTGATCTTGGTGAATGATTTTTTCTAATGTATTGTTGGATTCAGTTTGCTAGTAGTATTTTATTGAAAATTTTTGCATCCATGTTCATCAGGGATATTAGCCTCTAGTTCTCTTTTTTAGTGGAGTCTTTATCTGGTTTTGGTATCAGGGTAATGCTGGTCTCATAGAACGAATTTGGAAGTTTTCCTTCCTTTTCTATTTTTTGGAATAGTTTGAGAAGAATAGGTACTAACTCTTCTTTAATTGTTTGGTAGAATTTGCCTGTGAAGCCATCTGACCCTGGACTTTTGTTTGTTGGGAGTTTTTTGATTACTGATCCAATTCCTTTGCTGGTTATTAGTCTGTTCAAGTTTTCTATTTCTTCCTGTTTCAGTTTTGGTAGTTTATACGTTTCTAGGAATTTATCCATTTCTTCCAGGTTGTCCAATTGGTTGGCATATAGTTTTTCATAATATTCTCTTATAATTGTTTATATTTCTGTGGTTTTGTCTGTTATTTCTCCTCTCCTCTCTCATTCATGATTTTATTTATTTGGGTCCTTTCTATTTTCTTTTTGATAATTCTGGCTAGAAGTTTATCAATTTTATTAAATTTTTCAAAGAACCAGTTCCTGGTTTCATTGATCTGGTCTATTGTGTTTTTTTTTAGTTTCTATATCATTTATTTCTGTTGTATTTATTATTTCCTTCCTTTTGCTGGCTTTAGGCTTTGTTTGTTGTTCTTTTTCTAGCTCCTTTAGGTGTAAGGTTAGGTTGTTTCTTTGAGATTTTTCTTGCTTCTTGAGGTAGGCCTGTATTGCTATATACTTTCCTATTAAAACCACTTTTGCTGCATCCCAAAGGTTTTGGACTGTTGTGTTTTCACTTTTATTTGTTTCCATGTATTTTTTTAAATTTCTTCTTTGATTTACTGGTTGACCCATTCCTTGTTTAGTAGCATGCTGTTCATGTATTTGTGGTCTTTCCAAATTTTTTCCTGTGCTTGACTTCTAGTTTCATAGTGTTGTGGTCAGAAAAGGTGCACGGTATGATTTCAATCTTTTTGTATTTGTTGAGGCCTGTTTTGTGACTTAGTATGTGATGTATTCTGGAGAATGTTCCATGTGCACTTGAAAAGAATGCATGTTCTGCTGTTTCTGGATAGAATGTTCTGAATATATTTGTTAAGTCCATCTGTTTCAGTGTATCATTCAAAGCCATTGCTTCCTTGTTGATTTTCTGTTTAGATAATCTGTCCATTGATGTAAGTGGAGGTTGTGTTATTATTAATTAGTTCCTTTAGGTTTGTCATTAATTGTTTTATATATTTGGGTGCTCCCATGTTTAGTGTATAAATATTTACAATTGTTATATCTTCTTGTTGGATAATCCCCTTTTATGATTATAGGATGCCTTTCTTTGTCTCTTTTTGTAGTCTTTGTTTTAAAGTCTAGCTTGTCTGATATAAGTATCACTACTCTAGCTTTCTTTTGACATCTGTTTGTGTAATAAATGTTTCTCCACCCTCTCATTTTCAGTCTGCAGGTGTCTTTAGGTCTCCATTGAGTCTCTTGTAGGCAACATATAGTTGGATCTTGTTTTTTAATCCATTCAGACACCCTATGTCTTTTGATTGGAGCATTTAGTCTGTTTACATTCAAAGTAATTATTGATAGATATGCATTTATTGCCATTTAATTACTTGTTTTATTGTTGTTTCTGGAGGTTTTCTCTGACCCTTTCTTGTCTTTGTCATTTTTGGTCTCTCCTTTGCACTCGAAGAGTCCTCTTTAATATTTTTTGCAGGGCTGGTTTAGTGGTCATGAGCTATTTTATGGTTTTTGTTTGTCTGCAAAACTCTTTATCTCTCCTTCTATTCTGAATGATAGCCTTGCTGGATAGAGTATTCTTGGCTGCTGATTTTTTCCCATCCAGCACTTTGAATATATCATGACACTCCCTTCTGGTTTGCCAAATTTCTGTTGAGAAATCTTCAGCTAGCTTATGGGTTTTCCCTTGTAAGTTAAGGACTTTTTTTTTTGTCTTGCTGCTTTTAAGTTTTTTTCTTTATTGCTATATTTTGCAAATTTAATTACAATATATCTTGGTATTGGCCTGCTTTTGTTGATTTTGATGGGAGTTCTCTGTGCCTCTTGGATCTAGATGTCTGTTTCCTTCCTCAGATTAGGGAAGTTTTCTGCTATTATTTCTTGAAATACATTTTCTGACCTCTTTTCTCTCTCTTCTTATTCTGGGACTCCTACAAAATGAATGTTACTACATTTGATGGAGTCACTGAGTTCCCTAAGTCTATTCTCCTGTTATGTAATTTTTTGTCTCTTTTGTTCAGCCTCAATATTTTCCATTATTTTGTCTTCTAGGTCACTATATCATGCTTCTGCTTCTTCCTACCTGCTGTTCATTGCATCAAGCCTGTTTCCAATCTCGTTTATTGCATTCTTCATCTCTGATTCTTTTTTAACTCATTTATCTCTGTGCTAAGGGTCTCACTGATGTCTTCTATTTTTCTCTCAAGACCCCCCATCCTTGTAATTGTTGCTTTCTCCATTAGGCATGTTACTTGTATCTGTTTCACTTAGATCTCTGGCCATGGCCTCATCTTGTTCTTTCATTCGGGATAAATTCCTCCATCTTGGCATTTTGTCTAAGTGTCTGCCTTCTTCTCTGTGTTAGAAAAGCCAGTTATGACTCCTGCTTTGAAAGTAATGGCCTTATGTAGAAGAGATCACATAGTGCCCTGTCCTAGAACATCAGGGAGTGTCTCTGGTGTGTGCTGTGTGCACTCTGCTGTTGTGTTTTAGCTGCCTATCCTTCAGGCCAGTCATCTGCAGAGGCTCTCCTTGTCTGTTGTGGGCAGTGTTTGGTCCCTGGCCTGAATGTGGCAAATTTTAACTAGGTGTGTTCTGGTCTGTTTGTGAAATGAGACCTGACACCAACTCCACCAGAACTGAGGCCCTGCAAGACTCTCTGGTTTGGAGATATGGTGTGGGCAGGGGTTTGTGCTGGTCTTCTGGGGGGAGGGGCTGGCCACGCTGGGACTGAGGCAAGCTTGACTGAGAAGGGCAGTCCTGCCAGAGCAGGGGTTATGGCTTGGTGTAAGCAAGTTAGGCAGCCAGTGTCAGTGCTGTGCTGCTTCCCACAGGTGACTCTGTGTTTATGCTGAAGGGCGGGGGAGGGAAATGTTGCCAGCCAGCTCCTTTGTTTCCAGGGAGGCATCTCTGGGAATGCTGCCTCTCAGGGAGGTGCTCTAAGAAGAGCAAATAATCTCCCCCTCCCTCCCCCCGTGTGCCCCAGGCACTCTTCAGATCACTGTTTCCACACTCTCTGTTCCCGGGTTTTCTGTCTGCCTTCTCTCCAGGAACAGTGCAGTGCCCTCCAGGCTCTATCCCAGCCAAGCCTGCTGACCTTTAAAACTCCAGGCTTTAAGCCCTGCTGGTTGCAAGAACTCATGAAATTCAGCCCCTCATTTTCCAAGCCAATAGCTTTGGGGAAATGTCCTCCTTGTGCATTCCCCTGTGTGCTCCTCTCTCTCTCTTGCCCTTCTCTGCCACGATGGCTCCCTCCCCTCTGCAGCACCCAAGATCTCTTTCTCCCCTAAACCACATCTCTGCATTTCCTACCTTCTTTGATATGGCCCCTTCTCTTCCTTTAGTTGTGGAGTTTGTTCTGTCAGTCTTCAGGTTAATTTCTGGGGTATTTAGGATGATTTGATAGTTATCCAGTTGTGTTTGTAGAACAAGATGAGCCTAGGGTCCTCCTACTCTGCCACCATTCTCTCCTCTCTCTTTCTGCTCCAAGACCAAATTTATCTTAAGTCCTGGAGGATGACTCCAAGGTGGAGAGATCACATGTGCTGTCAGTCCATCAGATCCCAACTCACTATTCCTCCTGGCTGCCTTTGCTTTCATTCTGGTGGTAGAGATTTCTGTTCATGCATATCTGGGTCTCCTTCCCCTTAGAACTATGGGAGGATATACCTTAACAAACCTTCTTGACATTGGACAAAGTCATGGAACTAGTAATGGCCAATAGGCTGTTGGCAGAAGTAATTTGTGTCATTTCCCAGATGGGGAATTTCATTGCCATTGTGAGACCCTGCAGCACTCTCTTTCCATTGCTGTCATGACTGGTGATGTTCCACATGTTGGTATCTCTATTAGCCTGGGTTCCAGAGGTAGAATGACATAGAGAAGCACCTCTTACAGACATCTGCTATTTATCAGGTGTGATAAAAAAATAAACCTCATTGTGTTAGATGACTAGGATTTTGGGGTTGTTTGTTAATGCAGCATAATCTGTGCTATCCCAACTAGCATCTTACTTCACTTCATGATTTTAAGCTTGACCCACCTATAGTCCTCTGGCTTGGCCATCTGCACCACTTTAACCACATATGTCACATTCATCAGAATCCTCATGCTTATTTGAGACAATAAAGGGAGGCAAGGGGCTCATAATTCTTTTCTTTTCCTCTGAGCCTCCCACTAACATATGAAGCTATGACACAAACCATGACAAACCATAGTCTGTTCTATATTTAACTCACATTCTCTCTCTCTTTCTCTCTGAGAGACAGATTTGACATGGAACTCAACTATCAAAAAATTAACTGATGAGAATATACACAATACTCAGAATTCCAATGTCTCTTTATAACTTCAGCAAACCACCATCATCTTATGTTTCCTTTTGCTGTTCTGTAAAGCAAGGACAAGAATGATATTTCCCAAGGTGGTTATGAGAATGAGTGTGTGTGGGTGTGTGGGGGAGTGTTAGGGGAAATGTGGTGTATTTTGCATAAAGTGAGCTATAATTGAAAAAGGCACTCCATTCCAAGGGAGCAGTCAGGAGAACTATAGATCTCCAGAGCATGCTGGAATCTGTTTTCTATTTTCCCACGTTTATTACATGCTAAACTCTTTGGGTCCCATTCCCCATTGAGATATTTGGCCCCAGCAAAACATGGGATTGCTACACTTATTTACTGATTTAAGAATAGTAGCCAATCCAATAATAAGATCATTCTTATATCAGCCTGAGGGGTAATACAAATTGTGTTTCTGCAAATTCTAAATGTTTTAGTTTTTAACTTTTCCTTATTTGTTTATAAACTAACTGGTCACTTTTCATTAAAACATTCATATATTTACACAATGTTAAGACAATAATTCAGTCTTATAAAAGGATATGCAGGGAAAATCACATTTCATTTTCATCCCCCCTCCCCTGCATCCAGGTTGCAGTCCTCCCCAGAAGAAACTCTTACTATTATGTATTCCACGCATACACAAATATAATATATGATATATACAATTACAAAATCTGCTCCTGCCCCATATTTAGCCACATAACTGGGAGCAGAGGGCACACTGCTCTTAACATTCTCTAGGCCATTGTTTCTCTTCAGTCCTCACAGACTTACCCATTTTTTTTTTTTTTAAAGATTTTATTTATTTGAGAGAGAGAATGAGAGAGAGAGAGCATGAGAGGGGGGAGGGTCAGAGGGAGAAGCAGACTCCCTGCCGAGCAGGGAGCCCGATGCGGGACTCGATCCTGGGACTCCAGGATCATGACCTGAGCTGAAGGCAGTCGCTTAACCAACTGAGCCACCCAGGCGCCCCCATTTTTTTTTTCTAATAGCTAAATATCTCATCATACTTTAGGACTTGACTTAATGGTGCACTTGGCCAAACTGGAGGGGTGGAGGAGGGTCTAGTTCAAAATCCTAAGATGCAGTAGAATATCCATTCTGATAGGCAGGCTATGCTGCATTAACAGACAATCCCCAGATGATGAACATTTATGTTGTTTTTAGTCTAAGGCTATTGCAATCTCATGAAGAACTTGTTTTACCTTTGCATACATGTACAAGGATATCTAAAGGATACAGTCCTAGCAATAAAGTTGCAGACATAAAGGTATGTACATTTCTTTTCTTTTCTTTTCTTTTTATTTTTTTAAAGATTTTATTTATTTATTTGAGAGAGAGAGAATGAGAGACAGAGAGCATGAGAGGGAAGAGGGTCAGAGGGAGAAGCAGACCCCCCGCTGAGCAGGGAGCCCGATGCGGGACTCGATCCCAGGACTCCAGGATCATGACCTGAGCCGAAGGCAGTCGCTTAACCAACTGAGCCACCCAGGTGCCCCATTTCTTTTATTTTTAATAAACTTTATTTATATACAATCAAAAGTGTTAAATTTATATACAGATTTAAAGTGTGAAGTTTGTGTACCTCTGTTACCACCAACACAATTAAACAGAACCTTTCTGTTTTAATAAGCTTTATTATTATTGAGGAAAGGTGAGGCCAAGATCAGGAGGAAAGTGTGGCTTATTACACTCACAGTTCCCAAGAGAGGGAATACATGTCGTACCACAGGGGAGCCACAAGGGGAGTCACCAAGGGTGAGGTAGCAAAGTCAGTGAGCAGGAGAGGAACTGTGTGTCCAAGCCTTTATTGTGTTTTCTGCAGGAAGCACAGGGGAGGAGGAATGACCTTTATTGGTTATTACAGAGGAGGGTGTAGACTCTGGATTGGTTGGTTTGTATTTGAGATGACTCAAATCAGGCTGTCAGGAACAAGGTATGTCTGGCATCTGCATACAGGGCAGATGTTAAAGCATCAAGTTTACTGAATCTAGGAATATGGCTAATACAATTTCCATTACTGAAACAGTTCCCTCACAACTCTTTGCAGAAAATCCCACCCCAACCTCTGGTTCCAGGCAACCACTTATCTGTTTCTTATCACCATAGTTGGTTTTGCCGGTTCTAGAATTTCATATAAATGGGATCACACAATGTGCATACCTTTGTGCCTGACTTCTGTTGCTCAGGATAATGTTTCTGAAATTCATTCACGTTGTTTTGTGTATCGATGGTTCTTTATTTTTTTTTTTTACTGTTGAGCAGTATTCCATTGTATGGATATATTACAATTTGTTTATTCATTCATCTTTGATAGACATTTGAGGTATTTCTAGTTTGGGGTTATTATGAATGTTGCTTCTTTGAATATTCTTTCAAATGTCTTTCATGGGCACAGATATACATTTCTCTTGGGAAAATGACCAGGGGTGGAGTTTTTAGGTATATGTTCAACTTTATAAGAGGCTGCCAAATGGTTTTGCAAAGTGGTTGTGCCATTTTCTACTCATGGCAGTGTATGAGAGTTCCAGTTGCTTCACATCCTTGCCAATACTTTATATGGTCAGATGGCATGTACTTTTTGATAAATATTGTTCTCCAAATGTGTAGCAGACCCTGCAAGTTGCTTGAACCAACAACTGGTCCCACCTTCTTTCTCTCTTACTTCCCATCAGTAGGCTGAGACTTTCCCAGTTTCCCTTGTAGTTATATGTGTTCAATGTATCACAGTTCCAGCCAGTAGGGTGTAAATGAAAGTCTGCTGGGACCTATCTAGGTAAGCTTTCATTTACTTAATGAGGGGACAGATGTGCCAGCACTGATCCCACCCTCCTTCCTCCCTCCTTACTACTTGATTGCAGACATGGTTCCTGGTGCTAATGGTAGGCATCTTGCCACCCCACAACCCAGAGCCCCCAAACTAGCAGCCACCTACCTCCAAACATCAAATTATGTGAGAAAAGTAAACATGGACTTACTTAAGCCATTGTGCTCCATGTATTCTCTTATTTGCAAAGTATCAGACTAACATGTCTCACACTCTTTATCATTCATTTAAGTGATACCAAAGAGGATTGCCAGTTGACATGTCTAATCTGAGAATCCTTGTTTCCCTACATTTCTCCTAACACATGGCATGGTTTTAAAATCCTTAATATTTTGTTGTTTTAATATATATTTACTTAAACATGGCTGAAGTGGGAACTTCATTTGCTTACAAGCTATTCATTGTTTTTTCTGTGACTTGCCCATATATGTCTTCTGGATATTCATTTGTAAAAACTCTATATGTTTTTTTTTTAATTTTATTATGTTATGTTAGTCACCATACAATACATCATTGGTTTTTGATGTGGTGTTCCACGATCCATTGTTTTCGTATAACACCCCGTGCTCCATGCAGTACGTGCCCTCCTTAATACCCATCACCAGGCTAACCAATCCCCCCTCCCCCTCCCCTCTAAAACCCTGTTTGTCTCTCAGAGTCCATAGTCTCTCATGGTTCATCTCTCCCTCTGATTTCCCTCCCTTCATTTTTCCCTTCCTTCTAATGTCCTCCATGCTATTCCTTATGTTCCGCAAATAAGTGAAACCATATGATAATTGACTTTCTTTGCTTGACTTATTTCACTTAGCATAATCTCCTCCAGTCCCATCCATGTTGATGTAAAAGTTGGGTATTCATCCTTTCTGATGGCTGAGTAATATTCCATTGTATATATGGACCACATCTTCTTTATCCATTCATCTGTTGAAGGGCATCTCGGCTCTTTCCACAGTTTGGCTATTGTGGACATTGCTGCTATGAACATTGGGGTGCATATGGCCCTTCTTTTCACTACATCTGTGTCTTTGGGGTAAATACCCAGGAGTGCAATTGCTGGGTCATAGGGTAGCTCTATTTTTAAATTTTTGAGGAACCTCCACACTGTTTTCCAAAGTGGCTGTACCAACTTGCATTCCCACCAACAGTGTAAGAGGGTTCCCCTTTCTCCACAACCTCTCCAACATTCGTTGTTTCTTGCCTTGTCCATTTTTACCATTCTAACTGGTGTAAGGTGGTATCTCAATGTGGTTTTGATTTGAATTTCCCTGATGGCTAATGATGATGAACATTTTTTCATGTGTCTGTTAGCCATTTGTATGTCTTCTTCAGAGAAGTGTCTTTTCATATCTTCTGCCCACTTTTTGACTTGATTATTTGTTTTTTGGGTGTTGAGTTGGAAAAGTTCTTTATAGATTTTGGATATCAGCCCATTATCTGTAGTGTCATTCGCAAATATCTTCTCCCATTCTGTGGGTTGCCTCTTTGTTTTGTTGACTGTTTCCTCTGCTGTGCAGAAGCTTTTTATCTTGATGAAGTCCCAAAAGTTCATTTTTGCTTTTGTTTCACTAGCTTTTGGAGATGTATCTTGAATGAAGTTGCTGTGGCTGATGTCAAAGAGGTTACTGCCTATGTTCTCCTCTAGGATTTCGATGGATTCCTGTCTCACATTGAGGTCTTTCATCCACTTTGAGTTTATCTTTGTGAATGGTGTTAGAGAATGGTTGAGTTTCATTCTTCTGCATGTGGCTGTCTAGTTTTCCCAGCACCATTTATTGAAGAGACTGTCTTTTTTCCATTGCATGTTTTTTCCTGCTTTGTCAAAGATTATTTGACCATAGAGTTGAGGGTCCATTATCTGGGTTCTCCATTCTGTTCCATTGGTCTATATGTCTGAAAAACTCTTTATATCTTAATAAAATCAGCTCTTTACCTGCTGTATTTGTCATGTGTTTCTCAACTTTGTGTATGGTAGGTTTTTTTGCAGGTCAGAAATTTTTAGTTTTTATATAATGTATTTTGAAGTAAAGATGTCCTATATTCAAATGCTATTTTGCAGGGCACCTGGGTGGCTCAGTTGGGTAAGCGGCTGCCTTTGGCTCAGGTCGTGATCCCAGGGTCCTGGGTTGAGCCCCACATCAAGGAGTCTGCTTCTCTTTTTCCCTCTGCCCCTCTCCCCTGCTCATGCTCTCCCACACGCGCACTCTCTCAAATAAATAAATAAATAAATAAATAAATAAATAAATAAAATCTTTTTAAAAAATGCTATTTTGCTCCTTACTAGTTCTATGATCCAGGGGCTACTCCACACTCAATTATCTATCTTTAATATATTTTGTCTATGTCTACGTTGTGCTGGGATTTAAATCCAGGTCTACCTGACTCTAAAATCCATGATCTTTTTACTATGTATCAAAGTACTTTAAATCCTACATATTATAGGCTGTCTCAGGCCATTGGCATGCACACTATTTAGGTCATCATTCTAAGGGAAGTCACACCCGAAGTCACAGAGAATTCCTTAATTATGAGTACCTCCAATCTTTGTGAAAATGCAGCCCTATGCCTTCATCTATAGGTTATGAACAGATATGTGGGTTATCCTTCTAAGAGAAATTATACCTAAAGCCCTGAAACAAAAACTGGCTTTCTTTGGTTTAGGAAAAGGTTGTACTCATACCTCCAATCTTTTCTAAAAATGTGGCTCCTCTATGATTTCATATGTAGGATATGTACAGATATCTTGTAGGTCCAAGTTCGTCTCCCAAGATCAAATCGTATCTCTTTTTTGATGATCTCTACTAAAATAATTTGTTTTAGTTCATGAAATCTTCCAATGCCATTATCAATTGAGCCCCAAAATGTTATCAACAATTTAAATTATTATTAACATAAAAAATTTAAGAACCATGGACAATCAGCTTAGTGTGGGCTTGTCTTTCCCTCTACGGCTCTATAAGGGTGGGTATTTCATTTTTTTTAAACCTACATGAAATTAGAATTTTACAGTTCATGCCAAACAAAATCAGCCTTTTCCTCAATCCCATTTCCATTTCAGACTGTGATTTTGCTTTGGCTTACATTTTAATAAAGTTGGCATTTTTTACCTCTTCTGCATCTGGAAATTCCCAACTGGCTTTGTCACACTGTGAACTGAAAATAGTAATTCAGTTGGACTGAATTTGCTTTGAGGAATAAGCCACCACTTTTTACTTTTTTCTCTCTTATGATTTATTGATTTGCAAGATGTGCCTTGAAATATATACATACATATGTATATATCTATCAATACATATATGTGTGTGTGTATACACATGCACCCACATAAACTAAAGTTAAAAAAGAAAAAGAGTTTCATGCATGTTTCAGTTTATTGTTAATCTTATTTCTTCATTTAGGCAGCTCCAAGGAGTTAGAAGCTGAATAAAAGCAAATTCAAGAGAGAAGACAAACAATAATATATATGTAGATTGTTGAAAATGCAATTGTTCCCATCTCTTTATTGCTTTTGGAAATAGGCAGTATTTTTTAATGTGTTCAGTATTTAATTTTATGAATAATGTATTCTGTTAATCAATAACTACAGGTAAATCCACTAGATATCCTATACCATTGTAACTCTTAAATGTTTGAAATAATGTGACAGTAATCAAAGATGTCAGGGTCCTGCTTTTTCACCACCTTGGAAAGCAAACAGGAATGTAATTTGCCAGCTAAGAATGGCCACCCTGCTGATAGAACTTTCTTCTTTTGTTTGAGGATAACAGCAGGGTAGGGTGACCAACTGTCCCATTTACCCAGAACTGGGGAGGTTCCCAAGACATGGGACTTTCAGTGCCCAGAAAAGTCCTGGGAAATTATGATGAGTTGGTTAGCCTAGAGCAGGGAAACCTGTCATGGGTGTTGCAAATTGCACCCATCTGGGTTTGATATTGGAACACATGACCATCCTTCCTGTGCCCAGAACTGAGATCATCCCTGGAAATGCTCGCGGTATCTAAATGGAAGAAAAAATTCTGAAACCACAATAAAACCTTAAATGTTTTAAAAGTTTAATATCTCCAGAGTAATCAGGATATTGATATAAACACAGTATATTCTAAAGCAAATTCAATTAAAGAAAACCAACCCTCCCTAAGATATATGTCAAGTCCAAGATGCACATGAACTTAGTGATTTGCTATGAGGGGAAGGAGGACATTTACAGTATGGGTGAAAGTGCGATATTATGTCCAGAAAGGAATTTAGAAAGTAGCTTCTTTTATCATTATGAGCATTGAATTCTCCAAGATAATGGAATGCCCACTTTATGTGAAAAGTCACCAGTGGCTGATATTCGGGTAGCAACTTTCAAAAAAGCTATACCTGAATCTGCCACCATTGTCCACATTCAGCTATGCCCAGAATTAGGGAGCATGGCTAAACGCATCTGGTGCGAAGCAAAGACCTCTGAAAAGGAGATACAGTTGACCATCGAACAACACGAGGGTTAGGGGTACCGAACCCCTAGTGCGGTCAAAAATCTGTATATAACTTTTGATTCCCCAAAACATTAACTACTAATAGACTACTGTTGACCAGAAGCCTTACCAATAACAAACAGTCGATTAACACACACTTTGTATGTTCTATGTATTACATATTGTATTCTTATAGTAAAGTAAGCTAGAGAAAAGAAAAAGTTATTAAGAAAATCATAAGGGAAATACATTTACAATACTGTTCTTTATTTCTTGAAAAAAAAATCCGTGTATAAGTGGATCCACGCAGTTCAAACCTGTGTTGTTCAATGGTCAGCTGTACTTACACTCTTGGATTACATGTTAAAAACTTTAAAAACAACTAGACACCTCTCTTATCTCTCCTTCACAATTGGCCATTTCATAGGAAGTGTTTGTTGAGAACCTTCCCATCTACTTTTGGCACTGCTGAACAGTGTGCACAGATGGGGATGAGAGGGAAACTGGCTGAACTTTTCCCATTCTATTCTATAAGAAGAATCAGGGTGCAACCCAGATGCCAGCCTGCCGTGCTTTCCCTCTTGATTCTCATGGAATCAGTTGGTATCCGCATCCCAGCTGCTGTAGAGATCCTCCAAGGATGCCTAGGGGTTGGTGGCACTTGGAGTTCTACTTCTTTCTGACTCCAATTCCTGCTTCTGATGAATTAGTTTGTTGTTCGGACCACTTCACCCTTCTGAGCTTATCCTTTTCGGTGGCCGTGGGGTTGCACCACTCAGATCTCTCTTCAAGCGAATTGCCAGCTAGGAATATGGTTAGCAGGGGGTGGCCAGCTGCTGTATTTACAGATCTGCCATGGCGTTTATGCCATGCTATGCTGCCTCAAGGTTACTCCCAGACAAGGACTGAGCACGGAAGGGGACTTGATCCGGGCCCCTGTCTGATGCTCTAATGGGCAAACTTTGCTCAGAGGCTCCCCATCAGCCAGGCCACAATGGTCCCAGAGCTGCACCACAGTCTAGGAGGCGTCTGTCCCAATCTTCCTTCCTTCTTTCCCCTCACAGGCATTAGAGCTGAATAATGGATTAAGGGCTCTTCCTGCCTACTCCTGCTCTCTCTCCCCCTTATCTGTCATTAGTGTTTTCTCCATCTGTGTATCTACTTCTCAGAGGTCCTGAATTGACATGGTTCTTATGGCCTTATGCTTGATGTCACTCAAGGTACCAATGACACAGGTTCCGTGTGTAGCAGTTTTTTGTTGGAGATTGAAGGCATAGGACGGCATTTACCTTGTAGTGTACAAATGATGTAAAACTGAATCTTTAGCATCCTTCTTAAAATCTTCTGTTCACACTCCCATCTCAGAATTTCCTATAAACTCTTTTTCCATAGGCTCTAACCTTTTGCCACATCTCTCACATTCCCAGTCTTGCCTCATTTCTTTGATCTCTACTCTGCATCCAGTATTTCCTACGCCCCCTCAATCTTTGTTAACAACTCCCTTTACATACCATGTCATTGGGATATCACCTGCTACAGCTTAAGTGGTTTATCATCTCTCTTCCTGAGGGAACTGTCGGGCCAGGGCAAAAATAACATTTTTTTTCAAACCCCCCACTATGCAAATATTCTCATGTTTATGCATAAAAAAGAGCTCTCTCTATAACTCTACTCAACCAGAAAGAGTCTTTCTTTACCCCTATGAAGTCATGAGGAAAAAAGGGGAGGGAAAAAAGAGTTAAATTAGGTCAAACCAATGGTACTGTGGTAAAGATTTTATACATTTGGGATTTGCTATATAACATTCTTATTTGCCATAAAACCACCTGCAAGCATCTACTGATAGTCACCAATTCTAATGATGCAAAACGTGGAAGACATTAGCTAGCTGTTTACCAAGCCCACCTTCCTCTTTTGTTGGGTAGTTCTGTATGACTACACGACTGAATTGTGGCCAGTGAAATGTGGGCAGGAGTGATGTGTACACCACACACCACTAGGCCTGGCTCATAAAATTCCCACTTTATGGATCCTTCATGTAATCCTACATGATGGAAGAATCCTGGGTCTGTGAAGTGAGGCATGGAGAAGAGCATTGTATGTATCAAGAATTTTGCCAATTTCTTAATGGGTGGCTAGTTTTCTCATGATTAAGTTTTAAGAGTTGTTTATACATTCTGGATACAAGTCCTTTATCAGATATATGATTTGCAAATATTTTATCGTAGTCTGTGCTTGTCTTTTGATTCCTTAACTGTGACTTTCAAAGAACAAATTTATTTTTAATTTGATGAAGTCTGTTTTATCCCCCAAAACCAAAAAATCCAGCCTAGCAATGGGCAGAGGACATGAACAAACATTTCTCCAAAGAAGACATACAAATGGCCAACAGACACATGAAAAGATGTTCAACATCACTCGGTATCAGGGAAATACAAATCAAAACCACGATGAGATACCACCTCACATGGGTCAGAATGGCTAAAATTAACCACTCAGGAAACAACAGATGTTGGCGAGGATGCAGAAAAAGGCGAACCCTCTTACACTCTTGGTGGGAATGCAAACTGGTGCAGCCACTGTGGAAAACAGTATGTAGGTTCCTCAAAAAGTTAAAAATAGAGCTACCCTATGACCCAGCAATTGCACTACTAGGAATTTATCCAAAGGATATAAACATAGTGATTTGAAGGGGCACACACACCCCAAAGTTTATAGCAGCAATGTCCACAATAGCCAAACACAGAAAGAGCCCCCACTGGCAGATGAATGGATAAAGAAGAATGGAATATTACTCAGCCATCAAAAAGAATGAAATCTTGTCATTTGCAACGATGTGGATGGAACTAGAGGGTATTACGCTAAGTGAAATAAGTCAGGCAGAGAAAGACAAATACCATATGATTTCACTCATATGTGGAATTTAAAAAACAAAACAGATGAACATAGGTGAAGGGAAGGAAAAATAAAGTAAGATGAAAACTGAGAGGGAGGCAAACCGTAAGAGACGCTGAACTCTAGGGAACAAACTGAGGGCTGCTGGAGGGGAGGGGGGGTGAAAGGATAGGGTAACTGGCTGATGGGCATTAAGGAGGGCACATGATGTAATGAGCACTGGGTGTTATACGCAACTGATGAATCACTAAATTCTACCCCTGAAACTAATAAAAAAAGAGTATGTATTATCAATGTGTTCTTTTATAGATCATATTTTGGTGTTGTATCTAAGCAGTCTGCCTAATTCAAGATGAAAAGTTTCTCTTTTGTTTTCTTACAGAAGTTTTATAGTTTTAGGCTTTACATTTTTTTTTAAAGATTTTATTTATTTATTTGACAGAGAGAGACACAGCGAGAGAGGGAACACAAGCAGGGGGAGTGGGAGAGGAAGAAGCAGGCTTCCCACTGAGCAGGGAGCCCGATGCGGGGCTCGATCCCAGGACCCTGGGATCATGACCTGAGCCGAAGGCAGACGCTTAACCGACTGAGCCACCCAGGCGCCCCATAGGCTTTACATTTTGATCACAGATAATGTATATTGTATATGTGGTGTGAGATAGAGATCAAAGTTTCATTTTTCTTTTTCTTTTTTGAATGTGTATGGACATCCAATTGTTCCATCACCATTTTTTGAGAAGACTATGATTTCTCTGTTTTTTGCACCTATGTCAAAATTCAATTGTCCATATATATGTGGGCCTATTGCTGGATTCCCTATTCTATTCCACTGATATATTTGTCTATCTTTTTTTAAAAGATTTATTTATTTATCTGAAAGAGAGAGAGAGAGCAAGCAGGGGGAGGGGCAAAGGGAGAGGGAGAGAGAGAATCCTCAAGCAGACTCCCCACTGAGTGTGGAGCCCAACATGGGCCTCGATCCCAGGATCCTGAGATCATGACCTGAGCCGAAATCAAGAGTCGGGTGCTTAACCTACTGAGCCACCCAGGTGCCCCATTTGTCTATCTTTATGTTCAATATCCCACTGGCTTGACTATAGCAGCTTAATAATAATTTTTGAAATAAGGTAGTGTTAGCCTACCTTTGTTCTACTTTTTAAATGTTGTTTTGATTATTCTAGGTTCTTTGCATTTCCATATGAAGTTTAGAATCAGTTTGTCATCTATAAAAAGTCTTGCTGAGATTTTGATTAGGATTGCATTGAATCTATTAGCCAACTTGGGGGGAAATGACATCTTAACAATATTGACTGAGTCTTCTGACACTTGAATAGTGCATATCTGTTTATTTATGTGGGTAATTATTTAACTTCTCTCAGGAATGTTTTATAGTTTTAACTGCATGTTTCTTTTGGACATTTTGTCCAATTTATCCCAGATTTTCTACATGGGCTATGATGTCATCTGTGAATATAGACAGTTTTGCTTTTTTCTTTCCAATCTTTATTTCTTTTTCCTTAACTAACTTCTCTGGCTAGAATCTCCAGTACAATGTTAAATAGAGGTGATGAAATAGACATCCTGATCTTGCTTCTGATTTTAGACAGAAGGCTTTCAGTCTTTCACCAGAAGTATGATGTTAGCTGTGGGTTCTTCATAGATGCCCTTTATCAGGTTGAGGAAGTTCTCTCCTATTCCTATTTGCTGAGAGGTTTTGTCAGGAATGGATGTTGGATTTTGACAAATGCTTTTTCTGTGTATATCATCACATAGCTTTTTCTTTCTTTCTCTAGTTTGCTAATATAGTGAATTACATTGGTTGATATTCATATTTTATGCCAACCTGCATTCCTGGGACTAACCCCACATGATCATGATGTGTTATCCTTTTTAATATATTGTTGAATTTGATTTGCTAAATTTTATTTAGAATTCATTTGAGAAGCACTGGTCTAGCACCCATTAAATATTGAAAAAGATGTTAGTGACCCCCTCCCCCAAATGTACATACCTCTTCTATAATTGTTGTTTTTCTGGAGTGTGATGAACAAAACTACACAAAATATGCCCAGTAGTGCATTTAAGCACCTGGGCAAATTTAATTAACCTGTTAAGAGTTGTCATAGGAATTTAGTTTAAATTACATTTAAACTTAAGTTGAGCTTCTATTTCTTAGCTACATGAAAATAATGAGCACATGTCCCTTCTTGTTTGTAACAAAGGGTTTCTGGAGCTGAGGGTTTACCTGCAATCTCAAATTTCTTTCTGGCTTTCTATTTTCAGTTTCTACACAAGCAGCAGAAAACACCACTTTTCAAAACCATGGCTAATGGGGTGCCTTTACATCCACACAGGACAGCAGGGTCAGGCTTCTGGTAGCGAGAATGGGGGAACCCATCCAAATGCATTATGTTCTGTTAAACCTCACACTTGAGATCCATTCACCCTTGAGCGCACAATATGTCCAGTCCACATGCTATGTAAATAAGGCTGTTATGCAAATGGACACAATTCCAATGACTGTAATCTTCTATCCCATTCTTACATGTCAAGCAAAACCGGGGCCAATCTGATGCAAGAGCAGACAACTGGTCTCCAGATTGAGTCCTTTGTGTCATCACCTTCCAACACTTCCTGGGTTAGTGTCATGGGCTGCTTAACACAGCCATTCAAATTGCCCAAGCCAAAAGGAAAACCAGTCCTTTCTGTTATCAACCACAGACGCTTTATGGAACAGCTAGACAGATTCCTGGGCAGCAGCTGAGTATTAAGAAGCCTGGGAGAAGGGAGACAGCAAAAGAATCAGCAAATGTTTGTGGGTATAGGAGGAGCTGTCTGTTGTACCATAATTCTTAATGTAATACAATCCAAAAATCTTTGTATAGAAAACAATGTTTAAGCTTAGCACATTCATGTCTAAGAACCTTGAATGTTTACAGTTACATCTGATAGTCAGCTGAAGCATTCAGGGTGTGGTAGAATTTAATCTCAGTGGTCTCAAGTACGTGTAAGGCAGGCTTGGGTGGTATTCCAGTTTGTCTTCTGACCATCTTCTGAATGGTCCCATTTGGGGCTCCAAAGAGACTACAGGGCGCCTGGGTGGCTCAGTCATTAAGCGTCTGTCTTCGGCTCGGGTCAAGATCCCAGGGTCCTGGGATCGAGCCCCGCATCGGGCTCCCTGCTTGGCGGGGAGTCTGCTTCTCCCTCTCCCACTCCCCCTGCTTGTGTTCCCTCTCTCGCTGTGTCTCTCCCTGTCAAATAAATAAATAAAATCTTAAGTAAATAAAATATTTTTTTTAAAAAGAGAGAGACTACAATTTAATCTAATAATTTATGATCAACTTTAGGCATGGTTGAAGGGAAATACATTGCTAAAATGAATCATGGCCCTCCTGTTTGCCTAATTTTCTTTTCCCTTCTCTCGGTCTCTATTTGCTATTAGTATATTCTAGGCAAAGATAGGATGGTAAATCACTAGAAGTTTTGCTGAGTGGGACATATTGCTAAGGAAGCCCTGACCTATTTTTCGTGAGCAAACATTTCTAAATTTATGCTGGTTTTGGCATTAAGTGAAAGTGAACCATTTTTTCCTCCATTTCTTATGACCAACATAATTTGAATGCATATTCTTTCATTCAACTTTTTTTTGAATGCCATCTGGGTGCCCAATGCAAAGTTTCTGTTTTTAAAATAGTAAAGCCTTTGTTTGCAAAGATAATCTCTTGTATTTATTTTTTAGACACCAGCATACCTAAGACGGTGTAAGGCATATTATAAAACTTCCATAAATACTTATAAGGAACTCAAAAAATTGTATATTTAGAGCAACACTTTTTGTTGTTTAGACATTTGGTCCAATGGTTTCCTTAACTCCTTATTTTCCATGATTTTTATCATAGGCAAATCCTTCTTTCACTCTAGCAAGAAGTAGGTTTTCTTTTAAGTAAACAAATTAATACATAAATAAATATAAATTTTTTTAAAGATTTTTATTTATTTATTTGAAAGGGAGAGAGAGAGAGTGCAAGAGCAGGGAGAGGGAGAAGCAGACTCTCCACTGAGCAGGGAGCCCTGACACCGGGCTCAATTCCCGAACTCTGGGATCATGACCTGAGCCGAAGGCAGATGCTTTAACCAACAGAGCCAACCAGGTGCCCCAATAAATATAAATTTTTAATAAATTTATATATTTGATATTTGTATATTGCTGTATTTATTCATGTATTGATGTATTTATTTCCTCCGAAAACATATTTGGCCATAATCACGAAAGAAGATCATTGCCAGAGACCACACTCTGTGTGTTGAACATTTCTTTGGCAAGACTTTCTGAGCTATGCTCTCCCCAGAAGGAGGAAGCACAGACTGGCAGAAATGCTGAGCTGACACTTGTAATGATGATCTCTCTTGCACTTGAAAGGCAGGTTGAACTGCGAAAACACGTATCTTCAACCAGAACAGCGGAGGCTACAAGAAGCAGTAGAGAATGGGCTGCAGCCCAACTTCAGCTAACGAGGTTTGAAGGGAGGATTTCAAAAGTAATCTGGACAACTTGCCCTGTCCCTCAGTCCAGTGTTTAAACACCCCTGGTGTGTAAGATGTGAATGTCTGAAACATCAAAAGGCTCACATTTAAATTTCATTGCCAAGAAAGCACCCTGAAGGCTCATGCAAATATCATGTTTAGGCATCTGCATTATCTGCGCCTCTGCTTCTCGCCATGCCATAGTTAATGAAGAGCGAACAGAAGTAATATTTCTGCCTGTATTCACCTAAACACTGCCCCTCCCTTTGCATTATTTATTATCATTCAAAGTGACGTGATGCCACCAGTCTTATGGCTCCATATAGCCTGACCAGCCCCCTGGGAAATAGCGCTCGGGCTAAAGTCTGCCCAAACTAGGCTAGTCTTAATAATCTACCATTGGCAAGTCATTCATTGTAGATATCAACCAAGACGAACAAATCAGCAGAGACTGAAGCAGAAATAGGCACGCTTGGTGGAAACTCAAAGTGGAAAGGAAAGAGGAAAAGCATCTGCTGGAATTGTTGGAGGGAAACACCAAATACGCAAGAATGACATGCACCAGGTAGAACAATTCAAGTTGAACAGGAAGAAGAATGTCAGAGACTCCCAGAGGAAGCAGAGCTGGAGTCACCAGTCAGGAGGAAAGAGAAAAGAATGCTTAGAGTCTTGAGAGAAAACATGACTCAGTGATGACCTTGGACTCAAATCCCTTAGCGTGTCCACATCTCAACATCCTCCTCTGTACTCCCTCCCGGGGAGCCATACTGCAACATTCCGATGTTTAAGTGTCTAGGAATTGAAGTATATGCCCGTATATTTTTAACGACATCGGTGCTCTATCCAAACTCTAAATTTAACATAGCATCCTTAAAGTCGCACCCCTTGTGTTTCATTTCACTCATTTCTTCATGGAAAAAAAATTCATTTGGAACCCAACTAGCAAGCATAAAATAAAATGAATGTGGTGAAAGTTGACAGTCGACCTCTAGGTATGTGTCGATAGGTGGTGAAAGGGATTGTCTGATTTGTTAACACCTCATTTTGGGATCAGGCCCTCCATAAATACTCTTCTCACACCTCAGAAAGAACAAGAGCAGAATATATTTAAACTGGGCTCACTAGATGAGTCCAAAGCCTGGTCAAGAGACCCGAAGCCTTGAAACCGTAAGTTCTCAGTATATGAGTAAAGTGACACTTCCATTTATTCCAACCCTGCAGTCTGTTATTTAAAGAAACCGCATTCTTATCTCTTCTTGGTTTTACTTGTTTGTTTTGTTTTGTTTTATTTCAATTTACTGAATTTCCTTAACATCTGGCAAATGTCTGTACGGTAGAGGGGAGAGGGAAGGCGACGGAACAGGAAGAAGGAAATAAAGTTGCGATGGGTAGGAGGGAGTTCCAGAAATATTTTCCATGCAAGTTTCCATACCAAGGCAATGGTAATGAGAGTTTGCTACATGCCAGGCATTGGGTGAGGCATACAAGGCACCAGGCTAGATGGACATCAAAGAGAGAGCAAAGAAACACAACAGCTTGGCAGACACACTGACTTAAAAACCCATTTGCACAGGCTTGAGAGAGCCTGTTGTCTCCTGGGGAGGCTTTGGCATGGCCAGAAGAAAACATCAAAGACACTCCAGACTTCAAATCCCTTCCAAGGGTGTGATCAGCAGGACAGGAAATGGGCAAGTCATCCTGGAAGGAATTTGGAAGCGAAGGGGCTTATTCAAGGACACCCCTGGTCCTGCACAGGAGCGCTCACCATGTGTATGGTCAACACACGTGATATGGTGAACAGCTTGGCACCCAGTCAGTAGCAAGCCTTGCCCTAGCCCCCCACCAAGAAGCTGCAGGGAATAAGGCAACAGAAGAAAAGATAATTCAATAAGAGTGTTTTGTCATCTCCATGGTCGACTTCATATTTTGAAAGGATCCCATGATACAAGAAAGCCTGCATTCTAAAACAAGAGAAGCGTAAATAAATATTCAAAGATAGAAGCCCACAGGGATGGGAGAAGAGCAAACTTAACCAAGAGAAAACGAACAAGTGGGATTTGCCTGAAATCATATCTAGTATGCTAGACTAAAACTCCTGGTAACCCAGCAGGGTTGCTTCATGCTTATAGTATCTCAGTAGGACTGAGGAACCAAAAATTGCCAACAAACACAAGGAAAGGCCTTTAATTCCATGTTGCTGGGAAATAATGACAGACTATGAAATCTGCCCATGTATAGAGTCCAAATGAGACTGAAATTTCACATGTAGCCTGTCACTGCAGTCGGAGGGTAAAAATGAACTTGGCCAAGCTTTTTTTTCAAAACACAGAGTTCCTACAAAAGCAAGGGGTAGGAGCTTCCTTGAAGAGGTGGGAATGTTCATTCAGGCAAACGTATGGGATACACGCATATATACAGATTATATGTATTGCTGCATACATACATACATATTTATATATTTTAAAATAGATTAAAATATAAATATACATTTTAAAAATATCTTTTAAGTTGAACAAAGCTGAGATTTTAGAGTAAGGCCTCAGAAAATGGGGAATTTTTAGATGAGCCCCCAAGCCCAGTCATCTTTCCTTCGGTATGCCTAGTAAGCAACAACCCATGGGTGCAGTCTGGCGGCCTTGTAGCATAATGGTCACGCTTGGAATTTCTGGAGTGAAAGCTTCAGGCTGTACATACCAGCTTCACTACTAATTATCAGTGTGACTTAGAAAAGTTCCTAATCCAGAAAACATGGGCATAATATCAGTACTTACCTTACATGGCTATCGTGGGGATTAAGCAAGATGATAGATGTAAAGCATTAGACTGGACTCTAGCACATGTTAGGGACTCAATAAACATTCACTATTAATATCACAACTCTGTTATAAGCTGTGCATCCCATATCCCTTGGTAGTGTCCACGGCAACCAACAGAGCAAAGAGTAACCAGTAGTATTTAACGTGTGCCTCTTGCTCAACTTAGAAATTAGAGTTCCGTAACTTGTTTGATTCCCTAAACCCCGCAATATAAACAGACATATAAAACAGAAAATTTCTTTTCTTTGTTCTTTGTGGTCATTTCCATCAGCTACTAAACAAATGCTTTTTTTTTTTCCAGTGTACCTAATTTTCTGTTTAATTTCATCTTCTTAGGACAGAGTAAATGCCTATTCCTTGTCATCAGTATTAAATCCCATAAATAATTCTAGATGTCAGGACCATATTAGTACCTTAAAACAATGTTCCTCGAGATTTCTCCAAGGAGCAGATTGTCCAGTGTGAATAGGTACTCCTATTAAAAAAAAAAAGAATTCTGTATTAATTTGAAAAATGTGGATTAAACAATGGTAACCAGGCATGCAGGATTTATCAGAGCTTTAAATATGCTAATATGTGCTAGGATCTCCAGGAGATGAATATAAAATCCCATGTTTCCCCAAATCGCTTGTCCACACAGCTCATTTTTCATGGAATTACCTCTTTCACAGTACTATGATCCTCAGATAGAACTAACACTTTGGGATACCCTATCTTAGAGGGATGACTTGAAATCTTAGGATTTTATCCTGGAAAGTGGGGTCACGATCTCATGAGAACACAATCACTTTTGTACACAAATGGTCTGCATATAAAGCAATGGTGGCTATAAAATGTCAGTGCCCTGAGCCCTAGGGTTGATCCTGATGATTTTGCTGGTTGGGAAGGTATCTCCTCTTTCTAATACTGCTCCCTATATAGGCTCCTCCCACCTTTATAAGCTCAGAAAAGCCAAATTCTTCAAAAGATGAATATAGTACTATTTTCAGTCAATACCAACACTTGTTTTAGAAATGTGTTATGCTAAACATGTCATCAGTGAATACAATGAAAGATAACAAAATCTACATTTGTATCATATTTTCCATGGTCATTTATTTTTTTTACTTTTTAAAAATTTTTAAATTTTATTTTATTATGTTATGTTAGTCACCATACAGTACACCATTAGTTTTTGACATAGTGTTCCATGATTCATTGTTTGCGTATAACACCCAGTGCTCCATGCAGTACGTGCCCTCCTTAATACCCATCACCGGGCTAACCCATCCCCCCACCCTCCTCCCCTCTAAAACCCTCAGTTTGTTTCTCAGAGTCCATAATCTCTCATGGTTTGTTTCCCCCTCCGATTTCCCCCCCTTTATTTTTCCCTTCCTTCTCCTAATGTCCTCCATGCTATTCCTTATGTTCCACAAATAAGTGAAACCATATGATAATTGAGTTTCTCTGCTTGACTCATTTCACTTAGCATAATCTCCTCCAGTCCCATCCATGTTGATGTAACAGTTGGGTATTCATCCTTTCTGATGGCTGGAATATTACTCAGCCATCAGAAAGGATGAATACCCAACTTTCCATAGTTATTTAAACCTACCTTCCAATTTTGTCTCTTGATCAGCATTTCCCAAGCTTTAGTATCATAATAATCACCCATGGAATTTGGGATAAATAGTGATTCTTGGGTTCTACCAGCCCATGTGTTTTGAAATGCTTCCCTGGTAAGGCTTAATGATCAAGCATCTTTGGAAAATTCAAACTTAGCTGTACATTACAAACCTTATTTTTTTTTAAAAAAAATCCCAGAATCCTAACAAAACCTACTGAATCAGAATCTCCAAAGGTGGGCTGGGTATCCCTATTTTTTTTAAAACATCTAAAACGTTTGGAGAGCCAGTTCTCTGCGGAGAACCAAGTTCTTGTACCTTAAATTATTTCACTAGGTTGAAATAAGGAAAACACTAACATTCTCTCCATTCTTTGATTCATCTCTGACCTGGTGTTTTGTTTAATGTTCTTCTTAAACATTATACCTTTGAAATATAAGCTTTTAGAACATAATGGTGGCTAAATAGAGGAGGATGAACTAAAGGGGAACTTCAAATAATTTTGCTCTAGGAGAGTAAGAATATATATATAAAAACCATTTAACTAATCCTTTTAGGAGTGAGATATCAATTCTATTTTCCTTGTACCCTCTGGGTTTTTCTTGATTTTTTGAAATCCTTTCTCTATTCCTGGAATCCCTGTAAAGATATTTCTATATATTTATTCTCAAGTAGCATGAAAACATTTTGGAATTCTTTGCTAACTTAGTTTTATGATATTTTATAATTTTAGCAGATTTGGAAGTTATATAGATGCAAACATAATGCGATAGGCAAAATATACAGCCACTCATCTGGGGGATGAATAAAAAGAGAAAAAACCCTTTCAGTATTATCAGTTTCCATAATGTCTTATTAGTTCCCTAGAAATTTAATTTTGAAGCTGTGTCATACTTCCAAGATTTGATTTGAAGTAAAAGAGTCAATTTCAGTAAAATACCAAAAAGACGTTTTCACGTTTTCAATTTCATTAGACTGCATATCGGTATAAAACATACATGGATCCATGTCTCAATCTACTACTCTGTAACACTGGAGTTGAAATATTAAGCAAACAGTATTTCAGGTAAGAAACTTACCAGCAATTTGCTTTTACCTTGTGAAAAAAATAAAATAGTAGTTTCATACCCAAACACTGGTAAACAGACTATGGAATAATTTGAGTTTTAGGGCTATGAATATTCTGATTTTTATATTCATGCATTCCTTCAGGCATAAATGAAGTAGGCCACAGGGCAGTTGGAGGGTGACCACAGCCTGACAAACCTTACGGTTCAGCAGATGTGGTTGTAAGATATGGCTTCACTGAAAAATATTCACCACTAAGGAATTTTAGGACTCCACTCTGAGGTTTGATTTAAAAACTTGGAATTGCCAATAGAAAAGAAGTGGGTGGTACCATCATATGGGTCTTGGGACACAGAAATATTTAGTTGCCTCAAGTAAGCAATAATATGAATCAACAGTATTTCAAATTGCAATCTTCTACAAATGTGCAAGTCATGAGCTGAGAAAGTTTTTCTGCGCACGCAATGTCTTTATTCAGTTTCTTTTTGTTGACTTCCAGATACCCGGGGGCTTTTCTTGGTGTATATATTAGAAACCCTCATGTGGGTCATTCCCTTTGAAAGATCGGCTCAATATTTGAGTAAATTATTTGAACAGCATATTCTTTGATTTGGAAATAACATGAATTCTCAACTAAATGTATAATTATTGAAATGTTCCAAGATTTTAAAGGAAATATCACATTCACAGTCATTTCCTGGGCTGTGGAGCTGAACACCATCATTTAAAATATACATTGAGAAATTCCATTTAAAATCATGAAATGCACAGGAATCAAGTAAGTACCTAGATGTGTGGGAGAATAGGGACCAAGGAGCTTCAGAAACAACCTAATGTCAACCTCATGCTTCAAAGTCTTGGGTTAATAAAAATTGAGTAAGACCAGCAGTACTACTTTGATCTAGATCAAAACTTCCCACTCTAATTCCTTGGCTGTAAGAGGAAAGTGAATTTCCAGATTTCTCGTTGTAAAGAAAAAAAATCTGAAAGATGCTGACATAATTCTTCAATGGTTCTAAAACTTGTGGTTAAATTTATGAAACTCCTTGAGTTACAATCTAACAGTTACATAAAGCAGGAGTGGTGGTGGTGGTGGTGGGGGGGGGGGGGCTGGTGAAATTAACATGTCCAAAAGTTACAAAGGAAACCTCTAAGATAAGGCAGAATTGCACTATCTTTTCCTTAATGGGTTCTGGTTCCCCACCTGGGGGATAATTCCTTCTGCGAGAAATACTTAGTTCACAAAACTCTTGATTTGTTCCAGTTTCTCACTTACCTTCCCACTGAATATTCAGAGTATCACTTACTTTTATTAGTCTGAACTCTTTGGTTGCCCAATCATGACAATATTCATTTTAAAATATTCTTGTTTACTTGCTGTGCCCTTGAAAATGACCATATAGAACACCACCACACTCACTCATACAGATGAATGAAGACCAAGCAAAAGAAAAGTCGTGTTCCCATTGCCTAAGAAGTTGGCAGTGTTCCTCACTGGACTGTAAGCTCTGTGAGGGGAGGGATATTAAGTGCTTGTTCTTCAGGGTGTCATCTCCACTAGCACGGTGGTTTGCACATAATACAACTCCATAAATATTTCAGTTTGGTTCATTACATCTGGGGTTATCAGCGCCTGTGCATTGGGTTTCCTCTACTTATTATCAATTACACTTCACAGTGACTTTTCTAGTTAGGCAGTATTACCCTCATTTCATCAAGTCCAAGGTCACATAGCAGGAAAGCAAAACAACTGAGATTAGAACCCAAGCTTTCTTATTCCAAGTTTATTACTCCCACCCACATCAGATACCTGAAACAGTATTCAGCAGACAGAAGCAGTTTCAAAATCTTTTCTCATTCCAGCAAATAAAGGATAGTATTTGATTCTTCTCATTTCTACCTGAATATCTGATATAGGAATCCTTCCTTAAGAGTGTTGAGATCACTATTTCTTTCAATTTTGAAGAAGCAGAAAAGTCTTCAGTTAATTAACTAGAGAAAAAGCTTCCCGATTCCCATTTCAATATTTTCCTAATCATATTTCTGTTTGGAACACAGGCACTGAATTTGGAACCTGAAGCCCATTTCCTGTCTAAAATGGTTTTCATTCATTGAATGTGAACACTTGTTTTTTATTGCAAAGTTGTTTACAAAGCCGAGCTGCTGCAATTCATTTCTTTTAATGAACAAAAGAGTGATGGAATATTTAGCTGGAAGGAATTCACAGAGAGTTGCGTGCAACTGGCAAAGAGTTTTAAGGAAAAGTTTTCAGTTCTAATGGAGGTTCCTCAGTCCAAATTGGAGGAACATTCAGGTAAAATTCTCCTAATGAAAGAACTGAATAAATGAGAAAAGGAAGTTTGATAACATCTTCAAACTAAACAGAGTTGGTTCTCATCCAAAAGAATCATGCATTCGGGAAATATTAATAAACATCGAATCCTTGCTACACGCCAGGCATCAGGATCCAAAGTTCACCAGGACTTTGTGATTTGTACCCATAAAAGATAACCAACAATTTTATGTTTTTGCGAAAGGTGCCAAAAGACTACTGCTCCTAAAATACAATTCATCATTTGAAAGTGAATAATTCAGTGGTTTTTGGTATATTTATAGAGTTGTGCAATCATCATCACTATCTAATTCCAGAACATTTTTATCACCCCAGTAAGAAACTCTGTACCCAGTAGCAGTCACTCGCCATTCCCTCCTCCACCCAGCCCTTGAAATCTCTATGGATTTGCCTATTCTGGACATTTCATATAAACGGGATCATGCAATATGTGGTCTTTTGTGATTAACTCCTTTCACTTAGCATAATGTTTTTGAGGTTCATCTACATTGTAGCATGATTCACTTCATTCCTCTTTAGCTGAATCATATTCCATTGTATGGATAAACCATAGTTTGTCCATCTATTCCTTAGTTGATGGACTTTTGAGTTGTTTGCACCTTTTGGCTATTATGGGATAATTTTGCATTGAACATTCATGTACATGTTTTCTCAAAAACATGTTCCTTTGATATGGTCAACTTAGAAGCAAAGAAAAATAAGACTCAGAAAGGTGCCTACCACTGTGCCAAAGACAGCACACGTATCAGTGGTTTGTTCCCTTTATTCCTGAATAGTATTTTACTAGATGAAGACACCACTGTTTATTCATTTACCAGTTGTAGGATGTTTGGGTTGTTTCTAGTTTTGGGTAATTATGAATAAAGCCACTATAAATGTTCACATACAGATTTTAGAGTGAATATAAATTTTAATTTCTCTTGGGTAAATATCTGGGAGTAGGACTGCTGCATCATATAATTCTGTTTAACTTTACAAGAAATTGCTACACTCTTTTCAAGGAGACCTGACCATTTTGCATTTCCACCAGCAATGTATCAGTTCCCATTGCTCTAAATCCTTGCTAACACTTGATATTGCTAGATATTATTTGTTTCTTTAGTTTTTAACCATTCTGACACATGTACATTGATATCTCACTGTGATCCCTTTAAGTTTTGATGTTCAAAATTATCCTAGGTGGGTTTTTTTACATTGTTTTTTACCTGGAAAGTAACCTGATACTGTTTTCTTTTTCTTTTTTTTATAGATTTTATTTATTTATTTGAGAGAGAGAGAGCACGGGCAAGTGGGGGGGCAGGGAGGGGCAGAGGGAGAGGGAGAAGCAGACTCCCCGCTGAACAGGGAGCCTGACGTGGGGCTCGATCCCAGGACCCTGGGATCAGGACCTGAGCCGAAGGCAGATGCTTAACCGACTGAGCCACCCAGGCGCCCCCATTATTGTTGTTTTCTAGCATTTTAAAAAACTTGCACAGAAGTAGAGAGAATGGTATAATAAATCTGCATAAACTGTTCACCCAGCTTCAATGATGATCAACATTTTTGCCAATTTGTTTCATCTAGTACCACCACCATTTTCTGGTTTGTTTTTTCTGGAGTCCTTTTAAGCAAAGCTCATACTTCATCTCATTTCACTATTAAGTATTTCAATATGAATCTCTTGAATAACTTTAAAAATAAAACAAAATGTAATCACAAGTAACAACATTAA
Source organism: Halichoerus grypus (assembly GCF_964656455.1). NCBI lineage: Eukaryota > Metazoa > Chordata > Mammalia > Carnivora > Phocidae > Halichoerus > Halichoerus grypus. The sequence goes on along the minus strand of NC_135727.1, from coordinate 124,594,162 downwards.
CGATAATTCCTTAATGTCCTCTAATATTCAGCCTATGCTCAAATATCCCCAATTGCCTCAAACGTGTCTTTTTAAAAGTTGCTTTGTTTAAATTTAATTTGCTTATGATGTGAGGTGGAAGCTAAAAAATTTGAGGTCCTACCTCCAAATGATTGAGTTTCCACTCAATTTTCAGAAATAGTTTAAGCTTAGTTCAGATTTTACCCGTTATAGCTTAGCTATTTCAAATTATGTTTTTATTACACAACAGCAAGTGGAGATTATAAGGCAGATATTAAGAATACAGAATTGGCATATCATTTAACCCACAGATCAAAACACTTAAAAGATGACTGCCACTATTAAACAGTGTAGACGACTGATTCTGTTGGCAGTGAATACATGGGTTCGCACTTTATAAAGTTCTTTATAAAGAACCCCTTCCCATGCCCCCACCTCTTTATTTGTCCACTAACAGAAGGACATGCTTCTCTTAACTGGCACTGTTGCAAACAAGGGCTATTCATAGTAGGCCCTCAAAACTATTGAGAATTAATAAGATGTCCCATCAAGAAGTGTGTGTGTGTGTGTGCGCGCGCGCGCGTGCGCGCGCGCGCGTTACGTGTGTGTGTTTTGCATTGGGGGCTTAAGCCAAATGAAATTTTGGTTTTGTTTTGGAATAAAACCCATATAAGGAATTTTTTGCCATGCCAGTTTAACTTCTACTTTATTTAGAAACAGATAAGACTTTATTTTGAATTAGTTCCATTTTAGTTCACAGTTGAGTCATACAAACATCTAGAGATTAATAAGTAGATTTAAAGATAAGCAACTTGGTGTGTTCTGTTCTAGTTTTTTTTAATTAATATCTCAGTGTAAATTCTTGGTTGTTACAAGACTTTTCTTCAATCCGAACCATCGTGCTGTGTTATATGGTTCCCTACAGCCCCTGAGCTCTTTTTCAACATTTGCACAAATGTATTTGCTTGCTCTATTACCATTTAGTCCAGATAACAAGGCTCAAGTAAATGTAGCCTGCACAATAAGAATATAATCACTGTTTAAAATCAAACTTCAGAGTGGGTCAACATGGCATAATCTCCTGCCTAAGTGATCTGTAATTCGCCTCTCCAGATAGTCATCTTGGCCCTGGAGTAGTTTAAAAGGTAGTAGCTGCCAAAAATTGTTAACCATTAAACAAAGGTTTACTTTTCTTTTGTGTGACAGGAACAAAGGTGCACTTTTAAATCTATGTCTAAAAAATGTGTAGGTTTTGAAGAGTTCAATCTGCTCTACAACTCTTGCTTTTAGTATCCTGAACAGACCTTTTAAAAGTGCTTGGGGGTTTTGGTTTGTTTTTTTGTTTTTTATTTTGCCTTGATTAGGTGATCTCAGCCAAGGTATGTGTTTTATTTCTGGGGGTGTAAGTTGACACAAACAAAACTTGGAAAACAGTCCTAAGAGGAGGGCATATTACACTGAAATGTATTCCATCAATCGCCAGAATATTTAAGAACACTGAGTCATCATCATGGGTAATGCCCCCTTCATGAGGGCAAAAAGGAGTTTTCATCATGAAAAATATTCATCTCTCTTACTGAACCATGGTGCAATGTAGCAGTCCACATATTCGCCTTTCATGGTAGCTAAAAAGTAAACATTAGCATTTTTGCTCACTTTTCAATTTCATAAAGTTAGCCCACTGCATTACTTCCAGCTTCAAAGAATTCTATAGTTTCATTTTCAAGGCAACTCTAGAAGACATGGCATTTTAAGCACGAGGAGACTCGAGACTCCTACACGTGCAGCCTCTCATGGATTCAATTAGTCACCATTAGAACTGAAGATCTAAGTTTCTATGTAGTTGACTGTGCTTAAGGCAGGTTTTTCCCAGGGCATTGTGTCTTTTCACAATTATATTCGGTTTCTGCCAAGTTCTCCTTTTGGAACTTAGAAGGACAATGCCAGGTTTTTCATTAGTGTAATGAGCCCATTCGCCAGAGCCAATGGGATATCTTGTTACTTTTCAAATTCCTTAGAGTAAAAATGTTGGCAAAGTCATTGCTTTCTTCTACCTATTAGAAATGTTTTTCTTTACTTCCAGATAAAAGACACAAAGATAGTTGAAGTGATGTTTTATAACTATGGTTTTTCAACCTCCCTGGCACTGTGAACATTTGGGGTCAGATAATTCTTTGTAGAGGGGGCTGTCCTATGCATTGTGGGATGCTTACCAGCATCCCTGGCCTCCATCCACTAGATACTAGTAGCTACCCCACCCCAGTCGTGACAACCACGAATGTCTCCAGACATTGCTAAATGTCCTCTAGGGGACAAAATCACCCCCCATTGAGAACCATGGTTTTATAACCAGTGAGACAAATATTCATTTTCTGTCTTTTAAATTATTTAGGGGCACCTGGGTGGCTCAGTTGGTTGAGTGTCCAACTCTTGATTTCGGCTCAGGTCATGATCTCGGGTCCTAGGATCGGGCCCCATGTCAGGCTTCACACTAAGTGGGGAGTCTGCTTGAGAATTCTCTCCCTCTCCCTCTGCCCCTCCCTATGCTCATGCTTTCTCTCTCTCTCTCTTTCTTTCTCGCTCTCTCTCAAATAAATAAAATCTTTTAAAAATTAAAAATAAATTATTTATTTATCAATACATTCTACAGTCAGCTACTATGGAAGGAGTGGTGCTGGACACAAGGTGGTACTACACAAGATCCTTGCATGACGCTTGTCCTCACAGAGTTTATGGATTAGCCTAGGAAGCCCACAGTCTAACCTTATTCCTGATATCTCCATAGCAAGAGTCCTGAACCACGGTCAGTATAGGCTAGGTCCCATTCTATGAACTCACATCTTGCCTTGGCTCATAACCCTCAAATCCCCAAACCAGAGCATGTGTGTGACCTCAATCGTCACTCCAAAGGATGATCCTGCTCTCTTTTGAGCTATTTCATGGTACTGCGTTGGTGCCATTCATTACCTACTTCCTGGTTTATAGATGCTATCTATATACAGCTCATAATTTTCTTATTCCTAGTGACTGGCACCACCCTAAGATAGATGCCTGGCTGACTGCCTGGATGGATGGTTGGGTCAGTTACCGTGGAGTAGCTTGACATCCAAACTAGAGCTTGGAGACAATTTTTTTTTTTCTTTTTGTAGTATGAGAATGACATGACCAAAACAATTACTTATAAATATCATCCATGTGACATTGTGCTGGAAAAATTGGAGAAGGGAAAACCTGAAGCCATAGAGATAGTAATGAAATTATTTTATATTCTTTATATAGATCAATAAAGTACATTAGTAGAATAATGGCAATGTAAATGAGGAACGAATGAACAAAAAGGAGAACCATTTCAAGGAAAAAATAAATAAAAGTTTAGAAGAGGAAGTGATCACTACAAAGGAAATGAAAGTCAAAGGATTCTGAAGTTCAGAGTGTGGGGATCTGAAAGTATGGTTTCTCCATTAAATACAAATAGAAGTTTTGAGATGAGTCAAAGATGTTAGGACATACTGAGACCATCATTCTTCATGTAACTCTCCTCTTTTGAAAGCAATATTCTTATGAATTTTTTTACTCTTACATTAAGTTCAGCAGTAATCTAAAAGCAACCAAATTAGGGAGTCAGATGATTGACTTTGTGAACAATATCACATGGGAAACAATGATGAGAAAAGCAACACAATACAGATTAAAGAGGACTTATAGGATCCCTTTACCATTGTGAGAACAGACTGTGGCGGGGCTAGGGTAGAAGCAGGGACATCATTTAGGAATCTGTTATATTAAACCCCAGTGTCAGGGGTGGGAACTATGAGAAGTGGTCAGATTAGGGATATACTGCAAAGACTGAGCCAACAGAATTTGTAGATGAATTCATTATAAAAAATGACTCAAAAAAGACCCCAAGATTTATGGTGTGATTTACTGAGTTAAGGAACTTAGGGAAGTAGCTAATCTGAGAGGATATCAAAAATTCATTTGCTAACATGGTAACACTGAACTCTTTAGAATATCTAAGCATAGATATCAAATAGTCATTCAGAAATACGAATCTAAAGTTAGGGGCTTGACTGGAAATAAAAACTTGGGAGTAGTATTGCACAGGTTTCTTAATTGGAGACAATAGAATCCCCTCTAGCCAGTTTAAATAGAAATGGGATGCTATAATATATGCACTCTTATGTTTATTACAGTATTACTTACAATAGCCAAGAGATGGAAGCAACCTAAGTGTCCATTGATTGACGAATGGATAAAGAAGGTGTAGTGTATATATACAATGGAATATTACTCAGCTATAAAAAAGGATGAGATCTTGCGATTTGTGACAACATGGATGGGCCTAGAGGGTATTGTGATAAGTGAAATAAGTCAGACCGAGAAAGACAAATACCATGATTTCACTCATATTTGGAATCTCAAAAACAAAAAACAAAAAACAAATAAGAATAAGCAAAGAAACAAAAAGCAGAATCAGACCTATAAATAGAACAAAGTGATGGTTGCAAAAGGAGAGAGGGGTAGAGGGATGGGCAAAATGGGTGAAGGGAACTGGGAGATACAGGCTTTCAGTTACAGACTGAATAAGCCACAGGAATAAAAGGTACAGCATAGGGAATATAGTCAATGATATTGTAATAGCATTGTATGATGATAGATGGTAGCAACACTTGCAGTAAGCATAGTATAATATATAGAGATGTTGAATCACTATGTTGTACATCTGAAACTAATGTAACATTGTGTGTCAACTCTACTCAAAAAATAAGAAAAATAAAAACCATAACAACTAAAATAAAAAGTAACACCTTCAGCTCTAACTGGAAAGGCAACATAAGAAGAGTAAAAGTTGGCTCTGATGTAGACATTCCATATTAAAAACATAGAACTATAATAATCCTTAATCAGTAAATGTGGGGAAAAAAGCAGTTGTAGTGTTCCTAATTTTATTCTGTATTATGCATTTAGGCTAAGTCAAAGTACAAAAATGTGCTGAATAAGGGGGCACCTGACTGGCTCAGTCAGTAGAGTGTGCAACTCTTGATCTCAAGGTTGTTAAGTTCAAGCCCCATGTTGGGTATAGAGATTACTTAAAAAAATAAAATCTAAAAAAATGTGCTAAATGAAATATTTTTAATTTATGTAGAATTGTATAGGCTGATCAAATAAAGAAAATTCAATAAAATGAAAAGAAAAAAAAAAAAGAAATGGAGTATTACATGGTTCCAAGAATAGATAGAACAAGACCTGGATGTTACATAGCCAAACATGATGCAGCCAGGGCAAACATCCAACCACACCATGGGAAAGTTCTAATAGAAACACCATTGTTGGTACTACCCACTGTGACATTAGGGACTGGACATTGGAAATCTATCTGACTTCCTTCAGACAAAGCAGATATACCTTAGTCATGAAAGGTGACCCTATCTCTCCTAGTCATGTGCACCCAGATTTTGCACCAGTGCCTATGAGTTGAAGAAATTCAGCCACATGTCTCCACTCCAGCTATAAGAAAAACATGCCATTTTAGCTTTACAACTTCTTGAGTGTTAGAAGGAAAGCTAGAGGAGTTTGGAATGAGTGTTGAATAAGTAAACTTGCTATATTTGCTTCAGGGAGCCAGTGGTGTATAGATGGTATTTACAATTATGGTACTGGGTGAGGCCACTTGGGGAGAGAAGAGGGACAGTGGCTGGGCTGAGTCCTTGAGCACCCCAATACTTAGATATCCAGGGAGGAAGCTGAGAACAATCAGGTAGTGAGGAGAAGAAAAACCAGAAAAGTATCGTGTCCTAGAAGCTCGAGGAGTAAGTGGTCGACTGTACTGAATGGTGCTTTGAGATAGATTAAGAACAGAACTGACCACTGGATTTGAAAACATGTAGACCATTCATGACTTTGACAAAAGGTATTTCAGTGGAGTGATTAGAATGGGTGAATAAGAGATCTGGAGAGGGTGAAATGGAGATGATGTGTATAAAGGGGTAAAGATATGGTGATGGGAGTTGGTGGGGGAATGGGACCAAGGGAAGGTCCTCTTTCAAATGGTAGATATTTAAAAATCAAAGAGAAAAAACGCATAACATAGCCACATATTTAAACAATCCAGCCAAGTTGTATATTTTGAATTTTCTTTCATAAAAGCTGGTTTATTGCCTGATCTGTGCAAATACCGTGTTTTTAAACATTTTTTTCTAACCTGCTGGAATGCCCCTGTGGCAGGATGTCAAGGGCTTTCTGTTTATCATCTCACTGTGCTCTGCGTCTTGACACACTCATCCTTTCACAACTGGAGAATAAACTCTCTGATCTTGTTCACACTTTCCCTGAAGCACTCCTCATTTCAGCTTTCTCTACCTTTAACAAACATGTTCATCAGAAAATATTACCCTTGTGTTATCCAGAAGAGGAAGGCACTTAACTTTAGAAGGGGCTAGAATGTGAAGGTCAAATCATATAGTGTGTAGCCATTTGAGACTGTCTTCTTTTACTCAGTATAATTCTTTTGAGATTCACTTGTATTGTATCAATAGTTTCTTCCTTCTTATTGCTGAGTAATATTCTATTTTATGGATGTACCACCACTTCTTTATCCTTTCACCAATTGGTGAACATGGGAGTTGTTTCCAAAATTAAGAATAAAACTTCAATGTGGTATATATACAATGGAATATTACTCAGCCATAAAAAAGAATGAAATCTTGTCATTTGCAATGACATGGAGGGAGCTAGAGAGTATTATGCTGAGCAAAATAAGTCAGAAAAAGATGAATACCATATGATTTCACTCATATGTGGAATTTAAGAAACAAAACAGATAAACATAGGGGGAAAAGAAAAAGAGAGACAACCCAGAAAATAGACTCTTAACTATAGAGAACAAACTGAGGGTTACTGGAGGGGAGGTGGGCAGGGGGACGAGATAAATGGGTGATGGGTATTAAGGAGGATACTTGTGGTGAGCACTGGGTGTTGTATGTAAGTGATGAATCACTGAATTCTACACCTGAAACAAATATTACACTGTACATTAACCAACTGGAATTTAAATAAAATCTTGAAGAAAAAAAAAGGACAAAACTGCTAAATATATTCACATTCATTTTTTGGTGTGGACAAATAAAGAGAAATGTCTTCAATGTTTTCATTTCTCTTGGGTAAGTATGGAGTGTAACTGCTGAATCATAATATAAGTGTATGGTTAACTTTAATCTATACCAGAGGTAGTAACCATTTTATAGTCCAACCAGGAATTCATCTCGCATCCTAAAAGCTTGCTAAACTCACTTATTAGTTCTAATATGTTTTTTGTAAAATATTTGGGATTTTCTACATAGTCAATCACGTTGCTGAAGAAAAAGACATGTTTTATTTGCTCCTTTCCAATCTGTGCTTAAAAAAAAAAAAAAACTGCCATATTTCACTGGCTAGAATCTCCCAGTATGATGTTGACTGGAAGTGGTGAAAATAAAAACCCTTGCCTTATTCTTGATCTTGGAAAGAAAATATTCGATCTTGAATAGGAAAGTAGGAGGTTGGCTATAGATGTTTTCACTGATGCCCTTTATCAGAATGAAGACAGTTTGCCTGATGAATACGTGTTGAACTTCGTCAAATGATTTTTCTGCATCTATCGAGATGATCATGATGAATTTCACTGATGTTTTAATGTTGAACCAACCTTGCATTACTAGGATAAGTCCTACTTGGTCATAATATAATTTAATTCCTACATTTTATTTGCTAATATTTTGTTAAGAATTTTTGTGTTTATGCTCCTGAGGGATATTGGTCTGTAATTTTCTCTCCTTTAAATGTCTTTGGTCTTGGTATCAGGGTAATGCTGGCCTCAAAATCTGAGCAGGAATGTGCTTCATGTTCCTCTATTTTCAGGAAAAGTTTATATAAAATTGTGTTATTTCTTCCTTTGTTGTTTGGTAAAATTTGCCAGTGAAGTTATCAGAGCCCAGGGTTTTCTTTGTTGGAAGATGTTTAACTACAAATTTAATTTCATTATTTGGTGTAGGATTATTCAGGTTATTTGTTTTTTCTTGAGTGAGCTTGAGTGGTAGGTATTATAACATTTGAACAATTTTTTCCATTGCATCTAAGTTACCATTTCTATTAGCAAAAAATTGTTCAAAGTAGTTCCTTATTTCCTTTTTAATGTCCTTAGGATCTTTAGTGATGTTTCCTTTTTCATCACTGATACTGTTTAATTTGTGAGTTCTCTCTTTTTTCTTTAGCAGTTCAGCTAAAAATTTTTTTTATCAACTTTATTGATTTTTTTCAAAGAAATAGATTTGGCTTTTATTGATTTTCTCTTTTCTCTGTTTTTAATTCCATTGATTTCTGGCCTTATTTTTATTGCTTAATCTTTTATTTATTGATTTCAGTTAAATTTGCTTTTTTGTAATTTACTTAGGTAGAAGTTTAGGAAATTGGTTTGAGACCTTTGTTTTGAAACATTTAATGCTATACATTTTCCTCTTAGTGTTGCTTTAGCTGCATTCCACACAATTTATATGTTGTCTATTTAACTCATTAAAATATGTTCCCCTTGTGACTTTCTCTTTGTCTAATGGGTTATTTAGAAGTGTGTTATTTCATTTCTAAAAATTTGAGCGATTTTCCAAATAACTTCTTATTGATTTCTAGTCTAATTACTTTTTAGTCAGACACATAATTTTAATATTTTCAATTATTTTAAATCTGTCCAGGTTTGTTTTATGGCTCAGAATATGGTCTATTCATATTCTATGTTTATCATACTTAGTTTCACTACAGAAATATTCATATGCTTCACTACAGAAATATTCATATGATTGATTTCCTGGGGTTTCCCCAGCCTCCACTATAGGTGTTATATAATACACAGTATATGCACCATGTAATCTTCCTAAAACCTGAAAAACTGTGAATTCTAAAACACATCTGGTTTCAGGGATTTGGTATAATTGTGGACTGATTTCTTGGTTATATTATACATGTGATCCAGAATATGTTTATATTGTTTTTAGATTATCATTGACATAAAAACACATAAATTAAGAAATTCATAGGAAAACTTTAAGACTCTAAAGAATATTTCCCTAGACCATGGAGGCCATGGTTCCCAGCCAAAAAACTTAGCAATGATGAATTTATGATATAATAGTGTTGAGTTTTCTTTGGCTCTAGCTGCTTTTCTTAGAAGAGACCTCCTTTGAAATGCTGAACTATCTGACAGGCAAATTTGGGTGGCACTTTTTGTTTTGGATTTTCTTGGAGATGATCAGAATTGTCAAAGGCAATTTTACTGTTTTTCTGTGATGAGTACTAAAAATTTCAAGGATAGCCCTGAGGAGATAGAGAAGATAAACAGTTCATGACAAATATCAATCTCATTCTAGATCAGAACTATCTTGCTTATTGAAATCCTATAATTATCTATTGAAACCAAGAAATTGCTTATCAAAACCAAGGAAGTTGGCAGTTTTAGAATAAATTCTTACCAACAGTATTCCCAAATCTGTAGTAATGAACCAGAGGAAAAGAGTACATTTAAGTGTCCTTACAATTGCAAACCTCAGCCCAGATTTAAATAATGCCAGTCTTTATTAAAAAATATTATCAAATGGAAATGATAAATCAATGGGGCTTCAATTTTGTAGGATTAGGGGAAAAGCCTCAAGATCAGCAAGTAGGAGTTAAATTAGTAAATTCAATAGATAATGTGTAGGTCAGCCAAACCCACAAGCAGGAGGCAGACAATGCAGGAACAGAAAGCAGCAAAGCTCTGACACAGTTGGCATTCTTTTAACCACAAGAATCTGAGGAATCAAGAGAATTGTGGGAAACTGACTAGAGATCCTGAAGGTTGATGCCACAACTTCTCTGCACATTTTCCACTCCTGGTCACCCAGGAACAAAGACTCCCACCTTATTTCAATGACATTATAAAACGAAATTCATATGATAATGAGGAAAACAGTAATCGGGGGTGGACCAGAAGATCATCTGGTTAGTTCTATCTTGACAGAGTCTTGATCACAAGGTTAGGTTTGATGTCATTAAGGGAAAGAATATTAAAAATTACTTTTAACTGGGTGCTACTGATGTATTGCTTCTTCCCATGGAATCTGGGTGGACTCCATGTTAAATAATAAAAGTGATGTGGTTATGAACTCAAGTGGAATGACATTATCTACTCTTAGATCCCTGCTTAGAAGAAAAAGTTTAGGAAGCTAAGATTCAGGACTAGAACCAGATGGATGCCCCATTTCCTGGTGCTCTGTGCAAGGCAGAGGATGGGTGTCAGTGACTCTTATTGCTGAAATAGCCCTATCTCTTTATGCTTGGGCTGGGAAGATGGGTGGCACACAGAAAGTCAGAGTCTACACAGCATTATTGACTGGGCACTCATATTTCACTTATATTTTGCCTAGATTAAAAAAAAAAAAAAAACTAGATCAGGACTTAATCAAAAACAAGTTACTAGAGAGTTCTTGAGCAAGATGGCAGAGGAGTAGGAGACCTAAGTTTCGTCTGGTCCCAGGAATTCAGCTAGATAGGGATCAAGCCATTCTGAACACCTACGAACTCAACAGGAGATCGAAGAAAAGAATAACAGCAACTCTCTGAACAGAAAAGTGACCACTTTCTGGAAGGTAGGATATGGGGAGAAGTGAATCCAAGGTGATATATGGGAAGATAGACCACGGGGGGAGGGAGCCTCCATCAGCCACTACCGGCAAGTGATAGAGGAGCAGAGCACAAAATTGGAACTTTTAGAAGTCAGCTCCGCTGAGGGATGTCACTCCAGTGGCTAAGTGGGGGGTGGAACCTGCACTGGGACAATGTGGTCTCAGGAACCTCAGGGTCACAGAAAGACTGGGGGTGCCTGAGTGCGGCAGAGCTCCCAGGGATCGGAGTGGGGAAGCCAGCTGCAGAGACGGAGCCGAGGAGCAGGCTCTCAGCTCGGGGTTGCCATAAACTGTGATCCACGGCACAGTCGGGCCTCTGCTCCTCCAGCAGGGACCCAACAAGTGTGATTGGGTCCAGGGAGACTCCCCTTCCTCCCCCAGGAGGAGTGGCGTGGGAGCACACCACAGGGATCTGCTGGGTTTGGAGACTTCACACGGAGTCATGTGCCAGGGATAGAAACGCACGGTCACAGGCCAAGTGAGCACAGAGTATGGCTGGAGACCAGGGAGACGGGAGTGATTGACTGCTTTTCTCTGAGGGCACACTGAGGAGCGGGGCCCCAAGTTCTCGGCTCCTCCAGGGCGGAGATTGGGAGGCCGCCATTTTCACTCTCGTCCTCCAAAGCTGTACGGAAAGCTTGCAGGGAACAAAAGCTCCCGAGAGCAAACCTGAGCAGATTACTTAGCCCGGACCGGCAAGGGCGGGGCAATTCCACCTCCGGCAAAGACATTTGGGAACCACAGCAACAGGCACCCCCGCCCAGAAGATCAGCAAGAACAGCCAGCCAAGACCAAGTTTACCGATCAATGAGAACAGCAGAACTCCAGCGCTAGGGGAACACTGCACATAAAATTCATGGCTTTTTTCCCATGATTCTTTAGTCTTTCAAAGTTAATTTTTTTAATTTTCCTTTTTTCTTTCTTTTTTTTTTGAATTTTTCTTTTTCCCTTTTTCAACCAACATCTTATCAATCCCTTTTTTAAAATTTTTTTTTTATTTTTCATTTTTAGAGTCATATTCTATCCCTTCATAGTAGTTAACCTTATTTTTGGTATATATATAAATTGTTCTCTCTTTAAAATTTTGGGATATGGTTTCTTCTAACAGACCAAACTATACCCTAAATCTCTAGTGTATGGCTTTGTTCTAGTCTCCTGCCTGATCACATTCTCTACCCCCCTGCCTTTTTTAATTCCTCTTCTTTCTTTTTTCAACCAACTTCTTATCAATTCCTTTTATAAAATCTTTTATAATTTTCCTCTTTACAGTCATATTCCATCCCTTCATCGTATTTACCCTTATTTTTGTACATATATAAGTTTTTCTTTCTTTAAAATTTTGGGAGGCACTTTCTTCTAAAAAACCAAAATGTGCCCAAAATCTAGTGTGTGGCACTGATCTATGCACCAGCCTGATCATATCTGATCATATTCTTTTTTTTTTTAATCTTTTTCTTTTTTTTCCTTTCCATTTCTTTTCCCCCAGGTTCAGGTCTCTTCTGATTTGTTTAGTGTATATTTTTCTGAGGTCGTTGTTACCCTGTTAGCATTTTGTTCTCTCATTCATCTATTCTCCCCTGGACAAAATGACAAGATGGAAAAAATCACCTCAACAAAAAGAACAAGAGGCAGTACCGACTGCCAGGGACCTAATCAGTACGGACATTAGTAAGACGTCGGAACTAGAGTTCAGAATGACGATTATAAAGATACTAGCTGGGCTTGAAAAAAGCATGGAAGATATTAGAGAAACCCTTTCTGGAGAAATCAAAGAACTAAAATCTAACCAAGTCGAAATCAAAAAGGCTATTAATGAGGTGCAATCAAAAATGGAGGCTCTAACTGCTAGGATAAATGAGGCAGAAGAGAGAATTAGTGATATAGAAGACAAAATGATGGAGAATAAAGAAGCTGAGAAAAAGAGAGATAAACAATGACTGGATCACGAGGGCAGAATTCGAGAGATAAGTGATACCATAAGACAAAACAATATTAGAATAATTGGGATCCCAGAAGAAGAAGAAAGAGAGAGAGGGGCAGAAGGTATATTGGAGCAAATTATAGCAGAGAACTTCCCTAATTTGGGGAAGGAAACAGGCATCAAAATCCAGGAAGCACAGAGAACCCCTCTCAAAATCAATACAAATAGGTCAACATCCCGACATCTAATAGTAAAACTTACAAGTCTCAGAGACAAAGAGAAAATCCTGAAAGCAGCTCGGGAGAAGAGATCTGTAACCTACAATGGTAGAAACATTAGAGTGGCAACAGACCTATCCACAGAGACCTGGCAGGCCAGAAAGGACTGGCATGATATATTCAGAGCACTAAATGAGAAAAATATGCAGCCAAGAATACTATATCCAGCTAGGCTGTCATTGAAAATTGAAGGAGAGACAAAAAGCTTCCAGGACAAACAAAAACTAAAGGAATTTGCAAACACGAAACCAGCCCTACAAGAAATCTTGAAAGGGGTCCTCTAAGCAAAGAGAGAGCCTAAAAGCGACATAGACCAGAAAGGAACACAGACAATATACAGTAACAGTCAGCTTACAGGCAATACAATGGCACGAAATTCCTATCTTTCAATAGTTACCCTGAATGTAAATGGGCTAAATGCTCCAATCAAAAGACACAGGCTATCAGATTGGATTAAAAAACAAGACCCATCGATATGCTGTCTGCAAGAGACTCATTTTAGACCCAAAGACACCCCAGATTGAAAGTGAGGGGGTGGAAAACCATTTACCATGCTAATGGACACCAAAAGAGAGCTGGGGTGGCAATCCTTATATCAGACAAATTATATTTTAAACCAAAGACTGTAATAAGAGATGAGGAAGGACACAATATCCTACTTAAAGGTCTATCCAACAAGAAGATTTAACAATTGTAAATATCTATGCCCTTAACATTGGAGCATGCAATTAGATAAGGCAATTAATAACAAAAGCAAAGAAACACATCGACAACAATACAATAATAGTAGGGGACTTTAACACCCCCCTCACTGAAATGGACAGATCATCTAAGCAAAAGATCAACAAGGAAATAAAGACTTTAAATGACACACTGGACCAAATGGATTTCACAGATATATTCAGAACATTCCATCCCAAAGCAACAGAATACACATTGTTCTCTAGTGCTCATGGAACATTCTCCAGAATAGATCACATCCTAGGTCACAAATCAGGTCTCAACTGGTACCAAAAGACTGGGATCATTCCCTGCATATATTCAGACCACAATGCTTTGAAACTAGAACTCAGTCACAAGAGGAAAGTCAGAAAGAATTCAAATACATGGAGGCTAAAGAGCATCCTACTAAAGAATGCATGGGTCAACCAGGAAATTAAAGAAGAATTAAAAAAAACGCATGGAAACAAATGAAAATGAAAACACAACTGTTCAAAATCTTTGGGATGCAGCAAAGACAGTCCTAAGAGGAAAGTATATAGCAATACAAGCCTTTCTCAAGAAACAAGCAAGGTCTCAAATACACAACCTAACCCTACACCTAAAGGAGCTGGAGAAAGAACAGCAAATAAAGCCTAAACCCAGCAGGAGAAGAGAAATAATAAAGATCAGAGCAGAAATCAATGAAATAGAAACCAAAAGAACAGTAGAACAGATCAACCAAACTAGGAGCTAGTTCTTTGAAAGAATTAATAAGATTGATAAACTCCTGGCCAGACTTATCAAAAAGAAAAGAGAAATGACCCAAATAAATAAAATCATGAATGAAAGAGGAGAGATCACAACCAATTCCAAAGAAATACAAACAATTATAAGAACATATTATGAGCAACTATATGCCAACAAATTAGATAATCTGGAAGAAATGGATGCATTCCTAGAGATGTATAAACTACCAAAACTGAACCAAGAAGAAATAGAAAACCTGAACAGAACTATAACCACTAAGGAAATTGAAGCAGTCATCAAAAATCTCCCAACAAACAAGAGCCCAGGGCCAGATGGCTTCCCAGGGGAATTCTACCAAACATTTCAAGAAGAATTAATACCTATTCTTCTGAAACTGTTCCAAAAAATAGAAATAGAAGGAAAACTTCCAAACTCGTTTTATGAGGCCACCATTACCTTGATCCCCAAACCAGACAAAGACTCCATCAAAAAGGAGAATTATAGACCAATATCCCTGATGAACATGGATGCAAAAATTCTCACCAAAATACTAGCCAATAGGATCCAACAGTACATTAAAAGGATTATTCACCACGACCAAGTGGGATTTATCCCTGGGCTGCAAGGTTGGTTCAACATCGCAAATCAATCAATGTGATGCAATACATTAATAAAAGAAAGAACAAGAACCATATGATCCTCTCAATAGATGCAGAAAAAGCATTTGACAAAGTACAGCATCCTTTCTTGATCAAAACTCTTCAGAGTATAGGGATAGAGGGTACATACCTCAATATCATAAAAGCCATCTATGAAAAACCTACAGCGAATATCATTCTCAATGGGGAAAAACTGAGAGCTTTCCCCTTAAGGTCAGGAACACGGCAGGGATGTCCACTATCACCACTGCTATTCAACACAGTATTAGAAGTCCTAGCCACAGCAATCAGACAACAAAAAGAAATAAAAGGCATCCGAATCGGCAAAGAAGTAGTCAAACTCTCACTCTTTGCAGATGATATGATACTTTATGTGGAAAACCCAAAAGACTCCACCCGAAAACTGCTAGAACTCATACAGGAATTCAGTAAAGTGGCAGGATATAAAATCAATGCACAGAAATCAGTTGCATTTCTATACACCAACAATAAGACAGAAGAAAGAGAAATTAAGGAGTCAATCCCATTTACAAGTGCAAAACCATAAGATACCTAGGAATAAATCTAACCAAAGAGGCAAGGAATCTGTACTCAGAAAACTATAAAATACTCATGAAAGAAATTGAGGAAGACACAAAGAAATGGAAAAACGTTCCATGCTCATGGATTGGAAGAACAAATATTGTGAAGATGTCAATGCTACCTAGAGCAATCTGCACATTCAATGCAATCCCTATCAAAATACCATCAACTTTTTTCAAAGAAATGGAACAAATAATCCTAAAATTTGTATGGAACCAGAAAAGACCCTGAATAGCCAGAGGAATGTTGAAAAAGAAAAGCAAAGCTGGTGGCATCCCAATTCCAGACTTCAAGCTCTATTACAAAGCTGTAATCATCAAGACAGCATGGTACTGGCACAAAAACAGACACACAGATCAATGGAACAGAATAGAGAGCCCAGAAATGGACCCTCAACTCTATGGTCAACTAATCTTTGACAAAGCAGGAAAGAATGTCCAATGGAAAAAAAGACAGTCTCTTCAACAAATGGTGTTGGGAAAATTGGACAGCCACATGCAGAAGAATGAAACTGGACCATTTCCTTACACCACACACAAAAATAGACTCTAAATGGTTGAAAGACCTCAATGTGAGACAGGAGTCCATCAAAATCCTAAAGGAGGACACAGGCAGCAACCTCTTTGACCTCAGCCACAGCAACTTCTTCCTAGAAACATCGCCAAAGGCAAGGGAAGCAAGGGCAAAAATGAACTATTGGGACTTCATCAAGATAAAAAGCTTTTGCACAGCAAAAAAAAACAGTCAACAAAACCAAAAGACAACCAACAGAATGGGAGAAGATATTTGCAAATGACATATCAGATAAAGGGCTAGTATCCAAAATCTATAAAGAACTCATCAAACTCAACACCCAAAGAACAAATGATCCAATCAAGAAATGGGCAGAAGACATGAACAGACATTTTTCCAAAGAAGACATCCAAATGGCCAACAGACACAAGAAAAAATGCTCAACATTGCTCGGCATCAGGGAAATCCAAATCAAAACCTCAGTGAGATATCACCTCACACCAGTCAGAATGGCTAAAATTAACAAGTCAGGAAATGACAGATGTTGGTGGGGATGCGGAGAAAGGGGAACCCTCCTACACTACTGGTGGGAATGCAAGCTGGTGCAGCCACTCTGGAAAACAGTATGGAGGTTCCTCAAAAAGTTGAAAATAGAGCTACCATACGACCCAGCAATTGCACTACTGGGTATTTACCCCAAAGATACAAATGTAGTGATCCGAAGGGGTACGTGCACCCTGATGTTTATAGCAGCAATGTCTACAATAGCCAAACTATGGAAAGAGCCAAGATGTCCATCAACAGATGAATGGATAAAGAAGATGTGGTATATACATACAATGGAATATTATGCAACCATCAAAAGGAATGAAATCCTGCCATTTGCAAAGATGTGGATGGAACTGGAGGGTAGTAGGCTGAGCGAAATAAGTCAATCAGAGAAAGACATGTATCATATGATCTCACTGATATGAGGAATTCTTAATCTCAGGGTTCCTGGAGTGGTGGGGGGTGGGAGGGATGGGGTGGCTGGGTGATAGACATTGGGGAGGGTATGTGCTATGGTGAGTGCTGTGAATTGTGTAAGACTGTTGAATCACAGACCTGTACCTCTGAAACAAATAATACATTATATGTTAAAAAAAAAAAAGAAGATAGTAGGAAGGGAAAAATGAAGGGGGGGGAATCGGAGGGGGAGACGAACCATGAGAGACTATGGACTCTGAGAAACAAACTGAGGGTTCTAGAGGGGAGCGAAGTGGGGGGATGTGTTAGCCTGGTGATGGGTATTAAAGAGGGCATGTACTGAATGGAGCACTGGGTGTTATACACAAACAATGAATCATGGAACATTACATCAAAAACTAATGATGTAATGTATGGTGATTAACATAACATAATAAAATAAAAAAAAACAAGTTACTAAACTTAACCTTTAGTAGGGATGCAACTTAGAAAATCCTGTTCCGATTCCACTTCCATTTCAAATTTAGGAAACACGCACACTCGTTTGTCTCAGTCTCCTCCATATAGGAATTAAACTACTGGGGCAGAATGGAGGTTTGCTTAAGTAAAAAGTAGGAATGCATAAAATGCTTTGAAGAGAGAAGAAGGCCAAGTCAGTGCTGCAGGCAGTCATGACCAGAATTCTTAAGCCCTGTGAGAAATCAAGCTGTGCACAATTCTGTTCTAGCACTGGCTATTCTTATGTGCAGGAAGTGACCACTTCAAGTGAAGGCAAAGTTCAGCTTTCCAAGCTGAGCTATACACCTGAATGCTTTGGGAACTTGTCTTCATTTTATTTTCCTTCAAAACCTTACAGCCTGCTGACCAGGTAAAATAATAGAACATATGGTCTTTATTTAATTCCTTCGTGCTTACCGCCAAGACAAGAGGAGGTTGAAGATCTCTTGGCTGTCTCCAATGCTTTCCTTTAATCTTACTTTATTTACTAAGAGCTAATAAAAAATCCAAAGTGCTTAACTCTCAAGTGTTGTTTTTCTTCTGGGCATTGGTATTTGATTTGTTCCTTGGCCTGAATCCCCCGCTCTTTTTACTGCTGAATGTGCCATTGTGAACCTTCTTTTTAATGCCGTGTTCATTTTCCTTTCTTTGATATATTTTCAGCTTCCAAAAGTTTGTCTTTTTCCACTCTTATTCAAACTAATTTAAATTATTTTAAAATAGAATCACATTGGATTTATAAAGTAAAATAATTAAATTATAAAATAATATTTATATGAAAAATTTTGGAGAAGAGGAGAAAATCACTTATCTTGCTGCTCAACTGCAATAGCTCTTTATTATTCTCTTTTAATATAAGCATTGTATTTTGCATGCTGACAGAGTGCATAGAATTCTGCCCAAATGTCTTTCATTCCATATTATCCTATCACTGGGGTTCCATGTCTGCTAATTCTGCAGATCAGATAGATGTTAGATATTAGATATATAATATATAGATACAGATATATAGATATTAGATATTCCAGTTGACATTGCCTCAATTGATGTAGCCACCCTGCTATCAGTAGGATATTTAGATTGATAGTATCTGTTTCTAAGGCTGTGCTCACAAGGACAGGAACTTTGTAAAGCAATCAAACCTGCAACAAATTAACATGTAAGGGCTAATAACGTGTGAGGCTTTGGATATGAAAATGACAAGTTATAAAAACTTTGTGACACATAATTCAACAAGAACAGCTCTCTTTGGTTATTTTCAGGACACACAAATGTAGACTGGGGAAATGAGCACAGATATGACTGGAGCATCAGCATTCTTAAAAAAATACTAATGTAATTATCCATCACCAAAGAGTCAATTTCCTGCCATATCTTTTCTGAAATTTATTCCTGAAAATGTGCTTCTTGATATATTCAACTCCCAGGTGAAACTAATTATATCTATATCAAAACCTTTAATATTTGTACAAGATAAGTATTTCCTTATCAATTACATAGTGAGTGGCCTTTTTAATATATTCCCACATTCTAATATTCACACATTCTGGTATTTTATTTGGAGCTTTAAAAAAATCGAATTGCTTTTGTAAGCAGTTTGTATTTCTCTACAGACAATAAAAACTGAGAATAAGAACTTAATAAATCTAAATGCATCATTACTATCAAGCCTGATCACCTTGTTTTTGATAACCAGGAAATTGTAAAATAGATAAAAACATGCTCTTAGCCCTTTGTAAATTACTCACTGCACTACCTCTTTTTCAATATTGTGCTTCTTAGTCTGGATATCAATTTTCTTTCTCTTAGAAATTCTTTTAATTTGTTAGTAAAATACTTAAAATATATAGAAATCCTTGAGATTCTTGATATAGTCAATTCCTAGTCAAACACATTTTACCAATATCAAAACCCTTTAACAGTGTTACTAATTACTTCTTCCTTACTCATTCTATTTTAATATCTTTTTTCTCTTTTAATACATTTTTCTTAAATTCTATTTTATAATATATTAATATGCCTGTTTTGTTTTGCTTTTGTAAATTGGTGTTCCTTTTTTTTAAAAAAAAATCCCTTTATTTTAAAATATTTTATTTTATGTGTTTCTCTTGTGAGCAGCATATAGGTATATTTTATTTCTTATCCAGTCTCACAATGTTCATATTGAATAAGTATATCAATCTTTTTGCATTTATTTTTATGGACAACTTAAATTGATATTATCTTCTCTTTGTTTTCTTCTCTCTTTTTTTCTTTTTTCTTTGCTACTCTTTTTGTTTTCCTTTTCTGACTTTTGTGGGATTGAAGACTTTTTTTTTAATCTGTTCTTTTTTGAAAAAGATGTGGTTTGCATTTATATTATTTCATGGGCTACTCATACATTTGAACATACAAGGCAATTCTCCATTTTTTTAAACAACTTTAAGGTTATTTGATAGTCCCACTCTTTCCCAAAACACATCAAGAATTTTAATGCCTTAAATACCCATAGAAACTTCCACCCCCTCTCTTTTTATTATTGTTTATACTTTTATCTCTTTCCAAAAATAAACTTATTGCTTGTCAGTTATGTCTATTTATACATTTTATTTGTTTCTTGTACCCCACATTTTCTTCTGGGTTTACATTTCTTCATGTAGAAGCCCCCCACTCCTTGTTACTTTAGTGAGGGTCTTTGGTAGAGGGCAAATTCACTTAGTCTTTGTGTAACCGAAAATGTCTTTATTTTGCTTTTGCTTTTGAATGATAGTTAACTGGGTATAAAGCCCTAGGTTGACATTTACCATCAGCACTTTGAGGCTATTAATTCATTGTCTTCTGGCATCTATTTCCAATTATGAAGAGATGTGCTGGGTGTCTCACCTACAATAGTCTGTTCTCTGACTTCTCTCTGGCAGCTCTTAAGACCTTTTGTAGTTCTGTTCATGTTCTTCATGTAGTTTCATTACAATGTGCATAGGTATGGATTTACTTCCATTTATTCTCCTTAATACTTGGGGCATTCTTTTAAATTTAGGACTTATATATTTCTCCAATGTAGAGATTTTTCAACTCTTATAACAGTTGTTTCCTCCATTCTCAGCTCCCCACTTTTCTGACTCCACCCCAAAAGGGTTGTGGGGGCATTGTGGTACCTTGTTACAGCCTGGTAAAGGTGGAAATCTAAGCTTTCACCCTGCCTTTGGTGGTGAGGGTGGGGGTGAAGCCACAGTCTTTTCTGTGATGTTTGGCTATAGTAGAGTAGTTAGTGTCTAAAAGTTCCTTATGTTGCCAGTTTGCCCTCTTCCTGGTCCTTTGGCTAGGGAAAGAAGGCTTTTCTTAGGCTTTTTTGTCTGTGCCTCTTGGCATTTCCAGGTGTCCAGGCTGATGCAAAAAGAAAACCTCAGGTTCCGAGGTCCCTATTCAGACTGCCTTCTTTCCTCCACTTTTCAAAGTATTGCTATGTTTGTTTTATGTGTAATGTTCTGGGTTTTTAGTTCTACTTACCTGGAGAAACAGGGAAAGGGGTGTCTACAGTATCTCCCTGGAAACAAAACCTGTGTGCTTTAAAGTCTTTTTTTGTTTAAGATTTTATTTATTTATTTGAGAGAGACAGAGATACTGAGAGAGAGCACGAGCAGGGAGGAGAGGGAGAAGCAGGCTTCCTGCTGAGCAGGGAACCCAATGCTGGGCTCGATCCCAGGACCCTGGGACATGACCTGAACTGAAGGCAGATGCTTAACCAACTGAGCCCCCTTTTTAAAGTCTTTGTCAGCCTTCTCTAGAAATTAATTTTAGGTGTGAAGAACTTAAAATATTGATTTAATTATTATTTTGGCCATGTTCCTTACATTGGATTTCTTAACTTGTTTATACATTTTGATTTGCAAGCTCATTTGGAGAAGGAGATTTTGTTTTATGTGTGTCTCTCTCTCTCCCTCTCTTTCTCTCTCTCTCTCTCAATGATCACCTTTCTCTTTGTAGTATCTTTTGTTGTTTCTTTCTCCAGACCCTAGACTACAACTCTAGAACCAGGTTTAAAATGTAATTCAGGGCCTATGCCCTTTGCAGTGAGATAGAGTTACCAGAGACCTGGGCCCCAAGCTATCTGGTAATTTGGTTAAGCTCCTAGTTAGCCAGCTATCCCTGAGTCCTTCCACTGGCTTGGCCCACAGGTAACTGTGAGTTATGGCCCTAGGCAGTGAGTGACAGAAAGGTTTTAAGCCTCCTTTCATTAGTCAGGGGAGAGGAAATCCCTTATCAGACCTAGCTGTAAGCAACAAGCCTATCCTAGTGCATCTCAAGTGGAGATGGAGAACCAGAAAGTACTTTAAGTCTCCCTTACTTTGCAGAAGTTCAACTGTCTGCTATCAGACCCAGATTCCAAGAGGTCTCTTGCTTCACCATTTCGCTTTTCTGTTATATTTCAGGACCATGGAAATGTTATTCTCGTTATGTGTGTTTTTTAAAAAATCTTTTTGGTATCTCATTGCCATGTGCTGGGAACAGAAACTGTGCACCAAAGCATGAATTTACTAGACTATCTAGATGGAAAATATAAACCTTTCTTAAACATGTTTTGGAAACACTCGGGGGAAATAGTTTATATAAGATAACAAGCTCCAAAATCCAAAATTAGCTCTGATTAAGTCAGTTTCATAATAGAACCAGTTCTTTCTAAGTGACATCATCTATTTATTAGCCATTTTGATATATAATTATGTAGTTCTCTTACATCCTCCTTTATCTCAACCCATCATCCAAAGATAACTTTCTGATAAATTGTTCTTCAGTATTGTTGGGTAAATATAAGCCAAATGTTTACAATGATTAAGCTAACTTTCTCGTAAACTTCTTTTTTCTAGTGCTAATAATTGTCTTATTTCCTTTGCTTAGTTGTCCTTTTACCTATAGTTAATTCTTCCAATACCATATATTATGGCAATACAGATTTCCATGCAATCAAATCTCTCAGTTCATTTATCAGTTGTTTTTTTCTCCTTTATGAAATTCCTGTCTAGAACCCTCCATCTTTGTGTTCCATTAGGACCAGTTACTTTCTTGGACTTCTGACAGTTGTCTTCTTTGAAATTTCTCTTTACCATCAACTTTCTCCTCTTTCTTGTGTTGTATCTCCTGCATCTGAGACTTCACTTTTTCTTGGTTTCCTGCAGTATGACCCATGCTCCAGGAACTTCCTAAGAGAAGATGCACTAGGGATACCTTTTTAAAAATCTTTGTTTTGCTTTCATTTTAAATGAATAGTTTGACTAGTATAACATTCTTGGTTGGAAATTATCCTCTCCCAGAATTTTTGGAAGTTATTTCTCCATTTCCTTCTAGCTACTGAAGTTTCTAAGTCCAAAATAGTTTTCATTCCTGATCTTTCATTTAGGACCTGATTTTTCTCCCTGGAATATTTTAAGATCTTTTTTTTTTTTTTATCATTTGTGTTCTTCAATTTCACAATGATGTACTGTGATGGGGGTCTTTTGTATTTGAATTATACTCTTGGTGGGTCTTTTCGATCTGGAGATTCATGTACTTGAGTTCTAGAATTTTTTCTTGAATTATGCAGCAGAGACAGCTAAATTCCCATTGGAATTTTGTTGTTCCTCTTTGCTATGGTCTAAATGTTAGTGTTTCTTCAGTTTTCATATGTTGAAATCCTAACCTCCGAGGTGATATTAGGAGGTGGCACATTTGGGAGGCGATTAGGTCATGAGAGAAGAATCTGCATGAATAGGATTAGTGTCTTTATTAAATAGGCTCCAGAGTGCTTGTTAGCGCCTTCCACCATGTGAGGACATAGCAAGAAGTTGGTAGTCTGCAACGTGGAAGAGGGCCTTCACCAGAACCTGACCATGCTGGTACTCAGATCTTGGACTTCTAGTCTTCAGAACTGTGAGCAATACATTTCTGCTGCTTAGAAATCACCTAGTCGGGGCGCCTGGGTGGTTCAGTTGGTTAAGCGACTGCCTTCGGCTCAGGTCATGATCCCAGGGTCCTGGGATCGAGTCCTGCATCGGGCTCCCTGCTCAGCAGGGAGTCTGCTTCTCCCTCTCCCTCTGCCTGCTGTTCCCCCTGCTTGTGCTTGCTCTCTCTGTGTCAAATAAATAAAATCTTAAAAAAAAAATAAAGAAATCACCTAGTCCATGGTATTTTTGTTACAGCATACCGAATGGACTAAGAGAGAAAATGGAATTTTGTTTTTCCCCTTCCAAAGGGAAGCAGAGCTGAAATGGCCGATTGGGATGGTCCACACTCCCAGAGTTTTATAGCTCAAGTGATGTGTTAGTAATTCCTTTGGCCAAGATGTGAGGAACAAAAGAGAGATTGTAAGTGGGGTATGGTTTGGGGTCCTATCTAATTGGTCTTTCTACAGAGTAGAAGGATCCCAGCAAAAGATAACCTGGATTACTAGGGTATCTCACTTTGGGGTTTTCCTGAAAACAGAGCCTGATCTAATGATGTGAGTGGAGTTAATTTGGGAGGTGATATTCGAAGCAGGAGTGAAGGAACGAGGAGAGTGGAGCAGGGAAAGGAGAAAAAGCCAAAAAAGAATGAGTTACTGAGTTGGTAAACAGTGTAGGCAACTGGGGCACAAGCCCAATTAAGACCATCTGGAGAACTAGTAGAACAGATCTCAGAAATGTCACATCAAGTGAAATGGAAGTAAAGCCAAAAAAAAAAAAAAGGAAATAAAACAATTTATCTATTGACTCTCACTGCCCTTTTATAATAAGGGTCACTTCTGCGAGCATTAACATCTCTCTTACACTTCAGGGCAGTGGCTGTTCAAGGCCTAAAGGGTCTCTCTCTGCTTTGGAGAGAGCCCCTAGAAGCCAAACAAGGAGATGCTGAGACAGATGTGGCATGCTGGTAGAATGCGTGGAATGTTTATCCCAGCTTCAGGGAGATCAGTTAGACTAAGAGTGAAAGATACCATGAGGATCTGATATACAGGGCTGGTAGAAGGAGATGACAGAAGTGACCAAACAGAAGAGAGAAGCACCTGCCTAACTCAAGGGCATCAAGGTCAGAGAGTTCAAGCAGAGATCCTCCAAGAAGTCCTCAAAAAGGCCCACATGACAAAAAAACAAAACAAAACAAAAAAACAGCTTTAAACATCTGCCAGGCATAGAGAAAGCAAAGCCAGCACTCCCTTCCCATTCCTTTTGCTATTCCTCCTCATGCCCAGACCCTTGAGCCATCTGGCCAACACGCTAGGGAACTAGGGAAGGGGAGAAATCCAAGGCTGTGCCCCCTTTCTCCACAGGAGGCTTCAAGCCTCGGCAAGTGATGAAGTGCTGAGCCTTTAAATCAAAGTTTAGAGTTTTCATTAATATCCTGGATTGGATACTGATTTGCAAACCAAGACTGTTTGTAACTCTCTATAACCGTAAGAGCTACATGTTACCTAATAATGAGCAGAACAGTTTTTATCTTGGGGCAGGAGACATTCAACTTTCCAAATAAAGTGTGGGAGATAAAGTTGCATTTTGATGGCAGCATTGGTTGTTCTTATTTGATCTACATGTGTCAGGCCATTTTAATGAAATAAACTTCATCTTTGCTTTTTTCCCCCTAGGTGGCCATATTTTCCAAAATGCAAAAGGTGGTGAAGGATACGGCAGAGAGGACGTTTGGCGTGAGGCTATGAGAAAGAACCCAAAGTCCTAACCGCTGCTCCTAAGGCTTGGTGTGGTCCCGAGCCTGCTTATGCCTCTCAGTCATGTAATACCCTCCTCCTCAAATTCTATGCTCCAGCCGCACTGAGATTCTGTCACTGCCTGCAGGGGACTATAACGGAGCTCCTCCCCAGTCCTTCATATCGCTCTTCTGTCTCCTCTCCCCCCACCTCCCACCTTTTCTTTGACACCACCTAATTACTTATTACTCACTAGATCTCAGCTTAAATGTTGCCTCCTCCAGGAAGACCCCCACCCTGCCCAAGCATCCAAGTTTACATCACGTGTCCTTCAGGTGCTAACATATCTCCTGATGCTCCATCCTTCCTAGCACCTATCGCTACCACATTTCCTTGTTTACTTTGCAGTGCACTCTGTGCCCTCACTCACTACCACAATCTCTGTAAGAGGCAGTCAGCCTGGTTCACATCTGCAGCCCCAGAAGCTAGCATAGGGTTAGGCATATACAGGGAACGCCTGTCAAATGAAATAATTTGTATGTATATATTCATAAAAAGATCTGACAAATACACACAAATTAAGCCATAAATTTCTTAAAAATCAGCTTTGCAGAAAAGAATAAAATGATATGACATTGGAACCATCCTGGAAAATTCAGGATTTATGGTGGCTCTATATTCCTTATGACAGCGTTTCTCGAAGTGTGGTCCCTGGACCAGAAGCATCCCTGGGAAGCTTGTCAGAAATGCAAATTCTCAGCACCTCCCCATAGTCAGAAACTCTGAGGGGGGAGTCCAACATCTGTATTTAACAAGCCCTCCAGGACACGCTTGAGTTTGAGAACCACTGCCCTAATATTTGCAATGCCCCTCCCTGCAAAGTGCTGAAGTCATATTTGGAAGGAGGAGATGATGTCTATTAAACATCCCTGAAAACCAAGACCCATATGATCTCCTTCTTCTTGATGCCATTGAAGTTAACCATCCAGACTAAAGACCGTCCAACACAATCCATTACCAGAGGATTCAGCTGGAAAGGATTACAGGCGAGCAGCATTGTCAACATCTATGAACGGGGTCCAGGTGCATGCATCTGGTACTCCTGGCTAGGAAATCACTGGATTACTTGCTTCATTTAGTTCTACATTTTAACAGTCTGACATTTTAAACTGCATGGCTGGGTTTTTAATCAGATGGGCCCATCTCTGTACCTATCTTGGCATGACAACTTACTTTGTGGGAGAGTTGAATTAGCAAGGGTGTTAAGCCTCAGGTTTGGCCAAAGGGAGAGGAAGTGATACTTGAAATGTCTGGCCAATCCATATGTGACCTCAAGATGGGAGATCAAAGCCTCCAGGTGGACAAGAACAGTGAAGAGCCATACAGAAACCATCCAGAACCTTCAGGGAGTATTTGATGATCCCTTCACCCAAGTAAGTTATATATTCTTAAAACTTTATCAAGTTCAGGGAGATGAAAGTCTTGTATCTTAGACAGATCCTATTTTATTCCTGAGGGTCACCAATAGGACCAAAGGGACAAAACATGACACAGGAAGGAAAATGTCTTTGGAGTATGCGTGTATGTATGTACAAATAAAAAAACCAAAACACAAACAAGAAACAAAACAAGAAGATGCAAGGAACATAACATAATAGAATTAAATTTAAAAAAAAGAGCCAAGGAAAGGAAGGAAAAAGAGTGAAAATTTTCAGTTCAGGTTAACAAAGAACAAATAATAAATAAACAAATAATATACCAGACACTATGCTGGGGAGGAAAAAAAGAGAGAAGGGTAAAAATACACTATCCTAATGCCAAAGGCTATCTACTTACCCTCTAGAGTGGCTCTGTCCAATAAGGAAGCTGGTAGCTACATGAGGCTATTTAAATTAAAAGCAATTAAAACTAAATAAAATTAAAAATTTAGTGCCTCAGTCATACAAGCCACATTTCAGCTGTCTGCGGCCACATGTGGCTACCATATTGAACAACACAGATTAGGACACTCCCATCATCCTTGAAAGTTTTCTTGGACAGTGCTGCTCTACAAATCACCCTAAGATCAAACTTGTACTTTTTTCCATCCTTCCATGAATATCTAAATTCATAGAATATGGAAAACCAAAAGGTAAATGGCCAAGGACACAAGTAATTTTGCTTTTTTGACGAATTAGAATTCTCCCTGAAATTCAGCACAAACATGGCCTGATTTGTTTGTCCACACATCTCTCAAGCATATACTCAACCTGATTCAACAGAACAAATGTTAACCTGAATGCCTTCTCTGGGCAAGACACTTACCTGGGCACCACTTGAAGAGTAAAGATGCATAGAATGTAGTCCCTGTTCTCCAAGGGTCATATTTGACAGAAAATGTAAGACCAGGACATAACCATGAGATAAGAAAAATAGGTATGTTGGGAGAGGTACAAACTAAGGTGTGGGTTCCCCAGCGTTGCTGTGCATATAATAGCCTTGTTAAAAATACAGATGCTGTGTATTTATAGGTCTGATTCTGCTTTTTGTTTGTTTGCTTATTCGTTTTGTTTTTTAGATTCCACATACGAGTGAAATCATATGGTATGTGTCTTTCTCAGTCTGACTTATTTCATTTAGCATAACATCCTCTAAGTCCACACTGATGGTTGCCAGAGGGAAGGGGGGGATGAGGGATGGGAAAAATGGGTGAAGGGGAGTGGAAGATACAGGCTTCCAGTATGGAATAAATAAGTCAGGGAAATAAAAGGTACATAGGGAATATCGTCAAAGATACTGTAATAGCATTGAATGGTGTCAGATGGTAGCTGCATTTGTGGTAAGCACAGCATAATGAACAGACATGTTGAATCACTATGTTGTGCACCTGAAACTAATGCAACATTGTGTATCAACTATACTTAAATTTTAAAAATTGAAAAAAAAATACAGATGCTCCAGCCCCATCTGAAGAGAGGAATATTCTTTGGCTCTGGGAGAGGCTTCTAGCCACAGACATGTACCTCCTTCATGGAGGCAGACACCTGCAAGATGGCTTTTGGGTACAAAGAGATAGGACAGTATAGGAGAATGAGCATTCTCTTATAGGTCAAGAGAAGGAGGACTTATAAACTAGCTTTGGTGCAGATATTTGTGTGTTGTTGATCAAACCACTTCAGCAATTTAACTAGTGACTATTGTCAAAACGTCTCCATCATGATTTGTCTTTGAATCTCCAAAAGCCAAAGGAATAGTTTAAAATCTTGAGTCGGAAAATGAACTCAGGAGTTACTGAGACCTGAATGGAATTAATAGGGAAACAAAAAAAAAAAAAAAAAGAAAGAAAAAAAAATAGGGAAACAAAGTCTTGAAGCCACGAGAATTATTCAAAGTCCTTAAACCAAGCTAGAAGACAATATAACCAATCCTTTGGTGACAGACGAATCATCTATTATATTTATCAAGCTATTAATTAATATAAGGGGATCAGCAATCCTCAAGGGAAGAGCATACTTTTAATAGATAGAACATCTCTATATAGGAAACCATTATATATGGTTAATATAGGAAAGCATTCTTGGGGATTGAAATATGTAAAGCTGAGAGTAGCTGGCCAATATCATGTCCCAAGGTGCTGCACTTAATCAGATGGCAAAAATGCTGAGACTCTTAGCTAGTCAGTAACTTTCTGAGCCCACATTGTCAATGGATATCTCTTGGCTCATCCCTTGGCAATAATGGCTTTAACATCAATGGCTGACTGACTTGGGACAGGGAGATGGACACTCCTCCTGTGTTTGAGCAAAACCAGAGAAATCAGCAGTAAGTTTATAGTTGATTTTGATAACATCATAGCCTAAAAAGCACATCAGTAGTAAAACTTTAACTTTTCCATTCCCATCCTAGGTTTCTTTTTGTCCATCTATTGTGGGATATTGCAAACTCATCCCTTCCTTCCTTTCTTCCCTACTTCCTCCTTCCTTCCCATCTTTCTTTCTTTTCTATTTATTTTTTAAATATTGGAGATGAAAGGGATTGCTTTTTTCTTAACAGGCCAAGGCAGGTAAAGAACAAGAATGGTGATTCACTCAAGGCTGTCTTAATTTCCTTTGTTTGAACCTATCCCATCACCACCACCAAAATGCCTTCTTTAATGACAAACAATTTCCTGCTATACCAGATTCCAAGACTTTAATACTTGTGAAAGGCCATGCAAATGTTAGATTTGTAAGTCATATGCAATTGTTCCAAGGAATTTTTATTGAGTTTCATTGGACATGCAGGTTAAAATGCAATTTCTGGCTTTTATTAGACTCTAAAAGTCTATGTTTCAACTAACTCAACAAAGGAAAATTTGGGTGCAATACATAGCAAATGGGAGGCAAGACCATCATGTAAGACTGTACTGGTTAGACACTGCTCAGCTCCAGGGAGAGCCATTCACAAAGTCTTCAAAGTGAATAGTGTCCCTGGGAGTTGTACCTGCCCAACTGTTCATGACATCCTTAGCTGAAAGCTTTCTATAGAATTATCATAGGTTATTTGTTCACTCAATTAAGTACTTATTGGGTACTTGTCATATATAGGTTCTGTATTAGACCCTGGTGAGCAAGACTGATTAAATCTCTGTCTTCATGGAGCCAATACTATATTAGGAGAGTCAATGTGGCACCTGGGTGGCTCAGTCGTTAAGTGTCTGCCTTTGGCTCAGGTCATGATCCCAGGGTACTGGGATCGAGCCCTGCATCGGGCTCCCTGCTCCATGGGAAGCCTGCTTCTCCCTCTCTCACTCCCCCTGCTTGTGTTCCCTCTCTTGCTGTGTCTCTCTCTGTCAAAAAAATAAACAAAATCTTTAAAAAAAAAAAAAAGGAGAGTCAAATAATTAAGCAAGCACTCATAACGGAAACATGGTAAGTACTATGATAAAAGAAATAAAGGATGCCATGGAGCAGAGAGGAGGGAGTTCCTTTGGGAAGGGGTTGGGGGAGATTCCTAGAGGAATTGGTTATTTTGCAATATTAGCAATGAACAGGAATTAGGCCAAGTGAGTGGATATGATTGGGATGGGGTAGAGGTTGGGGGTGCTGAGGAGAGAACATTCCAGGAAGAACATTATGCATGCGAAGGACTGAATAAGGTGTGGTACACTGAGTCATCAGCTACTTGCTGATGCCAGTTTTGTTGGAACCAAGTGCACTTGTCCAAGTGACCATGGATCCTGCTCAGGAAAGATGTCATCTCTATGCAGTCACCTGGACAGTTGTGCTTTGCCTCTGTCTGGTGACCCTTGTCTCTGATCTTACGCTTTGTTTGAAAGTAATCAGGGTACTTTACTCCCTCCTCGACTGTGAGAGCCCACTGAGAACAGAGACAATCTTAGCTCCCAATGTCCTGTTATTCTGTCTCTGCATGTGGTAGGTGTCCAATGAATATGGAGAGAAAAGAATTAAACCATCATCTAACTTAAAGTAAATCAATGTGAGATAGGGACTTGGGGATTTTATTTTTCCTTTTTCCAAGCTTTCAATTAAGTTAAGCCAACAAAGACATTTAACCCAGGCAGACACTGAGCCTGGTTTTTCTGATTTCAGTTGTGCTATTAGTGAACACATAAAGAGTAGATTCCTGATATTGTAATATGACAGAGAAGAACATTTAAACAAATAATGATATTTGCAGCAAAAGACTCATGATCTCACGTTTTGACTCCAATCTTATAAACACTTGGAAGTAGCTTTATAGGTGTCTTGGGCTAATTCTGAGAGAGCATATAGTTCTTGTGCAGTCATTGGAAAGAAAACACAGTATCCTGTTCCAATAAAAGTTTCAGACACGGCAGTAAATCAGGCTCCCCTTTCAGAATGCAACATTAGGCCATCAGTTTGGGCATAACATTTGGTAATATCATTGAGACACTGAAAGCAATCGTCATAACCCACATGTATCCAATGTTCCAAGGGCAGCTTTCTGTTGAGGCCAGAACATGATAATGGCATGTGGGTTTTTTGTTTTTTGTTTTTTAACCTGGTATGGAAAAGACCTGAAACCCACTAACAAGATTAGCCTTTGTCTTGACACTAGGGGAGTAGCTTTTCTGAAAGCTCATAAAATATTTTCCTATCTCCACTGATAAGCTTGCAATGACGGGGATGGGGGAAAGTTCTCAATTTATTTTATTCAGCTTAAACATTTTTTAATATGTTAGACTGCAAATATATGCATTGACCTAACTCAACTGCACCATTCCTTTCTCTGATTAGTGACAATTGTGGCCAGGTACAGTGAGGATGAGTGACCTAAAAAAGTGGGCTTTTATAATTTGGCTTATATTTTCAGCTTGCATTTAAATTAGGAGATTTTACTTCCAATTTTCTCCTGGTTTTAGACTACTTTAATTTCTCACAAGATCTGGTTCCAGAATAGCTATGCCAAATTTGGTCATCCATAACGACAGTGGTATAAGTTAGAGAAGTACTGGCCTCCAGATTTCTTTGGAGAACACATTCAGTTTTAATCCTGCCAATACCCCATATTTCTTGGGGGAAATACGCTAGAATCTTTGATTTCATCTATAGGGATACTCAATAAAAATGAATAAAGTTACCCATTACCCTCTCGTTTACTGGTATATTCTCATTATTTTAAATTCTGATGATCTTGGATTACATTGGGCTATTTCAACACTTAATTTTTCATGGTTTCTTGAGACTTTCAACAAAGCAAATACACTTTTCAGGTGCAAATAACTGAATGTTACAGCACAGATATAAATATCTTTACAATTGAGCATCTTTCCATATTTGCTTTGCATGAAGTTGTCCAATGAATATTTTTTTGAAAAGAATGAATATCTCCATAAATATTTCTCCATATCAATCAGCCAAAATATGTTAAGGCCAGACTGTGACTTGGACAACTTTCAAACACATACTTCCAATTTCATAAGGTACTTCAAACCACCCAGCATTTTCAGTCCACTGTTGCGCTGGTCCCTAGGTCTATGTTCTCTCACATGGGCCAGCCCAGCTTCCAGGAATAGTCAGTAAAGTGACCGTGCCAGTCATCTCAGTGGGTGGCCCCGTTCCTCAGGCCACACGAATGTTTGCCATGCTCTTCAGGACCCTCAGTAGCTCCACTCTTTCCTATAGCTGAGCCCTCAGGCTTCCTACAAAAAACCTTCTCCATAACTGAAGATTCGATCCTACACTACCTTCTAGAACCAACCTTTATCTTTGTTGGGAGGCTTTAAGGAATTCTGGTTTAATATCTAGAACATCCTTTTATACTTTCTTGGCTGCCATTTTGCCTCCGATCTTTTCCCCAGTTCTTGTAACTGGATTTCTTCTTTGCTCCCAGGATGGTCACCTCACCTGAGGCCTCCTGGCTCACCTCTTGGGCCCAATATGTATCTCAGTCATTGGAATGAGCTCAGCCTCCTCAGGAAAGTACTGTCTTCATCCCTTCTGGGTACATTCCAGTGGTGGAGGGCTGTATTCTCTTGCTCTCCATCAGTTCAGGGAAGAACATTCCTGAAATCTCCCGCCTGCCTGCTGCCGAGATTGCTGAACATCCCCATTGGCTCCTGAATTTCCTGCTAATGTGCTTCTCCCATTTGTCAGATGCCCCACTGGATCTCCTAAGTCCTGCTTTCTATAGCCACAACGGCTGGGTACTGTGATCTACCTGCGTGCTAGTTCACATCCTCTGAGAAACAAATGCTGACACAGGATAAGGTGTGCACGGATTTCATTAGAGGACATACCTGTGTGAAAGGAGCTAGGATGGGAAATGGAGAAGGCGGAGACACCATTCAGATCATGATGTACAGTGACTTACAGTGAAGGAGAGAAGGGGAGAAGGTGGAAGCTCCTAGTCTGCCCTTCAGTCTCAGGAAGGTTCGGGAAAGCTGTCGTGAGAGCCTATCAACCACAGTCACCCATTAAAGGAGCACTATGTGTCTCAGGAAGGGGCCTGCCTTAGTATCTCCTCATCATTTAGTCAGTGGAAGGGAGCAGCCTGTGGAGGGGAGCTTCAGTGTAAACCCCACGATTGATTCCAGACTGTAGCAGCTGGGCCCCTTGGTCTGTTTGTGCCCCCCGTCGTCACAGGTCTTCCAGCTGCATGCTCATGGCCTTCACAACCTGTCAGGCTGCACTTTCTTCCAGCCCCTGTAGCTGGGCCTGTAGCCCAGGAGCTGGCCCCACCCTGCCCGCATGCTGTTTTACTTCCCTGTCCCAGCGTCTCCCAGCCTGCTCCATCTGGCCGGGGTCAACAGCCAGCCAGGCCATGCCTTATCACCACTAGTACTTTCATGTCTGAATTCCTTCCTGGCATTTCTCAGGGAACTTACGTGTGTCTCTTAAATCCAAATCCAAGAAAAAATTTCTGAACACA
This sequence comes from Halichoerus grypus, assembly GCF_964656455.1. Classification (NCBI taxonomy): domain Eukaryota; kingdom Metazoa; phylum Chordata; class Mammalia; order Carnivora; family Phocidae; genus Halichoerus; species Halichoerus grypus. The sequence goes on along the minus strand of NC_135727.1, from coordinate 124,560,605 downwards.
TTAAGGAAATGAGAAAAGGTGTTATAATTCTCCTCCAAGAATTAAAATTGAACAATCAATATAGAGACATAACTGGTTTGATGAAAGCCACTGACACAAAGTCAAAAGTAAGAGGAGGAAACTCTGATGCATGCATGGAGTCAAAGAACAAAGTCAGCATTTCCAGAAGTGGGACAGGAGCACAGAAAGGGGGTCGTGAGCTCACCAGTCAGCCTTGCCCACAGCTGTTACCATGTTATACATGTGTGTTCATTGTAAATAAAATAAATAGTATATACAAATCATATGATTGGTGTTCAAGAAATGACAAATTTTTGAAGCAAAATAAGTCCTTCAATTGGCAACTTCCATGCGTGACTCTGGGTAGTAGTGTTGTTAATCTTATAAGGAGATCTGAATGTAAGGTTATTCTGATACTAACCAATAACATTCGTCAGCGTTTTCCAGGGTTTGAACATTTGTTATAGGCCATAACTTTTTAAATAATGCTAATCTGAGAATTCCTCATTTCCTAAACAATTTATAATATCTGTAATAGCTAATAAAATGCTTGAAAAATGCTGAAGTATTTTAACAATAATGCATAATAGAGAATAACATATGGGATTCCCCAGAATTCTAATTTCTCATTCCAAGTCCTGAAGATTGGCAACACTGAGAGATAAAGCTTGGGAATTCTCCAGGATTGAGGAGAGAAACGCCGATGACTAACTTGAGCTTGCTGTCTTCTCCTTATCCGCTCAGAATTCAACCACCCTAGCCAAGCAGAACTTTAACCTCACTGCTCTGTGAACCTAATTTAACTGCTTGCTCCTTCACAATAAGGAAAATAATCATATCATACAGGCTTCGGTTGTGAATCTTCCCATTTTAGAAAAAGATAATACAGTTTTCTTTTAAATTATTTGTCTTCTGAAGGGTTTGGCAAGCACATGGCTAAAATGGAAAGACATACTACAATGTACAAAAAAGGAAATCATGTCATTTTACTGATGCTATTGCTGCAGAAGTTTTCATACACTTGACCTTTGATGAATGTGTCATCTCTCCAAGGAGCTATCCCTGATTTTACTCCATGTCTTGGTTTGCTTGGACAGCCATAACAAAATACCATAGATTGGGGGGCTTCAACAACAGACATGTATTTCTCATAGTTCAGGAGGCTGGGAAGTCCAACATCAAGGTGCCAGCCAGTTTGGTTCTTGAGGAAGGTTCTCTTGCTGGCTGGCATCTTGCTGTGTCCTCACATGGCAGAGAGAGACAGAGAGAGCGAGTCTCTGGTGTCTCTTGTAAAAACACTTTTTCCATCATGAGCCCCCCACCCTCATGACCTCATCCAACCCTAATTATCTCCCATCTCAAATACCAACACACTGGGGGTTAGGGCTTGAACATAAACATTTGGGGGTGAGGGATACAAACATTTAGTCTACAACACCCAGTATGCTTTCCTGAGATTAGCACCAGCTCATAAAAAAGGAAGCCAGTCCGGGGGTGGGGGCAGTTCTCAGTCTTTCGCCTGGTGTTCTTTATTTCCCTGTGGGTACAGTCCCTTAGTGTCCTCATGGGGCCGCTCTCTGGAATTTGGGCAGGGACTGAAGGGGGCAGTGCACTCCCACGTGTTGAGGGCAGGCCATGTGCAGGGGCTCTACAAACATCAACAACTTTCTTCCTTCCAACATCCCTGGTGGGAGCCCTCCTCTGTTTTATAGAAGAGAGACATTTGTGGTTCATACAGTTTCAATAATTCATATGCCCATGTCACACAAATGGTAAGGAACAGACCTGGTTTTTCAAAGATACAATTGAATACACCACAAAATTCACCCAGTTCAGTGTATTTTGGTATGTTCACAAGGTTGTGCAATCATCATTATTATAAAATTCTGGAACATTTCATCACCCCTTCCCCCAAAAAGCCCCATACCCGATAGCAGTCACTCCTCATTCCCCTCTACCCCAAGCCCCTGGAAATTGCTGCTCTGCTTTCTGTCTCTATGGACTTGCCTATTTTGGACATTTCATATAAATGGAATCATACAATAAGTGGTCTTTTGTGCCCAGCGTCTTTCCCTTAGGGTAATATTTTCAAGGTTCATCCATGTCGTGGCATGAATCACTATTTCATTCTTCCTTATGGCTGAATAATATTCCATTGTATGGATCGACCACATTTTATTTATCCATTCATCAACTGATGGACATTTGGGTGGCTTCCACTTTTTGACTCTTATGAATAGTGCTGCTAATAATATTCATGAACAAGTTTTGATGTTGGTATAAAGCTTTCACTTTCATTGGGCATATACCCCAGAGTTGAACTCCTGGGTCTTATGGAAATGCTATCTTTAACTTTTTGAAGAACCGCCAATAGATCTAGTTTTGAATTGCCGAGTTTTGGTCCGTCTAGTTTCTTCCTACCACATCAAGCAATTATCACAATTTCTCTCAAACTTTGCTACACATTCTAAGTACCTGGGGACCTCTAAAAATATACTGGAGTCCAGGTGTCCTCCTGTAATAGATCCTGACTTAATTGGTCTAGGGTGGGGGCTCGGAGATTGGTGTTTATTTAAAACAGAGTGGATTCTACTTGGAAGCCAAGGTTGAGAGTGATCACATTATGCTTTACGTGTTCTAGGTCTGTGGACCTTTCAGCTGAGGGTCAGTCTCCCTACTGTTAATAAAGATAAATAATGGGCTAAACCAGTCTGGGGAAGTGTTGCCTCTCTCTTGACCACATCACGCTTTAAGAGAGTAAAGATGCACAGGTCCCTGAGAGACGATCAGACGTGCCTCGGAAGCGTGGTGAGACCATGGCAGGCCCGCAGGCCCCTTGGGGCCCAGTGTACATCCGTGGATGTCAGAGCACATCCACTTTCTTGAGGTCTAGGATGACGCTGTTGCCTGTTAACCTCACAATAGCGCTCTGACGTAGTGATGGCCATGATGCCCATTTTATAGATGAAAACCCTGAAGCTTGAAGGGGCAGAGCACCTCATCCAAGGCTCTCAAGTGGTGGAGCTGGGATTTGAACGGAGGGCATCTGGCCCTGGAGTCCTTGCTCTTAACTGCTTTGTGATATTGACTCTATTCTAATAAACAATTTTAACAATGATAAGAAATATCTCTTCGCCGTAATCACGGCAAAAATACCACCAAACACAGTACTCTATATGACCCAAACCTCAACACTGGTGAGAAACGAACCAAAGAGTTTGAAATTTGGCCAAAGGCACTAAGAAAATAAATACTGATATCAGAAAATTTCAGACATTCTAGATTCCAAACTTGTGTACCTGACCCTAGGGCACATGATGTTTTTTCTCCGTACCCGTGATGGACATATTTAATGTTTCTTTTCTGCTCTGAGGATGGGATTCTGATAATGCACCATACATGATAATATCACCCTGAGTCTGGGGGGAGTTTTGAAGGTTGAAAAGCTTGCTAAAAAAGTGCACCAGCACAGTGCAGCCTGGGCTGCTGCCTCCTTCTACCAACTGAACCCTATCAGTTTCAAAACTGTCTCTCGCAGTAGCCTCTGGTTTTATTTAATTTACTGCACTTGGAATTTGATAAGTTCCTGGCTAGCTTTTGCATTCTTTCGCATCCTCGTAATTCACATATTATCTTTCAGCTTTCAGTTCTTTGAATCTTCTAGTTACTCCTGGAGAAAAGCTGCTTTAGTGTTTTATCCAGTTAATGCCTCAAAAACGTAGTCAGAGTCAAACACAGGGATATATTCTTACTCAGAAATGTCACTGTGGTCCAGACACTCCTCAATGTCTGACATTTTGGGAGGTCCAATTTGGCTCATGGGCCCCATCAGGGATCTGCAGATGAAAGCATGTCCCAACCCTACAGGAGCTCATTATTTTTGTGGGAAGGACAGACAACAGCAAGTTACAAAATAATATAAGCATTCAAGCAGAGGTATATATGTGGTGCTGTCCATGCCCATGATTGAGGCAGCTTGCACAGACTTGAGGAAGCCCAGGAAGTTTTTTTAACTGGAGGTTGGGGGACATGATAAGTAAAGAAGAGGGACAATCATATTCTAGGAGACAGGAGGGCATCCCCAAAGCATCAGCTATGAGAGTACATGTGACCTGATCACAGATTTGGGGGCATGGTGAAGAGATAAAAAAAAAAAGGTTGATGGCTGATCTTCACATAGTCTCAATACATGCCCTGTGTAGTTCTTCCTGCTTACTGACTCCTAGTAAGCCTCTCAGTGCTTGGGAGGTAGGTATTACTGTTTATCCATTTTACAGATGAGGAATCTAAGGCAGAGAGAGGTCACAGTGTCCAATAAGTGATGAAGCTAGGATTCATATCCAGGTAACCTGGCGCCAGAGTCCACGGTTTAATTCTAGCAGGCTGGTGTGCAGAGAATGTATCAGATCCTGAATGACTGCCAGTTCATCCCATTCATTCGTTCATTCAACACATATTCACAGAATGCTACTATATGCCACGCTTGATGGTAGGCTTGAAGACAAAAGAGAGAAGGACCTTGAATTCTACCCTTAGGGCAATAGTGTGAGCCTGGCAGCAGGCGGGCTGCCATTTCATTAAGACGTAAGGAAATAATAAGACACTCCCTTCCGGAGGCTGGAGTCCAACAGGAGGAAACGCTATAAAAACAGGAAACACTCCAGCAAATAATTCAGGCAGAATCATGTAAAGAAAATTTAGGCTCAGCCTTGGACCTCATAAAGGTAAATCTCATAACATACAAGAAGGCAAAGATTGGTAAAGAACACACCGTTGCACACAAAAGAGGAGGAACACAGTCCAGAAAGGGTTGATGCCAATGTAACGGGATGACAATTTGATATAAAGGGTTAAATGGAGCCAAGGGCAAGGCAGGCTCGCTGGGCCGGTAAGTGGCACCAGAGGCACCATGAATATTCCCTGCGTCTCCTTCCAACTCCATCATGGCTTCTCCTGGAACATTCGAAGATGTTGCAGCACACAGAAGCGCCTGGGGGCCAGCCTTAAAAATCTCTCTGGCTGACCAAGAGAAGCAGTGACCTAAAGGAATATAGTTCTGAATTCTTCCAGGAACACACCCAATTAGAATACTCTGGTCTCGAGTGATAATGACTTCAGCAGACTGGGCATAAAACACAAGATCTCATCAACTCCCAACCAACTGACTTGCCCCACAGTGAACCCCCCTTACCTCCCCTGCCCTCTCCAGAACTTGCCACTGAAGGAGAAGGGAAACTGTGGAGCTTAGAAAGTTGTCCTCTAAAACTCCTTCTCTTAACATATATTGCATTATTTGTTTCAGAGGTACAGATCTGTGATTCAACAGTCTTGTACAATTCACAGTGCTCATGCAATATATGTTAAGAAAAAAAAAAAGAAGAAGATAGCAGGAGGGGAAAAATGAAAGGCGGGAAATCGGAGGGGGAGACGAACCATGAGAGATGATGGACTCTGAAAAACAAACTGAGGGTCCTAGAGGGGAGGGGGTGGGAGGATGGGTTAGCCTGGTGATGGGTACTGAGGAGGGCACGTTCTGCATGGAGCACTGGGTGTTATGCACAAACAATGAATCATGGAACACTACATCAAAAACTAATGATGTAATGTATGGTGATTAACATAATGATAAAAAATTTCAAAAAAAAATAAAACTCCTTCTCGAACCAAAGCAGGGACAACACTTTGGGACACTCTTTCCAAAGCAGATTTTGCTGTTTGACCAAAGGTAGAAGTTTTTCTCCAGGATGTTAAGGCACCTCGTGCCGGTGTAATCGAGTTTCCCTGGGAAGAAGGCGCTGCCCCCTGGGTGGTCACTGCTGCCGACAAATTGAACGCAGATGTTTGGCAGGTCGATTCCCCACGCATCCCGCTCTTTGTGTTTTTCCTCTTAGAGAGATCGGAGTAGGTTCAGTTCGTCCCAAATGCTGGGCCTGTGTACTCATCAACGTGTCCGTGTGGTTTGCTCCTCTACAAACCTCTGAAATTAGCTGACCATCCAGTGAATCCATCAGTCACCTCCCATACTGTTTACCCGTTCTCCCGGCCACTTTCCCAGCCAATGGACACCCCAGTTATATCCCTTCTTATTTGAGGAAGGATCATGGGAAAGCTCACAAACTTGTGAAATGCAGAGTTTTAAAGCTGTGTTATTTACTATTTTGAGAAACAAATGTCGATGATCTTAACCTTCCAAAGGAAGGGGAAAAGAAACGGCCATGGTTGTTTTCCTAACATGGTACTATTGGGTGAGGGTGATGGATATTGATTTGCTGGTGCATTCCCATATTAAGAGTAATTTTTGAGAAATTATGAGTGAAGAAAGGAATAAGTTAAACTTTTACAACTTACCTTTATAAATATCCTACTGTTTCTTCTATTTAAATAAAAGCGTATTTATTTCAATCCCCGCCAGCTACTCCGTCCCTTATTTCCTGTCATTTATAACACAATTCCTCTAAAGAACTGTCTGTACTCCAAGCCCAGTTTCTCTTTTCCTATGTATTTACTTCAATTTCTTCATCTCACTATAAAATCCAAAGCCCAGTTTCTCTTTTCCTATGTATTTACTTCAATTTCTTCATCTCACTATAAAATCCATTCACACAGAAGCCTCTCAAACACAAAACAAATAAATCATCTCTGCTTCTAGGCTGAATCTCATTTTCTTTCCAATCCTCCACTCTCGTTTCAGGACTATGTTCTTTCTTTCTTTCTTTTTTTTTTTTTTTAAGACTTATTTATGTATTTGAGAGAGAGAGAGAGAGAGAAAGCGTACGTGAGCATGAGTCAGGGGAGGGGCAGAGGGAGAGGGAGAATCCTCAAGCTGACTTCCCAGTGAGCAGGGAGCCCGACCTGGGGCTCGATCCCAGGACCCTGAGATCATGACCTGAGCTGAAATCAAGAGTCGGCCGCTTAACCAACAGAGCCACCCAGGCGCCCCAGGACTACGTTCTAATTAGGCTTATGCATCAGTTCAAGACTGGCTTCTTGTACTAGCTCATGGCTATGCTCTTTCACGGTGGGTCCTTAGGTCAATAAAATTAGAGTGAAAACACTGTCTACAACTTCATTCTGCAGCACAAATATTAATCTATTGTCAGCTATTATTTGCAGGCAGCAGTATTTTCTAGGATCAACAAGCCTGTCCCTATCTGGTACAATGCCAAAAAAAGCATCATGATACACAATTAAAATACTGTGTTTCTGCTCCCTTTAGTCAGGGCCAGTAAATAGAGTGTGTGTCCACGTGTGTGCTGTGTACCCTTTAAGTACACAAATGTCACTTAGTCATCTTGCACTTCTATAATTGTGCTCACTGGATGTGTTTCTTCCCTAAGTGATAATAGTAGGCTAGGGTGATGGATTGGTTTGCAAGTGCATCCACTCTCCAGTGGTAAACCCTGCCAGCCACTTTTGTGTAATTACGGGGTGGAGAGAGGAATAAGTCAAAGTTTTAAAATCACTTTTAAAACATGCAGTTTTTTCTCCCATCACCCAATTCTTCTCCAGATACTGCTCCATTTCTTGACTTCCTTTTATAACAAGAGTCCTTCAGAGTTTTGTCTCTATTTCCTGTTTCTAATTTCCCGGCCTCCCAATCTCAGGAATTTCCTCTGATCAAGCTTTTCCAGGCACCATACAGCAAGGCTGCCCCACTGAAGTTTCACTAGCTACTTCCACATTACTAAATCCAGCCTCGAATCTTGGCCATCATGCCTGGCTCCTTGGCACCATTTTACAGAGCTCATCGCTCTGGCCTCCTTGAAACACTTCTGATGCCTGGGGGCCAGGATACCACATTCTTTTGGTTTTCCTTCTGCCCCTCTGGCTGCTTCTTCTCAGCCTCCTTTGTTGGCCTCTTCTCTGTTTTGTTTTGTTTTTTTTTTAATTGGGATGAAATTCACATAAAATGAACCCTTTAAAAATGAACAACTCAATGACCTTTAGTCCTGTCACCATGTTGGGCATCCACCTCCTCTATCTAGTTCCAAAACCTTTCCATCACGCAAAAGGGAAACCCACAGCCCCAGGGCAGTCACTCTCATTCCCCCGCCCCCTAGGCCCTGCTAACGATTAATCTGCTTTCTGATTTAACTATTCTGGTCATTTGGTATAAACAGAGTCATACAGTAGGTGGCCTTTTGGTTTTGCCTTCTATGACTTAGCATAACGTTCTGAAGCATGTCAGTGCTAAATTTCTTTTTATGGCTTACTAATACTCCATTGTATGGATAGATCACAACTTGTTTCATCTGCTGATGGACATTTGGGTTGTTTACACCTTTTGGCTATTGTGTACCTGATCATTTTGTGATCAGTGTGCCCTGGGACTCAGTCCTCCGGCCTCTTCTCTCTTTTTTTCCTTTCCACCTCACTCTTTAGTGGGTCCCTTCCAGTCATGTGACCTGATGTACTGGGTGGATGCAGTACATCTCCAACTCAGACTTCTCTCCCTAACTCTGTACTCTTATCCCCGAACTGCCTGCTCAATATCTGTTGGTGGGTGTCTAATAGGCATGTCAAACAAATGTCACCTGTCCAATGTGGAGCTTTTAATATTCCCCAACCTTCTCAGTTAATGACCACTCCATCCATCTCTATGCTTTGGCCAAAGAGCTTAGGGACATCCTCGACTCCTCCCATATTCATATTTGCCTCATCAGCAAATCCAATCACCTGCTCTCATCACCTCCACTTTGACCACGTATGTCCAAATTACCTGGTTTGGTCTTTCCTAGGTTATTACAGTGGTCCCCTGGCTGCTCTCTCAACTTCTGACAAAACTGGGTTATAATACACACACACACACACACTCACATAATTGTATGTATAAACATCAACTCTTCAGGACTCTCCCTTTTTGAATGTTTTCACAAACTGCTAGCCTGCATCTGATTATAATAAATTTCTTGGGCAAAAGCATAATGATCTTCCAGGAGAAGTTTAAGTTTATCCATTATTATCTGGTGAGAACATTCTTAACTGAAATAAGTATGGAAGAAATGACTGATTTATTCATTTTTAGATGTTCTTGTGTTCTGGCTTTATTTTCTTTGTTGCTAACTCTTAAGGAGAAAAACATCAACATAAATTAAGTTTCTTAGGTCCACTCCAAGGGAAAGAAACAAGTTCTTCTTTGTGCAATCTCAAGGGTAATCTCCCTCTACCCATTTTAATATATGGACTAGCTCCCGATTCCCTGCCCCGCTTCAATTCCACATATGTGAATTAATCTCATGTTGCCTAACAATTTAAAAGGGCAGTAAATTAACTCTATTGAACCCCATTCACAAGTAGAGGACAGCATAGCAGCACCGAAAACTTAAAGCAGGGTTCAATTAGCATCAAACTATTTTTACTCGTCAAATGTATAATAACACCAGTGTTATTTTCAAGAAAACAAAATTTGTGATATAATATCACTGTCAACGTATCTTGCTATAAAGCTGTCACTTTCAATTGGGGGCAATTTTGCCCCCCCAGGGGACAACTGGCAATGTGTGGAAACATTTTTGGTTGTCACAGTGGGGAAGGGCATGCTACAGGCATCTAGCGTGTGGAGGCTGGGGATGCTACTCACCGTCCTACAGTGCTCACAGCAAAGAATTACCTGGCCCCAAATGTCAAGAGTGCCAAGTGTGAGACACTCTGATTTAGAGTTAAAATGTTTATTATTCCATGGGACCATAGGGCTATAAACCCAATTTTAAAAGATTTAAATTTTAAGAGATTTTTGGTTTTCAGACTTTGGTGCCTTTCATTGAAGGCACAGCTTTTATATTTTCATGTCTGTGTTAATTAGCATATGTCACCTGTAGAGTCACCCATGTGGCACTAAACCAACTTCTGGAAATACTCTGGGAAAAACTCAGTAGCAACTAATTCCCCGAAACACTGATCTGGCACCAAACTGATACTCCAGAGATGAATACAAAAGCATGAAGCAAAGTGCATTGCACAGAGTAGGTGTTAACATTATCCAGTGATTTCCTGACTCCAATTCAGAATGTGTTTGCAATTCAAGTTTTTGGATAGTTTGTTAGTGTCTACATTTATCAACCTGCTGTAGTATTCAAATCCTTTTGGACCCCATAGGGTCCCACAATTTCTATAGAGGAAGGTGGTGTGAGATGACTTCGATTTTATTCCAAAACGTTCAAATCAATCTCTTTCTATTACAAGTGTAGGCATAGGTATAGGTTTAGATACAGGGATAACCCTGTAACCATGGGGGACATGTTAAATCGGAAACCCCACATGTACTGTATTCTCTGCCTAAAACGTCATTAGCTTCCAGAACATAAATACTTGAAGGACTAATGAATATCTAGTGCAACCACTCCTCCTTTATTACAAATGAGGAAAAAGAAGCTCCCGGAGGTTATAAGACTTTTCCAAGGCCACAGAGCTGGTTAGTGGCCAATCCGGAACAAAAGCTCTGCTCTTCTGTTAGAGTACTCTGGGATCTTCCCAATAGACTAATCTTTCTTTGCTTGACTTATTTGGAATCAAACTTTCCAAAATTGCTGCGTAAAGTTGCATTGTCTAATTTATTACAAACTTGATATAAGTCCCTGAGCAAGTTATTTATTCCCATTCTTTTATCTAAAATTAAAATCCCTCCACTAAGCATACAGCACAATTCTTCTTTCAAGTGAGCTGAAAATTACTGTAATACAGACTTAATAAATGTAACATATAATGCTTAATATATATTAACTGTTGAGTTAATGATTTTTTCTGCCATAGCAGCTTTTGAAAAGTTATATCACTTTGAGGACAATTCTTTTTTTCCCCTCAGAACATCAATTTTTTCACCCCAAAACACACTAAATAAATAAACTATAAGAAGTGATATGTCAACATTATTAATTTAGGCAATGACACACTTACCAATTTACTTGACACAACAATTTTTGTCAGAGAATACGATAATATGGAACAGATTTCATGTGTACCATGTTCGAATAAACCTAAAGAATTCTGCTTGGTCCTGACACCAACCAAGAGGGATGGTCAGACCAATGGCTATTGGCCACAAGAGCCATTTTCACATTTGAAGCACAATCATATTTCACCTTAACGCTTCCCCAAAAGTATATTTCTGCACTACAGCTTTATCTGTATGTCTATTATGAGTATACTGCAGCCATGAGCCTCGGAAGGTTGAAAAATTAGTAAGGAAATTGGGTCAGAAAAAAAAATAACAACAAACCTCCCTAACATTATATTTTAGGTAAAAAGTCTACTTATGTATTTGTCTCTTTAGTATCTATTTCACCTAATTAATGAAAATGTTTTTATTTAATGATTTTTCAGAAACGAGTTAAAGCAAAGAACAGGGTTGAAAGTGATTTGGGATTTCTTTCGTAAAGCCGAGTAGTCAAACACCCTCCATACCTCTAATTCTACAAGTCACCTTTCCCTGTTTCCCAGTAGAACTAATTCTTAGAACAGTTGATTCCAGATTTTCTCTTTGCCTATCTTCTCTATATATCTTTTCCTGCCAGATAAATACTGAAGTGTTGTAACAGACACTTCAAAAATGCCTGGAGTCAGGCATGTGACTTTAATAGGGGGCTCCGGCTGGAGCTTTTTGCAATGAAAACCAAATAATTCTGTGTTCAAATGGAAATGGAAATATTTCATCCTGAATTATCTTTACAAGATGATTCCAGCTTTTACAGATGAAAATAACAGTTGAGATTTTTATCTGTGAATTTCTCAGGAGCTCCATTTTCAGACTATGTGGTCTATTTTAAACACACCATATGGATTATGTACTCTAAGAACTACTCTGGACTGAAAAAAAAAAAAACTGTGCAAACACAAACCACCCAGTTCTAAAGTCCCAGCTGGCACTTCTGTTACCCATAAGTGCTCTTTTCTGTTTATGTTTCTTACACCCACATGTATATATGTTTGCAGTTGGAATCCTTCACCCTTGTCTCTTAAAAATTCCTTGAGCAACAAGCAGCTGAGAATGGGACTTTGCTCCATTTCTGCAGGTCAGCATTCAGCCCAGCAGTGTGGATATGGCCAACACTGCAGGCAGATGGCTGCCAGGAGAATGCATGGTCCAGAATCTTCTCCCCTCCCTTCCCTTCAAACTTGCTCGTCTGCTGTTCCATACCCTTGAGGCTCAACTTTCTGCTTTTGCAGATGCCACCCAATCTGATGAACCAGCATTTCCCAAAGCCATATGCCTTACAGGCTGTTAACAAGAGTCCCATGAAAAGAAGAGTCCCGTGGCGGAGATGTGGGGAGTCAAAACCTCTCAAAACCTTTTATTTCCAGAGCCTTCCATATTAATGTTCATTGTAAATATCGTAGATGTGTCAGTGGAGTACAGATTGTTTTTGTACCGTGTTTAAATATGGAACTCTTCCTTTTCCCCTCAGTGTCCACAGAACTCATTTTGGGAACTATTACTAATGTAAACAGCTTAAAGGAACTTCTTAAAGTCTAATACTATATTCCAAAGCACAAGTCTCAAGTAGGACAGGCAGGCCTCCCACACGGCTGCTGGGGAGGCTATTTTTAAATAAGTGGAGCTATTGGTACATGTCAGGACCCACCACACAAGTGGTTGCCTATTTGAGCCCTGATAATGTACTCCCCTGTGACACAGTCACATTGTCACACATCTAGGAGTGACAGCAATGATTTCAGGGATGATGAGACATGAGAGGCAATGCAGGAAGTAGATAGAGAGTTTTAACGGTGTTATTTAGGGTTTATGAATTACCAATAGTGGCAATCTGGCAATCCCTTTGGTTTTTTTGTCCCCCGCTACATGATGATTACCTTGAGAGCGGGACCAGGTTGTCCCCAGCTGTTGCCCCGGGCACTACTAATACAAGGTCGGGCACATTTGTGCACTCAGTGAATATTTGCAGAGTGACTTGGTGATACAATGATGACTAAATTCAGATATTCTGCTCACTTTTCATATTTCTCCTTCCCTTTCTGCAATTCCAATCCCCATTTTTATAGATGATCATGGGAATCCATAGATACGGGAATCATAGAGGACATCCAGTCAGGTGTTTGTCCCGTCTAAAGCTAGCTACATTAGGTGAATGATCAGCTCTCTTGATTTTAAAACTCTAGTAAAACTGGCTTCAAGGCATCCTTACTACTTTGTTCCAGACTGCATGACACTCATGGCTAAAGAAATCATCTGCAATCACATATTCTATCTTGTGCAACCATCTAAAAGGTATTGGAGGGATGGTGGCCATTTCCCTGGCAGTGTCAAGTTCAGCCCTACTTTGCCCTAAACACTTTGGCAAAACCATGAAAGAACAAGATTTTTCTTGCTGTATAAATAGATGAAGGACATTCTCTAGAATCTTATTTCCATTCTCATCTTAAAAAAATATACACACACACAAATATAGCTATATGCATGTGTGTGTATTTATATACGTGTGTGTGTGTGTGTGTGTGTATGTACTAATATTTGCCTAATTATCCAGGTTCAAGACTTTAGCCATTTTCATGTCCTTCTCCTATGAACTTTGTTCATTTAATCGGCCACTGAATTTGATCCATGCTGTTCCTGAAATGACACATGCATTGGATCCTCTCCAAATTTCTACCATTAGTTTCTGCCTTCCTTCTCTTTCATTTAGACTGTATGGTAGGCTCCAAACTAGTAGAGAGATATTTCCAAACTCCCCATCCACTATTGCATTTGTGTGGCCCATCATAACTGATAAATGTCTTCCAATATATTTTTTAATGCTTGTAACAATTTGTGGACCAGGCACTGTGACTTCTGTGTGAAGATAAGGTCACGGTGAATGGTAAACAACTGGCTCAGTGTCCCACAGCCAGTAATTTATTTGTCAACAAGTCATGCTTCCCCTCACCTCACTTTTCCCCCATGGACCTTAGATATTTTTTAAAACACAATTTAAAAAAATAAATTTTTAAAAGACTGCTAAATGGGAACTTATTAAATGGGGAAAAACAAATTTGTCTTTATATATCATTAATAAAGTTATTAACCATGAAAACCTTAAGACAAGTATTTACTGATCAAAATTAAATACATTCTACTTAAAACTAGTTCATTTACACTATCAAAAAATGATGAGATACTTTTTTGTTAATTCCTAAGGGCAGGTGAAAGAGATGTATTGCCACAAAAGGGTTCTGATATTCCCTAATTGTTGGGATTTGTGGATCTTGCCAAGTAGAACTATTTGCTCGGTGCATACAGTATATGTCTATGCTTCTCTCCCAGCACAGATGACTCTTTCCAGTATCCCCAACCTGCCCACCCTGCCCAGACTCCAAGCCCCAGTTCATATGCCACTCCCACCCCAAGCCTTCTCTGCTACCGTGGTTGTTGTTTGTAACTCTCTTAGCGTATTCATCAGATTCTAGCCTACAACATGGTTATCTAGGTACGTGTCCTCCGCCCTTAGAGAATCATTCATTCATTCATTCATTCACTGACTCAACAAATAACCTTGCAGCGTAGCTACCACACCAAGCACTATTCTGGGCTTTGAAAACAGAGAGAGTAATAAGAAATAAATTCTGCCCCCAGAGTGCAGTCTTGTGCGAGCACCTGCCATCTCTGCTATGTCACATATACCGGGGGAATAGTGCTGCTGTGGCTGTCCAGCATGTCTGAGTGCACTCTAGTTTACAGAGTACTGTTTACTCTTCCACCTCTCTGGTGGAGCCTGAGACTGTAAACCCATCATAGAGAAATCTTGCATTTCAGCCTCGCATTTAGCCTCTAAGAGCTGACTGCACTTCAAACAGAATGGTGCTTCTATTGAGAAAGAGGTGTCCCTTACATGAGCCGAGCATTCCATTAACCAATGAAAGTGTTGTTGAGACATGTAATTTCTCCCTGAATTCTTCTCTTAATTACGTAGCTCAGAGTAGTAATAGTAGTGGAGAAATCTGTCACAGCCAGAGTTCTTTCCCACTAATGAACTAATTAGAAACTTCTTTATATTTATATTTATATACAAGAGTGAGTTCACTTTGCAAAGTGTATTGAGTTCAGTAGTGATGAGAAGGGTCCATGGCATCCTTGAACAATTAGGAAACCATTGTTTCAGTGCTTTGGTGCTAATTATAATTGCCAGTTCATCACTTATATGATAAACTCTTCTGAGGGCTTCATTCCACAACCAGTATAAACCAACACACTAAGGAAAACAAAGAGAAATTAAGGAAACAAAGGGAAAACAAATTCTAGAACTTTCAGTAGATCCCGGAAATTACAGACTCCATTATTACTTTATGTCTTGGCCAATTCTTTCAAAGCAGGATTTGAGATGGATCTCATGTACGTACATAAATTCCAAATAAAAATAAGAAATTGAGGCCATGGAAGGAAGTAGAAAGAAAATGTGCACTCATATCTGATAGAACTAAACAAGTATACTTCTGAGTTTCCTGTTGGCCAAGGCAAAAAGGGAAGAATGACCAGTAACTAAGTTTTTCATAGCAGAATGGACCACATATATGTGTCTTCTCCTTGGCTGAACTCCTCAGTTGGAGATTGGATGGTAGCATATTCATCTTTGCCTCCCAGTTTGTTAAATTGGGTCTGCTTTTCCAAGTGGAGGTCTGGGCTCCATTAAATTTTACTAAGTTTCTTCTATAATTGAAGATAGTACTACGTTAATAGCTTATAACTGGGATGCCTGCCTTCCCTCCTGACCCCTTGTAACCCATTCTTCAGAGAACAGTTAGAGTGACCCCTCCGAACGTATCAAGGCCTGTCTCTCACGTGCTCACCATTGTCCCAAGGCTTTCAGCCACATTTAAGCATAGTCTGGACTGCTGTACTCTGACACTCACGGCCCTACCAGGTCTACGCCCTGCCTCAGCTCCCACCCTCCTTCCCCTCCTCCAATTCTGCTTGAAGCACAGTGGTCATCCCTCTATTTCTGGAACACACCCCGCTCATTTCCTCCTCTGGGTCTTAGCTCTTGCTGTTCCCTCTGCCTGGAAAGCTCTTTCCCTTGATTTTCACATACTTGCCTCTTCCTTCATTCACATTTCATGCCAGTGTTAAATTCTCAGGAAGCACTTCCCTGACCATCACAGAACCAGTCTTCACATCACTTTTTAACACATCACTAGGTCTTACTTTCTTCACCACACCTACCATCTGAAGACATCTCGGTGCTTGCCTTTCTTTGCTTGTTTGTCTGTGTCATCACACGAGCATGGAAATCCACAAAAGAAGCCTGTATATCTTGCTTCCCTCTCCATATTCAAAGCTCAGGGCCACACATGGCACACGGTGTGATGAATGAATCAATACATGAAAGCTAGTATACTATAAACTGACTTTATTATAAAAATGTATAAAATGAAAGAGAAATATAAATATATCATAGGTAATTCCCTTCTCAAACTATATAGTTAAAGTCCAAATCAGTGTATTTATCTAATGCAGAGGTCAGCAAACTTTTCTGTAAGGAGCAGAAAGTAAATATTTTAGGTTTTATGGGACCTACAGTCTCTGTCTCAACTAGTCAACTCTGTCCTTATAGCACGAAAGCCACCATACATAGCACATAAACAAATGGGTGTGGTCGTGCTCCCTTAAAACTTAGTTTACAGAAATAGGCAGCTGTTAACATCATACTCAATGGTGAAAAACTGAGAGCATTTGCTCCAAGGTCAGGAACAAGATAAAGATGTCCACTCTTGCCACTTTTATTCAACATAATACTGAAGGTCCTAGCCACAGCAATCAGACAACAAAAAGAAAAAAGAGGCATCTCTATTGGTAAAGAAGTTAAACTCTCACTATTTGCAGATGATGTGATACTATATAGAGAAAATCTAAAGATGTCACCAAAAAGCTACTAGAAGTAATAACTGAATGCAGTAAAGTGGCAGGATACAAAATTAATACCTAGAAATTGGTAGCATTTCTGCACATTAATAACAGAGCAGCAGGAAGAGAAATTAAGAAAACAATACCATTTACAATTGCATCAAAGAGAATAAAATACCTAGGAATAAACTTAACCAAAGAGGTGAAAGAACTGTACTCCCAAAGTATAAAACACTGATGAGAGAAATTGAAGATGACATACAAAAAATGGAAAGGTATTCCATGCTCATGGATTGGAAGAATTAATATTGTTAAAATGTTCATATTACCCAAAGCAATCTACAGATTAAATGCAAACTCTATCAAAATACCAACAGTATTTTTCACAAAAGTAGAAAAAATAATACTAAAATTTGTATGGAACCACAGAAGACCCCCAATAGCCAAAGCAACCTTGAGAAAGAAGAACAAAACTGGAGGTATCACAATTCCAGATTGAAGATATACTGTAAGGCTGTAGAAATCAAAACAGTATGGTACTGGTACAAAAAGAGACACATAGATCAATGGAACAGGATAGAGAGCCCAGAAATAAAGTCATGTTTATATGGTCAATTAATCTATGACAAAGGAGGAAAGAATATACAATGGGGAAAAGATAGTCTCTTCAACAAACGGTGCTGGGAAAACTGGACAGCCACTCGCAAAAGAAGGAAACCGGACCACTTTCTAACACCACACACATAAAGAATCTCAAAATGGATTAAAGACTTAAATGTGAGACTTGAAACCATAAAATTTCTAGAAGAGAGCACAGGCAGTAATTTCCCTGAAATCAGCTGTAGCAACATTTTTCTAGATGTGTCTTCTAAGGCAAGAAAAACAAGCAAAAATAAACTATTGGGACTACATCAAAATAAAAAAAAAAAGACTTTTGCACAGTAAAGGAAACCATCAACAAAACAAAAGAGAACTTACTGAATGGGAGAAGATATTTGCAAATGATATATCCAATAAGGGGTTAATATCTCAAATCTATAAAGAACTTATATAACTCAACACCAAAAAAACAAACGATCTGATTAAAAAATGGGCAGAGAAACTGAACAGACATTTTTCCAAAGAAGACATACAGATGGCCAACAGACACATGAAAAGATGTTCATCACTAATCATCAGGGAAATGCAAATCAAAACCACAATGAGATATCACCTTACACCTGTCAGAATGGTTAAAATCAAAATGACAAGAAATAGGAAGTGTTGGTGAGGATGTGAAGAAAAAGGAACCCTTGTACACTGTTCGTGGGAATGTAAATTGGTGCAGCCACTGTGGAAAACAGTATGGAGGTTCCTCAAAAAATTAAAAACAGAAATACCATATGATCCAATATTTCCACTATTGGGTATTTACCCAAAGAAAACAAAAACACTAACTCAGAAAGATATATGCACCCCTATGTTTATTGCAGCATTATTTACAATGGCCAAGATATGAAAGCAGCCCAACTGTCCATTGATAGACAAATGCATAAGGAAAATGTAGTATATACACATAATGGAATATTATGCAGCCACGAAAAGGATGAGGTTGTGCATTGAGACACCATGGATGGACCTAGAGGGTATCATGCCAAGTGAAATAAGTCACACTAAAAATGACAAATACCATATAATTCTACTCATAAGTGGAATCTAAAAAAACCCGAATGAATAAAAAAAAAAAAACAAAAAAAATGAGTAACGATCAAAAAGTAGAATCAGACCTATAGATACAGAGAACAAACTGGTGGTTGTCAGAGGGGAAGGAGGTGAGGGGGATGGGGAAAATGGGCAAAGGGGAAAGGGAGCTACAGACTTCCAGTTATGGAATAAATAAGCCATGGGAATAAAAGGCACAGCATGAGGAATATAGTCACTGATACTGTAATAGTGATATAATGGGACAGATGGTAGCCACACTTGTGGTGAACATAGCATGATGTATAAACTTGTCAAATCACTAAGTTGTACACCTGAAACTCATGTAACATGGTGTGTCCACTATACTCAAATAAAAAAAAATTAGGTGGCTGTTGGATTTGGCCCACAGGCTGTAGTTTGCCAACTGCAGATATAACATGTAAATCACAATTAGTATCAGGAAAATTATAGTTGCTGTTAAGAGTGAAAACAAACAAAAATTCAATGTTAAAAAATCCACTAACACTACAGTGAAAATGTTTATGTCTAGGAAAAAATGAAACCAAAAGATAAGTAAATTCATGGTAAGAGTAAGAGAAGAAAGATCAAATTATAGCAATGCCAATGGCCACATTATGGTTTAGGCCACACTCATCCCAGGCTTCACTCCATGGTTGTGAAGAGATGATTCTCTCTCTAGAACATGCCAGTGAGATCACGCTTGGAAAAATGTAGACAGGGTCCAGGCACTTCATTAAGGAGAAAATGGGAAGAAATGTCCAAACCATTGGAAAGCTTTCATAGTCACTGACATGTGTCCTGAGGCACACAGCCAGAAAGAAGGCTTGGAAAGCTAATGGTTGGAGAATGATTAGAAAGACCCCATGAAAGGTAACAAGGTAGAATAAATGAAGACTGCCAAGGCCATGCAAAGTATTCATGTAGGAATACTACGAGTACTGTAGAAAGAAGAGGTATATGCTATTCATCCATCAGGAGATTTGAAAACATGAAACAGAATAAAACTTGGAAAATACATATTTAAGCCATATTTTTTCCTACCAGAGTTTAGAATAAAAATATTAATGTCCATACTTTTAAAATCTCTTCCAGTGATTCCAAAAATTGTTTCCCAAAATTTAGGTATTTATATTTATTTAATACTTGACAGTTCTCAAGGTACATTTGGACACTCCATTCTAATTTGATCATTGAAACAGGCCAGAAAAATTCTATTCCCATTTTGTAGATGAAGGGACAGAAGTTCAGAGAAGGTAGTAACTAGCTAGTAAGTGGTGGTAAAAAGCCCATGCTTTGGAGATCTGAATTCAAATTATTCAAATTATGATTTGGCTATTTACTAGTTTAAGAAAGAATGTTCTCTGAACATCTACATCTTCATGGACTTATAGAATGTTCCACTTGGAGAATTTCTGGCTATACATTAGATTTACCTGGGGTGATTTTTTAACAAATCTAGCGATGCCTGTGCCCCATCCCAGACCAATTAAGTAAAAATTTCTGGGAGTGGGATTCAGACATCAGTGATTTTTAAGTGTTCCAAGGTAATACCAAAATTGAGGATCACTGATCTAGTACAGAGGTCAGCAAATTCTCTGTAAAGAGCTGAATAGTAAATATTTGAGGTTTTGCTGGCCATATGGTCTCTGTCACAACTACTTAACCCTGCCGTTGCATGGTGAAAGCAGCTATAGACTATATGTAAACAAATGGGCATGGATGTGTTCCAATAAAACTTTATTTACAAAAACTTTATTTATAAAACCAAACCAAAACAAAAACAGGTGACAGGCCAGATTTGGTTTAAGGGCCATGGTTTGCCAACCCCTGATCTAGTAGAACCTTTGTGTGGAAGAGAGGCCTGGGGATGTTAAATATTTTGCCCAAGGCCTCATATTTCATCAATAACACACTCAAGGCTGGGGTTCTGCCCATTGGCCTCCTATGATCCCACTACCAGCTCTCAAACCATGACCTTGGGAATGCTATGCTTCACTTTCCACAAGCTTAAAACATCACTCTCAGAATAGTGTATCAATGATTTAGTGGGAAGAGGACTGTCTTTGGATATAGAGAGCTGTGGTTTTGAGTCCCAGCTCTTCTACTTACTAACAGGGAACCCTCCATCAATTCTCTCAAAACTTGAGTCTGAGTGCTTGAGTTACAACCCAGGGATGAGTTCCTCCACAGAGAATTTCTATGTGAATTAAAGGAGTACTAAATGACCTGGCACCATGCTTGGTACATAGTAAGTGCTCAATAAATAATGATTCCACAACCTATGGACATTTACTGGTTTGTTTTTTCATTTACTGTTTTAAGATTCATTTTTTTACATGTCACGTGGAAAAAAATTTGAAAGAATATTAGAATATTAGGAAAAGATAAATGTTTCACCAAAATTTACTCTCACCATCACAGAGAAGAGCAGGGACATATTGAAAAGGGGGTGGGAAGAAAGGTAAAGGAGGTACGTAAAGAAGCTCCCCAAAAAGATTCTGATAGCCATGGTCCTGTCCAACCACACCACCAACTGAGAATCACTAGCCTAAATTTTGAATAATTTCTCACAGTTCCAGAAGTTGAGTCAAGATGAAGAGAGTGTGATTATATTTTTTAATTTGGAAATACAAGAAACGGGGTGTGGGTTTGTTCACACCATCTTCCTAAACTTGGTTGCTTGAATATGAACCTAAAACACATAATTCATTATTTTCCCTTGAATATAAGAGATAGTATTAGCCCAATTATGAATTCAGGACTTAGCTGGCATGATAAGATTGATTTCTACTGACACTATTAGTGAATTTACCAACTTTCCAAAGATTCTGGGGTGATCATCAATGGACCATCGGTGGACTATTTTTCCACTGAGGTGTAAAGGGGTCCTAGGTCATATATTTTAAAATACTGGGATGAACTATTAGCAGAAATTGTTAACTATCCAACATGGTTTCCTTAGTTCCTTGCTAAGGGAGCACCATATCATTCAAACATCCCTTACACTCAGGCCGTTATGTGTCTCATGAGAGGGAGGCTGAATCTATTTTTACTTCCACCCACAGACCTGATTGATCAGGGGTAATACATTAGTCCTCTCAGTGACTGGATAGAGAATGGGGAAATGCCCTTATTATAGCCAATGAGAGATGGAGGAAATCAGGTAAATGCTTCTGGGAAAGGTTTCCTAATTCTTCTGGAAGAGCAACAGGAGAAACTGTCTGTTTTCTTTAGAAAGCACTGTGTCTTGTAGTGATGCCTGGAACCCTGGCTGCCATCTTACCTGAAGTTCAACCAATCATTGAGATGACCCAGGCCAGTAGTGTTGAGAACCTGGGTCCTTGCTGACATCATGAAGTCACAGAATCAAACACCCTGAACATGCTCCATCTATGGATGTTTCCTGATGTGAGCTAATACTTCTCTTTGTGGTTTAAGTCGGCCCAATTGAGAAGGCCCTGATTCTGAATGCATGCCATTAAAACCTCTTATCTAATGCTACTTCCTGGATGCATTTATCTCCCATCTCTCCCAAGATCGGTTTTCAAATGACTCCTTCAAAATACAAAAAAAAAAAAAAAAAAAAAGCATAGGGTAACTGTACTGTTACATTTGGTAACCTGATGCCCCAAAAGGAAAGCAAACAGTCTTACATTTTGAAGATTTTAGAAGAAAAATGTCCTTTATTAACAGATTTCTGCAGGCAAACCTCACAGCTGGATGGCAATATACCCAGAGATGATATCCATTAATCCTTGGGGAAAGCAATGCCTTTGGAGCTCAGACCACTTGAATGCACACATATTTGCCAATCTCACACACAATTCAGGAAATTTTGTCTTTAATCCATCATTTCTAATTACAATCAAATGTTCACCAGAGCAACCTAACAAATGACAGAAACTTGAAAACATGGCTTCCAAATAATCACGGATTATAAATTATTTTCTCCCATCTCAGTGTTTGAACTTCCTGTACTTATTCATCCCACAAATATTTATTGAGCTCCTGATATGTGCTAGGTATAGGGAATATAGAAATAAAAAGGGCAAAATCAATCCCTTCAGGAGATCAGAGGCTATCAACAGTGTCCGACAACTTTCTGCAATGATGAAAATGTTCTATATCTGTACTGTCCAATACAGTAGCCACTAGCCACTAGTTGTCTGTGGCTAATGAGTACTTGAAATGTGGCTATTGCAACCTGGGGATAGAATTCTTAATTTAATTTTAATTAATTTAAATTTAATAGCCTCATGTACCTAGTGGCTACCATATTGTATGGTACAAGTCTAGAAGGTAAAGCAGCCAAGAAAATAAAAAGTGATGACATTGTGATCAGTAGCACAAAAAGAGATGCACATAGTCCTACAAAGGTAGGTCTCCAAGAGAAGAGCACTCAAGTAATTCAGCCTGGGGTTAGAAAGCAGGAGAAGAAGATACATCCAAGGAAAGCTGACCCTTGAACGGAGTCCTACAGGACAAAGAGAGGTTAATGACAGCCCACTTTCTGTTTCTCTGACATTAAAAATTTTATTAGGATAATCTACTTTGTCATGAAATTAACATTCCATTTTAGCAATCTAACCATCCCCCATTCACTAGTTCACATCATACATTTATTTTCTTGACATAATCACTGTCCATATAGAGCTTTCCTGAATCACTCCACATTTGATCCAGAGGGATTTATACTCAACATTTTTATGTTAAATAGGTGATACAAAAACACCCACATGCCAGTTTGAACTGGATATCTGCTAACTTACTGCTGAGTGAAAACTACCAAAATAATTTTATGTGACCCCACTCTATGTGTGTTCTGCTCTTCCAGCTTTTCTAAAGATTGATTTTCAATTTACTATTCAAAATACATATTTGGCAAAATTATATTTCCAGTTATATAAACAGTAAGTGTGTGGAGATTCATTTTACTTCCTGTCCCCTATAGTTCACTGAGATAGTTGTTTCTGACCCTTCAGCTTTTTCTGAAGCCATGAGGCCCACTTGCCTCTTGGGTTAGCACAGAGTGCCAATCTCTGTGAATTGATTTTAGGTCCTATCATGTCCTCTGTGTTCCCTAAAAACAAGCTTCTGTCTCTCTCGAAGGGGAGGAGTTGGGAATATCTGAGTTTCTGAGTATAGTGGGCTTTAGAAGGTCAATGGGGACAGATGGGGGAAGCGAAGAGGACAGATGGGGATAGAGATATTGCTGTTTGAGGAGCAGAAACACTGGGAGGTCCTGACAATGAGGAAATGGGGAGTTAATAAGTGCTGGAACCCAGGTGATAGCCACAGGAACGGAACAGCCTGAGGCAGAGATGAGACAACTAGAAGTAGAACTATCAGGTTGGAAACACATGGAATGCTGGAGGACAGAGAGGGCCAAGGCTTTCAAGTAGGCGACTGGACAAATAGTGTAGTCACTGGCATAAAAAAAATGTGGAGGCAGAGGTGGCTTCTTTAAGGGGTGGGGTGGGGCTCTGTTGGATGTTAGGAGCAGTGGGCTGCGGGACATGCGAAGGTGAAGGCCAGTGATACAGAATTTAGAGACATCACATCACTGAGAGAAGGAAGAGAGATGGAAAGGAGAGGGAAGTGAGAGAGAGGGAGCAGCCACATACCTAAACTGATGCTCTTGGAGGCTTCTGGGCCTTTGAAGAGGTATATGGGGCCCAGATGAAGGTATTAAATGAGATGACTGGAGTAGAGGGAAGCCTGGGGTAGAGGTGGATGAGGAACCACAGGTCTGTGATTCCCACTGAACTCTGGAGAATATGTCCCAAGAGTGCATTACTCCATGAAAGGAAGCAGGATACAATGATTAAGACCACAGCCCCTGCCGCCATTAATGCTGTTTGGAATCTGGACTCTGCCACTTCCTGGTAGTGTGACCTTGGACAAATCATATTGTTTTTCTGTGCCACGGTTTCCTTTTCTCTAAAATAGCAATAGCAAGAGTGCCTTGTGTGCATTACTGCGATGACTGAGTCAATATATGGACGACATGGAAGACGTAGAAGAAGGCAGGTGATTATTTGGAGCTGGGCAGCTTTCAGTGACAGTGGTGGCAGGGACAGGCATGAGAGGTGAAGTGAAGATGGAGGCCCATGAAGTGCTGGAGGTTGAGAAACTAGCAGACAAGTGGGTGGGAATGTCCTCAACACAAAGAAAGAATGAACTTAAGAAAGAGTGGAAGGAAGATTGTAAGCCTTCCAAGTGGAAGACTGGTGGCATTCAAAATTTTAATATCAGTATATGTTACTGATTAAATACGCCAGCCTCTACGGTCGGCACTTTACATACCTTTACCTTATCTTCTGCTCACAGTAATCCTGCAAAGTCAATGTTTTCCTTCTCTTTAGAAAAAAGAAGTCGGCACTCAAGTGCTTTATGTATGATGCCAAAGCTGCCACACACAGGATATGAAAAAAGGGGCCTTTGGAACCTGGGCTTGTCTAGCTACCACTATGATGGGGGAAAATGGGAGTGGAGGCAATAGACTGGACCTCCACAGTGGAGTAACTGTTGAGCTAAGATGATGATGGCAAGGGGAAGGCAAGGAGGAGAGAGGAAGAGGCAATTCTGAAAGACAAAAATAGTCAACATCAGTGTCCCTATTCACAAAATTAAAAGAGAACCAACTGGTTTACATGACTCTTTTATGTTATTGCAGTTACTCACTGAACCAAGAAAGCATTTTGCTCTTCACTTTTCCCGGAGAATAGCATAATCATTCAGGTTGGGTTGAGTGTCTGACAATGTTTTATGTAGCCTTCTTATTTCCCAGGCTGAAAACCTATTCCCCATGTAATAGTTCCATATTCCTTTTGGAATGTGTAGCATGATATCCCTCCCTTCCTTCTAGCAACCTGTCTTCTATGATATATACCATTTCATCCCTTTAGCAATTGGGAAATGCATTTCTGGAAGCCAGTCTCTTGGCAATTGATGCATCATTTTTCCATTAAAGAGAGTGCTCATGCATTCACAAAGAATTGAAGGTTTAAAGTGTTTGGTAATGATCTCTGGTTGCTTGTCAAGCAGAATCTCTATCTGAACATGAAAATACAACATTAATATGATTTGCAACCCTTTCACTGGGTTCCTCATTTCCTCCAGCAACACAGAGTGATTTTTCCCCATGCTTAAAATCCATTACAGGTGCTTACTGCATTTGGTCTCCTTTGGAGGTACATCTTCTAAGTCTGACACAGGAAGAAGTTAAAAATGTCCTAAATGAGTAATTCCCCCTACCCTGCAATCTTTTAACTCTGATTTATTCCTAAGCTGAAAGTATTCATCACTAGTTGAGCTAAAATAAACTAACTCTCATGACATATAATTAAATTACTGGCAGAAATAAAATTTAAAATTCCTCCACAGTACTTCACATAAACATCAGCAGAATAATTGAGTTGAGGTAAAATATTTTGTTGAAAGGCCAAAAAAAAAAAAGTCACCTGAAAGAATTTGTTTCTCTAATCTCTGACAATGTTTAATTTTCTTTTCATGATAATTACAGAAAAAAATTTCACTTGTGTGTAAAATCCTCTCTTCTTTCAACTCTTCTTTGCCTCCCTTCCTTTTCCATATCTTTACCATAAACTGGAAATAAAAACATTAGGAAAGTGTTTAAACTTTTAGCTAAATGACAGCCTCTCAAGATCTGGCTAAAAGAAATTATGCATTTACACAGTATTCACAACTTCCAAATTAAAATTCTAGAAAGAGGGAGTGTTATATTTCCATTCTGTCTATCTGATTTTCCCTTTAGTTGGCCCCAAAACAGACTCAATTATCCCAAAGACTTTGTAACCAGGGCACTTTAATTTGGGAGAAAAGTGATTTCTGAGCCCCCAGTTAAATAGCCTTGAGGAACACCCCCCTCCCCCGCGCGCACACACACACACACACACACACACACACACACACACACCACTCAATCACTCTGAAGTTTTTCCCATTCGAGAACTTGTAAGAATGACTTCAACTCTGCTTTGCTTGGGAGTTTGTCCTGTCTTTCTGTCACTTGAAATTCCAAAATGACACAGTCATATTGGAAGCCAGAACTGCAATGTCCACACCACATGGAAAATTTTTAAGCCAACTCTTTCAGGATTCACCACAAGATGAACAACAAGTCAACACAACCATGGTTCACAGGGCAATACATTTTTCCTCTAAGATTTTACGGTCTCATTTTCATATTTACTTCTAAGTTTAAAAAATTCTCTTAACCACCTCCTCCCTTTTTTTGTCGAACAGCAATTTTTAAATTATCTGGTGGTTTAATAAACTTCCCTTATTTTTCTCACACTCCCTTCAATTGTGCCAGTATTTTTCAGGCCACTCTCCTTTCTAGATGTAGATTTTAAAAAAGAAAGATTCAACTTGGATTAGAAAAATTGGGGAATCGACCCAATTCTGCCATTTTTTTTTTTTTTTTTTAGCCACATGGACTGTGGCTGGTCCTGTAGTCCCTCTGAGCCTAGGGATCTTATCCATAAAAGAATGTCACAAGTATCTACAGCACAAGTACAGGATTCAAAGAAATGGTAGTTTGTGAAGAAGCTTTGTGTCAAGATGCTGGACATAGGTATTTTTTATTCAGATGCATCTCTGTTATGGTAAATATTTGGCAAAAGAATGTGCTGGCCTTCTCCTTTTAGGAAGAAAAGGCACTGTCTCATGTATCAGCACTCAGTACTATAAAGTGAAATGTTTTCCCACTGTGATCGCCACAAAATTCTCCTGGCCATCCAGAATTATTCTAGTCCCAGTCCCCCAAAAATTACTCCACTCCTATCATTGTGGGGCCCACCGTCTACTGATAACATATCCCTAAAACTTAAACTCCCTTCCTGACTTTTCCAAAGGAAGATAGGTTGCTCCTTGTCGCACCTCCCATGACTCAGGGATGGGTAGAATGACTGGAAGGCAATGGAACATTCCTTACTCTCTTCCGCAGTGTCTAGGTTCCTGCCCCACTATCAACATACAATAATATTCCTAGTTTTTAAGTCTTTTACCATATACTTGCACATCTCTTCTTTGCCATTCACCTTTGTTACATACTAGGATCCTTTACCAGGTCCTTTAAGACACAGGGCATTTACCACAGTCTTCCCTTTCAGCAGCCATCATTGTTTAAGGCTCTAACAACCCTACTGAAGCCCTTTCTGATACCACTCCTCATAGACCTTGTCCTTCATAGCACCAAGTACTCAGTTCTTCAGCACTAACCCTCTAAGGAAGCATCATAATACACTTGACCATTTACTGCTACCAAGATCTCAAACTCCTTCCCTATCAGGACATCCATTTCCTTGATTCCTCCCTGTTTTCCCAATGGATCATCAGCTGTGGTCAGATGGACAGTGGCCTCCCAAATGGCAAAAGGAATTGCAGATGTGATTAAATTAAGGATCTTGAGATGGAAGAAGGATCCTGGATTATCCCAGTGGGCCCAATGCAATCATGAAGGTTCTTAGACTAAGAGGGAAGTGGGAGGACCACAGTCAGACAGAGATTAGAGTGATAGAACCATGAGCCAATGAACGTGAGTAGCCACTGGAAGCTGGAAGAGGAAAGAAACAGATTATTTCTTGGAGCATCCAGAGGAACTAGCCCTGCTGACACCATGACTTCAGCCCAGTGAAACTCGTTCTGGACTTCTGACCTCCAGAACTGTAAGATAATAAATTAGTTTTTATTTAATTCACTAAGTTTGTGGTAATTTGCTACAGCAGTGATAGGAAACTAATATACCACCCATGAGCTGAATGGCCTTTTGACCTAGTTCTGAGAGTACCAATAGTCAGTATTTTCAGTTTTGCCCATTTCTTCACCCTAGAATTCCTCTCATTAGGGACCTTCCTGGATTCCTGCCTTGCCAACCTTGACTGACTTCTGTCCCAATAATGGACCTTCTCATTCCTGCTCGTCAGTTTCTGAGTGATGTTGGAGCAGATCCCAAACTAGTTAGGAACATTTATAAATCTCTGGATTTTAGATTTTTTTTCCTTTAAGATTTCTCACCAGTGGCTTAGTAGCAGATGTTACCAATATTTCTACTCTGTCTGGGATTCCAAATCTACCTCCACCCACCTTACTCTTGGATGAGGCTACCTCTTCTGAGAAGATTGGGATCATCTACTGCCTTTCAACTTGTCTTTCATCTTCAGCTACCTCACTTATTCCCTCTTGATTCAAAATCAGTGCCCTTTCTCCTTCTCAAATCCACACCTTCTCCATGTACCCTGGATCCCATGCCCTCTGCATATTCCTCTACCTCAGTCTGTCTATTAGTTTCTGTCATTGAAGCACATAAAGAGGGGTCATAAGCTCCACGCCTGCATGCAGGTAAGCACCATCTAAGCCACCCAGGACAAATCATTCTCTAGTTTTTTCCTTTAGATCTTTAGATCTCCAAAGCCAGAAATCCCTATTTTCTCTTATTTCCTCTTACAGTGTTTCCCTGCCTTCAACATCAAGAAGTTCTCAAGTGAGAGAGAATATTCAATTGTTCTGTCTTTTAGAGACACACAGGAAACATAATAGGTAAAATGACATTAACAGGAATTCTCTGAGATCATGCAGATTCCAAATATTCTATACCAGTGTCTTCATAAATATAAAATATTCTTTGTTTCATTTTGGGAAATAAAGTCACTCTTCCCACGAGTCCTAAAGAACTGTGTCCTTTATGTCATAGGCACTCACTAAATGTTTATTGAATTAAATGGTCTAAGCAGCTCACTGAAATGAAAGTTTTTCATGAGCTGATCATCACAGGCCATAGAACTCTTACGCCAAATAGCTGTATCTGCCTTCAGGTAATAATCTCTCCATCTCTGTCTCCATAAGTTGGTTACAAAATATTACTTTCATCAGTGTATAACCTTTATCATATGGCTTCCCATTATTGAAAACAGAATTATGTGCCTTCTACTGCTGACACTAAGATATTCTTGTTACAGGCTTCAAAAACCTCACATAATAGTCCCAACAATTTCTGCCGGCAATTGAGGTCCATGGATGAAGAGAAAGAAGCATAAAAGGGAAAAGTTACTAAAAAACAACAACTGACTTGGTGTAGATGGTAAAGATGTCAAAATTTTTTTGGGAAAAAAAAAATCTTGCCTATTTAAAAATGTTTAACATTATTCTAGCCAAATAAATACAGAACTAAGCTCTTGCAGAAATATAATCCTTGTGGAAAAGATAGATTTTTTTCATATAACTATTTACTTTTTGCTTAAATTAATTGCATGTGTATATAAAGTACACAGATCTATATTTTAAAAACATTAAATATATTAACCTCAGAAATTGTATTTTCAATCTATGAATTTACATGTATGTGAAACAGACAAACCATTTCAATGATATTGCCAGATTACATTTAAAGTCCTAATTTATGAAAATATCTTAAATTATAAAGAAGTTAAAATAAGACAAGCAATATGGAGTAATAACAAGAAAGTACATGTATGAGTCCGGATGATCTAGATTTGAATCTTCGTTGCTCACTCTACAATTTTTAACAAGTTCAATTCCCTTAATACCAAAAAATTTGGTATAACAAATTCAGACAATATGAATGATAGGCCTCATTCACTAGGGTTAATATCCAAATGTTTGATATCAAGAAGACTTCTAAATGTATCTCACCACGGTTATAAATCAAAGAGAAAAGATGATTGTTCAGGAGATGTACAATGTCTGGAAAATAAGGAACTCCTAGTGGAACTCCAACATAACAGGAAAATGGATTGAAATGGATAGGTCAATAGTGCTACAGATATAAAATACAGATTTTCAGTATGTTTGCCTTACAATAATTTGGGCTAAAAATGAAGCTGAGTTCCTAAAGTGAAATGTGAGTACATTTTAATATCTTACTCTGTCATTATCATATGGTATTTGAAGGAAAAAAAGTATACATAATTTGGAAATAAAGAAATAAAATTTTTTAAAACTTGGGAAAATAATAATGCCATCTCCCAGGGCTATTGTGGGGCTTAAATAAGTCACAGCCTCTCCAAAAACATAGGTTTCCCTTCTTCCTTCTGTTCAAGGACTGTCTCTAATTCTTTATTCCCCAAGAGCACCTAACACAATGCTTTGAACAAAGTAGACATTCAGTAAATGTTTGCTAAGTAAATCAATGTCTTGGAAATCATTTAACGATGTACATTATCTGTTTTCCTCCACACTGAGAAACACCACCCCCCGCCCCCCACCCCGCCCAAATCAATCAAGTTAATCATTTCCCTTCACGTGAAAACTGCATCTCAATTTCTTTTGGAGAACCTTACATTTTGAGTTTCTAAGAGTTTCTCGTAAATTATTTGTCTTATATGGTTGGCAACCACATGGCTAAAAAGAAAACAGATGCCAAAATTTAAGAAAGAGTAAAGCATATCATTTTAGTCATGCTATTGCTGCAGAAGATTTCATACACTTGACCTTTGATGAATGTGTCATCTCTCCAAAGAGCTATTCCTGATTCTACTCCAGCATGGCGTTTCTGAGACCAGAACCAGTTTGTGGAAAAAGAGTCCAATCAGGGAAGGGTGACCAGGCGGTTCTCAGGCCTTTTCCTTGGTGCTCCTTATTCCCCTGTGGGCACTAGTCCCTTAGTGTCCTCATGGGGCCCCTCTCCGGAATTTGGGCAGGGACTGAAGGGGGCAGTGCACTCCCATGTGTCGAGGGCAGGCCATGTGCAGGGGCTCCACAAACTTTCTTCCTTCCAACATCCCTGGTGGGAGCCCTCCTCTGTTTTATAGAAGAGAGACATTTGTGGTTCATGCAGTTTCAATAATTCATATGCCCATGTCACACAAACGGTAAGGATTAGACCTGTTTTTTCAAAGACAGGACTTAACACACCATAACATCCACCCTTTAAAAGTACAATTCAGTGGTTTTCACAGATTTACAATGCTGTGCAACCATCGCCACTATCTAATTTGAGAACATTTTTATTCCCCTAAAAAGAAACCCCATACCCATTAGTA
Source organism: Halichoerus grypus (assembly GCF_964656455.1). NCBI lineage: Eukaryota > Metazoa > Chordata > Mammalia > Carnivora > Phocidae > Halichoerus > Halichoerus grypus. The sequence continues at coordinate 124,529,048 of NC_135727.1, read as the reverse complement.
GGCACGTCTAACCCTCCCTCCAGCCCTAGGCAACCACTAATGTACTTTTTGTCTCTATGGATTAGCCTATCCTGTACTTTTCATATAAATGGAATCATATAATATATGGCCCTTTGTGGCTGGCTTCTTTCACTTAGCATAATGTTTTCAAGTCTCATTCATGTTGTAGTATGTATCAGTATCTGTTCCTTTTTGCTAGCTGAATAATATTCTATTATAAGAAAAATATACTTCTTGTGGTGACTCTGGTGGGGTGGGATGCGAAGGAAAAATATACTTTTAAAGCATTACACTGTTTGACAAAACATGTTTGTGGTCATAAAGTTCAAATATATTGTAGCACGATATGCAAATGGAAACACCAGTTTACCACTATCAGATTGGCCCAGATCTAAAAGTCTTACAATACTCTGTGCTAGCGAGGTTGCACAAAAGTACCACTCAAGTGCTTCTGCGGCAAGGAGGGTAAGCTGGTTCGTTCTTTATTGAAGGCAATTTGGTGATATCTATTGAAATTACAAATTCCCTTTCTGGAAATTCATTGTATAAACACATCAGCACAGCTTTTGCAAAGCAAAGGAAACAGTCAACAAAACCAAAAGACAACTGACAGAATGGGAGAAGATATTTGCAAATGACATATCAGATAAAGGGCTAGTATCCAAAATCTATAAAGAACTCATCAAACTCAACACCAAAAGAACAAAGAATCCAATCAAGAAATGGGCAGAAGACATGAACAGACATTTTTCCAAAGAAGACATCCAAACGGCCAACAGACACATGAAAAAGTGTTCAATATCGCTCGGCATCAGGGAAATCCAAATCAAAACCTCAATGAGATACCACCTCACACCAGTCAGAATGGCTAAAATTAACAAGTCAGGAAATGACAGATGTTGGTGGGGATGCGGAGAAAGGGGAACCCTCCTACACTGTTGGTGGGAATGCAAGCTGGTGCAGCCACTCTGGAAAACAGTATGGAGGTTCCTCAAAAAGTTGAAAATAGAGCTACCATACGACCCAGCAATTGCACTACTGGGTATTTACCCCAAAGATACAAATGTAGTGATCCGAAGGGGTACGTGCACCCTGATGTTTATAGCAGCAATGTCTACAATAGCCAAACTATGGAAAGAGCCAAGATGTCCATCAACAGATGAATGGATAAAGAAGATGTGGTATATACATACAATGGAATATTATGCAACCATCAAAAGGAATGAAATCCTGCCATTTGCAAAGATGTGGATGGAACTGGAGGGTAGTAGGCTGAGCGAAATAAGTCAATCAGAGAAAGACATGTATCATATGATCTCACTGATATGAGGAATTCTTAATCTCAGGGTTCCTGGAGTGGTGGGGGGTGGGAGGGATGGGGTGGCTGGGTGATAGACATTGGGGAGGGTATGTGCTATGGTGAGTGCTGTGAATTGTGTAAGACTGTTGAATCACAGACCTGTACCTCTGAAACAAATAATACATTATATGTTAAAAAAAAAAAAGAAGAAGATAGTAGGAAGGGAAAAATGAAGGGGGGGGAATCGGAGGGGGAGACGAACCATGAGAGACTATGGACTCTGAGAAACAAACTGAGGGTTCTAGAGGGGAGGGAAGTGGGGGGATGTGTTAGCCTGGTGATGGGTATTAAAGAGGGCATGTACTGAATGGAGCACTGGGTGTTATACACAAACAATGAATCATGGAACATTACATCAAAAACTACTAGCGAACTGGCTAAATAAATGATGGCTGACTACCCGAAAGCAGTGAAAAAGAATGAGGAAGTTCTATACATACCAATATGGGAAGTTCTCAAAGATACGGTCATACTTGAAAGGGTAAGATGAAAAATGCTACATAGAGAAGGCTATATTTTGTAAAAGAAGGGAGGAAAGAAGAATGTATATATTTATACTTTATTTATATGCATAAAGAAACTCTGGAAGGATAACAAGAAATTAGTAATAGTGCTTACCTGTTTGGTGGAAGAGGTGAGGACATTATGATGGGGAATGAGTTGGGAAAGACTTTTGCTGCACATATAGATGCCTAGGCTGTGGTAGGCAAAATTTTACAGTGTCCCTTCAAGCTTCCTGTGTCCTGGTTACCCACTCAAGCACTAATCTACCCTACTGTTGTGAAAGGGCTTTGCAGATGGAATGAAGGTTGTGAATCAGCGCTTCTTAAAGTAGGGAGAGTTTCCTGGATGTCCGAGTGGGCCAGTGGTATCACCTGAGCCCTGACAACCTGAAGGAGCTGAGCGGCAGATTTTCCCCACAGCCTCCTGAGGAGAGCCCAGGTGATGGACACCTGGATTTTGGCCTTGTGAGCCCCTGAGCAGAGGAACCAGCCACGCCAACTTAAGACTCCTGACCAACAGAGCTGTGAGAGTCTGTGTTGTTTGAAGCTGCTATGTTTGTGGTAATATGTTATAGCAGCAATAGAAAACTAATTCGTATATGGATGCATTGTTAGTCTTTTTAATCTAAATGAAAATTTAAGGTTAATGGAAATCCAAACAGACCTTGCTAAGATCATTGCAAATAAGGTTAATTTTCCGGGAGCATAACTATCTAGTCAAAAGTTCACAGTAGTTTTCTTTGTTTTGTGTGCCTACACTTAAATAATTTTAGTCTGAAAATTGCAATTTTGATAAAGATCCCCTGGGAAGCGAGTCTGTCTTGTAAAAGCTGAATGACTGGCTTGTTTTCCCAAGGCTCTCTGTGTCCTAAATTTAGAGTCTTCTCTAAAGATATAAACACAGTTTATTTAATTCTTAGAAAGTTAGTTAAAACTGATAAAATTAAATTGATAGACGCGAAAGAGACAGACACTTGGCTTAAAGAAGAATGTTTGCCTTGTCTAATTGAAACGTCTAAAGGTTAAGCCTGTACTTTGTCTAACCTTTAACTACACGATTCTTCCCTTTGTTACTGGGTATGTTCCAGAGCTCTGCAAAAGGAGTTTATTGTTCTTCCATGGAAAAAAATGGTCAAATAAGTGATCTTTAATACAGAAGTAAGATGAAAGTTCTAAGGATACCATTTCTCTTTATTATCATGTAGCTGCTTATACCTAAAAAATTGTATGAAAACAAAAACCTTCCAAAATTAACTATCTTCTGTGAGAAAAAGCAAAAATGTATTTCCTTTCTAATTTGTTAGAAAAGTTCAATTAATCTCACCGTTGAAAACTACCTCCCAATTAACCTCGCTGTTAGGTAAAATCTACTTCTTTTCAAAACCATCTTTCCTCTTCCAAGACCTGTGTCCACTCCTTGCTACCTACTGCTGGTCAATATCTATCTCAGTGGTTCTCAACTGGGGGTGACTTTGTCCCATGGGGCAACACCTGGAGATAGTCTGGGTTGTCAAACCAGGGAAGTGCTCCTCGCATTTAGTGGGTAGATGCCAGGGGTGTTGCTGAACATCCTATGGTGCACAAGACAGCCCCACAACAGAGAATTATCTGGCACCCAAATGTCAATAGTGCCAATGTTGAGAAACCCTGGTCTAGATGGATCTAAAGGGATGGGTCAGTAATAAGTAAAAATATGTGAAGTTCTCCAATTAGGAGAAGAAGTGAAAGCCATGTTAGTATAGTATTATTATGAAAGGGAGAAGGACAGAAGGAAAGGAAGGAATGAAGTTCCTTCTTTCAAAGTTTCCCAATAATTGAATTGAGTATCATTTTAAGATTTAAATTTATTAAAAGAAAGTAAAATTTAAAGTTCAGTTTCTCAATCACATGAGTCACATTTCAAGGGATCAGAAGCCACACATGACAAGTGATTACCGGGTTGGGAATATGAAATCAGACAATATTCCTGGGACACAGATTACATTTAATACATGGGAAGGAAGGGAGGGAGGAAGGGATTGGCAAATGCCTACATTAAGCAAACGGAAAGAGGAGGCAAAACCAAGTGATCAAAGAAATGAGATGACAAGGAAAACAGAGCATCACAAAGATAGAAAGACAGTTCTAAGGAAGACTTAGTCAGCAAGGTTGACGCTATGGAGCAGATGAACTGAGTTATCACTAAGGAAAGGCCATGACTTTCATAGTAGTATATCATGGGTGATCTTCAAGATGTAAGCTTTAAGTAAACAGATGAGCTTTAAGGAAGATTTCAAGGCTTGAGGGAACAGATTTTTGTTTTTATTTATGTTTATTTTATTTGTTTGCTTTCCTACCTTTCTGTTTGTTTGTTTATGACAAGAAAAATGGAGAATGTGGTTATGGTGATAAAATGACCACCAGGCAGTCTCAAAAATTTCATCGTGCAAAAAATTCTCCTCTGAAATAATCAGAATTTCAAATAATAATTTTAGAAAAATTTCACAATTTCAAGCAACCACATTTAAAGAAGCATTTATCATGTATGACATTTAAAGTAAGGCATGAGCCATCTCATAAAAAAAGAAATGGGGAGCCTGGGTGGTGCAGTCGGTTAAGCACCCGACTCTTGGTTTCGGCTCAGGTCGTGATCTCAGGGTGGTGAGATCAAGCCTTGTGTTGGGCTCCATGCTCAGCGCACAGAGTCTGCTTAAGACTCTCTTCCTCTTCCTCTCCTTCTGCCCCCCCCACCCCCCTCAAATAAATAAATCTGAAAAAAATAATTTAGTACGAATGAAGACACCCTTCTCTCACTGTTCCTCTTATATCCAGTTGTAAAATCCAATTCATGAAATATACAAAAAAACAAAAGGCAATCCAGTCTAAACAATTAGTCAGATGAGGTGAGGGAAATGTGGAAAGGAGAGACTTTTAGTTAAATTCTCTGGCATGAAGAGAATCAGTTGGTAAACTTTTTTTTTTTCACTTTTCAGATGCTTTCTCTGAATGGTATAAAGAGCTTAAGTCTGATTTTCCTATTTGAAACCAAAATGGATTTGACATCACAACTATTTCCTTGACTAAACCATAAAAAAATAATTTATTCAACTGCTTGTCTCCTCCATCCTAGACTGTTGGTTGCCCATACTGGACCGTGAACTGTCATGCCCAGCCTGAGAAGCCATTCCTTCACACGGAACCTGGGCCATTCCTGCGGCCCCACACAGCTCTGGGGAGGCATGCTCTGTGACTCCTTGGAATAATCTGAGAGCTTGATGGTCAGTACAGAGCAGCAGACACGAGCTGCTCACACAGTAACTTCTCCTTTTTGGAAAGTACAACTACCGGAAACAGTAACAGATTTCACATTTCTGGGAGGCAGCCTTCTCATCCCCTCTCTAAAATGGGAACACTTTGCCCAGACCCTTGATATAATTTGGATCTAGCATTCTCTTGGCTTTTGGTTAGAGAATCTAGCTGAGTAAGATCTAACAAATCCCATAATGCATTCACTGTCTTTATAAAGTCTCTGACATGCCAACTTGGGGGCTAGAATGGAAGCCCAATTCCATATGCATTTGAGCCTCTGTAGGTTGCTTACCTCTGCCCTGTGTTACACTGTCTCATCCTAAATAGGCCTACATGAAGGGGTGTGGACAGATCAGCATATTCGTTGTAACTACTGGAAAATAAAGACATCATCCTTCTGATGTGAGGCCTATAGTATCTTCCATGTAAAGGGAGAACATTCTATTATTCTTGGTGATAAAAGTAGATAGCACATAGAAGATAGTCGCATAAACAAGTCTACTTCCAATTCATTAGTAGCCGAATGCTCCCGCCATGCTATGCTCTCCCATTGGTTTTGCAAGTCAACAACCCTCAGTATGTCTATCCACTACCCTCCTGCCCGCTCTTCAAGACTTTGATTTGACACATACTTCTGTTTCTCTAATCCCTCCCTATCCACCACCTTGTCCAACATTTCTGAAGGACGCTGCAGGATGTTGGCATTTAGCTGGTGAAAAGTCGCCAGGCCTAACTGTATCAATGCCCCCACTGAAGGCTCATACAATGAAATTATAGTTTAGCGTGAAAAACACCACCACTCTCTTAAATGCTGCAATAACACTCATTACATCAATACAGAGCAAACGAAAGGAGCTCAGACTTAATCCGTTTTAATCTCCGTTATTTCCTAATATAAAAGACTGTGGGCCTTTTCACATTCTTTTGGAAGGATTAGTGAAGGCAAACATGAATAACAAATTGACATTTCTGAGTTCTGAAAGAGCCAAAAGCAATACAAAAGGAAGGCAGACAGATCAAATTTCCGAACAATTATTTTTCTAAGCAGAGTTTAAAAGTTAACATTAGGAACAAATGTTAAACAGCTCTGCACAGTTATTTTTCTTTACCTGGAACACATTTTGCCAAACAGTTAAGCTGACAAGTTAGAAAGACACATCTTGATGTTACAGAGACAAAGGAACTCTGTCTATGGGACAGGCATAATAAGATAATTTTTTTAAAGAAGAAGAATTTCTTCCATAACAATTTTTATATTCCTCTAGTCATTTCATTGTTGGAGATATTCTAAAACTAATAGCATCAATTATTTTTTAGTGAGGAGTACGTTGATTCCCATCAAATCATTGAATATTGGTGTTAAAAGAGATTTTGAAATGATCTACTTTGGCCTCTTCATTTTATGAATGAGGAAACCAAGATCTAGAAAGGGTCTCCAAGCCGTCCACTACCACAAAATCAGAGATCCGTGACAATTCAGGACTAGGACCTTGGTTTTCTGATGACTCATCCAATGATCTTCTCATTTATCATTGTCCCTCTCCTCTAGCAGATTATGTTTTATTACTGTACAGTATTAACTTGCTCCTCCATTATAACCCCACTGCTGTTTGCTTCGATTTTTTGAATCAAAATAGCAAGAACAAACTAATTCTTGGGGCTCTGCTTGTCTTAATGCCCCACAAAGTCACTGAGAAATGCTGTAAGGATTGGATCTACCCAAACCCTTTAATAGCAATTTGTATCTAATGATATTGTAAAATGAAAAGATCCCTAAGAGATTAGTTTTGTGGTGGGATTCTGGATTCTAACACACTCCACCTTCACCCTTAATCCTAGATGTGGGGTTCAGTCTAAACCAGGATTTTTCAACCTCTGCACTATTGACTCTTGGGCTGGATGATTCTTGGTCGTCAAGTGCCATCCTGCGCACCATGAGATGCTTGGCAGCATCCCTGGCTTCTACCCACTAGATGCCAGCAGCACTCCAACCCTGAGCTGTGATAACCACAAATGTCTTCAGACATTTCAGATGTCCCTGCGGGGTAAAATCAGCCCAGACTGAGAACCACTGGTCCTGGACACAAAATAGGAACAAAAGCAGAGATGAAAAGTGGGATAAAAAGGAACTCCCTGGCACTTTTGACTATGAACCTTCCTTGGCTCTAAAGCCATTGAAATGATTTGGTGAAAAAAAGGAAAGTTATTTTAATGAGCCATATGCCTTTCCTCACTCCCACCACACTTTTGCCTTCAAGTGTGTTTTTGTTGCCATGAAAACAGAGCCTGCCTGTTCGTAATTATAATATTATTCTGTAGCAAATTTTGGAAAGGACCAATTGGTGCACTTCCAACCTCAAATTCTCTCTCTCCTCTTCTCCCTTCCTTAGCCAGGAGTTTGGAGAAAGGGAAGGAATGAGAGAAGAATGCCTCGTGTGCTCAGCTCTGACCTCGTTCTGATGCCCGCATTCAGCACCGACCTCTCAGGTTTCTAGGACCTGCCAACCAAACCTTCAAACACCAACTTGGCTCTGCCCCAACGTCATGACGCCACAACAACGTTCTCATTTGCTCAGCATTTTCACCCGAGACCACAAACTTTGGTGAGAGACAGTCAGGACTCAGCAAGTGTGATGTGGTGAAGGGAGGAAGGAAAGAAGTAGATAGCCATTCTTAATCAAAATGAATTATGATCTTTTACTCACAGGTTGGGTTACTTCTCTGGGTATGTCAATGATAGCCATGCTGTAGAAATTTAATAGAAATGTTTAATAGATGTGGTTCTTTTTAAAAAAAGATTTTTATTTATTTATTTGAGAGAGAGAGAGAGAAAGAGCATATGAGCAGGGGGAGGGGCAGAGGAAGAGGGACAAGCAGACTCCCCACTGAGCAGGCTCTATCCCAGGACCCCAAGATCATGACCTGAGTCAAAGACAGACACTTAACTGACCAAGCTACCCAGGCGCCCCTTAATAGATGTGGTTCTTAAACACTTTCTTCTCTGGCTTTTTATAGAATGAGATATAAATAATAAAATGCTCAAATCTGAAGTGTAAGGCTCTATGAATTTTTACACATGTATACATTTTGCAACTGCCTCCCAGATGAAGATATAGAATATTTCTATTACCCTAGAAGGCTTCCCTGCCTCCCACCCAGTTAATACCTATCCCTCACCTTCCAATACAAGCGCTATTCTGATTTCTGTCAATGAAGATTAGCCTTGTCCATTTTTTTTAGCCTATAAATTAAATTGCACAATAGGTACTCTTCGTGCCTTTTTATCATGTAATATTTTTCTAAAGTTCATGCATATAGTTTTGTGTGTCAGTGGTTTGTTCTTTTTTGTTGCTATATAGTATTCCATCATGTAAATATACCACAGACCCTATAAATGGATATTTGTGGGGTTAAAAAAATATTTGGGGACCATTATGAATAACACTGCAAAGAAAATGCGTGTAAGTCATTGTCTGGATAGATGCACTTGTTTCCCTTGGCTGTATAACTAGCAATGAAATTCTAATATCAACAAGCAGAAAGCATCAATCATCAAAGTGAAGTTTTTCTATCAGTAGAAAGGCTTAAAGGACACGATGAGTGTCACCCATTTATCTTGCATAATGGAAAAATAGGTGAACCTTTTTAAATTAACAAATCAGGAAAAATATACTAATGCAGCTACCAATGTTACCGGACCTGGACCGGATCGCCCGACGGAAGAACCAAGCGGCACTCGGAGATCTTGGAGGATAGGAGGTTTATTTAACGCCGGCGGGCTCAGAGGAGAATGATCTCCAAAGGTCTGAGCCCCGAGCACAAAAGGGGTACACTTCTACTTCCGCATACTTGGCACTTCTGGCGAGCGCAGGAAGCGGGGCAGGGTGAAGAACCCAGAAAAGCCCCAGGGAAGGGACTGGGACTCCCTTGCTGGCTCGGTCAGCCATCTTAGGACACAGATTTTTCCTCCAAGAGTGTGAGCACAGAATTTGTCCTGAAAGTGGGAAACTTTGCGAGTGAAGGGGGCACTATTAGTATTTGCACTGGGACCATTTAACCTGGACTTTCCTGGGAAAACGGACTCATCTGGTCACTCATGTTAATTCTGACTGAGAAGATGGGTGCCCAGGCCAGATATCTAATGCCAACTTCAGAATTTACTTCCTTTTTGACCTTGGCTAACTTGTTTAAACCTCCATCCTTTAGTCAGGACATTGGTCAGAAACTTCTCCCCCAAAATGTTATAAATACTCCGTAAGTGGCAAATCATAAATCATAAACATCAAATGCAATGGAGCTGTTGTCGAGGAAGGATTGAGGGCTGGAATGCAGACATCCAGGGTTGAGACATGCTTTCAAGAGCTTGGCTATTCCTGCCTCTCAAGTGCCACTCAATTAATTTATGATGTTCTCTCTTCCCTTTCAGTTTCTCTTCACTTCTGAATACATTCTGACTTAAAAATAAGTTTAGGCTAGCCACATATGCTCTATGTTATTTCGCTGAAAAGAAGTGAACTGCAAATTACATCAACTGTTGCGACACATTTGGCAAATATCTTTCTTCTTCATGCTTCAGTCACTGGACTTACTGTGTGATGAGAATCCCAGAAGCCCAGTGTGACAGTGCCTGAAATCTTCACTAAACTGAATACCGTGAAATTGTTTCATCAAGCTGACTCTCAACGTTGGGCGGAAGGGGGTTGGAGTTTCCCCATGGAAGCTGATGTGCTCGGGCTTACCTGAGAGAACATGACACTTTACTTCCACCAGGTTTAAAAGTTTGAAAACAACACAAGACAACAAAGTAGCACTGCCTTTTGAATATGAGCAGCTGCCAGTTTTCACAGGCATTTGAAACTACATGTGTCAAAAAAACAGGTAGAAAATTGGAAACAAAAATAGTTTTCCTTGAAAGGAAAAACAATATATGCTGGCTTCATTTAGAAAGCACTCAGATTCACTGGACTGAAATGATTAGTTGCATAGAAAGAGTAAAGTTAAGTGGAATAATGATGATCTGATATTAAGGACACTGTGTTCTCTGCTGCACAGAGCGGCCATTCCAATTGAATTCACTGGGAGTCACAGCCTGTTACAAAATTATAGGTTAGAACAAGGACTAGAAATACAGCATGATAGCAGAAAACTACAATAATATTTACAATGTGAATTCCTTGTGGACAAATCCCTTCTTTTATAAAATCACCATTATCTTAATGCTAAGTTCACCTTTTCTAAGAAAGTAAAACACATGTTTGGCTGAGTCCATACCTTCTAGCTGATATCTAAAAATTAACCAGTGTGGTCGTAGTTTTGCATTTAAAAAAAAATCTATATCTACGCTAACATACAACCCAGTAATCATACTTCTAGGCATCTATCCCAGAGAAATGAAAATTCATGTCCACAAAGAGATCTGTATGCAACTATTCACAGCAGCTTTGTTTATAATAGTCAAAAGTGTAAACAACCCAACATCATCAACTGGTGAATAAACTAGAAACTAGGAAAGCTATACCATGGAATACCACTTAGCAAGAGAAAAAACCAAACTCCTGTTACGTGCAACGATTTGGATAGCTCTCAGATAATTATTCTAAGTGGAAGGAAAGCTAATCTCAAAAGGCCACATACTGTATGATTCCATTTATATAAAATTATCAAAAGAGTGAAATTACAGAGATGGAGAACGGATTAGTGATTGCCAAAGGTTAGAGATGGGGACGGGGAGTGGGTGTGACTGAGTGGGTAGCACAAAGGAGCCTTGTGGTAATGGAACAGTTTTGTATCTCAATTGTGGTGGTGGTTACACAAATTTCTGTACGTAATAGAATGGAACAGAACTATACACATGCACTGTACCAATGTCAATTTCATGACTTTGACACTGTAGTGTATTTACATAAGACATAACCACTGGAGGAAACTGGACACGCAGCATATGGGATATCTATAGTATTTATAGCTGCCTGCAAATCTAATTATTTCAACGTAAAAACATTTTTAAAAAGCGACAGCCACATCTCTATCTGAACATACACATATGAGTCTTGCCGCCTACCTTCTGAGGGATGTTACCTCCCAGAAGAAATCCTTCCTAAGGTGATTTTTCATAAGCAAAAAATCAGAATCATCATTAATAGCAAAGGGAAAAATTCTGATGTATTTCTGACAATCAAATTTAACCTACTGATGCTAAAGCACCCCAAGTCATATTAAAATGAACCCAATCATGTCAATATTTAACACGGGTTGTTATCACATGACAGAACAAGGAAATGTCTTTTAATTCCTCACTAACACGGTTGTCTACCCGTCCATTTCCGCTCTTGCCTAGCACTTATGTATTGTGCATGGAAGGCTGGAACTGTAACGCATGCATTTTACACTCACTGTTCAAGTAACTGCCCATTTAATTAAAAAATAAAAAGAATAACAAAGACAAAACTACCGATGAGAACTATATAAAAGTAATCATCATTACTCCAAACTAGAAACTCAGGCATTTTCTTGGAGGAAGAGACAGCAAAAGTCACCAGCTGTCACGTGCCTGCTCTTCTCCCATGGTACGCAGCTACCTGGGAGGCAGGGCCAACCTAGCCCGGCCTTCCCAAATGTCAAGAAATGTTCATAAATGTAAGAGAAATATTACACCAGACTCCCCTGAAAAGTCCAATTCCTGTCATGGAAATGGCATAAATTGAAAAGAAGAGAGGCTGAAATGGCACGTATCTAAATCTTTAAGGTAACTTGCAACTGGATGTTAAGCTTGTTCCTCATACGTTTTTTTACATATTCAATGTTCGTATTTCACTTATAAAATCCATTTTTAAAAGCTATACATGCACACACACATGTGTAAGTGTGTGTGTGTGTGTACACATAGGTGTGCATACACACCCATAAATGGTAAGGCTTACCATGGCTCCTTGATCTGAGATGACATTGTAACAGACACTTCTGCTCCTTCCAGATCCCCTGAGGTCCTTCTCATTCTCTATGGGCCACCTCCCCTAGTTGGGGTATATTTGGGCCTCCAGGGACTTCCTGGCACTGCCCTTGGGCTATGGGAGCAACTCCAGCTGCACCACATCCTGACATACTTGGGAGGTGACCTTAGCTCATGACTAACAAGAGGGGAGCATGAGAAGGAAGCTCCCTGACACCAGAGGGGGTGGCGGCCTCTGAGGTATAACTTGCTTTGCAGAGCTCCTCTGTGGGGTCTCAGGGGGAGGGTGGGATTTTACTTGCCTTGCATCCCTGCGTGGCTTTCGTTGGGCCTTGCTGCCTGCTCTACTTCCTTAACCTGCTCCCCCTGGAAGCATTTTCTTCCTCACTCACAGATAAATCCGCATTTCAGCGTTTCTGGGGACCAAAGTGAAAACAAACTTTTTTCCCCCCACATTAAAAATGTTCTGAAGTCAAGGAGTATCTTACAATTGATATGAACATCTAATGCAGCTTTTATTCCTGAAAAATGTATTATTAAATAGATGTTGCACCTTATAATTCATGACGTAGCTTATGATTCTAAGACTATAAGCTATCTAAAGGAATGTGGGTCTCATTTACTCTCCAGTGTGCATCCAATGTCCCAAACATTGCCTCATACATATTTTACTCAGGACATTTTTGTCAAATTAATGGATTGAAAAAAATATAGTTTTATAATTTGTCTTGTATTATAATTCAAATTATGAATTTCCTGGAGGGTAGGGCATGAATCATGTCTGTATTTCCATTTTCCATAATACTTAACGCAAAGTCTTGTCCAAATTCAGCACCAACAAATGTTTACTATAATTGGAACACAGATGCAAACAATTTTGCAAAGGAAAAAATAACTGTAAACCAGGAAAAGCAGAGCAGAGAGAAAAAAAGGAAAGGGAAAGAAGAGGTTGGGGACAAGAGGGACAAGAGGACACTAGAGAGGGGTGAGGTCACCAATGAGAGATGTGAAGTAGGAGATGCAGGTCAACTTTTAAGTGACAACAAAAAAGGGATTATAAAAACTATAGTCGCTGGAACAAGATGTGAACAGGAAATATCTGATTTACACTGAATTTGAGCAGGAAGGGTACATGCATTTTTCAAGACAGCAAATTAAAATCTGGAATATAGCTCCCACAGGGTGCACAATTCTCCATCTAGCAACTAGAGACAGGAGGTAAGAAGCCACTATAACACAACGGTTTGCACAGCTCACCGCAACACCAAGGACTTCAGACACAACCACAACATGGGAAGACTCCAAAAGCCAAGCTAGAAACATCGGTCGTCCGTATTCTTCGGGCCAACCAGTGAGCACTCAAACGCCCTTCCATCTGTCCTCCACTAAGACCACTTATCGGAACTGAGTCATCCTTCTCTAGTATTCTTTAAAGACAGCCAAGCAGACACAGGGGTGCTATTTGCAGTTTGGTGAGGACCTGATCAAAGGTAAGGAGACTTTTGAAGCTGTCCTGTATTAAGAGGTGTCTAGATAAGACAATAGAGTAGAGGAACAAAAATACACCATTTCAGTGGGAGCAAAAGTATCGTTATCTGTGTTTGTGTTACAGCACATATGTGTCCATGTGTGCTGTGATGTGTCTAATCACAGTCAGCAAGTACTGCTGTGGAATTTGCTGGGTTAAGAGAGTCGGTGTCATTGGAAGGGAATGAAGTCAACGTAAAGGATATGATGCTTCCTTTGATACACAGACTTCGACTCATCGCGACGAGTCTCCCCTTTAACCTGGAACGCTCAAACTCTCCATGGAAGGGGTAGAAAGCAGGGAAATGGTGAAGGGGACAGGCAGCACGGGGCAGGAGAACACAGCAACCTGAGACAAAAATTCAAAATCTGTTGAGGACGGGAATGGGAGAAGTGGAAGCGTGCTCAAGGCCTCAGCTGCACCTCTGGCCACTTCCTGCCCATTCAGGAGGGAGAAAAGCATGGAAGATCCTCGAAGCATCAGTCTGTCCTACTCAGGGGCTCTCTCCATCCATCCCCACCTGGACCATCTCTTATCTTTTAGGGCCATCATTTTCACCCAGGCTCTGTCTGGAGCATAGGTGGTCCAGCCCAGCTCACTGTACACACAGGTCTCTATATCCTCATCTAAGAAGAGCCAGCCATTCGTATGGCAAATGTGGCTAGAGTAATGAGGAAATGTTAAGGGAGCTGAGCAGAGAAGTCGAGTCACCTAAGAAGCAATGCCTTATAATTGGAACCTCTAAATTAGTGGTTCTCAACCAGGGGCAATTTTGCCCTGCCCCCAACCCCGGCAACATTGGGCAATGTCTGGAGACACTTTTGGTTGTCACAACTGGGGGCAGGAATGCTGTTGGTTTCTTTCTTCTTTTTTTTTTTTTTTAGATTTTATTTATTTACTTGAGAGAGAAAGAGCATGAGAGGGGAGAGGGTCAGAGGGAGAAGCAGACTCCCCACTGAGCAGGAAGCCCGAGAGGGACTCAATCCCGGGACTCCGGGATCATGACCTGAGCCAAAGGCAGTCGCTTAACCAACTGAGCCACCCAGGCGCCCTTGTTGGTTTCTAGTGAATAGAAGCCAGGGATGTTCCTAAACATCCTATAATGCATAGGTCAGCCTCCCATAGCCAAGAACTATGTGACCCCAAATGTCAATAGCACAGTGGTTGAGAAACCCCGGCCTAAAAGAAGCCACTCCTAAAGGTCAGCTTGGTGATGCAGAAGCAGCCAGATGATGTGGCCAAGGAAGACAGAGTTGGATAGAGCCAGGCATGGGGCATCTCTGGACTTCAGAAAAACTTCTAACTAAAGGTGATGAACAAATAGGAACTCATTGAAACCTTAAGGTCTTCATAGTCAGAATCCATAGCTTGCCTCCTCCCAGCTTCATGAGCTCAGGCAATTACTAAATGTTTCTCCATCTCAATTTCTTCATCTACAAGGTCAGGGCCCTAATATCTGCTCTATAGGAATTTGTAAGGGTTAGAGAAGATATTAAACATGAAGCACTTCTCAACAGGCACTCAACAAAGAGCACTTCCTTTTCCTTTTTTCTTGCTCTGGGTGATTTCTGGAATGAACTTCATAGAGGTAGAGGGAGGAAGGAGATAGTCTGATCTTCTCCCCACAGCCCAACATTTTCAGGGTTCCTCGATCCTCCTTCCCTTCTTTTCTTTTTTCTTTCTTTTCTACCTCCTTTTGAGAATTGAGATTTCCCATCCATCAGCTATCACAGACTCAGGCAGGGGCTTGAGCTACCACTATTTTTTCACCTTGTGACTCAAGAAGATATAGCAGAGGGAAATCACCAGGAACCTATGCACAAAAGAAACTCAGGAGCCTCTTGGAAAATTGCTCATCCCAAGAGAACAAAGGGTCAATGGCAAAAGTGTGTTTCAAAGATAACAGGTGAGCTTTGAAAGAAAGGGGTCATTCTGGGCACAGCATACATCCTGTATCAGAACTGTTTCCGTGTTCAGTCATTGCAGATTCACCCTGAGTCTCCGGGCAAGGAGACTCCAATAAAGATCTACTAAAAACCAGAACTGTTTCTGTAAAATTTCGGAGGGCTACTGAAAGCACAAAGGATCAGAGGTTCTGTGACTGCGGGGGAGGAGCAGGGATTGGCAGAAGCACTGATGGCAGTGGGTGGCTACTTCATTCTGATGGTCATGGCGGTGACATGGCGGCCCCATCCACACTCCTGACACACGGCATTGGTTGCAACCCCAGCAGCAACGCCCTCAAGAGAGATCAGCGGTGCAAAGAGTTCCTGTGCGATCTTTGATGACAATCACATTCCTCCCCACAGAGACCCAGAGCAGGGGAGGGGAGAGATGGCATGCGCTCCCACATGGCGAGAGTCCGGGGGCACGTCCCCTGGAAGGCCCAGCGCTCTGGAGAGACGACTCAAGCAGCAGAGGCAGAACAGCCAGACACCCGCTTGGTAGCTTTGGGTTGTCATTGGCATCTTTTTCCTTTTTTTCAGAGATATAAATATAGTTTGATCATTTTCTGATGATAAAAGTAACACTTCCTTTAGAAAGGTTGGAAACTTCAACAACAAAAAAGAAAAAGACAATTGTCAATCATGCCACTGTTCAGAGCTGACTAATGCTAGAGTTGCGGTGCATTTCCCTTGGTCTTTTCTTTGCTATGGATATTTTTACGTTGTTGGGAATATGCTGGATGTCCACTTCCATGCCTGTCTTTTTCCTAGCTCACACTGAGGTGGTCCAAGAAGTTGATGTTACAGGAAGACTTGCCGTGGCCGCTGCCCACCCAGCTCCATGAGGGGTGGACAGAGTAGAGTTACTATTCTTATAACGTAGCTCACCCCTAATTGATACTTAGAGGCCACTGTATCCTACTTCCCCACCTCAGTTAAGAAAACATATTAAGTTCAAGTCTTTCCCCTTAGGATGAGGGAAAGTGAAGCCAAGATAGCTTGCCTTGCCTTGGAGCGCATCAGGAGACAAAGGAGGACCCAGGATCCTTCCCTCACCCAGACGATCACCACGCATAGTCTCCCCTGGAGACGGCCTGGAATACATACAGTGTAAATAAAGACCTAAGGAGGAAATCAAAGCCTAGCTCTCTATGATATATTAGAGGAATGCAAAATATTAGACCTAAGGCATTTGCATTGGATCTCTCACATTCCATTATTGGTATTTGAAGGTCCTTTTCTTGTTCTTTATGTCTTTTTTTTTTTTTTTTGGACAGGATGTTAATCCTAAATCAAGATTGTAAAACTAAACCATTTAAAATATATGCATGCTTAGCAAAAGGATCCCAGGGTTTAAGAATCATTTTTTAAAATTAGATTTTTCAATTTGATTCAATAAACATGTATTGAATATCAGCCCTGGAGTCTCCAACTCCATTCATTTGTAGGTACTAAAGGCCCCCAAGAGGCAAGCCCACTCTAGACCAACCCCAGTTAATCCAGCCTCCAACCATTAATACATATACTTTCATTGAGTGCTTCCTATTTGCTGGGGGCACTAGGCAAAGAGTTGTTTGAGCTCTATATGTAATATGACCATAATCAACACACATTTCCTTCTTTACTATAAACAAGAAATGTTTCACTTTCCTCCTTTTTTTTTATTAACATATAATGTATTATTTGTTTCAAGACGAATCCTCTTAACTCTCCTGTATGTATATATGTATAAATGTATAATTCTCCTATACACACATACATTTTATAAATACATGATGGTAAATGGCACCTGAAGTATGGCTTCAATGTTGGGATGTGATAAGAAATACAGGGGACTATGATGACCCCGAGTGCTCATTGTCCACCTAAGGAAGACAGTCACTACTGATCCTAGCTGATTGACACTTGTGGGTTTGTGGGGCCAATGTCAAGTTTTTCAAGAAAACACGAAAATCTGATTTTCTAATTTAAATCTTCCTTTTCTAAAAATTCAGATTTTGAAAATCTCGCTAGCACTCTCCAAATCTTGTGAAATCTCTGGCCCACTCAGTGAGATTCAGGGGCAAATCTCACATGATCTCAGTCCAAGCCTCAGAAGAACTCACTCAAATCTCCTGGGATCTCAGGCCATTCTGTGAGAAGCAGCATCTAACTTCATGTGACCTCAGTCCAAATCTCAGGAGGGCTCATCCAAATCTCAGGTGATTTCGGGCCCGGTCAGCAAGATCCAGGGGGCAAATCTCATGTGATCCAAATCCAATTTTCAGGAGAACTCATCCAAATCCACTGAGTTCTCAGGTCCAGACAGCAAGAACTAGGGTCAAAACCCATGTGCTTTTAGTCTGAATCTCAGAAGAAGAAACCACATCTCGTGAAATCTCGGGCCCCCTCTGCAAGATCCAGGGGCAAATCTCTCATGATTTTAGTCTACATCTCGGGAGAACTCATCCATATCTCTTGAGACCTTGGGCCCAGTCAGCGAGATCGAGGGGCAAATCTAGTTGGATCGCAGTCCAAATATTGTGACACCTGATCCAAATCTCTTGAGATCTCAAGCCCTGTCTGGGAGATCCAGATCACATGTCTCAGGATATCTGTCCAAATCTCGGTAGAACTATCCAAATCTCCTGAGATTT
The DNA here is from genome assembly GCF_964656455.1 of Halichoerus grypus. NCBI lineage: Eukaryota > Metazoa > Chordata > Mammalia > Carnivora > Phocidae > Halichoerus > Halichoerus grypus. The sequence continues at coordinate 124,510,838 of NC_135727.1, read as the reverse complement.
TAGGACTAGTAGGCCATATCCAGGGGCACATCTCGGCTACAAATCATACACATGCCTGCCAATGTAAGACTAGGTAAATTACAACACACCCATGCAATAGAATTCTGTCATTATTTTAAAATTGAAGAAGCTTTATATAGAGTGATTTCACTGATAGAGTGCCAAGTTAAAAAAAACGAGTAAAAAACACTATATAAATAAGTTGCCATATATATATATGCCATACCTATATAATTGCCTATGCCTCAAGATGGCCAAGGGCCACCAACTCTCCCTCAGACTTGGATGACAGAAAGAAAAAAATCTGTCTGACTTTGGATTCAAGGCTTCTGGCCACTCTGCCATGGCCTTGAGGCAGTTATTAGGAGCGCCACACTTATCCCCTACCATTATCTTCCAGTCCCTGTTTCCAGATGGGCATTCCGATTTGGGAGTGTGGCTGTGCCCTAAATAGCTAACAGAAGCTGTGATCACCAGACTTTACCATTTCTCTTTCCCTGGGTGGGATTCTACCTCTGGCCTTCCCTACCCACTCCTTTCCTTGCCACTAAATATTGCCTGGGATATGGGCAGTCCACCCAGAATGAGCCCTTCCTTTGCCATGCTTCCATGGGCATCAAGGAACGGGCTACTGTCTCCTTCTTCTGAACCAAGTCCTTTTATGGCCATATAGAGCACCAAGCCCAGGTGGCAAGAGTAGTCCATGCAGCACAAAAACCTCATTACTTAAAGGGTCAAATAAATCTTACAAATGCTGCATACACTTACACATTCATAAGCATGTTAGTATAATAATGACTCTGAAGACTGCCATGCAGAAAGACGGTTGCCCTTTTTTATCCCACAGTTGTCCAGAATTATTCGACTAATGAATCTCCCCTCTTTGCTATATGCTTGTGGACATCATGCAAAACTAGTGTTTTCCAAGTCTAACACACTTGGGAAAATCTATCCCAACCCAAGTCTAGCTTCCATTCTTCCCTCCAGATTGCCCCTTATAAAAGAGACTCCAATAAACTTCCTTAACAAAAAGCCCTAATGGTTATGACAAACCAAAAAAAAAAAAGAGACTAAATAAAAGAAGGAGAGAAACCCAGTAAGGAAGGAAAACTCAAAATTAAATGTCTAATTCTATGATTTGGTGGTTATGGTTGTCTCGGACAGAGAAAACGAACCTGATCGTGGAACAAGTAATAAATCAGAAACTAGAAGGCAAGCAGGTGGGAGAACAGGCAGGAAATGTTGAAGGTCACAGCTTGGGTTATAAATCAGAAACTAAGAGAACACAAACGCCTGAGAGGAGGTCAAGGTCAATGGTTCCACTCTAGGCAACCCATCACAAACCATTAAAAAGCCACTGGAGTGAGATTGTTGCAGACTCTTCCCCAACAAAAGCTTCAAAGACTACTTCAGGTTTGATGTGAATCCACAGAGGCCAATACAGTTACGCATGTTGTATATCTAAGGGGAACCATTAAGAAGGCAGATGCTATAGGTTTATATATTTATTGCCATAATGTTCTGGCAGACTTCTAGCAAAATTTTTATATCACAATGATCTAGAAATAGATTATATTCCTAATTCATGTGAAGGTGCCATATGAGCTAGCAGCAGCCCTTCCCAAAAGGTCTACTCAGTCCACAGAAGGCCATAGGCATATGGCAGAATGGTAGCTGTTAGAATCAGGTGACCTGCACTCTACACTTGGCCCCACTGGACAGTTCTCTTTACCCCTCTAGGTCTGAATGCCCTCACTGGCTAAGTAAAATTTGGTTCTAGAGGATCTTTCAGTTATTTGAATATACTACATGCACTCTCACCTCTGATTTTTCACACATCCTTTGCTTCTACTTGGAATGAATGCCTGTCCTTCACTCATCACCAGGCTGACCCTCCAAATCCTTCAGGTCTCAGCATAAATGATAAATATTCTGGAAGGCCTTCACTTCTACCATGGTTAGGTCCCCTACTGAAAGCTTCCATAGGCCATCTATCAACCACCATCATTATTCACAACAGATTTTACCATAATCATTTCAGTGTTTGTCTTTCCCAGTAGACTTTAAACTCCACTAGGACAAGAAACATCTCTCTTGTTCAGGGCTGTCTCCTCACTGCCCAGCACACAGAAGGAACTCAATAAATATTTGTTAGATGAAGACACGAATGAGCTCAAAATTTATATGGAAACCAACAAGTTTCATTTTTAAAGATTTTTTTCCAGAACTAGTATGTCTGTTCATTTATCAAAGCAAGCCAAATTCACTTGTCTCATGCTTAAGAAAGTCAATTCTTAAATCCTGATTTCTTATCTCTACCTATTTTTCTAAGAATAAAGCACTATATATGTACAAATATATTCCCGTAAAATTGTATATGTTTTGAGTGTATGAAAATTAGTTTCTATTTTAATTGTACTCAGCAACTCATATGGAATAGAGTCATCTTATAAAGAAACACCCCCTATCCCAGTTTACCTGTTTAGTTCATTCAGATTAATTAGGACTATTTGTACTTGAAAGGACTGGGATCTTGACATTAAAGGGGGAGGGGTATTGAGGAAAGCTCTCCTACTATTGATATAAAAATATTTCAATAATTTTTTTTCAGCAAATAAGCAAGATCGAGAACACCATAAGTGTTATTTGCATGAGGCCCCTCTATGGCCTCATCCCTGTTTCCCAGAGGGACTCTGTGCTTGGTGCTTCCCATGGATGGGGAAGCCAGAAATGATCCCGTCGAACTAGCAGGGAGTAGAAAGACGAGATCTCCTGGATTTTAGTGGGAGCAAGGGCAGTGTTCAAGGGAGATGGCATATATCCTTGCAGGAGGGAGAATTCACTACTAGGGATCAAGAATCCCAGCACGTGCATACGTTGAGAAGCACAGACTCTGAAGCTGGACTGCCTGGATTTAAATCCTAGCTCTGCTACAACTCCCTGGGGAAACATAACTTAACCTCATGGTGCCTACTCCCCTCGTCTGTAAAATGGGAATTGTTTTGGTAACTACATATTAGGGTAACTGCATACAGGTAAAATGATTCAATGGATTCAAGCACTTGGAAAAATGCCCACCATACCATGTACTCAATATAGGTTAGATATGACTTTTATTATCTTTGCTCTCCATTTATGGGCAGGGACCAGGAAGGAGTCAAGAAGCAGATATGGGAAATGCCAGGAGACAAAGATCATTAGCCTCCCTGGTCAAATGTCTCCAGGCTTTCCTTTTTAGGTGCCTTCTGGAGAACAGAATAGAAAGTGCCTCATGGTCAGAGGCATCCACAGCCCCAAACCTGTATAGTTGTCCTCCAGTTCTTTAACTCGTCAGGGAAAATCCTCATTGGAAAACACAGAGGCCCGAGCTGGTTGTTCAAAAAGTAAGTTTATCCATCAATAAGTAACTTGTTAGCCTATTGTTCTTACTTTATAGTCTTGTACCATTTCCTGCCATTAAGTATCCGAAACTGATTTTTGCCTAAAATTGTAAAAAGCTTTGCACTTCTGCATTTTTTTAAAGTTTTTATTTAAATTCCAGTTAGTTGGGGTGCCCAGGTGGCTCAGTCAGTTAAGCGCCCCACTCTGGATTTCGGCTCAGGTCATGGTCTCAGGTTCGTGAGACTGAGCCCCGTGTCAGGCTCTGCACTGGGCATGGGGCCTGCTTAAGATTCTCTCTCTCCTTCTCCCTTGGCCCCTCCCCCCACTCTCTCTCCTTCAGGAAAAAAAATAAATTCCAGTTAGTTAACATACTGTGTAATGTTAATTTCAAGTGTACAATATAGTGATTCAACACTTCCAGACAATACCCAGTGCTCATCACAAGTATACTCCTTAATCCCCACCATCTATTTAACCCATCCCCCACCCACCTTCCCCTCTGGTAACCATCAGTTTTTCTCTAGAGTTAAGAGTCTGTTTGTTGGCTTACCTCTCTCTCTCTCTCTTCTTTTCCCCTTTACCCATTTGTTTTGTTTCTTAAATTCCACATATGAGTGAGATCATATGGTATTTGTCTTCCTCTGACTTATTTTTTTTATTATTATGTAACATATAATGTATTATTTGTTTCAGAGGTACAGATCTGTGATTCAACAGTCTTACACAATTCACAGCACTCACCATAGCACATACCCTCCCCAATGTCCATCACCCAGCCATCCCAGCCCTCCTACCCCCCCACCACTCCAGCAACCCTCAGTTTGTTTCCTGAGATTAAGAATTCCTCATATCAGTGAGGTCATATGATACATGTCTTTCTCTGATTGACTTATTTCGCTCAGCATAATACCTTCCAGTTCCATCCACGTCGTTGCAAATGGCAAGATTTCATTCTTTCTAACGGCTGAGTAATATTCCATTGTATATATATTCCATGTCTTCTTTATCCATTCATCAGTTGATGGACACTTGGGCTGTTCCCATAGTTTAGCTACTGTAGATGATGCTGCCTTAAACATCAGGGTGCATGTATCCCTTTGAATTAGTATTTTTGTATTCTTTGGGTAAATACCTAGTACTGCAATTGCTGCATCATAGTGTAATTCTATTTTTTAGCTTTTTGAGGAACCTCCATACTATTCTCCACAGTGGCTGTACCAGTTTGCACTCCCACCAACAGTGCAAGAGGGTTCCCCTTTCTCCACATCCTCACCAACACCTGTTGTTTCTTGTACTATTGATTTTAGCCATTCTGACAGGTGTGAGGTGATAGCTCATTGTGGTTTTTGATGAGGGAAACAAAGGCAAGAGAAATGCAGCTTAAACTAAATCTCCTTACAGCTTGTAGCCCACTGATAGATACCCAAAACAGGCAGGGCGTGACCTTCTTCAAGGAACTCATGGCTGCCTTAGTGCCTTAATGTTTATGTTTTATTAAAGACTAAAAGTAACCTTATCTTAACAGCAGCTAGCCCCTCAAGGTCCTGAAAGCATTGCTTCCAAATTCCTCAGAGACTTATGCTCTCCCTAACTCCCACTAATTAAAAAGTATATACTCAGTCACTCCTCACAATCCCCATGCCGCTCTTTCTGCCCACGGGTCCTGTCCCCATGCTATAATAAAATCACCTTTTTGCACCAAGAACATCTCAAGAATTCTTTCTTGGCCATTTGCTCACGAACCCAAAAACTGTCAAATTTCATCAGTTTTGATTTGTATTTCCCTGATGATCAGTGATGTTGAACATCTCTACATGTGTCTGATGGCCAGCTGGATGTCTTCTTTGGAAAAATGTCTATTTGTGTCTTCTGCCCATTTTTTAATTGGATTATTAATTTTTGGGGTGTTGAGTTTGATAAGTTCTTTATATATTTTGGATACTAACCCTTTATCAGATACATCATCTGCAAATATCTTCTCCCATTCTGTAGAATGCCTTTTAGTTTTGTTGATTATGTCATTCACTATGCAGAAGCTTTTTATTTTGATGAAGTCCCAATAGTTTATTTTTGCTTATGTTTCCCTTGCCTCAGGAGCCATATCTAGAAAGAAGTTGTTATAGCGATGTCAAAGAGCACACTGCCTGTGTTCTCCTCTAGGATTTTTACGGTTTCAGGTCTCACATTTAGGTCTTTAATCTGTTTTGAATTTATTTTTATGTTTGGTATAAGAAAGTGGTCCAGTTTTCCCAACACCATTTGTCAAAGAGACATTCTTTTTTCCCATTGGATATTCTTTCCTGCTTTGTTGAAGATTAATTGACCATATAATTATGGGTTTATTTCTGGGTTCTCTATTCTGTTCCATTGATGTATGTGTCTGTTTTTGTGCCACTACCATACTGTCTTGATCAGTACAGCTTTGTAATATAACTTGAAGTCTGGAATTGTGATGCCTCCAGCTTTGCTTTTCTTTTTCAAGGTTGCTTTGGTGATTTGGGGTCTTTGGTGGTTCCATAAAAATTTTAGGATCATTTGTTCTAGCTCTGTGAAAAATGCTGTTGGTTTCGATAGGGATTGCATTAAATGCGTAGATTGCTTTGGGTAGTATAGACATTTTAAGAATATTTGTTCTTCCAATCCATGAGCATGGAATGTCTTTCCATTTCTTTGTGTCATCTTCAATTTCTTTCATCAGTGTTTTATAGTTTTCAGAGTGCAGGTCTTTCACCTCTTTCGTTAGGTTTATTCCTAGGTATCTCTATACACCAATAATGAAGCAGTAGAAAGAGAAATTAAGGAACCAATCCTATTTACAATTGCATACACTTTTGCATTTAGAGACTACTGATTCATCAATAAGTTGTCAGGAGTGAGATCGATCAATCGATTGATCTATCTATCTATCTGCCTCTCTCCGGAGGTTATTTAGAAGAGGAAGACATCATTAACTTCATTTATACCTGTTGGTTTATTATAATCTGGTTGTTCCTTTCACAAAGCATCTGTGACATTGTTGGAACTTGTCATTAAGTCCCTTGGCAGCAGGATCTACCTCTAATCTTTGCCGGGCACTGGCTTCTTACTGCCCTGTATTCTCACCCATCTCCACATGCTGTAACTGAAAAACTGTGGCTGGGCTTGCTTATGTAATTAGAGTTGTGCCTCTTTGCCAGGTGGTTTCTCCCTCCTCTACTAATTAGTCCAGTTCTCCCTTGAAGGCATGTAGGAACTATCAGTTAAGTCAAATGAAAACAATAGGATGGGTGATGTCAGTTTCTGAAACTGTTGATTACTTTCCATGCTATATCATATGGTCATGAGGATTACTCCGCACTTATGGGTAAACTGTTCAGCTACTCATTAGCTCAATCCAGACACATCAAGGCTTGTCCTGGTTAACTAACCTTTTAGGCCATGTGACATGGGAAAAACAAGTCCTTCTCCAAGAGGTGTTAACCTGAAAATCATACTAAGACCTTACTTTCCTGGTGGCTCTTACAGTCATTTTTCTCACAACACAACAATTCCAAGACAAGGATTGGAACAAAAAACAACAAAAATAATGGTATCTTGAGTACCTCTTAAGAAGCTAGAGTCAGGGGCGCCTGGGTGGCTCAGTCGTTAAGCGTCTGCCTTCGGCTCGGGTCATGATCCCAGGGTCCCGGGATCGAGCCCCGCATCAGGCTCCCTGCTCTGCGGGAAGCCTGCTTCTCCCTCTCCCACTCCCCCTGCTTGTGTTCCCTCTCTGGCTGTCTTTCTCTCTGTCAAATAAATAAAACCTTTAAAAAAAAAGAAGAAGCTAGAGTCATATTTTGCAAATATATTATTGGTCCATTTTTCAAGCATCCTAATAGGGCAATGACAGAATTAGCAAGTTCCTGGAAGTAGCATAGGTTTTTCCAACTCTTCCAACATAGCAAGTCCACAAGTTACCCTAGCACAGGGAAGAGCAGCTTCAGATATTGGCTATGGGGCATTTGTTATATACTCTCATCTTCTCCAAGGGTTCTCAAAAATTGTGGTCCAAGGACCAGCGACATTAGTATCACCGGGAAACTTGTTACAGAGGCAAATTCCTGGGATCACCCCAGACACAATGAACAGAAACTCTGCAAGTGGTAGGCAGCAATCTAGGTCTTAACAAACTATAAGTCGGCTAACTGAATTTAAATAAAAAATACTGAATTATTGTGCTGTACACCTGAAACTAATATATTATTATGTGTCAACTGTATCTCAATAAAAAAATACTTTAAGATGAAAAGAAAACAAACTCTCTGGGTGATTCTGGTGCATCTCCCTCAGATGGAGCTCTACTGTCAATCATATGGCCAAGCAGATATGGGCAAAGCCAGTTTGTACAGATTTTGGTGGAATCCTTAAAGCTCATCCTGTTACTATGAGTCTTACTTAGATCACAGAAAACAGTGTTAGGATCATTGTTAGTTCTATGAAGAAAAGGAAGAAGGAAAAAATGCGCCAATTTCCTGGTAAATTTCCCCAATGGTTTTAACAATCTCTACCATATGCAAAGCATAATGTTCTCAAAGATTAAATACCACTCTTGGGACTTAAAGAAAAGAGGAATAGAAGACCATACTTGGGAAAAGAAATTTCTCTCTTTCCTGCTATGGAAGAAATATAACACTCATTAGGTCATTCCAAAATCTATTACATTGGTTTCTAAGACAAAGAAAACTTTTAAGACAGAGTGGCCAAGATGAATCAGAATACCTTTCTGTAGTGATTTTTCCAGTGCTGACACACAACTTCTATCAAGAAATTTTTCCTAAAGAGATTAACCTAATTACTAAAGTTCTCTTTACTCCAGTCACAAAGGAAGGGGAGAGGAGTTCAGGTGAAATTGCCTTGACATCAGAGCCCCAGACGAGTGCACATTCCTCACATTTGTAGCATTCTTGAGGCCATCAGACCACCCCTAATGACAAAGAAAAGAAAACTGACTGAAGGCACAAACTGCAATTATTAAAGATACTTCCAAGTGGGTATCTCAGGAAAACACATTTCTTTATAGCCACTAAGTGACAGTAAGGATAAGGGAAGGCATGCCAGCTAATGGAAGAGCATGAACTGAGCAAAATCCTTCCTAAACTTATCAGTAGGAGAAGACATTGAGGGGATGGAGATGCCTGGGCACTGAGGTCATCTGAGCTAAGTCGGCCACCCGACCACTTCCTGGTCCTGTCTAAATCCAATTGCTTATTTGGATTAGCTCTGCCACTTTAAGATAGATGCTTTAAGGAAATCCAAATAATTTCATGTGCTAAGTGAAATTATATGACTAGGACTAGCTGGGCAAGTCAATGTGGAGGCATAGCCACTTTGTTTAATAGCATTGACCTTAGTCAAATTATTAAATCCCTTATTGCTCATGAGTCTAGTGGGAATATTATCACCAACTCATTACCAGACGACTCCTGAGAGAAATGGATGACAAGAGTTGGGTATTGCTGTACTGTATTCTATAATTTTCTTTTTTTTAAATTTTATTTTCTTATGTTATGTTAGTCACCATACAATACGTCGTTAGTTTTTGATGTAGTGATCCATGATATAATTTTCTATGTATTTTTATTTTTATTTTTATCTTCAAGAACAAATCAGAAATAGTCCATATTCTAAGCTCCTATCACGAAAATCGAATGAGGAAATCACTGAGCCAGTAGACAAGCATCATATTTTGCCTAACATTGAACATTAAAAGGAGACCAATCAAATGTTTCTATTAACAGAAGAGTTTTTCTTCATTCAGTGTGTGTCTGTGTGTGTGTGTGTGTGTGTGTGTGTGAAAGAATACTTTAAGCCAACTACAAAACTACAATGCTGGATTGTCAACAGTGCCTATGAGTCTGAGAAGTTTTGAGATAAGCGAGAGTGACATAAACACCATTAGCATTGATTCTTTTTGAATAAATACTCTGTAGCTATCTAGTAAGCTAAGTCTTCAAATGAGGAAGTCGCTAAGCCAGTAGGGTAGATGCCATGTTCTTGGCCATCAAGGTGGCCCTATGTTCACTGTCTGCCAACTAATGGCATTTTTTGGAGCTACCTCTGAACCTCTCCCTAAACAGCACCGGTCCTTCAGGCTTAGCCAGCTGGGGTTGCTGTGCCATGGCCCAAGGGCAGGCCAATTAAGATTCATTATGTCACATCAAGGGAAGAATTCCAAACACTGGGCCCTCCACCAAGAATGCAGCATCCTCACCCTCCCACTTCAAGCCCTGAGATGTTTTCAGTAAAAATAACCTTAGCTAATCATAACTGCTAGGGAGGATAGAGATAATCTCAGTGAGGTCACAAGGAGCTAAAAAAGTCTTTAGAGATCAAAGAGGTATACTAAAAAGGGGTCAGAAAATTCAGGATGTAATGACTCATCTTATATCCTTCTGTTCTTTCTGAGCCTCAGATGGAGCTGGGATGCTGTGCTGGGATGGGGGTGGGGGGTGGTCAAGCCTTACATTGAATCAATTCCTAGTTCCATGCTGAAAAGAAACCTCATTTTACTGTCTCAAATAAATTAGCAGTATGCACCTAAATAACGTTCAAAACAGAGAAAGTCATCATTGTGACAGACTTGTAAAAGGCAGTTGCAGGAAATTGCACAAAATAAGCAGAATAAATATTATTGGAGTGAACTGGATGCTTTATGCAACAACCACCTGACACTCCAACTTCCTTTCAAATTTCACTTTTCCTCCCCTCTCTTTTTTTGCCAGATGAATGTACTTCCAGCTGGACTTAGGAGAAGCAATGGTGTCAAACAATGACTTGTTAAGAAATACACACCTGTCATAAATGCAAGACTCTCTCAGGGGATATATTGAATTGCGTTCCCTGCTTCCTATGAAAAGGTGCAATGAAAAAATGAATTAACTATCAACTACCAGATGTTTCTAGCATCTCTATTAGTTTGGGAAAGATGAAACAATTGCTGCATTGTACAGATGTATACCTCACATCAACATAAGCATTTAGGATGTGGGAAGAAGGCTCAACTAAATGTGTCTTGAGAATAATTGATCTTTTCTTTTTGGCAATGCTTCATAGTAACAGGAAGAAATCTTGTCTTCTCCTTGGATTGACATATTTTACACCAACACAAAGAATAAATGGACGTTTTTCTAAGGGTATGGTCATATGGACATGCATTTTTAGTCTCACTTTGCTTGACTGCATCAATTATAATTGTCTTGAACTTCCAGGCGATTCTCATGCATGTACATTTCATTATTTGAAAGCTTTCTAGTTACAGAAAATTCTAAGTACTATAAATCCCATTCTCCAAATAACAAAAATGGATTCCAGTGAGGAGAGATGATGTGGTCAATGGTGTGGGAACTACAGAGCTGTCTGCACTTAAAAAATATTAAGGAAGAATATATACAAAATATTTGGGTTACTTTTGACTTCACAATATAATGCCAATGTTCAAGTATATGGAGCAGTCATCAATATGTGTCATTCAAGAAAAGGGACAGGAGTATACTGTCTGCCGCTGGCTCCATATTCTTGTGTCTCCCAAGTGACTGTGCTTTGAATTTAGCCTCTGTCATCTCAGTTCCAGAGGAGAACCATGGAATGGAAAGCAGAGGGGGGACACCATTTTGTGCCAAGTGCGACAGGGCTCACAAACAGGCTTTACCCAGATTTGGCTCATATGCCAAACCTGATGGATTTTCCCTAGTGGCTGCCTAGGCCCTTTCTGAAGGATTCTGAGATGGTATCTGGGTTTAGGCAGAGAGAAGGTAGGAGTCTATTAAAAATATCTGCCAGTACTCCAGAAAGAGAGGGTGTCAGTTCATGTGCAGAAATTTTCCAGCTTGGGGCTTGGTAGCACTTAAGAGAGTGGGCTTTGCGATTTCAAGCTATATTACAAAGCAGTGATCACCAAGACAGCATGGTACTGGCACAAAAACAGACATATAGATCAATGGAACAGAATAGAGAACCCAGATATGGACCCTCAACTCTATGGTCAAATAATCTTCAACAAAGCAGGAAAAAATGTGCAATGGAAATAAGACAGTCTCTTCAATAAATGGTGCTCAGAAAATTGGACAGCTATATACAGAAGGATGAAACTCGACCATTCTCTAATACCATACACAAAGATAAACTCAAAATGGATGAAAGACACCTCAATGTGAGACAGGAATCCATCAAAATCCCAGAGGAGAACATAGGCAGTAACCTCTTTGACATCGGCCACAGCAACTTCTTTCAAGATACATCTCCAAAGGCAAGTGAAACAAAAGCAAAAATGAACTTTTGGGACTTCAAGATAAAAAGCTTCTGCACAGCAGAGGAAACAGTCAACAAAACAAAGAAGCAACCCACAGAATGGGAGAAGATATTTGCAAATGACACTACAGACAAAGGGCTGATATCCAAGATCTATAAAGAACTTCTCAAACTCAACACCCCAAAAACAAATAATTGAGTCAAAAAATGGGCAGAAGACATGAACAGACACTTCTCAAAAGAAGACATACAAATGGCTAACAGACACATGAAAAAATGTTCATCATCATTAGCCATCAGGGAAATTCAAATCAAAACCACATTGAGATACCACCTCACACCAGTCAGAATGGTAAAAATTGACAAGGCAAGAAACAACGAATGTTGGAGAGGTTGTGGAGAAAGCGGAACCCTCTTACTTATACTGTTGGTGGGAATGCAAGTTGGTACAGTCACTTTGGAAAACAGTGTGGAGGTTCCTCAAAAATTTAAAAATAGAGCTACCCTACGACCCAGCAATTGCACTACTGGGTATTTACCCCAAAGACACAGATGTAGTGAAAAGAAGGGCCATATGCACCCCAATGTTCATAGCAGCAATGTCCGCAACAGCCAAATTGTGGAAATAGCCGAGATGCCCTTCAACAGATGAATGGATAAAGAAGATGTGGTCCATATATACAATGGAATATTACTCAGCCATCAGAAAGGATGAATACCCAACTTTTACATCAACATGGATGGGACTGGAGGAGATTATGCTAAGTGAAATAAGTCAAGCAGAGAAATTTCACTTATTTGTGGAACATAAGGAATAGCATGGAGGACATTAGGAGAAGGAAGGGAAAAATGAAGAGGGGGAGACAAACCATGAGAGACTATGGACTCCAAGAAACAAACTGAGGGTTTTAGAGGGGAGGGGGGCGGGGGAATGGGTTAGCCCAGTGATGGGTATTAAGGAGGGCACATATTGGATGGAGCACTGGGTGTTATATGAAAACAATGAATCATGGAACACTATGTCAAAAACTAATGATGTACGGTGACTAACATAACATAATAAAATAAAATTAAAAAAAAAAAAAAGAGAGAGAGAGAGTGGGCTTTGTGATCAACCAGACCTCAGTTGAAAACCACAAGCTCAGACACACTGGGAAATTTACTTAACTGCCCTAAGATTGTTTCTTCTTCTCTTGAGTAGGGCTAATAGTGGAAACTACCCAAAAGGGCTATTGTAAAGATTAAATGAGATAATGTGTGTGAAGAGTTTTGCCCATTTCATGTCACAGAATAAGAGCTACAAGAATGACAACTGTGGTCGTGGCAGTAATAGTAGCCCTCACAATAGTAATGGCAGCAGCAGCAGTTTAAGGACGTAGACCTGAAATCTATCTAGAGGCCAAAACTAATGCTAACGAGAGAGAGGGAGAGTGTGTGCGTGAGTGAGAGAGGTGTTCTGACTAGCCAAGTAAACTGGCACCAAAAACCATCACTGGAGATCATGGCCCAAAGGTAATCATCCTTCGATGGAAGTGACCCCCTGAGCCTCAGAGGTCTACCCTTCTCTCTTCAGTGCTCCCAGTAATGTGGCATGTGCCCCATTTTTGGACTAAAATGGTGCCAGTACTCCTGAGGTAAAGGGCATGGCCTAAATGAGTGAAATGAGTACCAGCTAAGAAAGAAATAAGGCAGTGACAGGTGGTCAGGGGCTATTGAAAATCTTTAAGAGGGAGAAAACAGAAACAAAGGGAAAGCTACCATCCCTTGAGCTGATCCCTCATACCCTTGGTACCGGCTCCTAGGATGCCATTTTTTGAGCAGCACCCAAATGTGACTTATCAGGTGACTTGAAGAGTTGAGAGCATGTGTGGATGAGTAAAAAAGAAGGAACTGGTTGAGCAGTTGAATGCTAAAACATGGGTGGGGAGGATGTTCCCTCTGGATACTGAAGCCACTAATTGTAGCGGAGCGGGTTTGAGGGGATCAAAGATTGTGGGTGTTTGACAAAGGCTGTAGGCTCCAGTAGAAGTATGGTTCAATTAGAGAAATAAGGGTTACCTTCCAGACCAAGAGTGAAAAAAGAACAAATTCAGAGGGAGGAGTTTAAAATAATTTTAAAGAGCACTCTCGGTGGAATAATAAAGGAATAGCAGCTTACAGATCATAGATGTTTATTCCTGGAATAAACTTTTGAGATCATTTAATCTAATCCCATTATTTATAGATAAAGAAATACATGTCTTATGGATAACAGGCCTGTGGAAATAATATATTAAAACTGGAGTTATTGTACTAGAAAGAGGGAGAGAGTCCAGAAATGGACATGCAGACTTTGGAGTTGTCTAGGTTCATGCAGTAATTGAAATCATATATGATGATACACTTCGCCCTAGCAGAGGGAAGAAATGCATTTCAGCTTCCAAGCAAAGCATGTACAGAGTGACACACCCATAGTGAAATGGCCAAATGGACACCACCCAAACACAGATAACTATATGGTCCAAACCATGTGAATATAAATAGAGAAAGTTGGACATTTCTATTTCACGTGTTTTGGCATATCAACTGAACTCTATTTTTTACTCTTGGGATGAATCTTTCTGCTTTTCAAAGATGGCTAAGGAAATAAAGGCAGATTCAAAATGTACACAGTGTGATACTGTTCGGCTAAAAACTGTAAATATATAAATGAAAAAGAATATAAGAAAGGTTTAAAAGGTTTGTTGGTAAGCACTGAAAACACTTAGATCTGAGGTGAAACAAATACCTACATTACAGATTTGCAAAAACAACTGATCATTCTTGAAAGCAAATATCTATGGGTTAAAATAGCTTCACTATTAAGTAATGTGGCTCTACAATCTCAGATAATTCCAACAAAAATTATGAAATGTGTATACAAAGAGAAGGGAGAAATAAAAACAAGCTAATGACCTCATCTTATGTGGGAGTCAAATAATTGTATTTCCTCTATGAAACTGACAATTAGAGATATATAGGCTGTATTTTTTAATTTAATGCTAACTATCATAATGAAAATATGTTCGGTGTTTCTAGAGGAAAACAGCCCAGGAATTAACTACTAATAGTTATGAACACTGACTATGTACCAAGCACATTCAAGATATTCATTTCTATAGCCCTCTTAAGAACACCGTGAAATGGGTACTACTTTTTACCCATTTTACAAATTTTATAAATGAGGACATTTAGGTACAAAGAATTTAAGAGCGGGGGCACCTGGGTGGCTCAGTTGGTTAAGCGGCCTACTCTTGATTTCGGCTGAGGTCATGATCTCAGGGTCCTGGGATTGAGCCCTGCACTGGGATCCGTGCTCAACAGGAAGTCTGCTTGAGGATTCTTTCTCTCCCTCTGCCCCTCCTCTCTCTCTCTCAAATAAATAAATAAATCTTTTTAAAAAAGAATTTAAGAATTATTGATTCTTGAAATGTTGAAATGGATCCAAGCTCAGGCAAGCATGTACCTGAGCTAATGGTCTTAACCAATATTCTACACATGCACCAAAAGATGGAAACCAACAGGGACAACAGAAAAACACGCTTCAAAAAGCATAAACCATGATGTTAGATCAAACATAAAAGTATAAAAATAAACATAAATTTGTTAGACTCATTTAAAAAATTTAAGTAATAGAACTATATGTTGTTTATAAGAGAATATATAGAATAAGACATAGAAATATTAAAAATATAAAAATATAAATAAAATATTAAAAATAAAAGGATAGCAAATATGTATCAATTAGAAGAAAAAATTGAAAACATAAGGAGGGCACGTGTTGGGATGAGCAATGAATGGGTGTTATATGCAACTAATGAATCGTTGAGCACTACAACAAAAACTTATGATATACTATATGCTGGCTAACTGAACATAATAAAAAAAATAAACTAAATTAAATTAAATTTAAAAAGAAAACATTAAATTCAGAATATAACAAAAACAACAATATTACACTGAGCAAAAGTATAATCCACAATAAAATATAATAGTCCAGATCAGTGCTAATAGAAATTTCCATGACAATGGAAATGTTCTATACTTGTGCTGTCCAATATGGTAGACTCTAGCCAAGTGTGCCTATTGAGCCCTTGAAATACAGCTAGACTAGCAAATTGACTGAATTATTTTTAATTAATTAATATTTAAATTAAAAAAAGCCGCATGTGGTGAGTGACTACGATATTGAACAGCACATGTCTAGGTCTCGGCATATATGTAGTAGATGTTACTAAAATTAAAAGGAGAGCTTAAAAGGTATATGTTTTAATGTTAGATTATAAAACAATCTTGAGGGGCATCTAGGTGGCTCAGTCAGTTAAGCATCCCACTCTTGGTTTTGGCTCGGGTTGTGATCTCGAGGTTGTGGGATCGAGCCCCACATTAGGTTCTGTGCTCAGTGGGGAGTCTGTTTGAGGTTCTCTCTCTCCCTCCCCCCATGTGTGCACAGGCTTTCTCTCTCTCTAAAATAAATCATCTTGAAATATTAAATAGACCAAAAACAAATGAGAATATAGATAATCTGAATAATTTAATTGTTAAAATTACCTAATAGTTACATATAGAACTTTGCCCTCTACAAACAATGTGTATCCATATTCATGAATGTTTACAAATATCAGCCACAAAAAAACCCCTATTTTTAGATTTCCCCAAAGTGGAAATTTTCCTGGCTACAATGCAACAAACTAGAAATTCATAACAAAATTTTAGTTTAATACACACAAAATTCAACAAGTTGGAAACTTTAAAGCATTAATCTAAATTTGTATCAAATGTATACTGGAAATAAGCTCTACAATTAAAGCTAATTACAATATATCATGATATATAGGCCGGGTCAAAATTATACCCAAAGGTAATTTCACAGATTTTGTTGATATTAATAAAAGAAGACAATGGAAATGTAATTAAATAAACAAGAAGGGAGGTAGATGGGGGTGATGGGGATTAAGGAGCGCACTTGTGATGAGCACTGGGTATTGTATGCAAGTGATGAATCACTATATTGGACACCTGAAACTAATATTACACTGTATGTTAACTAACTGAAATTTAAATAAAAACTTAAAAAAAGGAAGTAAACAAGATTATAAGAAAAGTCAGGGAAAGGAAATAGAAGAAAGTAACTATAAGACCAAATACTCGAGTAACTGAAAAATAAAAAAGATACAGGGAAAACTCTCAGGCAAGTTCTGGTTAAAAAAAAATTAAGTATCAAACACAAAAATGTGAAAATGAAAAAGGGATATATATAACAGTATATAACAGTCACAGAGATATTTTTAAATATTAAAATAGTATTATAATTACATGCCAACACATTTAAAAGTCATAATAAATGGATTATTTCTAGCAAACTATAAATTACCAAATTGACAAAAGAAGAAATAGAAAAGTTCTGGTTATAAGAAAAACTTTTAAAATTTCTTCTACGGTTTCAAGAATTATCTCCCCGAGGTTCCACCATCTCTACAGAGTTCTACAAATGGGTTCTATCAAATCTTCCAGAGATGGAATACTGCTGTTCTAAAAACATTTCAGACCATAAGAAATATGTAAACATAAGGCTGATTAAAAACCTGACAAGAATAGATTATAGAGAAAATTATAGCCTAAAATATTCATAAGCCCATAGGCAAAAATCAACATTAAAAAAAGCAAATCAAAAGAGTACTAAACAACTGCTGTATATTATTCGAATGACACACCTTGAAGACATGGGATTTATCTAAGATTCACTACTAGGAATTTTATTATTTTGATTAAACATTTGAATATGTCCAAGGAGAAAAACATTATTTCAAATAAACCGTAAGGGGGTATTTTATTAAATTCAACACTCGTTTCCAATTTTTAAAAATCCTAGAATCCAGAAATATAGGACTATTTCTGTAACATAATTAACATCTCTGTTAGGAAAACAGTCTCATACTTAACTGCAAGTACAAATGCATTCTCATGGAAATCAAGAGCAATTCAGGATGTCCAAAAGCACCACACTTTCTAAAACTGTCATAGAAGCTGTAGCCCATGTACTAAGACATGAAAGAAATGAATACTTATAGCTATTCCCATTGAGAGGAAAAATTTTTACTTTGTGACTTATTTTATCCACCTAGAAAACACAGTTGAAATCTCTATTTTAGCTTCAAATCATGTTTCAATGTGCTCACTGAAGAAACAATTTAAAAGGAGATTGAAACTCAAAAACTATAATCTCATATACTATATGATATCATTTATGTAAATTCTAGAAAAGGCAAAATTTTAATGACAGATCTGTTGTCTGGGGCCAGGGGTGGGGAGAGGGCATTCATTCTGAAAGGGCACTGAGAAACTTTTTGATTAGTGTGGTGACAACTGATTATATACAATACCACACAGTGCATTATACTGCATATTAAACATGGGTGAATTTTATCACATGTAAATAATACCATTTAAAAATGCATTTGTTAAAAAGAAAGAAAACCACATAAGCAGCCTGTAGTCTCACTACTCAGACACAGCCACTATTAATATACTGGTGTGTTTCTCAGTGTTTATCATAGACATTTTTTCTTCATTTATAAACATAATTGGGGTCATACAGCCTTTTTGTAGCCTGTTTTTATGACAATATAAGCATTTTCTATATTACATGGTCTTCGAAATCACTATTTTCATTGGCTGCCTAATATTCAACCAAGTGACAGGAATTATTTAATGGTTAAAACTATTTAATCATGTATCTATTGTTAGTCACACTGGTTGTCATCCGTTATTTTCTTATGCAAACATTACTGAGAAGAAATTTTTCTACAAGAAGTTCTTTTTTCCTTTAAAATTTAGAAATATTTTAAAGGATTTATTCCCGGAAGTATAATACTGAGCCGAACAGTATAAGCATTTCTAAGGCTCTTGCCAAACTCTAGATTCTTGCCAAAAGAGCCATCCAAATTCATACGGCCTCCAGCAATGCCTAATGCCTTTCTCACCTCTCCAGATTCAGATACTATCATTTTTAAAATCTTCAAGACTTCCTAATGACCTCTCCCCATAGCCTTTCAGCCAAAATTAATTCCTCTCATTTCGTGTGTCAAGCTTTTCAAAACTTCTTTTTCTTTTTGTTTCTGCCTTCATTCCCCCTTTCTCTTCCTTCTTCCCTTGTCACACCTGCCCTGTTCCCTCTCTCCCCACTCGACTGGTTTCTACTGTAACTGATGTTTTTCTTCTTTATCGAGGGGCATGCTCGTTATAATATAAATCCGGGAAAGAAGGTTTCACCTAGTCCAAAACAGAATAGAGCAGGGGAACAACAGCTCTTCCCTGCAACTTAGTACACAAAATAGAAGAATCAAATGCATTTCAGAGACGGAGAGTCAGAGGCCAGAAACTGCAAGACCATCTTAGGAATAGGGGATAGAGAGTCTGGGAAAGCAGAGAGTCAAGGAGTTGGGCCTGAAGGCTGTCATTTCCTTTCTTAAATCCTTTCTTAAAAAAGAAAAAAAGGCAAATACCTGGGGGTAGAAGAGTCACCGGGCCCTGGTGAGAAACAGACACACAATAATCAGCTAAAGGAATAAATAAATTCATAAACTGCCCTTTCCAATTTGGATCCCAGGGTCATTTATTTCTTTGGCTCTCCTGGAAGCCTTGAATTTGTTCACTATGTCCACTTCTGGCAACCTCTACCTGTAGCAGTCCTTTACTTTCCCCACACTTGGGTTTGTACTGAAGGCTGCTAAACAATTACATAGGTGCTGTTGGTTACCATTACAAACCTATATGCAATCAGGGTCATTCTGCTTGGGATTCATTGTATAAACTAGCAGGAGAAATGCCAAGTAAATGTAGGATGAAGGGGCATGGGATGTGATATTGGTGGTGATTTCTTATATCAACAAATGGGGGTAAGGGTCCCCCTCCTCTTTGGATTTAGGGGGCAGAGGGAGAGTATAGAGATGATTCCAGGTAAGATGGGACAAAATGGCAATAGCACATTAAAGGAACGGAGAGCGGCACCTGGGTGGCTCAGTTGGTTGGGTGTCCGACTCTTGGTTTCGGCTCAGGTCCTGATCTCAGGGTTGTGGGATCGAGCCCTCCATTGGGTTCTACGCTCAGCACAGAGTCTGCTAGGGACTCTCTCTCTCCGTCTCCCTCCCCCTGCTCTCTCTCTCTCTCTCAAATAAACAAAATCTTTAAAATAATAATAATAATAATAAAAGAATGGAGAATGTTTTCCTCCTCCTGGCATTCTCCAAGATGGAGAAATATGTGCCAGTAGGAGAGTCTGGGAAACTGAGTATTCAAGAATCACAGATGGGGAGTCAATGTACTCAAGAGCTAAAAATCTAAAAAGAGGAAGTAAGCTGACTGTGGTCTTTTGAGGCTATTGCCAATGTTGAGAGTCACTAGAAGGACTGTGATTAAAACTCCCTGGTTAGAAAAAAGAGAGTTAGTAGTGTCTAACTCTCTTTTTTCTAAGTGCAAGCTTCCCCTCATGGGAATTGGTTTAAGATGCAACAGGGTGATCACCTACTAGATCCAAGATGGGTCCATGATTCAATGGAGTTAATCCTTCCACATGGCCTACCACAAAAAAGAGAGTCAAGCCAATCAGATTCCCGTCCCCTGAAATTTAAATTAGCAAATGCAAAAGGAAATGTTGGATTTTCCTTCCTGTTCTTTAGAATGATCAAAAGCCTCAGCTAAAAGGCAGTGAGGTAGAAGAAGGGCCATAAGCAGGATCCCCAGCGTTGTGTAGTACAGAACCTGGGTAGCCATTCTTGGCAACCTTGGCAATGAACACAGAAGCTGGGGTTAGGAAGATACACAAGTCATAAATCAGCTGAAGCTATGAGGTAAGGAACAGATAGATGAGGTGGGGGAAAAGAATGAACCAGCCGCAGTGGCTACCGGGGAGCAATCCACCCTGAATGCAGATAAAAGGGGGTACAGTATCTACAGATAATCTAAAAAGAATAATAAAACTGACTAACAGCTGGTCTTGTTTTCATTATTACCATGCACCTGCGATTCTAAACAATGTCAGTGATAAAATACTACTAACTCCCCTGCCCGATTTTGGTACACCACTGGTCAATGAGTAGTGAAAGGAATAGAAATCCAGAGTAAGGGTGAGACTTCATAAGGAGAGGACCATGTCGGGTGTGCTTGAGGTAAATTAAAGAGGCTCAGTTCCTTGCAATCAAAAAGCTAAGTTAACACCAATCACCAATCTCAGGACACCCACCCCATGTGCTTCACGCTTGCTCTATTGTATTTATTTTAGGTACATTATACCTTCTAAAACCTTGAATATGATGTTTGCAAGATGAATTAGTAGCTGACATTCCAATGTATGCTGTGTGGAATATTCCAGTGAAAAGAAAATATTTTATAAGATAATACAGCCTTCATGTTAAGGTGAGATAAAATAAAGCCATGGATTTCTAACGACTAAAAGACTCAAGTCTGTTTGAGCATCTCTTCTGGTTTTCTTTCTACCTCACTGATGAGCCTTCTCCAGTTTTCTGTCTCCTTTATTGGTTTCTTTCTGCCCCTTGAGATGACACCTCCCCAGCTCCCTACTCAGATCACGGCTCCTTTGTCCCTGTACACTCTCCCGTGTTTACTCTATCCAAGTCCATGACTCCAGCTATCACTTAAGTACTAATGATTCCAAATTTTAGCTGCAACACTGACCACTCTAAAGATCTCCCAACTATGTTTCTCTTTCAAATACTTAAAATTCACCATTTCTAAAACCAAATTCATTTCAGGACTTGCCGCTTCCACTATACTTCCCATCTCAATGAATTTCATTACCATCCACCTAGTAACTTAAATTAGAAAACTTGAGTTATCTTTATTTTCCCTCATTATCCATCACTTTCAATGTCATAAAGCTCTACCGATTCTCCCCCTAAAGATTTCACAGTCCCACCCCCCCCATTCTATTCTTCACTGTAACTATCATGTGAGGGCCTCATTACCTTCCACGTGAACTATGCTGTCAACTTCCAAACTGGTTTTCCCATCATGAACAATTCTTCACTTCTGCCTCCTCCCACTGCCACCAGAATTCTCGCTTGAAAATACATCAAAAATATCTTTGTCAGTTTTCCAATTAAAATCTTCTAGAGGTTCCCTATTTTCTATGAGGGCAAGTCTAGATTAATCAGAATTATACCCTAATTCCCCCAAAGTCTGATACCAACTTCCTTTAATTTCATCTTATATTTCTCCCTACTCCAGCCTTACCACCAATAATCCAATTGAAACCACCCTTGTCATATACCAAACTTAGTCTACTTCTTTTAACTCCTTTTCTTTGAACATCCTTTTCCTTCCACCTAGTCTGGACCATAAATACCTACATATTTCTATTGGTCAAGATCCTTGGGTCCACACCATAACGACTCTAGCAAAAAAAGACATTTATTATAGGATATTAGTCACTCACGCCATCTTCTGAGTGGTATGGGGAAACTTATAGAATCTTCAGGAAAACCAGGGGCCACTTGTTTACTCTGAAGCCAAAAACAATACCCAACTGTTCTACTCTCTTCCAACTGACACTCACATCACAGCTTTCCCCTTTCCTGCACAGCTCACACCAAAACTTTACTTCTGGCTCCAGAGGACAAATCCCACATACTTACTATTTCTGTTGCTCACTTCTATATCAACATTTCCTATAGGCACCTCTGACTGCTGAAATCTAGGTCATGGGCAAGTGTCTAGCTCCAAATGAGGCTGGGGAGAGTTTTTTTGCCTTCTATTTTGGGAAGCAAAGAGTTTCCCAATTATTAGAAGGGTGTGTAAATGGATCTAGGCAGCAACCATCCACTACATCCTTCCTCTTTGCTGGCCAAATTAATATTCTCCTTCCAAGACTCATCACCACATTCCCTCAGGCACTGGGCTCCCAATTTCACAGAGCATACCTGTGCCATGGCATGCTATATTGGAATTGTATGTTTGTGTTCCCCTCACTCCTAAACTCCATAAAACCCTTGAGTGTCATGGGTGCTCTTGATCCTTTTTTGCGTTATTCTCTTCTCCCTATTTAACACGTAGCCAATGTCTGGCATATGGTAAGCACTTAATAAAAGAGTAAAAACTGGAGAAGTCCTAATTCAAATGTTCTTTATCTGAAAATATTTTAGCGATACATGTTTAGCTGAATTCTCTTTTACTCAATACCCCCAATTCCAGGGAATATTTACTCAATACCCCCAATTCCAGGGAATATCTTAAACTCTGATGCAATAAAATAGCATTGTAATGCACAATGTGTCTAACCAATATTTAAAAACTTTTAAATAGTTTGTGGTTTTCTAATATGCCCAAGGGAAATTGGAACTCTAGCATGAGTCTTCCCAAGTTTAGCAAAGCACAAGCAATTTGAATTCAGAATCCCATGATATTATTAACAGAGATGTGACTTTGAAATGGAAACACAGTAGTGGGGGAGAGTCCAGAAAGGGGACCTCAACTGTAAAAGTCATTTAAAATGAGTTCTGTTTGTTTTGTTAATAACCATGGGATTTGTATCGATGTTACTTTGCCTTCACTTTGACATCATAAAGTGGTCTCCATGGACCTGCTGACAGCTTCATGAGCTGATTGTGACAACAGTCTATGTCCAATGAGAAGGAATAGGCAAGTAGGGAGTACGTATTTTTATAAGTGAACATAAAGAGAATAGAAAACAAGCAAGTTTCCTTTCTTTCTTTGAAATATATATGTTTAAATTTTTGAAAAAAAAAAATTGGTCACTTGGAGCCAATTCAAGGTATTTAACATTGATCTTTGATAATCACTTAGTCAAAACTAATTGTTATGAATCAGTTAGTTCCGTGAGACAATTCACATACGGCCCAAATCGTAGTCTCCCACCCCTGTCCCCCAAGTTGTGCAATTCCATGGCCGGGCAGTCTTGCAGAGCAGACGGTGTATGCAGGCAAAGGGAATGAGGTAGGGGAGGCTTCGTGGCAACAAATACGAAATATATTAGAAAACACTCAGAAAAGATACATCCTAGGGCCGCTCTGATCACTGAGAACAAAGGTAGAAAAACAAAGTCAATTTTAATATTTAAATCCATTCTTCTCTCCACATTTTTAAAGATGAAAACATAAAATGAGAAGCTTGATGCTGAGCCTGAATCATCCATTTCCTCTCATATAACAAACCTCTTATAATTTCATAGGAAAATCCTGTGAACTCCTTTGTGCTAAATGAGCTCACTGTAGTAGCTGTACTTGTGGTCAGCATAGCACAACATACAGAGTGGTCAAATCCCTACATTGAAGAGCTGAAACTAATGTAACATCGTGTGTCAACTACACTTCAGTAAAAAAAAAAAAAAAAAGAAAGAAAGAAAAAAAAGAGTGAAGCTTAACATTTTATAAATTCTTAATATAATAAAAATGTGCTGGTTAAATTTTTTTTAAAAGAGCAGAAAGAATCCAGTTTAAATTCCTACAGTAGCATGTTTATTATCATAGTAGTATACAGGGCTACTTTAAACATATTGAGAGCACTAGAGTACAATATAGATCATTTACTTTCCAATTACGACAGCCCGGGTTTAATTTCATGGTAGACTTGGCAAGCAAGGAAGGATGGACTAGCATTCACCTGTGGTCTCCATACAGTTCTTGGCTTAATTTCACCAGTGTACAGGGCGAGCTATGAGGGGCCATTAATTAAAGTCCAAAAGACCAGCTGGGAGATGAATGTTTATTCAATGAAACTACTATTTTCTCAGGCTGTTTCTACAGTGTATGAATAAGCATTTTCACCATCAGATGAAGAAAAGAGAACATTTCAGAAATGTCCGTACTTCCAAATATTGGGCTGAAATTCAAACACTGCTCCTAATAAATTTTGACAGTGTTTATACGTGTTTTTAATCTAATCGTTTATATATTCTTTTTTCTTCTAAAATGATTAATCTGTTAGTGCATGTGGCTTTGGCAAATAGCAGAATTGTGTTTTTACAGCTATGGTCACGCCAGTCTCTACATAGTTAGGACTTCTCTTTCTTCCTACAGCACTTCAGTATTAGATTTCTCTCCCTCACCCTTTCATCCATCACCTGTCCTTTGCTTTATTTTCCTTCCTATTTCTCTTTGTTTCCCTTCCCCTCTTCTACCTTTCACCATTATGGACTGTAGTAATATAGAGCTAGGATATGTTTTTATTTATGAAAGATCTTAAAATGGAAATGATAATATTAACTTCACTGGGTTCTTGTGAGGATATGTGTAAAATGCTTGGAACCATGCTGGGTACGGAGAAAAGTTGTATACATATAAGGTAGCAAAAATTACCTTAATTTTTGGTAGATATTGCATAGAATTTTTTAATCCTTGCTCTTAATTTAAAAGCAGCTGGGTGTTAAGTAGGTGATGAGGATGAAGGAGCGCACTTGTCATGACGAGCACCGGGTGATGGACGGAAGTGTGGAATCACGAAACTAATATAACGCTGTATGGTAACTAACTGGGATTTAAATAAAAATTTAAAAAAAATAAAATAAAAGCGGATGAGTGAAATGTCTAGCATTTCTCTGATAAAAGCAATCTGAATAATCTTCTCTTTAATTGTTCTTCAGTTTTCTCTCCTGCTCTTTTTTTTTTTAAGATTTTATTTCTTTATTTGACAGAGAGAGTGAGAGCAAGAGAGGGAACACAAGCAGGGGGAGTGGGAGAGGGAGAAGCAGGCTTCCCGCCCAGCAGGGAGCCCGATGCGGGGCTCGATCCCAGGACCCTGGGACCATGACCTGAGCCAAAGGCAGACACTTAACGACTGAGCCACCCAGGCACCCTTCTCTCCTGCTCTTAATGAATTCCTAGAGTGCCCAACTTTTTAGAGCAGTGGCTCTTCGTCTATTGGGGATGGCAACAAAAGCTCTGGCCTTCACTCCAGAAAAGTGCCCGGATACACAACCTTTTGCACACATTCCAGGGCTCTCATCAACAGCTCTAGTTCATCTATTGGCCACTTAGTTGTCCATAAACTACCTCAGAACCTCTGCTCCAGAGGAAAGGTTTCCCCATCCTGCCTGCTACCAGACTACACAAATGAAAAACAAAACACGTGCTTATGACAGGACCAAAGCAGGACAGAGAGAGAGAGGGAGGGAAAAGGGGTGTGTGTGTGGGGGGGGGTTCTTGGAAAATACGTGATTACTGATATTTCCATAATAACTAAATAAAATAATTACCTTGGGGAAAATGTAAAACATCGTGGGACATTTTTGCACTTATTTTAGGGTTTGGCATTATTTTATTTTGCATTATATTGGAGGAATTCAACTTCTCAGGTGTCAGGAATGTGACCCATCCACGCCCTGCCTCAGGACTGAAACCAATGTGGTCAAGTGGGGAAAGCAGAGATTTTGGACGTCTGTGTTCTGATTCTCTTCTTTCACTTCCTTGCTTTGGATAAGATATTACATTTCTCAGAAGCCTTGCTTCCTTGGTTCTAAGAAGGTAATATTACCTACCTCTCAGGCTCGTTGGGGAGAATACAAGATTGACGTGTTAAGGTTCATAGCGCTTATAGGCTTCCTTCTCGTTTTTTCTTTTTTAACATGAGAAGTTTGCTGAATGAATAGATGATGGTGAAGCTGGCTTTCCTCATTATTTGAAGAGCAACTTCAGAGACTGTCACAGGATGATTTCTGTGGCTTACTGATCCTGTATGAATGGCAGGTTCATTTTTTTTACTGTAAAATTTGACTTGAGAAACATTGTGGGATAGTACTATTCTGAGAATGGGACATTCTTAAAGAACAGAGGGAAACTGTCTACGTGCCAATTTTCTTGGAGGTATAGAGAAGGTATAGAGACAAAAACTGAGAAGGGGGACAAGAATGAAATGGTACAAATGAGTGCTCATATACCTATATTCCTTTACGTATTTTATAATAGAGAACAGAACAATTAGCATGAATCCTCTGATACTTTTACATTTTTATTTTAAAGACAAATTCTCAGGGTACCTGGATGGCTCAGCCAGTTAAGCAGCTAACTCTCGATTTAGGCTCAGGTCATGATCTCAGGGTCCTGAGATGGAGCCCTGCGTCAGGCTCCATGCTCAGTGTGGAGTCTGCTTGAGATTCTCTCTTCCCCTCTGCCTCTGTCCCTCCCTCTGCTTGCATGCTCTCTCTCTCAAAATAAATAAATAAAATCCTCAAAAAAAGGACAAATTCTCATCCTTTTACCCTTGTTCATGTTTGTTTTCTACTTGCTTCATAATCTAGGAGCTGAAGAAATAAAACATCACATCTGGCAATGGTTTTTCATGGCAACATTCTGTTTGTGGTATAAACTTCTTCATATTATTTGATTAATTAAGAATTCCACACAAATTCCATCTGCTTATGCTGTGTGGAGTAATTAATGTATTGTAAACAGGCAATTTTTGTCTTTTTATTCCACTGAGAGGAAAAATTAATATTTCCTTAATTCTTTCCCATCCACAGCTTATGCCAAAAGTACACTTATTGTTTTATGTACTCTTAAATATTTCTACAAAATTCACTGATCAAATATCCACTCAGAAAACCTAAATACTGAGATGGATAACTCTGAGAACAATAGCCCAAATTCCTTTTGAATGTCCATTTTACCAGGCATTGGACAAATACATAACGTTAGAGGCAGCTACTTGGGTAGCACATGATGGTCCTTTGGAGGACAGAGGCACACTGCAGAGGTTGAACAATGTAAATAGGCTAGCATCTTGGAAAATCTTTCCCCCCAATCAGTGTATAAGGTTTTTTTCTTCCTTTCCAAGCCCTTCCTAACCTTGATAGTTACTGTAATTCTCTTTTCCTATTTTCCCATCTTTCCTTTGACAAAACCAAAGAAGACACTTGCTTTTTAAAATTTCCCTGTCTCAAGTATGCTAAAAGAGACACATAAGCTTTGCCCTTTCTTTTGTTTTCCTTCTTCTGGGACAGTAGCTGTTACATGATTTTTGTTTGAGACACTGAATTTACAAACACATGAAATTGACATGAAATGCCAACTATTTCCACTCGTAAACATTTACTAAACATCTACTATATGCATCAACATTAGGCACTGGAAACATGAAAATGGGTTAGATATAATTGGTGCCCTTCACATGTGAACTGTCTATTGGGAGCAACAGATGCTAAATTAAGTTATTATAAAATTAATACCATCTCTAATCAGACATGTGCCCAGGAGTTTGCTGGCACAGAGGATGACATGATGAATTCTACCTAAAAGGAAGGGGTATCAGAGATATAAGGAAGAACGTGGAAATGAATCTTAAAAGGTAAAGGGTTCCAGCAATGGCAGACTAAATCACTGGAACCACCCATCCCCCTATGAACAGCTGGACATGACATAAAAACAGCTGATTTAAGGCATTAAACAGCTTACAAAGGAGTAAACAATTTTAGGGTCAAGGAACTGGAAACAGAACTGCATAGAGGTAAGCCTGCCATTGGGGTGTTCCTTCTCTCTTAGGGACATCTGTCAAGTCCAAAAGAAGGGACTGAAAGGCTGAGAAAGTGAGCAGAACTTCTGACAGTTTCCTAAGGCTAAGGGAACAAAATCAGGAGTCCAGGATCAGCAAGATGAGTGCGAGCGTGCTCACCACGTCAGGCTGTGGCAGGCACGGGGCCCCGAGGAGGGAGCTGTAGTAGAGTCCGGGTAAGTTAGAGAAACACCAGCATCACGGCGACTGCAATCCACATGCCAGATACATGGTTACATGCAATAAATAATTATTGAATGACTGATGAAATGATCAGATCTGTGAATCAAGGAGGTGATGGCCCTTCTTTTTGCCAGCTGCTCCATCAGAGAGCAGACAGAGGCTGGACGGCCATGTGGCAGAGGCAAGGGGGAACCCAAGTGCCAAGAGAATGTGAATCCACAGAGTTGGGGTTCTGAAATAGGAAGATTTAGACAAGAAAAGAAAGAGGGCGGAAGGTACACGCAGCTGTGACCCCCATCTCTGGCCAACTTTGTCCCACTTGGCAAACTGAAATAGGGAGAGAGGGAGAAAGCGTGAGTAGGGGAGAGGGTCAGGGAGTGAGGAGGTGGGAACAGAACTCGGTTAAGAAACAGGAAAAAAACCCCACTCTATTAGATAGCAATCATAGTTTCCTACAGTTGTACAGAAAAGATATTCCTTAAATCCACTATGATATTAACTAATTATGTTAACAGCAATTTCACTGTGTACCACATTGGAACTAGTTTGATTTTAACTGTGGTTTGTGGAAATCTCGGGTCTCTCTTGATTCCAAATCCCCCCTGTACGTCCCCAGTATCTAAGGGTTTGAATCTCCAAATTGAACTGTTTCCTTATCTTGTGAAAAATTTTGTTCCCAAGTTCTAAAAACTTAGGGTTTCATGCTGACTGTTCACAAGAAGTGGGAGTTGTTCAAATCTGTGCACGCTTTCTTGAAAAATTAGAGTTGTGAGTGAACAAAGGCCAAGTTTCCATTTTGTAACTGAATGATAAATGAGGCAAGCTTAGCACAGCTTTTACACAAAATACAAAATCAAGATGTGTCTTTCTCTCGTCATGCTTAAAAGGACAAGCTGACTGCCTTAAAAAGTGTACTTATTCACACAGCAAGCCTGGCTCTATTGAACTGTGTTCTGTGGAAGCCATGTGTTTATAAATATCCTTATCCTCAGTTTCTTCCTCTTCTGTCAAGTGGATATTCTGTATGGTATGCATTAATGCAAAATTGTTTAAAGGGTGAAAAATCAAAAGTCAGGAAATGCCTGGTTAAGGATTTGGGAAGCAATGAGAACTTGGCCAAATTACATACCCTGGGCAAATTCTGACACAGTTTTTACCACATGAACAGGACTGCATTGAAGGTATAAATTTACAAGGGAGAGAGGGATAGAAAAATTACATTCAGGCCACAACACCCACATAATTGGGCTGTAGAACCTTTGGAATTTCCTGACAAGTGTTCTAAAATTTGGACTTTGCACATAGATTTTGTGGTAACAGAACTTGCATTTAGTTTCCATGGGCTTATTAAAGGAAGAAAGCATTCTAGGGAAATTTTCAACTTAGTAGTCCCTACTCCAGAGTTCTTAATTCATGGGTATTTATGGGACTGCAATGGAACAACAATAACAACAACAACAACAAAACAGAACAAAAGGTTAATGTCTTTATGGGCTTTTATTCTTTACATTTGTGTTGAGAATTTTTCCTGAGAAATGATGACCATTCTGTTGAAAGCAATTTTTAAAAATTTATCATTCAGAAAAATGAAAGCACAGATATTTGTGCTTTAAAATTTGTTTTTCAGCAAGAAATAAATGGGTAAAAGTGATTGTAAAAGTCTGAACTGGGAAACTATCATTCTCTCTTTTTTTTTCCCTGACCAAAGCCTTAATGACTAAAGAATCAAGTTTTCATAAAAATAAATCTTTAGCACCTCCTCTTGTTCCATACATGCAAATAATAACCATATGTGGTAATACGGGTTTCTAGATAAAGTCAGATCAATTCTCTCGTATCTGCTGAGAATTGGAAATCAGTGGCTATCTAACACGATTTCCCTACCAATTCCCTGAAGAGGTTGAGAATTTTCAAGAAAATTTGTTATTAAATTCTGAATCTGAAAAGTCACATTTTTCATGGATATACCTGCCCCTGACATCAGAAGTTCCTTTCAACTGCGTAGATTGAAATGGATAAAAAAAGAGTATATGAATTACCATGCTTTTTAAGTTTGAATTTCAGAAAGAGGGTAGAAATGGATCAATTTTCCACTTACCTCTTGGAGTGGATGAGAAAATTCCATCTACAGAATTGAAAAGCTCCTACTGAGTTAAAGTTAGAATTTTATTATTACATTTATTAAACATTGACTATAAATGCTTATTATTGACAATTGTGTTCTCTTGAATAATAATTACAACAGCTAATGCTTGTTGATTTCTTACTTTGTGCTAGTCATTGTGCTAAGCCCTTTGCCTACTTATCTCATTTAAGTGATCCTTTGTACAGGGATGGAAATAGCTGCTTAACAAGGTTTAGGAACTTGCATGGCAAGTGCTTGTAATGGCAAATGGTGCACACTGCTGGTGCACGCCAAATTCTGGTGCACAGCTAGTGAATACTATTCGATAGAAAATACAGAAATCAGCACAATACATCTCTTTCTTGATCCAGCTAAACTGTAGCTTCTGGAGAGTGGCAAGTGTGAGAAACATGAATTTAGATTCCCACTATTCCAAATGAGAAGTTGATTATTGAAGAAATAAACACTGAAATGTTTGATCTTTCACCAGACGGAGGGTGTTAATATATCACAAGTATTTTAATATTTTTAAAGATTCTATTTATTCATTTATTTTAGAGAGCACATGCACGTGCATGAGCAGGGAAGGAACAGAGGGGGAGGGAGAGGAAAGAGGAAAGAATTCCAAGCAGACTCCATGCTGAGCAGAGTGCCTGACACGAGGCTCGATCCCACGACTCTGGGATCATGACCTGAGTCGAAACCAAGAGTCAGATGCTCAACTGACTGAGCCATCCAGGTGCCCCTATCACATATATTTTAATTACTCTCAGGAACAGAAGGGTAAACAGAAACAATCCTCTCACTCTATGATGTGCTAAAAATTGACAAGTAGCTGCTCTTGTTTACTTGGTCAGGTTAGCTTCCTGAAGGTCATTTTTCAAGGGAAATGTAGGTGACGGGGAAAAAGAAAAGTCTTTTCTTTTGTGGCATTTGTTCACACATGGAATAAGCTAATTGAATTTTACCATTTATAATCTTGTTCATTTATAAATAGCCCATAAGGGGGAGGGATTTGAAAATGCAATTAAGTGAAAATGTCATTTCAAGAACCAATCTTAGCTATCTTTAAACTATTCTATTGAATATTCAATTCTTTGCTTTAGATGCATTTTCACTTTTGTCCAATGTGTACATTCGCATATTTTAAAAAGTCAAATACTTCCCCAAGGTTTTAGCAAGGTCCATAGTAATAGCTGATTACAGAAGTTACCTGCTTCCTCGACTCCCAATTTTTCCCTTCCCACAGCCACTGTGATAGACATATATTGCTACTCTTAAATTTTTCAGTCCTGGTCATTAGCTATTACTGCTACCAAGGAAGATGATGATTTTTGTTATTGCTCCATCTCACTGGCACCCCTACTCCCACATACAATTCCCATCTCCAACCCTCCAATGTATTAACAGAGTTTAGGACATGCTACCCCAAAATATGGCACCTTGCCATACTGAATATTTCCAGCTGAAGGAATCTGAGAAAAGGCACATGCAGGGAGAGCTCTCTGATCTTTCCCAGAAGCTGGTCAGAGAAACATGTGACAGGTGTCCTTCCCATACCTGGAGGAAAGGAGCAGCTTTATCTCTGAAGACAAAGAGACATGGAGAGGAATCTGAACAAAGAGGACTTGCTACAATTTTTCTCAGATAACACACTTAGCATATACCCCTTTAAGTCCTATCACATTTTTTCCACGACTTTGCCAAACCTAGCATGTAAACACTCAGGTTCAGCCATTTCTTTGGGTTTTCGTTTCCTTATAAAGGTCCTGTATCACATAAAACTTACATTAAATAAATTTGTAAGCTGTTCTGTTCATCTGTCTTTGTCAATCTAATTTTCAGACTCAGCCAGGGATCCAAAAAGGATCAAGGAACTTTTCCCTCCTCCACGGTACTTATCATGTAATTTTGCTTAGGATGTAATTTGGGTTTTACATTATTATGACTCTGTAAATCCTATTTATAACTGAGTCATGTTATATAGTATGACTATTTTCTCATGAAAAATTTGTTTTTTCTTAAAGTTACCAATGGTCTTGTGTTTGATTGCTTAGTTTTGTGTATACTTACTACCAATATACATTCTAATTATTTTCAAGTTGTGTACATCTTTCAGAACACTGGGACAATTTTACATCTTTGGATAAATCCCTCCAGTGTCCTGAGCTGCTCCCATCTGGACTGACTGCTATCTGCACCTGCATTAGCGATCTACTGATACAAATTTACTGGCTTAAAACAATACATATTTATTATCTCACTGTTTCCCTGGGCCAGAGGTCTAAGCTTGGCATAACTTGTTCTCTATTCAGGTTCTCACTGGGCTGAAATCAAGGTGATGGCCAGGGCTGTGTTCTCATCTGAGGCACAGAATCTTCTTCCAAACTCCTGTGGCTCTTCAGTTCCCTGTGGTTATAGAACTGAGGCCAGCCACCATTCCCTGCCAGGTGATGCTCTCCACAAAATGGTTGTCTGTTTCTTTAAGGCCAACAGGATAGAAACTCTGCTGCTTCAAATCTCTCTGACTTCTTTATAATCTCTAGTCCCTCTTTTAAAGGACTCACCCAATTAGGTCAGATCCACCCAGGATAATCTCCTTTTTTGATTAACTTAAATTCAACTGGTTAGGGGGCTTAATTACATCTCCAAAATTTCTTTGCCTTCATCATCAACATAACATAATCATGGGACTGATATCCCATCCTGTTCACAGGTCCTGCCCAGACTCAGGGGAGGGGATTGTTCAGGATATGTTTATCAGGGGGTGGGAATCTTGGGAACCATCTTAGAATAATTCTGCCTACTACTATACCTAATAACTAGAAGTCATCCAGAAATCTCCCTTCATCACCATCATGGGAATCCCCTTAGCCTTTCTCTTAGGCTGGAGTCCCTGTTTCCTGAACCCTATGTCTCTTCTTTCTTGACTAACTCCATACTTTTGTAGAAGCACATTTCAGCTTCCTGAAAAGGGCTGCATGGGAAGTAAGTTTTGTTTCTCAGGAACTGAATATGGGATTCTATGTTTGAAGTTGTTTATCCTCAGAATTTTGAGTGTGCTATTTCTCCATTGCTTTCTAGCTTCCACTATTGCTATTGATAAGTCTGATGTCCTCCAACACTTGATACTTTGGATGAACTTGGGTTTTTTTTTTTTTCTCCCTGAGAGCTTGCGGAATCTATTTTCTGTCCCCAGCTTACTGAAATCTCTTGATAATGTGCTTTGGTGTTGGTCTACTTTATCCACTGTTCTGGACACTTAGTAATCCCTTTCAATCAGGACACTCATGTTCTTCAAAATTCTGGGAAATCTGTTTTTGAATGATTTTATTGATGATTTCCTTACCTTTGTTATCTCTATCCTCTATTCAAAGAATTTCAATTATCCTAGAACATTCTAGATGGGTCTCTATTTTTTTTAATCTTGTATTTCTTATTTTCCTCTCTGGTTTCTATTCTACTTTCTAGGGGCTTCCCTTCAATATACCTTCCAGTAGTTTGTGCTATCATATTTTTAATTTCTAAGGTTTTGTGTTCACTGACTATTTCTTTTTTACAGTATCCACTTCTTGTTTCATAGATTCATATCTTCTCTGAAGATATTAATAATAGTTACTATAGATTTTTTTTCTTTCCATTGTATTGATATTTTAACTTATTTTTTAAAATAAATGTCTGGCAGTCCTTAGCCATCTGGTCATATTTAAGAGTGGGGCACTAAAAAAAGATGACTGGGAGCTCTTGGGGAAGATGCTTGTCAACAGTGTTTTTCTCTCTAGGGTAATATTTGGAAGACCTCAGATTTGAATATTTTGTACTCATTTCCCTTGGACGTTAGGTTTCCAGAAAAGAAGCTTCTTACCTCTTGCCTAGAAGGTACATGTCTGGCTGCCAAAATTCTTGAGTCGTATGAAGGAAGAAGGCTAAAGATCTCAAGTCCCATATATAAGGTTTATCTTAATCTCTATATTTTCTACTTGGTCTCTCCGTCTTAGCTGTGCCTGGTATTGTGTTCAAAGATCATCTGCTTATCCTCTTTACAGAATAAGCCTCGAGTCTCCTGCCAGAATGGGGGAAGGATGTTTGCTCAGCTGCCTAAATTTGGAGTGGAGATATGAGGTACTAAATTCTTAAACAGATTTTCAACCAATTCTCCACCTGCCAAATCCTACTCCTTTGGAGGATTCTGCAATGTACATTAGGTTATTTCTCCCATTTCCCAACTTCCAGTTTAGGATTCAGCTTTCTCACGTCTGCTAAGTCGTTTAAGTCCCAACTATCTGCCTACCAACTTCCAAAATGTTGTCACTGTTGTCTCCTATCTCATTCTTTGTCCTTGTCAATTTATATCTTCCTTAAACATCCCTTCACTCTCATTTAGTGGGATTCTGAGAGGAAGAGGAGTTAAGGTACCCACGTGTTCAATCTGCCATTCTTAACTATCTATATGCAAGACAATCACAATCAAAGCCCCAGTGAGTTTTGGGAGGTAATCTCACCAAATGATTTGAGAGCCTGTTTGGAGGAATACACCTGTGAAAAAGCCAAGAAACTTCTGGGAAAAAGATAAAGATGAGACATTTCTCTACAAGATATTAAAATATAAATATATAATTATTAAAATGGTGGTTATAGACAGATTAATGGAACAAAACAGCAAAACCAAATACATAAAAATATTTGGTATGTGAAAACATAGTATCTCAAATTGGTAAGAAAAGGATTAACCAGCAAATTAGCCAGTTGATAAATGATATTATAATGAATAACAATTTTCATCTGCATATATATAAAACCTTCATCAGAATAAATTCTGAAAGTCCCTTCCCTATCCCAAGATCACACAAGGATCCCAGGGGCTAACAAGGATTCCAAGGATGTCTTTTGGTATGTGGTTGTATCTCTGCCACCTCTCTTCGCTCTGGCTCTTATGGCCCATCTGAAGACAGTTGGCTTTTCTGACACTGTCTCCCCTCGGCCCACACCCCACTTGGTATTATGACAGCCTTTACCACTACTCCCAAGATCTCTGAGCTTAGCATTTGGTCCACAGGCCCCCACACTGCCAGCCCTGTCAGAGGTCCTGCCCCTTCTTGAAGGCCCAGTTGGGAGTGGAACACCATCTCCACTGCTCTCGGAACGCCCAGATCTTATCCATGGGGCTTAGGAATTTTACTTTTAAGGGCTGGACTGCTGCCTTACTTCTTGAATTCCTTGGGCCCTGATTTTGTTCTCCCTGACTTTTGAAAATGAGGACCTCTAATCTGTCTCCTGAATTAAAAAAAAAAAAAAAAAAAAAAGGATACACAAGAAATCATCCCAAAACTTTGCACCTTAGGCAATGGCAACATTTATTTTGCTCAAAACTCTGCAATTTGGGGCTGCTCACAGGATGAGGACTGGGATTTGGAATTATCTGGAAGCTAGCACACTAACATTCTGGCTGCCAATAGGGAATCTCAGCTAATGTTATCATTCAGGAATGAACACATGGTCTCCTCATGTGTCTGAGGCTTCCTCACAACCTAGCGAGTGTCCCCAAAGAAAGAGCCAGATACAGCTGTAACAGTATTTATGACCTGGCCTCAGAAGTCATGCAGTGTCACTTCTATTTGGTGAGCCAGTCTCAAAGTTCTACTCAAGTTCAAAGGAGAAGAAATAGATTCCACCTCTTGGTAGGAGTGTGGCATGGTTTTGGAGGAACATGTGGGACTGGATATACTGCTGAGGCAATTTTCAGAAAATATAATCTGCCACACCTAGTTTCCTACATTAAAAAGAAGAGGAAGAAAGAATTTTTTTTTTAATTTGTGTGTGTTAAAAGCCCACAGGCAAGAAAAGATACAGTTAATTTTTCAGTTAGGCTACCTTGTCCATCTGGTTTCATGGTTGAGATACAAGTGCTAACAGAATCCCTTGCTACGTTAATTAACTCCGCTTTGCCTCAAGGTCATGAAATGGGTCCTTAACTCAAGCAAATCACCTTGAAAATAAATGATACTGCTAACAAGGGCAACCAAACCGAACAAAGCCAACAACAAAAAAGAATGGCTCAATGTAAATCCATTTCCTCTAGCACATTATCTACTAAAGATACATGGGGACTTCTTTGCCCAAATGAGGGCAGCCCATAAACACTTATGACAGGAGTAAAAAATTATTTTCTGTTTTCTTTTCAAATAAATCATTTGTATATTACTGCTCTATTGAACTCGTTTACAGAAGACCAGATCACATTTTTGTTTTTGTTTTAACTAAGAAGAACAAGTCATGTTATTGCTAAAATGCAACGTTACTGTCTTGGCAGCTACATTTGGCTAAATCTTTGTGGAGGCTCTCTTGTTTGGTTTTCTATCATGACTACACTATTAAAAAATGTATCCATGAACAGTTGGCGATTGCCTATCACAGTGTTGTTGGTTTTTTTTCCTTTAGAAATTGAGCAATCTCCTTAGGATTTTTAACATTTGGAACAACTGCATTTCCTTTATATTGTATTATAAACATTTGATAATCCAAACCAAATTCCAGGTTAGTCTTAGTAAATGACATGCCAAAAAGTTGCCTGAGAGTGGCTTCTGTAATTCATAGGTGATATACTTGTACCTGGAGTTAGAAGAGGGAGAAAGTCTGATTTGCTTATATCCTTTGTATTCTAAATAAGTAATCAAGCTTTATCCCATGTATTGAGGGTCTTTCTTAATAAACCAGTCAGAAAATAATTTGCTAATGACCTCAAATCTATTGTGAACTGGAGACATGGCTTATTTAATTCCCAAATCTGACTTTGACCAGAAGAATTTCCTGGGAAATACAGATTCCTAGGGTCACCCTTAAGAATTTGAGTAAGTCTGGGGTGACACCCCAGAATCTGCATTTTAAATAATGCCCCTATTAGAGACTGCTACAAATGGCCCCACTAAGCTAGATGAAGTTTTATTTTTAGTTTTCACAATGTAATAGAGAACTCTTACTCTATTCTAGCCATAGTTCCAAATGCTTTACAAATATTAACTCATTTAATCCTCATAACAAACTAACAACATAGGGACTCTTGTTCTCAACTTACAGATGAGGAAACTAAACCACAGAGAGGTCAAGTAACTTGTCCAAGGGTCCACAGCTGAACCCAGGCAGTCTGGCTCCAGAGTCTGTGCTTATATCCACTATGCTTTGCTGATTTTTAAGAGACTTAATCACACACACATAAAAATCAAGTATTTAGGGGCGCCTGGGTGACTCAGTCATTAAACGTCTGTCTTTGGCTCAGGTCATGATCCCAGGGTCCTGGGATCAAGCCCCGCATCGGGCTCCCTGCTCAGCAGGAAGCCTGCTTCTCCCTCTCCCACTCCCCCTGCTTGTGTTTCCTCTCTCACTGTCTCTCTCTCTGTGTCAAATAAATAAATAAAATCTTTTTTAAAAAAAATCAAGTATTTAAAGGGGCCTGGGTGGCTCAGTTGGTTAAGTGCCCAACTCTTGATTTCAGCTCAGGTCATGATCTCAGGGTCGTGAGATCAAGCCCCGCAACGGGCTCCACACCCAGCTTGGGATTCTCTTTCTCCCTTTCCCTCTGCCCCTCCTCTCTCTCTCTCTCTCTCTCTCTCAAAAAAATAAATAAATAAAAATAAAGTATTTAAGGTCATGGAACTATGGGATTAAAGACCAACAGATTGGAAGTTGTCAGCTTTCCTCTTTCTCAGCCCTTTGTAACTGAGCTTATCATTGCAGGCTGAAGGCCATCGAGTTTGAGACAATATGGCCATGGAATACCACATGCTACCACCAGGAGGAGACAGTGCTACCCAATTGTTGGCCATCATAATTCCCATAATTCCCATTGTAGCATTCATCCTTATCCTCTGGGTTCTCCACTGGGATGGCCTGGAGCTCTCCTGTGATCCCCCCCCCCCATTCCAACTGTTGCCAACTTTGTACCCTGAGTGATAGGTACTCTTTCCCATAGACCCACAGCTACTGCCTGGGGTCCTCTTCTGAGGGACTCATCATCTATGACCACAAAGTCTGTCCTTCCAGTGACTAACACTGACTCAGCAGCCAGATCACATTACCTTGGACATATCCACCATTCAGAACCAAACCCACATCTTTCCTGGACGTGGTATCCTCAAACTCACACTAGCTCATGCCTCAGAGTGTTCAAATCCAGAAATAAGATACACAGCTCCCCAGCATGCTTTATGGGGTATTCCACAACCCAATATCTGGAAATAAGTTGACATCTCATATAACTATACTTATAGCTTGTTATCATACATAGAACAACCCATTCCTTCTCTGAAAATGACGACAAGCCAAAAATGAGACTTTAAAATTTTTAACTTACATATAAATAATTTATGATGGCTTTGAATGAGACATTTTCAACTTTGCCTTAAAAAGATGGAATCTGTCAAGTCCCATAATCTGGTTGTAGAAGTTTAACTCCATGAATTGACTTGATATAAAATATTTATAAATATTAGAGATGTGTTATGGAAGATGAGCTCATTATGGTCCTTTTTTAGCCCATCAAGAGGTACATTAGGAAACTAGGACTTGTTCTTGGCTGCTAATGCATAATGAATAAGTATAAGGTTAAATGTTTCATTCCTAAGCATTTGGGTCATACATAATAAATTTGACAATGTGTTCCCTTGATTTTATTTCTTGCTTGTATTTATGTACTATAGGAGACAGCAAAAAGAAAATATGTCAACTATCCATTCTTAAAAAGCAAAATTTGAAGAGCAAAATGACTTGCCACGGTAGCACGGTATGGTAGAAATATTACTGGCAATGCAGTCAGACCAAACAGGACTCAAATTCAACTCTGCAACTTCCAGGTTATTTAGCTTTTCAAAGCTAAGTAAAGGTTCATGGCCATATTAGCATACTAGAAATAGTTCCCAGTAGAGAAGCTACTACAATGAAATAGGACTCATTGAATAAAATTAACTGGTTTCTTAAATATGTGCTTTGAACCTTAGAAAAGAATGGAAGCAGGTACATATCAACCCCCACCATATGCCTTTTCCAAATGTCTGAATTATATCATTTTATTAAGTTGTTTCAGGGATTTGATAAGTTGAATTGGGCGGTTTTAGTATTTGAGGTTGGAATAGCTAAGCAAAAGGGAGAGTGATTGTATTGTAGCTGTTAAGTGAAAGGATCATAGAAAATTGGTTAACTCCTCTCTCTCATTTCCCGGCATACCCCATCAAGAGGTCAGTCAGGGGATGACAAGCTGCCTTGAGCGTGAATTGCCAGTTGAACCAATTAACTCCACAGAAGCGTCCCACCTAACTGAGAGAGCCTCAAATGAGGGTCACAGAGAAGCACCACGACTACTAAATTGATTACATTGAGGAGGTCACCAAGGGAAAAATGCAGGGGAATACTTATCCTGCAGGCAGAAATCAACAACAAAATAAGGAACTCATGATGAGTAGATGGAGGAATCAAATTTTTGCTGTGATTTTGAGTTTTAAGTTCTCTTGTAAGCTCCTGGCTTTTCAATAATTTAAATCTACTTAAATAACAGAACTTCCATCAAAGGTCACCAATAAAATTTCGTCACCAAGCTCAACTACTTTGTTTCAATCTTTCAGTTCTACTGGCTTTGCGCCTGCTGGAAAACATCTTCCTTCCCAATGTGTTCCCTTGATTCCAGGACAGGTTTTTTCCTGGTGTTTCTACTTCTCTCTGGCCATTTCTTATCTGTTTTATTCCTTTTTTCCCCCTTCCCAGGCTTCTTTTAAAAAAATTTATTTATTTATTTTAGAGAGAGAGCTCACGGGGAGGTGCAGGGTAGAGGGGCAGAAGGAGAGGGAAAGAGTCCCAAGCAGACTCCACACTGAGCGTGGGGCCTGAGGCAGGGCTCGATCCCACAACCCTGAGATCACCACCTGAGCGGAAACCAAGAGTTGGGCGCTTAACCGACTGCGCCACCAAGGCACCCCTCCCTTCCCAGGCTTCTGAATGAAGATATACTTCACAGCTTAGTTTTTGGCCCTCTTTCAATATTTAATCTCTTTTGGTTGGTCCATTCACTTCTTTGGCTCCTACTTCTCTATTTCAATCCTTGATTGACTTCTTAAGCATGGTTCAAAATTTCTAAACTGCTTGTACGCATCTCTAACGGATGATCCACTGGGCCCTGAAACTTTGCATCATGCTTCCCTTTTTATATTCCTCACCCCCATCACCCGAAATTCCCCAACACAGCTCCTCTTTGCTGCTCAGACTCACAAACTTGAGGCCACCTAGGCATCTCCTTCTCATTTGCCCTTGCACTTTAACAGGTGCTAATTACTACATGTTTCCACCCACCCCCCAATTCACCCAGGTCTATGCCACTCCTCTCCTTGCACACTGACACTGTGTGTTTCACACCCCCACCCCCTGTTATCTCCTGCCTAGAGTTAACATATCTCAAGAGAAATACAAGCCAAGTATTCTAGTTGTTCAAGGGAGATTATTAAATCTTAAATGGATTAATCATGTATCTTCCAAATAACATAGGGCAAAAAAACACTGAGTGATTATCAATTCATGGAAAATAACCCAAAAGCTACTGAAAGACTAAAATGAATGTTGTATCTTTAAATAGAAGCTAACCGCTGTAGAAAGAATTGCTATTTATAAGGAGTGGGGCTCTTTAAAATAGACAAGCAAGGGTACAAATCCATAGTTTCTTCCCTCCCCTAACCAGTCAATGTATGGTACTGATATTATGGCAACTTAAGAATATATATCAGATTTTCCCAAGTGCTTTTTATAGACTATCTGAATCAGAATCATCTGGAGTATCTCTTAAAATGCTGTTTCCCAGGCCCCATACTGTACCCTTCTTTTGCAGTGAATGTAGAACATGGTTTTTAAACAAGTTCTCCCCATGATTCTTATGCACATTAAAGCTGGGGAGCCACTAAAATATAAGCAAAGAAAAAAGGCTATAAAAATTATATAAAAATATTATAAATCACATTTACTTTCTTTATATTTGTTTCTATTTTTCAAATTTTATAGTTTTATAAGAAAAGTAATAAGTGTGATTTTAAAACAAAATCTGTGACTATCTCTGAATTTCACCTACATATATTAGGCAATAACTCACAGATAAATTCTTTGAAAATGTTAAAAAGATTCTGTAAGAGATTTGAAACAGAACTTTTCCATATACTCTCAAAACTACAATTAAACTCAAAAATGACTTAAATAATCTAATGGGATTTTTTTTTATTCAAAAAGTTTTCAAAATTCCAGATGTGTAGGAAAAAGATAATAAAATTATAATACCATTGTTGTTTTTTTTTTAAAAAAAAACTCAAGTTCTCTTGTTAATAGTTAAGGATACTGATTTATTTAAAACATAACATGTTTCTGCTTCATAACAACATCTGTATTATTTTACATTTTTATTGGCAACTTTCACTGTACCCTGGTGATTTCTAAAAATCCTCATACTTCCCTGCTGGTCAAAGTTTCCAAAAAATAATAAACAAATGATTATTAACTATGATCTTTTTATTCCATGACTATATATATTCTGTAAGAAACACTTGAAAAAGCTGAACTATTAACTTTGGGGAAAATCGGGCCCATATACCAGATTGCAACTGCAGAGATGTTTTGTGAAGTGGACAGATCATCAAGAATAGATAGTAAAATGCCCACCACAAGTGTATTATTCCCGAGAGAGAGAGTCAGCATCTGGACTTCCATCAGCATTAAACACACTCCTAACTTTTTCACCTCACAAAAGTAACGTCCCTTGCTCATAGAGAAGCTGCTATCATGGCAAGTGTTGCCTCTTGCTGAAGTTTCCAGCCAAGTTGTTCTCAACTGGGAATGACTTGGACCCCCAGTGGACATTTGGCAACATCTAGAAATTTTTTTGGTCTTCAGGTCTGAGGAACACTACTGGTGTCTAGTGGGTAGAAGCCAGGGATATTGCTAAACATCCACAAAGCACAGGACACTGAAGTCATAGCAGGTTGCCCTGAATGGTGCAGAGACAATGCTATGAACTCACCAAACTCCAGTTCTTGCCCACCTGGCCTCGCTATTACAGGTTTCCCAGCCTTCCCTGCAATGCCGCCAGGCATATGACTGAATTCTGGCCCACAGGATGTCGGTGCACGTGATGTCTGCCACTACTAGGCCAGGTCCCTGAATCCCCACCCCCACCCCGCGCAGGTCTCCACGCATTCTTTCTTCCTTCTTCTACCATCCGGTTGCAGATGATCCCATCAAATCCTGAGGCCTCAGGCAAGGGTAGAGCCAGAAAACTTATGGAATCGGGGCCCCTGAATATCTGAATGTAGTAGAGCCTTTCCCCACACAATGTCAACTATGCTTGAGTTACGGCATGGAGGTTTGCAGGTCACTTGTCACTGCAGTGTTGCTTACCTTAATACACTGACTGCCGCTATATTTGCATGCAGCTCTAAGAGCTAGGTTTGTGAGAAAATTCCTTGATATTTGAGGAACCCTATCTCAGAGAGGCCCTATACATAACTATATCCTAGAAAATTCAGGAAAGAAAAAGAAAGACTTCTATGCTATTATAGGCATAGCTTAGTTGAGATAATTTAATCAAAGGCATAACCACTTACAAACCAAGAACCAACTAGCATCCTGCCTTTAGCTATGGAAGATATAAATGGATCATGTAATTGTATTCACCCATACATATTATACACATCATTGATTGTGTGTTAATGTACTTAAATCTTGTTTCAAAAACAAAATATCCTGTCGGCATGCTCTGAGTAAACAGACTCTTAGAAAAAACGATGAACAATGTCTAGGAAGAAAGAAGGAAAACCTGAGGTAAAGTGACTAAGATCTTCACTCTAAAGTGGAAACTTGGAAAAGATATAAGGCTGCTTGGGTAAATAGAGAAATTATAGAAAGCAGAAATTTAAGAAGTGGGTATTTTAAAAGCCAAGATAAACAAAACATGATGAATATTAACTCACTGTTGCCCTTTCTAGATGCCTATATTCCATATTTGGAAGAGAAAATAACCAAGTGAAATGGGATGACTTGCTTTTCTCTTTTAAGTGACTGTTCTATTCTACGTTGAGGGATTTGGTTACGCTTCAGTCCTCTGGAGGGGACTCTATTTTTTAAAAAGACTTAGATTGTTATCTTTGAAACCATCTTCACAAAGGGCTCAAATTTAAAGTAGTAAGAAAATTTGGTTTCAAACCTAGAAACGCA
Organism: Halichoerus grypus; assembly: GCF_964656455.1. NCBI lineage: Eukaryota > Metazoa > Chordata > Mammalia > Carnivora > Phocidae > Halichoerus > Halichoerus grypus. The sequence goes on along the minus strand of NC_135727.1, from coordinate 124,467,118 downwards.
TCTGATTTCATTTTATTTTAAATTTTATCCTCAAGGAGCACATTACGTATTTTAAGTCACTGTGGAAGGAGGCTTCCAAAAATCTTCCAGTTCACAGGAGTATTCACTAGACTGCAACATTTTCATCCAGTTACTAATGTCTGAATGCCTGTAACATTCAAACTGCTGGTTCACTGTGTGTGTGTGTGTGTGTGTCTGTGTGTGTGTGTGTGTCTTTGCATGCACACATGCGTGCTGCAGGTCATTTTGTCGCATCAGAGGTGGTTTTGTGTTTCTTCAGATTTGGAATCCCACACTACCTCAGGGGGAAAAATGCATTAGATAAGCTAATACACAATGAATGGATATTTAAGCAGCTACACATAGTCAAACTCAAGTTTATGCTTCCGGTGGTAGAGGTCTGTGCACTATCAACACAACATTTTGCTAAATTATCTCTCTCTTGATGTCTATAAAAATGCAAAGGAAGTATGATGCATTTATAATTATATTTGCAGCCTTTTTGAGTATCTCTGACAGGAAAGGGTTCCTAGTTTAACCAGTTGTCAAGAGGAACCAAATCTGAAGCCTATAACTTTACACATCTGTCGGTTGGAAAAAATCATCCATAGACTGACTTCCAGCTTGACACATTTCAAGCCTTGTTTCTCCTCTCCTACCTACATACTTCTGTGCCAGGTACCATGGGGCACACTCATACTCCAACACAGTCTGTGGTTCTATGCCCCAAGTCACGACGGAGTCAGCAGCGTGGACAGGAGCCTTGCTAGAAGCCATTCCTACGCTAGCACAATGAACTAGTGCCAATATACACAGAAGAGAATGATAATAAATCAATATTTCCACCAATAATTATGGGGGTGTCAACATGCATGTCTCTGCTGGGAATCTGGAATCCGTATCTTTCATCCATGGGTAAAGATAGCGAAACTTAGCTCTTTGTATCCCCAACTCAACTTTCCCTTAGCTAGATCCCTTAAAAGCCCACAGCCTCTCAAACACCTCTCACCACAAAGGGAAGTGTAATGGAGGGAATTTTGAAATGGGAAGAGACAGGAGTCTTAGCCCACTGTGGTTAAATTATCTCATTTTTGCAAATTTTCCAAAACAAAACCACATGAACATTTGAAAACACCGCAGGGGCTACTCCCACCGTTCCAGAAGGGACTCATTCAGTGGTGGGTCCTCAGGCTTAAGTTTTATCAGCTTCAGGATGTTTCTACTTCTACATATAGGATTTCTTTTTCTCTTTGTAAAAACATCATACTATGGAAACTTGGAAAGTTTGAGCAACTATCAACTCGGGGCCTTCTTCTTTCCTCTGTACCCCTACCCACCTTCCCACCCCCACCCCACTTACCTCAGACTACTACCATTTCGGCTATCATTATTTCTGTATATACATATATGTTTAAAGTTTATATTTCCTGTGTGAGATTTTATGCCAAATTTATCAGTGGCCATAATTAAATGCATATTTTTTATTTCTGCAAAGAAAATTACATTTACTTCTACCATTTTCAGAACAGGGCCCAAGTCTGTTCAATGCTACAATGCATTTTTAACATTTAAAATGAAGACAAGGGGTGCCTGGGTGGCTCAGTCGTTAAGCGTCTGCCTTCGGCTCAGGTCATGATCCCCAGGGTCCTGGGATCGAGCCCCGCATCGGGCTCCCTGCTCAGCGGGAAGCCTGCTTCTCCCTCTCCCACTCCCCCTGCTTGTGTTCCCTCTCTCGCTGTGTCTCTCTCTGTCAAATAAATAAATGAAATCTTTAAAAAAAATAAAAGAAAATGAAGACAAGATTTCCTTTGACCTTAAACTTACACAGTGTTATATGTCAATTATATCTCAATAAAGGTGGGGAAAAAAAGATTTCATTTGAACTGACAATGACCTTTCCTTCACAATAGAGGCATGAATGAACTTCTGCTCCACGAACTCCCACACATTCCATTTTTCTTATTGCTTGTAATAGTCATTAATCCATCATCATATATACATACATACAAATACACACAGAGAGAGACACATGTAATTTTTCTTCCTATATCACATTCTTCAAGCCTAAACTAAACCAGATTTTTCAGTCATCGGGAAAAAACCTGTAAATAAGGCACTGGAGGAAGAAATAAGAAAAACACATGAAAAGTCGTCTAACGTGTTAACAGGTAAGGGAAACAATGCCACACCCCTTCCACACATGTAGATTTTCATATCACATTTTACACCATAGTTATATGTAATTCCATATTAACATGTCATGAAGCATGCCTAAAATAAAAGTCTTTGGAACTGTCCTTCCTAGCATTTTAGTCAAGGTCAAGAGAAGGAATTTAAGTTGGTACCCTTAGTTCAAGGAGAAATTTATAAGATTTTACTACTCTCACTAGTTAAAATGAAGCCTGTGGGGATACACCAGTTTGGGGAATTTTCCTTGAGAGACATAAGTGTTCTTGCACGAGACAAACAGCATATTAGTATGTGAGAGAGTGTTGGTACATGCCTTGGCTCGAGGACTGCTCTCAGATTACAGAGCTGTGATAAATTCCTTATAATTTGAAAGTCCGTCCTGGGCTGGAATCCAAGGATTCGGAGGTAAATGAGACGAGCAAGAGTCCTTACCCTCACAGAGCTTGTGATATACTGAAGTAGATGACTACACCAGGAGTCACAATCAAGTGTGACACTTGTCACAACAGAGGAATTACAGAGGCTTCAGGAGGGCAGAGGAAGGGAGCTGAAACCAGGGATGGCCTGGGGAAGTATGTTTAAGCTGAGACTCACGGCATTCTTCTTGGTGCAATTTTACTTATGAAAAGTATGGCCTTATGCAAAGCGGAGGAGAGGTTGGGGGAGACGGTATGGGGGCAGGGAGAACATGTACAAGACCATTGACAGTGATATGGGCAAGAGGAGATGACATCCCGACCCAGGACCATGGCAAGGAAAACAGGCAAGAGTGGACAGGCTCAAGAGCTATTTCAGACCTGGTATCCACGGAGTTTGGTAATGAATTAGCATGAGTGGTAAGAAAACAGGGGGACCTGGATATGTGTCTGTGAATGAAGGTGATGATTTTTGTTTTGTGAGGTTAGACAAGGAGTTGAGCTATCTGGCTTCAAGATTTCTATTTCAGTTGATTCTCCAGAGACAGACAGACAAACCTCACAAATTAGAGCTTGGCCCTGCAATTCATGAAACTTTTAAGAATGTGTACACATGGTGTAATTACTGCTATAATCTGATGGCGCTGCTTTGTGCCTTAAAGCTGAGAAGCAAGCATACCTTTGTGTGTTCAGAATGTTAATTGAATTACCTTCGACTTTAGTTTATGTTCCTTAAGTACAAATTCTTAAGTCAGGCAAAAGGGATCACAGTTATGTAGTACCATACTTAACTACCCTTTTTATAAGCAAGGATTTTTATGCCAAAAATAAACAGAGGCATACAGACATAAACCCGTAAATGACGTGCGCTAGTACTTTACGGGACCATGTATTTGCACAAGGACCAAGAGAGCTTTCCTAAAAGGGACTAGGTCCTGGGAATTCTCTCTAAAAGTGATTTATTTCTGTCAACATTCTTCTTCAATTTAAACACATGCATTCACATATATTTAAATTTCTCCAGACATTTGACTTTAAAGCTTTACTTCTGATGTCCTGAGTAAATACCTTTAGCAAAGAAGCAGTAAAATAAGTTAAGGCAGCTCTTCTCCTTGAATCTATCCTTGTACAAGCCTTCCTCTAAACACGAAAAGATTATTTGATAATATTTCTTTAGAGATATTTCCTGTAAAGTATTTCTATATTTATATGTATAATATATGTCACATGTGCATATTACCACAAACTATTCAAATGTTTCTGATTGCTTTGAATTTTTTTCTTACAAAAGGGTTCTTTTCGACTTTCTGACAATGTAGATCTCAAACTTTATAAATGTACATATGAAATCACTCTCAACATTTATTAAACATTTATTATCTACTCTGCATAGGTGGATGTACTAGTGAATGTCAGTGCATATTATCACAATAAGCCAACTGTCTCAAAAAATCAAACAACTTTAACCAATAAGCAATAATGCTAAAAAACTTCACAGTTGCAAATAGAAACAGACTCATACAACCATTTTCTACCTTTGTAGTTTATTAAGGGGACAACTGAGAACAAAAACAAGCTTTTGGTCCCTGGTTATCATAACAGGAATTGCCCACCCTCCAGCCCTGACAAGCCATTCACCACTGAATCCTGACGATCATCTTCAATATGAGGATATTGCCCACGACCAGTGGTACGTGGTAAATTATTTCACATCCCAGCTTATTGCTGAGTGTCGAGAAAGCCTTCCCATTACTTATATTTTCTGTAAAATAATCTTCAGTTGCCAGTAGGAGGTACCTTTGCATTAAATGATGAAACTGCACTTTGGGATATGTATCCTATTAGCGTGTATCATATTAGTATATTATCCCTAATACAAAAAGATCATCTGCGAGTTTAATGCAAAGCTTTACTTTCTCCTCACTTGTAACTTACAGAAAGACATGCTGAACAAGTTAGTTATGTCAATACATGTCTGTTAAGCCCACGAGCTGAATTCCAAAAGGATTGGGAAAAATTTTTAAGTGCTTGCCTTACACAGCTGCTGTGTTAACACTGCCGACCCAGTTACAAACATCCATGACAGCTCTGTCTTGGTAACGTTCTATATGATTTACATGACATGGTACCTTAAAAAGGAGCCAAAATACGTGTTTTGATGTTCCAGAAGTGATTCTGGCAGAGTGAGTAGGAGTCTCGAGCTCATCAGAGAGTGATCCCTCTTTAAGTGTGGATTGGGAGGTATTCTCAGCATAAGAAAGAGGAGCACAAACGTCATCCAGAACAGAGTGAATTTCTGTGGTGGTCTTCGAACCTTGGGGAACCAAGGAATCTTGCTGGTATGAAGACTTGATACATCCAAAGAGAAATGGCCCTAAGGTGTTGCGGACTTGACCTTGTGACCTCCAGCCAGCCAGCCCGCCACACACCAAAGAGCTGCACCCAGTAACACCGCGTCTTGGCTCTCCCTTTGCTACACAGCAAAACATCATGGGCAGACCCTTTTATCCGGTTTCAGGGTTTGTTCCTCACTTCCTGCTCCCTCCCTGCCTTTACTCAGCTCCAGACTTTTCGGCTCTCATTCCTGTCTCCTGTTGCCAGTCCCACACCTGCACTCTGGACAGATTTGGACACTTGAATATTTGGCACTTGGTCTTAGATACGGTTTGAACTCACTCTCTGGCACCCATGCCTTAGGCTACCCCTCCAGCCAAACTCTGGTCTCTAGTTCTCTGCTTGGCCGGTTCATCCACTAGACTCAATCCTGCACAACCAGAGCAAAGCACAGTGTGGACCACACCCTGAAGGTACTGAATCAGTCAATCAAGATAGGCTTAGTGATGCTGATGTAACGAGCAGCCTCAAATTCTCTGTGTTCTAAGGCAAACGTTCATTTTTTGGCTTATTCTGCATGCTCGTCATGGGCCTGCCATGCGTCTGCTCCGAATCACCCTCACTCAGAAGCCGTTCCACTTGAACATCCCTAGCTCTGGTGGCTGGGTGAAGAAAGCGTGTTACACTGCAAAGCAGCTCTTTAAGACTTGCCCAGAAGGGATACGTTTCAGGAACATTTTGTTGCCCAATGTCAAGGAGGCACAGAGGTACAATCCCACGCAAAGGCAGGAGGACCGAAGATATTGCTAAATAATATTAACTATAAAACATGGCTACCAAGTTTTTAAGCCACAATTTTCTGATCTATTTGTTTGTGGAACTGGAATACTGACTAGTTGGCCCTATCTGCGAACTCTTACTAATCCCTAGAGAAGGCTTTAGCTTCAGGTTTAATTAACACATGAAAGGGACTGACTGAGAAGACGTAGGTCCTTGATAAAGGAACTTTTTATGCTATAACTACTGTCATTTGTACTAACATATTTTATTTTTTTAAGATTTATTTATTTTAGAGAGGGCCGGGGGAGGGGCAGAGGGAGAGGGAGAGAGAGCAGACTCCCCACTGAGCGCAGAGCACGACTCGGGGCTTGATCTCATAACCCTGAGATAATGACGTGAGCCAAAATCAAGAGTCGGACACTTAACTGACTGAGCCACCCAGGAGCCCTGGTAGTAACATATTATTAATAACAGCTAGTGTTTCATTTATCAGGCATTTACTATGTGCCTTAGAAGTATGCTTCTAGGGGTACCTGGGTGGCTCAGTCGGTTGGGCGTCTGCCTTCGGCTCGGGTCGTGATCCCGGGGTCCTGGGATCGAGCCCCGCATTGGGCTCCCTGCTCAGCAGGGAGCCTGCTTCTCCCTCTCCGTCTGCCTCTGTCCCCGACTCGTTCTCTTTCTCTCAAATAAATAAATAAAAATCTTTAAAAAAAAGAAGTATGCTTCTAAACTCTTTACATATATTTGTTTAGTCCTCTAGTAACCCTGTGATGCAAGAACTCTTTTTATTCCCTTTTTATGGACAAGAAAACTGAGTCACAGTGATGTCAACTGCTGTCATGGTTTACTGGATGCTAATTTAACCTTTAAATTACCAACATGAAAGTATAACTTAGTTTGGGTCTTCTACTAACTCCAGGGTTTCCACACTGGGTTACTGTGAACCTTCTGGCTTGTTATGTCTAAGGCAATCTCTGTCTCTAGGTTTTAGTCCGGAGAGCATTTCTGGCACAGTGCAGGAAGGGACGGAGTGCAGGGATGTACAGGACTTCACTTCTGGCTAGAGTGTAGAAAAGTCAAGAGGGCATCATTCTCACCTAACCACCCAAAGAAGCCTGATTAGTTACAAAATCAAAGTTTTATAAAATCCATCTCAGGAGGGGGAGTGCAAAGCAACCTAAATGAACAAATTTCCAGAGAACAATGAGCCCTTCATAGGGGAGAAGAGAGCCGTAACTGTTCTCATTCAGAGCAGAATGATGGGAGGAGAAGAAATCCGGATCAAAAGGCTAAGGAGAAATTCGTCAGGACTGCAGTGAAAGTTCAATGGCCGCATGTGGTCTGGCAGGACAGAGGAGGATGCCAAGGAGCTTGGCCGCCGAGCACGTCGGCACTGACCCATCACATCATTCCCACAGGTCGTCACCAAGTGTTCAGGGCTATCGTGCCAAACGCTGGGGCAGGGCGGCAAAAGGATTTTCCCCTGAGATGAACAGGGCCTTTCCCAGGGGCAAGGCAGCCCTTCTTCACAAGCAGGACTGAGGAAAAGGCATCAGGGGTACTCTGGGTTCTGAGGCCCAAGGCAGGGGGCTTGCCAGGTAAGTTGAAAGAAATCCATCTGGGACAGCTCCCACAGTTGACAATTTAAAAAAGAAAAATCTCAATACAAACAAGCAAAAGAGTTGCCTGAACAGACCCTCTGCAAAAGAAGATGATATGAAAGGCAAATAAGTATGTGAAATAGTGTCCTGTGTCATTATTACCAAGGCAATGCAAATTAAACCAAAACTGAAGAGACTGACATCAAATATTGGTGAGGATCTGGCGCAACCTGAGCTCTCAGACATTTCTAGTTGGAGTGTAAAACAGTACAGCCAGTCTGAAGTACTGTTTGGCAGTTTCAAACAGTTCAACACACGGCTGTCCTAAGAACCAGCAATGCCACCCCTATGTAATTAGCTAAGAGGAATGAAAACACGTGTCCACAAAGAGTTGTTTACAAATGATCAAAGAAGTCTTACTGAGAAGTTCAAAACTGGAGACTGCCTATATGTTCATCAACATGGAAGTGGCTAAACTTAGTACGTTCACACAACAAATTACTACTCAGCACTAGACAGTATGATCAACAACACGGACGATTCTTAAAAATATTATGCTGAATGATGGGGCGCCTGGGTGGCTCAGTCGTTAAGCATCTGCCTTCGGCTCAGGTCATAATCCCGGGGTCCTGGGATCGAGCCCCGCGTCGGGCTCCCCGCTCGGCGGGAAGCCTGCTTCTCCCTTTCCCATTCCCCCTGCTTGTGTTCCCTCTCTCGCTGTGTCTCTCTCTGTGTCAAATAAATAAATAAAATCTTTTAAAAAAAATATTATGCTGAATGAAAGAAGCCAAGCGTAAGAGGAGATATGCATGAATCCTTTTATATGAAGTTCTAAAGCAGGCAAAATCATGTATGGTGGAAAAATCAAAACAGCATTTCTGAATTAATCAGAAAGGGGCACAAGGGAGCTTTCTGGGATGATGGAAATGGTCTATATTTTGTTTTGGATGGTTAATACATACAGTTGTCAAAACTTAATTGGAATGAAGATTTGTGCAATTTATTGTAGCTTAATTATACCTCACTTTTAAAATGTACAAGGTCAAATGTCATTTCTGAATATTGAGAGTGAGTCAGCTCCAAAGTGAGTCCATGATACAGGAGTTAAAAGCCAGGTCCTGTAGGCCACCCAAGGTCAACATAAAACAATCACAGCACTTCTCTTATTCATAGCATTTAACAGTCGGGTGCAGACACGACAGGGCTTGCTATAAAAAAAGGCACAACCCCACACCTAATGAGTTATCGTATCCTTTCATCTGTCTCTAGCCAGCGTTATCTCCATGCTGATTCACCCAAAACCTGCCAATGTGTCACTGCCCTAATCTGTGTGTCAGCCTATAATTGTTCAGGGTCAGCCCTTAAAGCACCGGGGATTCCCAATCTAACCACATAGAGCTTATCAACTGCATGGCTTGCTAGAGCTCTACCATTAACTGCTTGATGATCTTGTTATTACCATTTCTGATCTTAACTTCTCTATGCAAGTCCGTGCAAACATTTTGCTGGGAGGCTCCTTTGAAATGCTCAGAAATGACTTGGGGCATAGTGATGGCAAGTGGTATTATGCAGTGGGGTGACTCCAGAGGCAAACATGCCTAAAACAGTCTTAATACTGCCTAAAATAGCACTTCTCATGCTTGAATGTGCATAGGAATCACCAAGGAATATTGTTAAAATGCAGATTCTGATTTCAGTAGGTCTGGGGTAGAGCCCAGGGTTCTGCATTTCTAACAAGCTTCTAGGCTACAGGGTGTTGCTGGTCCATGGTCCACACTTTGAGTTGTAAGAAGCAGGTATTCTTTTCTCTATGGTTATGTTCTCTGTTTCTAGAAGGTACCTCTCTCCTTGTGTGCATCCTCAGTCCAGGCTTCAACATTCGACTGCTTTAGGGTCAAAACATACAAGCTAGCCTCCCAGCAATGGACAAAGGATAGCTTTCAAAATTAAAAATAAACATTCTGGAAAGGCATTCTAATTTTCATGTATTAGCTTAAAATCAATGTATTAAATCAAAATCATGCATCTTCTCTGGTGTATTCCTATCACCAATCTGTAGGACTCCCATTGACCAGCAGCTCCCACAGAGCAAACAGCAGACCTTCCAGAATCATCTGGGACCAGAGCAGTGGACCACAGGCAACGTCTCATCAACACTTCAGCTCACACTGGTTAGCCGGAACTCTCTGCCTGACAGCCAGGGAGGGAAGAATGAAGGTCAGTAAGTCCTTCCCTGAAACGGGCCAGAGCCTGCTTCCATAATCAGGTGGGGACTCTTGTCCCAATGACTGTTGGGTACAATGTTGCTCCTCAGGCAGATACAAAGGAAACAGATTTTGCCCCAAAGCGACCTTTGGGCAATAGGATTATAAGAGATAGTAAAATCATGACAGTATCTTTGACATCCCATGGGGACATATTCTGAGTCTTAAGTCTTTTTTTTTTTTAAAGTATTTAAATTAAAGGGTGCCTGGGTGGCTCAGTCAGTTTAGTGTCTGAGTCTTGATTTTGGCTCAGGTCATGATCTCAGGGTCCTGGGATCGAGCCCCACATCGAGCTCCCTGCTCGGCAGGGAGCCTGCTTCTCCTCTCTTTCTGTCCCTCCCTCTGCTCGTACTCTCTCTCTCAAATGAATAAATAAAATCTTTTAAAAAATAAAGTATTTAAGTTAAAATATTATCTCTATGCAAGAGTTCCAGACCTTCTTTAGAAAGATACACTGGAATCAGTGAATCTCAGTAATTCAGAATATTCATAATTTCTCCAACCATTTTATTTAAGCATTTAACTTATCATTCAAAATGAAACTTTATATGTAAAACAAGAAATACCAATACTGAATGTGGTATGATATTCAAGAGTTAGAGCAAGTGATCTGGTTTATTGCTAATTGGATTAGTGGCATTAATGCTTGGGCACACAAATACTTTGTCAAAGAAACACACACAACTAAAACAGACACATACATACAACATGGTGGCAAAAGCAGCCTGTAGTTTTGTGAGTTTAAGATGAGCCAGTCACAGTGAAATGAAGGTTAGGAGTACTAGGTTTTGCATAGGCAGCTGAAAAATGTGAAAATAAAGTCTAAATGGAAGCAGTCAGCTATGTGTTCCATTTAAGGTCCAGGGATCCACCTCTATACAGAATCTGGGTATTTATTAGGGAACAGGGACACTGAGCAGTTCAGCCGAGAGTCCTGGGACTCAGCAGGACAGCTACATAAGCATGAACCAACAGTCAACTATTTATTTTATTTTCACTTCTTGCCTTTCCTGCTAGAAGTCTTCCTTTGCCATCCTGGGACACTTTATGACAGCTGTTCAAGTTTGTGGGAGTTCGTCTTCCTAAAAAACAATTCAGTACTGCTCAACTTGGCAATATGAGCATTCACCTAGGACTGGCCCAATATTTTGGTAGCAATTATAAAATGTATACTCTCAGGCAAGCCTAATTTTCTGAACATGGGTTTAGCTGAAGAATCAGTACTTCCCTCCACACTTGAAGTGAGGAGCAATAAAATTTATTTTATTTTTTATTTTTTTTAAAGATTTTATTTATTTATTTGACAGAGAGAGAGAGAGACAACGAGAGAGGGACTACAAGCAGGGGGAGTGGGAGAGGGAGAAGCAGGTTTCCTGCAGAGCAGGGAGCCCGATGTGGGGCTCGATCCCAGGACCCTGGGATCATGACCTGAGCCGAAGGCAGACGTTTAACCGACTGAGCCACCCAGGCGCCCCTTATTTTATTTTTTTAAAGATTTTATTCATTTATTTGAGAGAGAGAGAGAGCATGAGTGGGGGCAGAGGGGGAGGGGCAGGGGGAAAGGGAGAAGCAGACTCCCCGCTGAGCAAGGAGCCCGATGTGGGGCTCAATGACCTGAGCTGAAGGCAGCCGCTCAACCGACTGAGCCATCCAGGTGCCCCTGAGGAGCGATAAAATTTAAAGGTGATCAGGTATCTGAGGATAATCACAGCTAAACTGAACTATGACAGAAAAGCCCTGGGTTCATTTGCGATAGAGTATAACCACCACCACTACCACCATCACCCTCATCAGTACACCATCCCCCCCCCACCACCCCCCCCCACCGCTGTCACCACCATTACCACCATCATCACCATGACTGCCACCATCCTATACCATTGGTGTAGTACAGACAATTGTAGAAGCTTTATTGAAAATAATTTTGGCAGTAACTATTAAATCTTAAAAATTCATATCCCATTTGAATCATCAATTTCTCTCAAAGGTATCTGTCTTGCAGAAATACTTATGCAAAAAATGCATGGAAAAAGCTTAATATTACAAAAAAATGTCAATTCTTGCCAATAAATTCCAATCAAAGTCCCAACCGGATTAATTTTGGGCAAAGAGACGAACTGACTCTAAAATTTAAGTAGAAACATTGTTTGAAACAAGGAAAAATTATGAACACCCTAAGGGACTTCATTTGTTTAACAAATATTTATTAAATGCCTATTATGTGCCAGGTATTATTTTAGCCAAAGGGATAAGCAGATAAAACCTTACCTTGCTCCTACTATAGAACACTGGGTTACATATAATAAGAATAAAATATACCTAATCAACTGATGTGGAAGAATCTACAACACATACTGTGAAGTTTAAAAAAAAAAAAAAATCATGGAACAATATAGGCTGTATAACACTGTCTTCTAAAATTCATCCTGACCGGAGCATGTAAATATATAAATGCATAGAAAATAATCTAGGGAGATATCTGACTAAAAGGCAATGGATGATTACTTCTGGAAAGGAAAACAGGATTGAATAAATCTTGGACAATTTTGGCTTCATGTAGTATCTGGATTTTTACAAGAAGAATGTGTTTATCACATCATGCCTAAAATGTATCAGGTTACCTGAAAAATACTGATGAAGCATTCCTTGTCACAATCTGGTCTAGAATATACTGTATTTAATAGAATGCTTCCAAAGACCTCATCTTTGTTGGTCATTTCCCATGACTTCAAATTCTGTAGGCTGTTGGTAGACGATGTTTACTTTTGTTAAAAGAAAAGGCAGGAAGGCAGGTGGGTAAGAGAGAGAACAAACCAGGAGGGTGTTTACCATCAGTCAAACTTGGGTTTTAGTCCCTATTCTGGTACCTGATAAACAGGTATGTTCTCAGAATATATACTTTTAATAGCAAGCAACAGGATGTCTAGCAAAAAGTGGCCTAAACAACAGAGACTTGTTAACTCACACAACCAGAAATCCAGAAGCAGAACAGTACCAGGCAGGACAGCCCTTACAGCTCTCCCTTGGCCTTTTCCTCATAGTTGCAAGATGGCTGCTGCAGCTCCAACAAAGCATCATGTCCTTTCAAGACAGCAGTCCAATGTAAGAAGGAATGAGGTCTTTTATTTGTACAGATCTCTACTTTATCAGGGAGGATAGGTTTTCACAGCATTCCCCCACAAATTTCCCCTTCCATTCAATTGGTCAGAACCAGGTCACATGACCACCGTCAAATCAATTACTGGAAAAGAGGTAGAATAATCATGTTCAATTTAAGCTCAATCATATTTCATATCTTGAGACTGAGCCCTCCTTCCCTGAGCACATAACTGTACCTGATACCCACAGTAATTCTGAGTTCCTCTCTTAACAAAAGATTAAAAAGAAATCACCACTGGGCAGCCAATGAATGGCTACAATAAGTAATTAAAGATTCAGTTTGTTTATCTGTAAATTGGGCAAAGTGATCTATTCTCATAATTGTTTGAAACACTAAATGAGATAGTGTATGGGGGTGCCTGGGTGGCTCAGTCGGTTAAGCATCTGCCTTCGGCACAGGTCCTGATCCCGGGGTTCTGGGATTGAGTCCCACATCGGGCTCCCTGCTCAGCGGGGAGTCTGCTTCTTTCTCTCTCTCTCTCTCTCTCTCTCTCTCAAATAAAAAATCTTAAAAAAATAAATGAGATAGCATATGGCAAGCACACTTGGCTTACACTAGCTGTTCGATAAATGTCAGTTTTTTCCTCAACGTCCTCCATCAATAATCACAGCATTATTTCCATAAGGAGATTTTTAAAAACTAGACACCAAGCAAACTAGAAGGCAAAGCATCTAGATATAGTTTTCCATTCCTTGCATTTAGGTATTTCGATATACATAATACATTTACATCCGGCAACCAAAAGTATCACTGTCTGTCTGAGGATTGTTACCTAAGATGCCAAATTTGTTTCTGAAAACAGTCCTGTACTAAGGAACAAGTGACAGAAGTCATTAGAGGAGATATAATCTCAGGGAAAGACTTTTTCAATATTAATTTCAAGTTTATCTCTTGAAGAAAAAAGGGATACAGATAGGTACTAATTGGAGGCTATAACCTCCCATGGTGGAAGGACAGAGGAAGCACCTCCTTTATAAGGGCACTAGTCCCAGACTACCATTCCCCTCTTTACAACTAAGGATGAATACATTTACCTCCTCGTGGAAAAACATGTCCCTGCAAATTCCAAAAGTAACACCAAATTCCAAAAGTAATACCAAAAGTCCCTTGCATATGGTGGCAATCAATTTAAAATTATTCCACCACAAACTATTTGATGACAGATTTGGTATATGGACTTCAGCCACGGCAGGAGAAGGAAGAGTAAAGAGGGCTCAGAGTTGGGCTTCTCTACACCCGGGTAGACAGATTTCCCTGGAGCAGTGGTTCTCACACTTGCGTGTGCATCCGAATCACCTGAAGGGCTGGTTAAATCAGGTTGCTGGGTCCTGCCCCCAGTAGGTCTCGGGTGGACTCTAAGAATCACCAGTTCTAACAAGCTCCCAGGTGACGCCCACAATGCTGTTCAGGACCGCTGTCGGGGAACCACCGCTCCGGAGCGATGCAGGAGCACTGAGTGAGCATGAGTGATGGCCTCGGTCACTCCCTGAATCCCCACCTGTGAACTCAGGCTCAACCCCAGTCAAATGACATTGCAGAGCAGAGCTGTGAAATGTATAACATTTTTGAATCGTTTCAAATTATTTCCAGGTTGCAGAACTTGAGACTGGAAGACTTCATTTGGGGAGAGACCCCTTCGAGGAAACTTGAAAGGAGAAGAGGAAGGCCACCTACCAAAACAAGCCAGCGTCCCCCTATCTCACCTGCCAACTTCCCAACAAAGGGAGAACAAAATAACACATTCGAAATGCTTTTAAGGGTTTGCAAGCATTTCAAGTAAATGATCCTGCCTTTCTTTTATGCCCAATAAAACTATTTAAACAGAGACCGCAAGAATTTAGGGCTCTTTTGCATCTTCGCCAAAGGACAATTCCACTTGATTGGGCTCCATTACAAAATCCAAGAGTGTGGCCCAGACGAACCGGCTACATGAGCCTGCTGTCAACTACTTTGCCAATAATGCTCCGAAGAGTCGGATTAGAAAAAACTGTTTCTGTCATTTGATGCAACAGATTTTTCAAAACAATATTTTAATTTGCATACCAAGCCAAATTCCCTCTCGGAGGAGGGATAGAGCGCATTCCATTGTGTAAGACAATCCTCATTCCCGCGCGGTGATGTCAGTGCTCAGTGAGCAATGCTCTTGCTGCGATTCTTTTTCTTGCCATTAAGGTTCCTATTATAAAATTTTAACCACTTCAGAATCAAGCAAGATGTTGCAAATCTTTCTGTTAGCGTTTTTGCAAAACCGAAAGAGACACAGCTGTCACCAACTGCCTCAAGCACAATTATTTAATGACTTTTCCCTCATGGTATGAATAGGGTTTCTGAAATCTATCTTCACCTCCCAGGACTTTCTTCTCTTAGGAATACTGATTTGGGTAGTTGATTTTTGCCAGCTTTTAACATTCGGGGAGCAGTCTGATTGTTTGCTAAAATGATAGGAGGCACTTCAGGCTCGAAGACTAAATCCTAGTAGGAATTTTGAGGTTAATGGGAAACACACTGGGCATTTTGCTAGTTAGGGGAATACTGGGGCACAGGCCAGATTAAGGACAAAATTACTCTAACACATAAATGACACAAAATGGAGAGAAGGAGTATAACACAGCAGGGAGGTTCTGGCAAGAGCCTCTTCTTATGATTACTTGGAAAAAACACCACATAAAAGAATTGCAATATGCTATCTATCTATCCATCTATCTACCTTTTTCATCTATCTGCACACATACCCCAAAATTTTAAGCTTAAAGGAAAAAAACTGGATTTCCATTTGAACTCTAACAATGTGCTACTTTTTTTAATTGTGAAAAGCTTGAAAAAATATAGAACAGTGAAGGAAAAACAATACCAACCAGACTAAATTAATGATTGATTACATTTAGTCATTTTAACTGAGCTAATTTTAAAATAATAAAAAAAGGGGGGGCGCCTGGCTGGCTCAGTTGGTGGAGCATGTGACTCTTGATCTTGGGGTCGTGAGTTCGAGCCCCACATTGAGCACAGAGATTAATTAAATAAGTAAATCTTTTTTAAAAAATGAAAAAAAAAAGGAGCAATATAGAAAATACTGAAATCCCTTTGATTTTTTTCCCCTTTCCCATTTGCCTGTAACTATTTAATTTGTTGGGAACCCTTCCAGTATATGGTTTTATACTTTTATTTTATATACATATATCCCAAATGTGGATTCAAAAATGCTGAACATGGTCTTGCATGTTTTCTGATACGTGAATAAAATGCTATCAAATCAGCACTTATGATACCACAACTCATTTTTTTTTCATTCAGTGTTATACTTTTGAACCTATCTATTCTGATACCTATAGATCTAGATCATTTTTAATGTGGCATCACATTCCATTCTATAAATACACTACAATTTATCTTTTAGCTAGCCGATGAACATTCAGGGGTTTTCCATTTTTCACAATTACAAACAATGCCACAAAGATTAGAGTCTTGTCCCTGTTTCCAGAGGCTATGGTGGAAGAGGTTTTCCTGGGACTACATGAAGGCAGAGCTGCTGGGTCATAATGTCCGCACATTTTCAGGAATGCTAGATATCACTGAAATGTTCTCCCAAGAGGTAATAGCATTAGTATTCCAATCAGCAGCCCTGACAGTTGGTTTTCCCTCATTCTTGTCAAAACTCCAGCTGTGTCATTCTTAAATTATTTCTCTCATCCAAGGGTCCCTGATAAACAGCAAAAATGAGTTTTCTGCCTACACCAGGAATGGGACTGCAGTGGACATCTCTTATCTCTGCCCACTGGCATCTAGAAATATCTAGAAGCTGAGCCTCCCTTTTCTATAGAGAACTGCCCTCCAACCCAGTGGGTTGTTAGTCACGCAGTCACAAAGAAGTGTCTTCCTAACTCTAGTGACCCATCCAGAGGTAGAGATCAGAATATGGACAATCAGAATTGCTCTTCGGGTGTTAATATAGGCAATGGGAGAGAAAATCTCTCCCATCTTTCAGGAACTTGAGGAGTAAGGAACAAACTGCCTTTGTCTACCTGAGGATGAAACCGCAGAGAGGAAGGAGGAATCAAGATCAGACAGAAATTCCACTCCTAGGTATGTTCCAGAAGAACTGAAAGCAGGGACTCGAAAAGAGATTTATACAGCAATGTTTGTTGCAGCAGTATTCACCAACAGCCAAAAGATGGAAACATTCCAAATGTCCATCAACAGATGAATGGATAAACAAGATGTGGTCTATCCCTATGATGGAATATTATTAAGCCGTAAGTAGAAATAAAGTACTGACACCTGCTATGACATGGAAGAACCTTGAAAATGTGATGCTAATTGCAATAAGCCAGAAACCAAAGGACAAATATTGTATGATCTCACTTACATGAAATATCTAGAATAGGCAAGTTGATAAAGACAGAAAGTAGATTAGAGGTTTCCAGGGGGTGCGGGGAGAGGGGAATGGGGAGTTACTGCTTAATGATTGGTTACAGAGATTCTGTTTAGGGTGATGGAGATTTGGAAACAAATAGTGGCGACGGCTGCACAATACTGTTAACATAGTGAATGCCACTGAATTATACATTTAAAATGGTTAAAATGGCATATTTTGTTATACATATTTTATCACAATAAAAAATATTAAAAACCCCAAGACCATTAAAAATGAAAAAAGATTAGATAGGCAAAAAGAAAGACACACACATATATATCTCCTAATGACATCATTTGAGTTCCTGGATCCTACCATGCCTGAAGTCGGAACTAATTCTTTTCTCTTAGTTACATAAATCAATATATTCTATTTTTTTCTTTATCTAGTTTGAATTGGCTTTCTATCGCTAGGAAATGAAATAATCCTAAATCAGGCATAACAGCATATAATCAGGAAGGAAAACAATGTGATCTTAATATCCACTTAGGTTCTAAATATTTTATTCAAACCTCTGCTGTTTATGGGCAGTCAGTCAAATCTTACTCCAATTGAGTATATGTGTGTGTTATTAGGAGCTGGTAATAGCTTAAATAAACATGATAATCATAATCCCCTAATTTCATTTTGGTGCTTGATACAAGGTCTATCCCAACTAAACTTTCCAGATACATTTCTCCTCTAGTTAATGTGTTAAAGAGAACTGATGGACATGCTGAAGAGGACAGAAAAGAAAGAGTCCACAACAATGAGAAGATGGATATTACAAGTGATTCTTCTACTCTACTACCAAATTGAAAAAGAAATGATCCAAAATCCTAAGGCAAAAGTAACTGTCGCATTTTAAACATTTATACAGATCTAGAGAGCAGGTGTTCCCTTTCAGAGAGTCACCCTCCCTTCTCAGAGGAACTAGGAGTCCCCTCCTTTTTTTTTTAAAGATTTTTTATTTATTTGAGAGAGAGAGCATGAGAGGGAGGAGGGTCAGAGGGAGAAGCAGACTCCCTACTGAGCAGGGAGCCCGATGCGGGACTTGATCCCGGGACTCCAGGATCATGACCTGAGCCGAAGGCAGTCGCTTAACCAACTGAGCCACCCAGGCGCCCTCCCCTCCTTTTTTATAAAGGGAACTGAAGATTTCTGCCTTGATTTCACCTGGTCTTTAGTAATAGAACAGGCAAAGCCTATGTGACTAAAGAGAAGGTTGGGAGAGGAACGGAACTTCTTCTCTTTGATTTTTCTCTTCATTTCGTTTGATGTTTTGATCTTTGCATAAATTTAGCAATAGACAATATAAATACAGCTAGATGAAAATCATTGAAGGTGCACAAAATGAAATAGGTAATTTTAGTCCTTGATAAATTCATGCGAACAATTAATTATACTTTGAATCCAACAGTTTCTCTTTTCTCAGGAATTACATCTATGGCAAACCTGGCTAATTTGCCTGTAATCTTGATCAAAATATGATTTAAAATGAAGCACAAAAAAATTTTTAAAATTTAAAAAGTAAAATAATAAAAATTTAAAAATTACAAAATTTAGAAAAATAAAATTAATTTAATTTTAAAAATAAATAATAAAATAAAAAATAATAAAATAAAATGAAATGAATCCACTTGCCAAGAGACAGGCTATAGGATTAAAAGTATGACTTATTGTAGAATTTCCTTAAGGACTAAAATATGAGTGATGGGCAACAAAATTGTGAAAGGTCCCCAAATCAGTAATGAGAGTGATAAAAATCCTAGAAGTGCAAAAGTCTTCAGGACAGGCAAGAAAGCTGGCAGGGATTTGCTTGTGTGGAGCAGGTGAAGGAAAGGCACGCCCAGCAGGAAACTGGCAGACACTGGTTATAGCGACAGGCAAAATCTGAACATCAGTAATAGGTTAAATTCTTTTATAAATGTTTCCCCGTGGCCAAGTGCTAAAAATGCAAATTCATAAGGAAATTAGGCAAAAGACAAGAGAAATGAGTTATTTGTTCAACATGAAAGGAAAAACACAAAGATAGGAAAGGAATACTACAACAGTATGAAAGTTGAAACGCCATTTTTCTCCTATGTTTCTTTCCTTTTTCTCTTTTTTTTTCCTTTTCTTTTCTTTTCTCTTTCTTTCTTTCTCTCTCTCTTTCTCTCTCTCTTTTTTTTTTTTGGCTCTAAAATGGCTCCATAAGGATTGGGAGGAGGGGAGTGGCAAAGGAACCAGGGAATCTCTTCTGGAAAAACAAACGAGGTTTCCAAAATTCATTTATGCTTCTCTTCATCCAGTTTAGTCTGCTTCTCTCCTTTCTAAATGCTTACGTGGGTGCTTTCTCTGCCTGGTATTCATAAGCAAGACATTTTTGAAATATATAGCTTCATACCAGTAATGGGGTGGGGTAGAACAGCACACAAAGGAGCTTGCGTTTCAAATACTAGCACAAAGAACTGCTTCTTGAAATATGTAACATTTCCAACTCCAGGAAGGCACAATTGGCTGCATGTGTCGTGGTATATAGACCTTCCAAAAGGACACAACACGAATGGACTACAGTGTATAGTCTAGATCTCATTATAACACAATCAAAAATATGAGCTGATATTTCCACCTCTGACACTGTGTGAGTTTTTCAGTCTGCTTCATATTCATGGGGGTTCAGTTGAACGAATTAATACCATAGTTAGAGGGAAAAATTATTTGGCAGAAAGGAGGGATAAGGAGGGGATAGGAGGAGTAATTGGCATGGAAAGTCATTTGATATTACCAGTTAAGCTCCAGAATTGGGGTTTTGAGGATAATTCCAAACAAAATCCCAGACATTGGTTTGGAAACTGTTTCTCTACTAATCTATGTTCTACTTTTGTGGCGTTCCAATGAATGATATCCCAAAATTATAAATGTTTTCTTCAAACCGAATTTCCTATGAATTGGCAACAATTAGTTTAATTGGATTGAAGGAAATATGATTAATTTTGAGAAGGATATGTTTGCTCTGAATCTTCTCGAGGAAAATCCATTCTGTTTTGGTAAAAGTATGAACCATAGTTATAAATAATTCCTCATACAGTGCAGTTCTATGATAAATTTGAGGACTCACTTAAATACTGACATATTCTCTGTAATATTAGGCTACAAGAATTCAATGTATTACAGGGAGTATTCTTTTTTTTTTAGCTTTTATTTTAATTTGTTAGTCAACATACAGCGTTATATTAGTTTCAGGTGTAAAATATAGTGATTCAATGCTTCCATCCATCACCTGGTGCTCATCACGACAAGGGCGCTCCTTCATCCCCATTACCTAGTTCCCCCATCCCCCCACTCACCTCCGAACCGGTGACCATCGCTTTGTTCTCTGTAGTTCAGAGTCTGTTGTTTGGTTCTCTCTCTCTCTCTCTCTCCCCTTTGCTTATCTTGTTTCTTAAATGCTTCTTAAATATGACTGAAATCCTATGGCATTTGTCTCTCTCTGCCTGACTTCTTTCACTTAGCATAATACCCTCTAACCCACATCTTGACTTCCTTCGCACAGTTTCTCATCTCCTCCTCATTTCTGCAGGTGTTCATTGCATCCATTCATTGGCTCACTCTTTAGAAATGCAGAGCTATAAAATTTTTACTTCAATATATTACTAACTATCATTTATTAAATAGGCATTCCAGTTCCTTTATATATTATGTAATTTAACCCTTGGGACAGTGTTTTCATCTCCGTTTCAGAGCTGAGAAAGCCGAGTTCCTGAAGTGTTGGCTAACCTGACCAAGGCTGCATTCAAACCCAGACCTAATACTGCAGCCTGTGCAGTTTTCACTACGTTATGTTGTCTCTGACCAAAAGAAGTTGTCAGAACCATCATAAGGGGAACTATATTAAAATACCAACTAAATGTTCACTGAGGATAAATAGAACAAACTATATCAGACAAAATACCTTTTCCAAAATATTAGCCACAAGAGCTTTAAAAAATGTTCTAGAACTACATCCCCTTAATCCTAAATCATTACTATTACTCAGTTATTTACATTTAAATTTTTGGAGATTGAATGCTTATTGTCTTAGATCCTAATTAAGGGCTTGTAAGCATCTTCATAAATATAGCAGTTAAAACTTTTAATAAAAACTCAAAGCATCTACAAACTTTGGTTTCTCAATAAAATATTTATATTGGGTTTAAAGACTATTTTCTACCAGAAATTGGCCACATTCTCCTCATCATCCTTGTGCCTGTTTTCCTCTGTACTACTGAGAAGCCTTGGCAATTTATCACAGGACAAAATACAGAGAAAGAGGAGGAGGAGGAGTAACCTTCAACTTGAGCATAAATCATACTCCCGCCACCACTGTCCAGGAGCCCGAATGAGATCCAAGGGGAGTGGCAGGGACCATTTTAGTTGAGCTACCTAAAGTGGCTACATTGGATCACCAACTCATAGGTCCCGAATTAGCTACTGACCCCTCCTTCTGGTATTTCACAGAGGTCAAAAGTGAAAGTGAGATGTCCCTGAACCAGGCACAGGAAAAGAGGAGAGGACTTAAGAATCCAACAAAACCGATTTTTACTGAACGGGGAGATACAAAAATATGTATAAATAACATTTTCTTATGTGACTGAAACAGTAATTATCATTGGAATACAATGTGGTGTCTTTTTGCCAAAGAGTAACACATATTTGAAATAAGTCTCTCCAATGCTATTGTGAGTTACATAAATCTAAGAATGAAGGTCCATCATGCATATTTCCCCCTGATAGAGCCCCAGAGATCATTTGTAGCAACACATAGAGCTTACCGTAGACAAAATAAAATGGAATGAAGTTTTTTTATGTAGGTCTGAATTCATCCCTCCATATTTGTGTGTGTGTGCAATTTATTTTACTAGATCTCAGAATACAAAACAAGGTAATACATAATCATTGTAGGAAATCATATAATACTAAGCTCTATAAATAAAAATAATATCCTAACTCTTCCCAAATCCCACAATTTTGTTAGCAGTTTCTACATATCCTTCTACAACTTTCTTTGACTCATTGTAATATGTGCCTATTTCCTTTTAACTTCTTTTCAAAATAGTACTATATTACTCCACAATTTGCTTTTATCATTTATCAATAAATCACTGATGTTCTTCTGATTAATACATGAAAACACCCATTCTGTTTTCCTAGTCGCATAATGCTAACTAAAACAACCAGTAGAAATAAATGACCAAGCCCTAGATTTTGGCCTCCAATTCCAATCCCCACTGAAAGGTATAGAGTTTCTTGGGAAAATGGCCAATTCCAGATCTCGTTCGGCAGCAGAGAAGACACAAGACGAGCCTGAGACGTCATGCAGTGCCAGAAAGCAGGGAAGAGCTCAAAGATAAGGCCATTTCAAAAGGGCACTGGAAGCAGCTCAAAGAGGTCCCTGCTAGTCAAACGTGTGACAATGTGAGCAGCAAACAGAGTGACGGCCGCCAAGCTGGTAAGTAAGAGCTCTCCAGACTTGGTGTGGGGGAAGTGAAGTAATGCGGGCCACCTTCTGCAGCCAGCAAGAACGAGTCAATGTTGAAACTGAGTTTCCATGACTCCAAAGCAGTGCTTCTACTCTACATCCTGCCTCTTGATCAAAGCAGTGCCGAACTGAAAAGTGCAGAAAGGAGGAGAATAAAGAGACAGCTAGGAAGAGGCACGTAAGGAAACCTGAATTTAATTTTCACTGGAAAGGATTTTCTAGTAAGTGGCCCCATCCAACAATACAAAAGCAGAACCACAGACACCGAAGCAGAGGTTGGATAAGATGGCATTCAGAAAGTCCAACACTCATGTTCAGATGAGCCAAGTGCTCCTCCCTCGTGGTGGCGCTTGCCTTTCATGTCCCTGTAATGGTGGCGAATCCCCACCTCGGGCCATGGTATGTTCTCCACCCCCGTATCTCTGATACGCAGATTCTCCGAAGACCAGACTATTCCTTCAGTTCCCCCTCATGCCCTGTGGCTCCGGGACTTCAGTGCTTCCTGCCTCACAGCGTCCCCCAGCAGGCCCCGGGAACTCTTCCCAGAGCTCTGCCCCCCACCCCAGGGACGCTGAGCCCTGCCCCCCACTGTTGCAGAGTAGAGCCCACCTCCCACTACCCAGTCACCCTGGGAGGGGTTTTGACCATTGTCTCCCCCACCGCCAAACTCTCCTGGGACCTAGAGAGAGGAAATAGTAGTTTATCCTTCATCACCAGCCCTGCGCTCCCCCTCCTGGGACGGTACGACTCTGGCCGACAATGAAGAATTATGTGGATAGCTTAGAGTTATAGCTTCTCTTTGGCAAAACCAAAAGGTCTGCTTTGGTCATTTTTCTTCCCCACAACTGAAGAGCAATCATTCTCAAAGGAGAATCAAGCACCCATCTCTAAGCAACAAAATAAACCACAGAAACTTCAACACTGGTGTCTTTTTCTCCCAAGGCTTAACTATCCTAGGCGTTTCCTC
The DNA here is from genome assembly GCF_964656455.1 of Halichoerus grypus. Lineage (NCBI taxonomy): Eukaryota > Metazoa > Chordata > Mammalia > Carnivora > Phocidae > Halichoerus > Halichoerus grypus. The sequence goes on along the minus strand of NC_135727.1, from coordinate 124,443,516 downwards.
TGACTCACTGTTCCCAGTCCCCTCTTGGCTCCTGCCACTAGCAATATGCACACTTGCCCCTTAATGCTGAGGTACACTGGCTCATGCAATGGGCATTGAGATATGTTGTCCAGGTCCCCCTTCCAGGAAGGGCTGGTTGCCCTAGCTGATGGGAGGGCTGCAGGTAGAGAGCCAGCCTTCCGCTGGAGGCAAGTGAGCGGCAGAGGGCTGTCAAAGTCAAGGTCACATCCTTCTAAGGGTGGCCTACACCCAGTGATAGCTGATCAAAGTAAAGGTATAAAATCCGTGCTATTTGGCCCCACATGGGATCATTATATGCCAGAGCTATCCATGGAGATGGCCAAGGCTGACTTGGCCTGCATTACAGCCCAACTTCTCCCTCTACCCAATCTGGTTTCCTTCTTCTCCCCTTCCAGGTGTTGATCCCTTTTAGACAAGTGCACACCGAACTCTTTCTCATGGTATGCTTCCAGGAGAAACCAACTTGCAACACCCTGCTACAAGATCCCTGTTAGAACAACCACGGACCAATATTCCCAACACAAACTCCACATATGGTCTCCTGAATCCATGCAACTCCGGAGGGAGGGCCGTTTCCTTCCAGATAAAGCCCCCTCCCTCTGATCATAGGCCACTCAGGCCTCATCAGATGAGTCAGGCACCAGCCCTCTGGGCTCCTTAGATGCAAGGAACAAACCCTACGGGGCTCAGCTTGGTCCCATAGATGCTCCCCTCAGTAGGCCAGGGGCTAGGAGTAGGAGGCGCCTGCCCTCATTCTGGAGGGTAAGGAGTGGTGGGACTTTCGATGCCACTTCCTCTAAGAAGCCCCCCCCCCGACACACACACACACACACACACACACACACACACACACACACACTCCTCTTAACTCTTACCTTCCATGTCAGTGACTCTTCCCTTCAGGTTTTCCACGGTCAACTGAGAATTACTGTCCTGGTGGTATCTTGGAATGTGGTGGCCATTGTCTTCATTCCTCAGCCAAAACTGACCCTAGAAGAGCCCCATTTTAACAACATGTTACATTATGGAAATGCTTGAACATGACAAGAATATCTTTTGGAAGAACTCTAGCAGTGGTCTTCTCTGAGGAGGGAAATGGATGAGCAGGGGAGAAGGAAAGCACTGAGACATGCTTTGCACTGTTTTTTGTGCTTTGGGGTTTTTGTGCCACGTACATGTATGTTATACCTATTAGACTGAACCTTACAGAATTACCAAAATTTGACCATTTAAAAAATTTTTTTTCAAGATTTTATTTTTAAGTAATCTCGACACCCAACGTGGGGCTCAAACTTAGAACCCTCGAGATCAAGCGTCACATGCTCTGCCAACTGGGCCAGCCAGGCACCCCAATATTTGACCATTTCTGATCTACAATTTTCTTATTACGTTGTCTACCCGCAGCATAGTCAATTAAAGGAAACCAGAGGTGGACTACTTGATGTTTCTCCCACCATCAGATTATAATGACTATAAGTGGCCTAAACTGTCCCTTATCTCTTCCTCTCAAACCCTGACCCTGCTATCTAATTTTCCTAGTAACATCTCTTATACTTTAAGTTTGTTTCTGGAAGCAGAATAGAAACAGAATGCAACCTAAGGAAGACAATCAGTAACAGTCCCACTCTGTCGCCACCCTATGTCTAATACTCTCCCCAAGGCCCCAGATAAATTACTCTCTTTCAAGACTCTGCCAAGACACCATCTTCTCGCTCTAGTCTTTTCTGAATTTCTTCTTGCTGCCTACAGCCCACTGAAGAGAGACTGACGATTCTGCTGCTCAGATGCCTATCAAAGGCTCTATCACAGTATTGGCCTTATGCGTACACACACCTGGTTCCTTCATTAGACAATTTTTTTTTAAGAAAAAAAGTTCTTGTGTTCATACCCCAAATTAGAACAGCCCCACGATCGGACCAGTAGGTTCTGATAAAAGAGGATCAATAAGCCATTGCTAAATGAATGAATGGCCTCATTGTAAAAGCTGGCATTATTCACACCACAAATGAATTCAACAACTACCTCGTGCTGTACACTCCTTATTCAGGTTTGAGGGCAATATTCTGCGTAAATGTACAGTGGGATACAACTGTGAATCATTAGCTTCTGCGGACTTCTACTCAATGGTCCGTATATGATAGATGTCTTGGATCCCCAGTCCTAGCACACAGAAACGCACTCTTTCTGAAAACATACCTTGACAAAGAAGGGTAGCCAGTAAGACCCTGGCTCCTACAGACGATAATTCTGTTATGCTTCATAGCCTCCAAATTTCTATCTTGCTTCTAAGTGATGAAGAATTTCGAGTCTCCAAGGAGGACAAATAACAGGAGAAAACTTTGTCAGGAAACGACAGGCCCTCAGGGCTGGAGTTTAGAAAACCCTTACGCAGGTGAGGCTGCTTTCAAGCAGTTTTGACTATATAAATTCCTCTTTGTCAGAGTTACCACGTATTAGTCTAAGACACTTATTATATTTTCTTATTATAAGCATGCACTGTGTTCTGCATCTGGAGCGCTTGCCAAATTGTAGATTTATTCCTATTTCTATACATCTGTGAAAAGAATGTGTGTTCTGTTTCATCAGGGAGTTACTTGAAGTCACAGGTTGCTAATTCCAAATGAATAGAAACAGTGATTAATCTGGGAGATACGAGCTCGCCACTATTCATGTAACAGATGTCCATTATGATGAGCTACACATTTGTTCCATGTTTATACTAGAATACAAAACAGGAGAGCCCAACCATTTTGTGAAAGAAAGAAAGAAAGGGAGAAAAGAAAAGCAAAGAGAAAAGAAAAGAAAGGAAAGGAAAAGAAAAGAAGAGAGAAGAAAAGAAAAGAAAAAAGGATGAAAAGAGGATGATGGGGGAAGGGGGAATTAGAAAATACTTTGAAAATGTTTATTCAGGTGCCAGGTTAGATGCGCAGAAACGTGCGGTATGTCTGCAGGGTGGCAGGTAAGGAGCGGAGTGGAGGGAGAGAGGGAGGGGAGAGAGGGAGAACCCGGGGGTAAATGTTCCTGGCTTCATTTCAGGGTGTGGATATTAACTCAGTTCATCTCACTTGGCTGACAGAAGCACTAATGCCAAAACCAGCAATTTCATCAGCATCAGCTACACAGAAGATGGGATTTCCGAGGGAGGCAAAAGAAGAGGGAGAATGATGTATGTAATTTTATTCAAATAATTAAAAACAAAGTTGGCAGTCTATCTTCCTGTCAAGAAGAATAAATATCAGACTATGGAGTTGGAAGGGGGAGTGCAAGAGGCTCCCTGCTGTTCCATATTAACTCCGGTCCAATACAAACTTTATAGTTGACTCTTTACAAAAACATCCATTTAAAATGATCCTCCTATGTTGTTTTGTTTTGTTTTGTTTTTTTTGGTTACTCTGTGAGTAGAGCTAACACAGCAAGAGGACACAAGCCAGGAGTAAGTGTGGAGGAGGCTGCCTGCCGGAGCCACACTAGAGCCCCTCGCTTCATAGCCACAAATACAGGGTTTGTATAACTCCGCCACTTCTCCAAAATAAGATGAGTGAAAGAGAGGTTTCCAGAACTTTCCTTTCTCTCATTATTTACCTCCTGTCCTCATATGCCCAAAACAAAAGCAGGGCCCAGCCTACCGTAGGATCCAAATACATACATACATACATACATACACACACATATATACGCACATACTTTTTTAATGAATTAAATGAACAGGGGCTGGACTTAATGAATGACACAAGCACAGGGATGGATAATATTTATCAATGGAGTCATTATCTTCTGTATTTGCAGACTCACTGAATTATAGCAGATGCAATATCATAACCAAAAGCTAAAGAATCCTCTCTGAATGTCTTAACCTGGCTATTACATGTCCTAAACTATACCTTTCCAGAGTTTCTTTTTCAATTGCAACTGTTTAGAGGAGAGGACAAGCTCCATTTTGTTACTAACGAAGAGAGAAGATTAGCATAGCCAAATGACAAAAAAAATAATAGTTCAAACAGACTCACTGATGACGGTTTTCCTTCTAAAGCATTTTAATCACTATTCTTCTACATTTCCAGTAATGTATCAAATCACTCTTCAATCGCTTCTAAAATGTTGAATTTAGGATGCAAAAGGCTCCACAGTTATATCTAAACCTTTCTTTCTAGTATTTGAAGATGAGGACAGAAGTGAGCACCTCCTGTATTTGCAACACTCCCAAGTCCAATTAGAGAACGGAGCCGTTCCTCAGAAAAGCCCATGTGGGGACTGGACTTGTGGGAACTGCACAAGCATGGGAACAGCAGACTTGTCTACCTTGAGCAATGCAGGGAGCAAGACACCACAAAGGTAGCCAAAATGATTAAGGAGGAATTCAGCTAATTAAAAATGACATGTTGCTATGCCAAGTTAGAAGTGTTGGTAAGTGGGTACTTTCAGACAGCTAAAAGGTTCTTTCAGGCATCCCAAATTGCTCTGCCAAAGCCTTAATATTTTAGTCTAATCCCACTGAGCGAGCCAAGTTGATGATGACAGAGAAAAAAAAGGCTTTCCTTTTTGAAGGAAGTAGGAATTAGGATAATACAGGGGTCAGCAAAGTTTTGCTGTAAAAAGCCAAACAGCAGGGGTGCCTGGGTGGCTCAGTCGTTAAGCGCCTGCCTTCGGCTCAGGTCATGGTCCCAGGGTCCTGGGATCGAGCCCCGCATCGGGCTCCCTGCTCCGCGGGGAAGCCTGCTTCTCCCTCTCCCACTCCCCCTGCTTGTGTTCCCTCTCTCACTGTGTCTCTGTCAAATAAATAAATAAAATCTTTAAAAAAAAAAAAAAAGTCAAACAGCAAATGTTCTTGGCCTTGTGTGCTGCACGGTCTCTCTTGCAAATGTTCAACGCTGCCACTGTGCCGAAAGCGGCCATCGGCAGTATGTAAACCAATGAGTGCAGCTGTATTCCCGTCAAACTGTATTTATGAAAGCAGGTGACAGGCTGGATTTGACTCACAGCCCACAGTCTGCCGACCCCTGAAATAATATGTAGATGGCTCTCCAACAGACTGAAACCTAAGGAAAGATGCAGATCTCAAGGTCAAATTGAAAATTATAGTGCTTCTTAATTCTATTTTAAAATGTGCTTAGCAGTACCTCTGATTCCTGTGTGGATCTTATGGTGTTTGCCTACCAATAGCATTTTCCTTAAATGCATTGAGATGCACATCTTTTATCCAACTATTGGCACAAGCTTAGATTCAGTCAACAAAATCAAGTCATTCTAAACATTCCAGTAATAAAAGACTTAATGTATTAATTAGGGCTTACGTCAATGTCAGAATACACTGGGACAGTGGGGTCAAGAAAGTCACTAGTGAAGGCCTGGGAAGCAGACACTGAATATATCTCAGCTTGGCATAGCAAGCTTATCCCAAGCTCTACCGAAATCTCCAATTTGTGAGAACGTCTGAGAAACCTTGCATCAACTGCAAAGCCACGGTGAGCCTCCTACCTACCCAACATCCAGCTGCAAGCACCCCTGAGCATACCAGCTTCTACTTCTCTTTCACCTGAAAAACAGCGGATGTTACCACCGCAGCAACCCTAACGCAGGACAGTATGGGGACAGGAACCATAAGAGACGCAGTGCCCCACTTCTCTTCAGGAATTCAGAAGACATCTCCGAAGGGGTGGTACTGATGCCTCCTTGACAACGGATAGTCCAGCACATTCCACCACCCCTTTCTCAGTGCAGCATCCCAACACTCTCCTTTCACCCATTTTTAACTTCCAAATAAGTAAACAACATAATGCTTCCATCCTACTTGAATCAACTATCCCCCATACATCTCAAACTCCCTCGGGCTTTCCCCCAAAGTGGAGCTACAGAGTCCGATTTGTTATTTCATCCATGAATGGTTGATGGTCATTGTCTTCTAGTTCAGTCACAATGGCTCGTTACTCTTCTGCAGTGTTAAGAGTTGAGTTATAGGTTGAACTCGCTCCTTATACTACATAATAGGCAGAGGGAAGAAGACCAAACTTTATTACATGTACAGACACATCTATATCACAACAGGAAGAAAATATGCTTATTGCCATCCTCATTTCTACAACTGGCCGCACGATTACTGCTAGTTTTTAGACCTTTCACTTTCTACTGTTAGTGGGGATCACGGACATCCAGCACACTCAGGTGGGATCATCATCCATCTTGAACACCGAGCTGGGATCTGCCACCCTCTGGTCATCATCAGGTGACCCCTTTGTGCAGTAGTCCAGCCCGGGTCTTTCCAACTCCCAAGCACCTCAGCAGAGCCCAAGGCCTCACCTGCTCTAGTCACCCCCCTCTTGGCAGCTGCCTGGCTCAAGGGAGGCAAACAGATTAGAGGTGAGAGTGCCGAGGAGGGGAGCGGCATCTGCCCATACTGCCAAATTCCCATATCCACACACTCCCCCCACCTTCCATCCCCACATTTTAACCTTTCAGTCTGGCCCCTGGTCCTCCTGATGGGTACAAAATTCAACTTTGCCTTCAGTTAATGTAATCTCTCGTTCTCTCTCTTGCCCTCCCTCTGAAATCCAATAGATTTTAGACTGTCTTCACTCAAATTACACCTACGAGGCATGTATTAACTCTCTTGGATCAAAGCTGGGTAGCTGCATTGATTACAGACTGGGGTTCATGGATTTAGACTCTGCATGAACACATTTTGCTTCGTACCAAGGAAAAGCCCGTTTCAGAACTTCAAAGTCTAACCCCCATAGCCAGCTAGTTCTCAAATGTGTGCTGGTGGTCAAGGGCAAGGATAACGTATGTGATGGTTCAGTGCAAGCCCTACCCCCCATTCCTAAGAAACCAACAGATTAGACTCCTCCTTTAATGATAGATGTTTTAATGGCAAGGGGTGAGATTTTTCTTTTTTAAAAAAGGGAAAACTGGTCAAAATGTTAGTATCATCTGAATAAGCTTTGCCAGTAAAAGCCCCCCAAATATCCAGGTTAGAATGCCAGTTTCCAAATCCTCTTTCCTGCCACATGTACATGTACACGTACACGTACACACACACACACACACCCACACACACACAGAAAGAGAGAGAGAGAATTTTATAAAACAGGTCAAATGGATTTAAACTAGTATAAGGGAGTAGGTTTCAGTGTCAGAAGGACATGGGCTCCAGTTTCGTTCTGCTCCTACTGTGATTCCTTTATCATATTATTTAACATCTCTAAGCATCCTCATTGGTAAAATGAGGATAAGTATAATTTTGTTAAGAAAACTATTTCCAAACTTTAAATGAGGTGAAATGGACTGTGACATGACCTTTCAAAATCTTCCTGGGTCACTAACCTGCCTAAGACTTACTTCGTTACCTAGGGAATGCACTTGTGTTTGACTTTCTTTCTTTTTTTTACTCATTTAGAGTTCAGATGCTCTGAAGTTACATGCTAATTCATAGACTTCTGTCCAATAGAAAAGATAACCCCAAAGGTCGTGGTTTTATTGCCCTGTAGGACAGTAATCAGTTTTGAATCTATCCTAGAAGTCTTATTGCAATGCTTTTTTTCCCTCAAAATGCCTATAAATACCAAGTTCCTCATAATGTTCTTGGAATCAGCTTAATCCATTTATGGTTCTGATCATCAATGAGTTGAATAAATTCTTGACAGGTGTTCATTCTGTATTTGTACGAGCTTGTTTTTAGTTCTTTAAAAATTATACTTTTGAGAGTACCTATCTTATGAAATTGCTATGAGAATTAAATAAAATAAAGCAAATAAAGTAATTAATAAGGCCCTGACACATATTAAGCAGTTAATGAATGTTAGCTATTATTATTAGCTATAATTAAATGCAGCATGATCCACAGGAAATAAAAAATGTAATATATCCAAACTTCACTCAGAGACACCCATGTAGACAAGTCAAAAGAAATAAAATTAAGAAACTATTCACGCTGAGCTCTAGCTTGATTTCCCTGGAGATTTTTGAATCCTCCAGAATGCAGCCCAATGAACTAAGCTTTTGAATTAGTAGCCATTTTCGTGGATGATGCCAAATCTTATAATCACTGGGATCTATAACTGTACACAGAATAAGTATTCTATCTCATAAAAATATATAATTTTTCCACCACACATGGCCAGTAACAGAAAATAAAACGAAAATTGGGTTTAGAGTAAAAAATAATATTTTTACCCTCCATCCTGCTTTGATATACCCAATTGTTATCCCTCATTTTATTTCCTTCCATTTTAGTGAAGGAAGGGTTATTCCCTGTTTTTTCCCCAAAGTCTGTAATAGCTATGTCTTTCATCTTGTCCTTTGTCTGATTCCAATAACTGCCAAAAATAGTGGTGTTTTCCCATGGAAAACTTGTCCCTTAAAAGAAACTAAAGGATAATAAAGGGACAAGTATGACCAATTTCTCCAGCTTCACTATGATTTTGGTTGCTATTTATGTTCAAATAATTTTCTCAGATTATAAATCTTGAAAAAGAGAACTCAATCAATTTTAGCTTTTGTTGTTTGGATTGGGCGGGGAGGGCAGGTAAATGTTGGAACAACACTTTAGAAGTAATTCACAACCTTTCCATACTGATGTCTAAAGAAGAATGAGAAACCATCTATAGAAAGAAACACACATACTAGGGCATAATATTTCTACACACAAGTACAAGGGAACCAGATGGAACTGGAGGTTACTCTGCATTATACACAAAACCACAGAGAGGCTGGGTCATCAAATACTTTTTAAATACCTTCAAACACTGAAATACAATGCAGGAACCTACTGCACTCAGTTAAAAAAAAAAAAAGCAAACAAATACATATAGGGACTTAAATCAAGGTTAAACATTCAGCTGTTGTTCAGTTCCAGTGACCCAAGAAGAGCAAGCTGAATTTAAAATAAAGTGAAGAAGGCAAAGAACACATGTAGTAATGAAGCGTTTTCTATATTTACAGAGCTTACTTAGGTGTCTACACAAGTTCAGAGGTGAACACAAGCTCAGCCATATTCAGCCACATACACATACATTTGCATGTACGTATGTACACACGTATTTTATATACATTCACATGATTGTATGCACATTTGCCAGCCTTTAAAATGAGAGAATACCACCAAGCAAGTAGAGAAATCAGAGTTGAGGTAGCCCTCATTCAAGATTATTCTAGTCCGTTGCCACTCAAAATGTGGTCCCTGGATCAGCAGCATCAGCATCACCTGGGAGCTTGTTCAAAATGCAGAATCTCAGGCTTCACCCCAGATCTGCTGAATCAGAACCTAGCTTTTAACCAGACTAACTGCCGGCGATTTGTATGCCCAAATTAAAGTCTGAGAAACACTGCCCTAGAACCGTGATAACCATCTTCAAAGCTATCAGTCGCCCGTGTCTATCCAGTAATTGAAATGTGATTAGTGAGACTGAGAAACAGCATTTTTCATTTTAGTTAAAATTAAAATTTGGGAAATTAGACCTGATTCAGTGATTGGACTACTTTTAAGTTAAACACGTTTGGAACAACTCGGGCATATGTGAATCTAAATACAGATCAAGTAGTTCTGATGAAAACTCAGCATCTGAACTGAAAAGTACTGTGAAGAATAAACTGCACACAGATTTCAAAGACTTAGGATGAAAAACTGTACATAAAGTGTGTGATTAATCATTTTTATAATGATTATAGGTTAAAAAGATAAAATTTCAGATACGCTGTGTTAAATTTAATATATTCTTAAAATTCATGTGCTGCTTTTACTTTTTAAAATGTGACTACTAGAAAATACAGCTCACATATTATTTCTACTGGATAGGGCTGCTTTAGATCCATGGTTCTCCAACTATCAAATTACTGGTGCCTGGCTCCCAATGCCAGAGATTCTGATGAAATTGGTCTGGGGTGGGCCTGGGCATTAGGGTTTTTAAACTCTCCCTGGTGATTCTATTCATCTGCCAAGGTAGAGAACCACTGCCCCAGGTTAACACAGATTCATCGATCCCAACTGATAAATAATGACCTCAGAAGGACCTAATATCTTTTGGGCGCTCCATCATCCCTCAACAAAAATGTGGAGTTGGAAAGGTAGTGCCCATTTCTTACCTAAAGAGTGAAAAAGCATCCCCACTGATGTCATCTGGGCTGAACGCTGGGTGACAATTTTCTACCTCGACTTCAGGCAGAATCAAACATACCCAGATGAAACTCAGTGTTTCCAGAAACCCACCACCGGTTCTTCCAGTAATTCATTCCCATATCTGATGTAGGGGATCTCCTACTTGTGTGTGTTTAGAACAATCTCCCGGGTAGTTTGTTTACAAGCAGGTTGCTGGGCCCTAGCAATTCGTGGTAGCTCTGTGGTAGGGGGACCAACCATCCTGGTTTGCCTGGGACTGTCCTGGTTTTGGTCTTAGCCAGAAAATCCCACATCCTGGGAACTGCTCAGTTCTGGGCAAACTGGGACGGTTGGTCATCCTACCCCAGGGAAGCGGACGTTTAACAAGCAGTCCGGGTGATACTCATGCATTCCAGGTGAGCACAGTTTGAGAGCCACTCCGAGAAACACAGACGCTCGAATACTTCGTAAAGTTCTTTCTGGATTAATCAACTGCCCTGAGAAGATAGCCACTGAAGTTACACAAATAATCAGCTCAGCAAATAACTGATTGGGGAAATTGCTCTAATTTAATTAAACATATTAATTGTTTTAAACTATTTGGGAGGAACAAGTACCAAAGAAATCACCCAGACAGCCTTGAAGCGGATTCTTTTGTTGTCAGGAATTCAGCAGAGAGGGGCGGGGAGGCAAAGTAAATGCGTGGCATGAAGTCATGTCAGTCTTGAGTTTGAATCATTGTTTCTGTCATTTGCTAGCTGTGCAACGTTAGGGAAGTTCCTTAACCTCTCTGTGCCTCAGTGTTTTCATCTGTAATGATGAAATGAGTAATTTATACTGACACTGAAGGTTAGTCATGAGAATAGGAAATAATGCATTGCATCAGACAAATCCCAGTTGAGGAACATTCTGCAACATACCTGACCAGTACTCCTCAAAAAAACTGTCAAGGTCATCAAAAATAAGGAAAGTCTGAGTAACTGTCACAGCCAAGAGGAGATATGACCATCAACTGTACTGTGGCATCCTGGAAGAGATCCTGGAACAGAAAAAGGACATTAGGGTAAAAACTAACGAAATTCAAGTAAAGAATGGATGTTAGTTAATATTAATGGATCAAAACTGGTTTATAGCTTACGACAAATGTACCATACTCAGGTAAGATGTTCATAATAGGACAAACTGAGTGTGGGGTGTATGGGAACTCTGTACATCTCTGCAACTTTCCTGTAAAAATAAAACTATTCTAAAACTTAAAGTTTATTACCAAAAAATGCCTAGCAGAGTAGCACCCAGGCCAGAAGTACACGTTAATAATAGCTGTTACTATTATTGTGACCTGTATATGTAAATCATATGAGGAATGATCCCAACAAGAAGACCGTCATCTTGATTCAACATTTTTGGGAGAAACTAGGAGCTGTTCTTGGAGACTGGGGTTGAGGGAAGAGAGGAGAAGAGAAGAACAAAGGGGAGATGGAGAGGCCATGGACACTGTAGATTTTGTCTCTAGCAGAGCCACGCCTGTAACTTCTGACATGGGACCCAGTTGGTTTTCTTCAGAGTCTGTCATTATTTTCTTCATTCAATTGTTCTCTGTTCTGAGCCCGACCTCCTCTCTCGTTCTGCCTGCGGGCACTCACGAACATGCGCGCACACACGTGCCCCGCCAGAATGTCAGCTTGAAGGCAGAGGCCTTATCAGATTCGTCACTTCTGTATCTACCCAGCACAGCACTTGACATGGGGTAGAAACTATCTGTATTTGCTGAATGAAGGACATGATACCACTGACCATCAAAGGGTGGAGGGAAAATGCTCTGTTTGGACTAGAACCAGAATCCTTTTCATATATGTTTTCTCCTCCTAGCCTTCTTATAGCTCCCCTACCACTCAAAACATAAAAGTGCCCAAGCAAAGAAACACCAACACCACTCCATTGCCCAAATAACCTCGCATGGGGGGAGAGGGAGGCGGGGCCCCCACATTTGGGTCCAGATCGGCTGCCCCATGTAGTAGTTTACATTTGCAACGATAGGTGATAGAACTTAAACAGAAATACCGTAGTAACCGCTGTCCTATATCGTACCTCATGTTTTCTATTTAATTTAAGCCTCACACAGATTTGGTTAGGTAAGCAAGGCAGATGTTCTTAGCTCCACTGGAGAAACATAAACATTTCTGAAAAGGAAGGAAGGAAGGGAGGAAAGGAGAAAGAATGGGGAGAAGGGAGAGGGAAAGAGAAGATAGACCTGTAAGGTGGCCACAGCATTCATACAATTAATGGGTCACTGTATTAGTCTCCCGGGGCCCCCATAACAAACTCCCGCAGATGGGCTGGCTTAAGCAACGGACATGTATTTTCCCAGTTCCGAAGCCTGGGAGTCTGAGCTCCAGGTGCCATGGGGGTGCTGCCTTGCTGGGTCCTCATCTGGTGGACAGAGGGAACTGTGGTGTCTCTTTGTCTTACAAGGACACCAGCCCTGCCAGACTGACACCCCACTCTTAGGGCCTCATTGGATTTAATTACCTCCTTAAAGGCCCATCTCCAAATACAGTCACATCTCAGGTTAAGGCTTCAACTCATGAACTTGGTTGGGGGGCGGGGCACAAGTGAGTCCATACAAAGATGTTCTCTGACCAGGGGCAAGAGGGTTAACAGGACGAGCAGGGAGGGACAATTAGTTGGACCGGGGGTCAGCAAACTAGGGCCTGCAGGCCTACTCGGAAGGCCACCTTTATTTTGTGAATAAACCTGTACTGGTGCACGGCCACACCCACCATGGACAAACTGCCCAGGCTTCTGCTAGGAGGCACAGTTGAGCAGCTGCCACAGAGTCTGGCTCACAAAGCCCCAGTTACTCTGCAGCCCTTCACAGAAGTGCGCCCACTCCCGGCTTAGGCCAATACAGGATTGCTTGTTTAATCCGGAAGACAACTCCCTAGGTTGCATTCTTGCCACTTCGAAGATAAGGCAGTGGGGGCTCTACAAGGAGAAGTGACTGCCACATTCATAGCCAGCAAGCCTGGAGAAGATCTCGAACATTCGGAAAGGTGCCCTTTCCAGGCCACCCCACCACAGGACCTAGGGCTTTTCTCCTAGACCTTGGAATCGCCTGTGGCCTGGGTAAATGGTCCCGCCAGCTCCATGGCTTTCCCTCTCAGCCTCACAGACTGTTGTGACTCAGGCCCGAATGTCCCACTGTCTTCATTCATACCTTACTAGTTTTTGCTTAGATCTATTTTAGGTGGTCGGTTTCTTGAAATTTTATTTTCTTTCAGTTTGTTTTGTGCCAGGGCATGTGTTTTGTATGATTAGCATTCACATAGAAAGCAGATCACTTGCATTAAGGGAGCCTTGCAAATAATTATGTAGACCTTAACGGGTTTCCAGGGACAATTTCGGGACTGTTAGTCCTAAATGCAATTGCTGGTCCTTTTCATTATTAGACAGTATGTTCCCTTTTCAGCATCCGACATTGAACTCAGGGTGCTTTCCTTATTGTATCTATTACAACTCGGGTTCCTGTTTATTGAGGCATTTGTCAATAGGAAACAGTTCTTAGATCCATCTTTGAATTAGTGGAGACATTCCTCAAATGTGAATCCAGAGCCTTTTCATTAGGCCTACAGTAGAATTTAAGGAAGCAAAACGGCAACTGGGATTACTTTTACTATTGGCTAAAGGATCTCTTACTAGGACTTGGCTTCTTGATCTTCCTGTGCATACAAATGATCTGCATGGGGGCGCCCGGGTGGCTCAGATGGTTAAGCATCTGCCTTCGGCTCAGGTCATGATCCCAGGGTCCTGGGATCGAGTCCCACATCGGGCTCCCTGCTCCTTGGGAGCCTGCTTCTCCCTCTGCCTCTCTCTCTCTGTCTCTCATGAATAAATAAATAAAACCTTTAAAAAAAAAAAATGATCTGCATGCAGAGTGTTGCTGCTTTCGTGTATCCACATCATTTCCTCTGAGCAGCGGCCTCGTTCCCACTTCACGTGGTCCTAGGTGGGCTGCCAGGTACAACGTTCCAGGCCCCTGCAAATCATATCGCCCCATTCTACCCTGAGACACAGCAGCTGATGCCAGGGAAACTATGTGACCCGATAGGAGCCAAGTCCCCAGAATGTTAAAGAAGTTGGGAGAGAGGCCATCAAACAAAGGGATGCTGCGCTGAGGGAGGGAGGCAGAGCCCCCCAGATCCAGCCCTTCTTGAGGTCTTGCCCACCCCTGGACTTCCTGGGCATGTGAACAAATGCATTCCTTTGTCTGCTTAACTAATCCAAGTCAGACTTCTCACTCAAAATCCAAAAGGTCCTCACTAATATAACATACTTCCAGATTTTCCGAGTGTCCTCAGAAATATGCATCAGCAACTCCCAGAGGGCACAGGGCACTGGGCATTGGGATCCACGGGTCCCCCTCCTAGCTGCAATCTTAGAAGTCCTAAGCCATCCCTCTGCCAGGTCAGAGGGCCTTAGAAATGGACACGGGATGTAACATCATTTCTCGGATATGCGTATGCCTTCTGTGATGCGCACCGTACGTGCTGGACTTGCTGTCCTGAGTTCTACATCTCCCTGTCCTTTGGCCTGTCTTGGGGTAGAAGCAAGACAAAAACCTTATGCTGGGACACTGATGGTATCGAGCTGGGGAAAAGACCACATAGGCTTAACAGCTGGGCCCACAATACTGATAATGCTTGAGAGAGTGAGCTAGCCACTCTGGCAACCAGTCTGGTGCCAGGGTTGGACCCCAAACCTACCAGTGGGCCCAAGCACGGCCGACATAATGAGGAGGAGAAATACAGCCCCATGCCCCCCTCCAAGTGGCTGCAAAATTACCCCTTTGGCGAAGATCCATTGTTTTTCCTTCTTTGTTTTCCAAAAGATACCTCTCTGAACCTGTCTAAACTCTGCATCACTAGATTCTTCAACTGTCACCTGAAGTGTTAGCTATGACTCAGAGTTTCCTGCGAGAAACTCTATAACCTCCCCCTCTCCAGAGGAAAGGACCTGACTGAGGCCTGCCCACACCAGCCAAAACTCTGTGCCAAGTGGCTGGGAGACGCCTTAACGCCGTGTGAACTGCGCGCTTACGTGTGTTTGCAGGTACTGATAAATAAGCACACTTCTTTGCTGTCTCAGTTCTTCGCAGTTTAACTTGGCTTTCTCTGTTTCAGACTGATGGGAACTGAAGTCAGTTCTTAAGACCCACAGGGAAGGAAAGCTCTTTGTGTTAAAGGCGGTCCGCCAAGGTGCTAATTCCATCTTCAGTAGGTTTTTCCCAGGACTGTGCTCCTCATCCAGGAATTTCTCTGAGCTTGGTGGTTCCCGCGTCCAAATTCCAGCTTTGAATAAATAAACCAGCCAAAGTGCTCGGGTGCCTCAGGGAACAGCAGGGCGGTTTCTGAACCTCCATCGCCCCCCAGTGGCAAATCTTTTTTTGTCAGGGATATTCTTACTCAAAAGGCTTACGAATTCTTCCCTCCGAAGTTGTTTTTCTTTTAAAAAAAAAATTTTTTTTTTTTTAATTCTCACACTGAAGATCAAGAAAAGTTTGTGTGGGGTGTGTTAGTAATGTCAAACTAATAGTTGCTGGGTCACGGGGTCACAGATTCATGCAATTGACAAGAAATATGCAATTGGATAGATCTCACCAAGTGGGGAGCCCCTTTAAAAAATTCCTACTTATCATAGCTGCAAAGTCCAGTATGAAAGTGATTACCTCAAATAAGTTTTTTTTTATTTAGAGGATCCAGACCTGGGTTTCCATTTTTTCTGGTCCAATTAAACCGCTACTAATAACTATGACTTTTGGGGACTTGTGCTATCCCTTTGTAAACTTTCCCACCATAAAATGTTTTGTAACATTGCCCAAGGAGGTGAGAAAATATTCAAACCAATAAAAGTGAAGGTTTATAAATCACATATGTATGACTTTGCAAAAGCCAACATCGAACCCACACAAAGTACACAGAAATATCATTGTCAGGTTGGCAAAACTTTCAGCAGATTATGCATGAAGTGGCAGAACGAAATGAATAAAAGTTTTAGCGATTTCAAACTTCAAGCAGATGAAACCCCAAAATAGGTGACAGAGGTGCCCTGAGTCATCAAACATAGATAGTTTAACGACACTAAACAGTCTCAATGGTCAGTAGGGAGTGATGTACAAGATTTAATTCATCACCCACTCATCCACCCACCTACTATCCCATCCAATCCTCATCCATTCATCCAGCCACCCATCAGCCCATCCTCCCACCTACCCACTTAAGACAGGTTGAGAAAGGCATCCTATGGAAAACAAAGGAGAACAAGTGGGTCTTCAGTGCAGGGATGATTTTGCAGCCACTTAGTAGTGTGCTGTGGGCTCTGTTTCTCTTTCCTGATGACCTGCATCTACCCATCTCTACATTAGGCAGGTGCCAGACACTGTGTGAGGTGCCAAGGAGAAAAGATGAATAAGATGCAGTACCTGCTTTCATGGTTCCAGAAGCAAAAGAGAGTTTTCAGACTTTTCAATCTGGTCTCTACTCTGAGGCTCCATTCTCAGAGAAGGTGGAAATAAGCAGTACCAAATCACTAAGTCCTGAAAAGACTCTCAGTGGGTGGCATCCAGATGGCCTAGAGACCTAGTTGGGCTTGGTTGCATACAGTAGAGATGAGAACTCATCCAGCTACAGCCATTGAATATTTTCTCTGAAAAACAAAAGGTGGGTTCTTTGGGATTCCAAAAATACAAACTATTTTGTGGGAGAGAACATATGAAACAGCCAAGGAACACTTTCATAGCATAATAAGCTCACAAATTTGCATTAAATACAGTCAGTGCTTTTTATGGCTGGTATAAATTATTTCACCTCATTTTCTAGAAAAGGAAGAACTAGAATTGAGGAAAGCAAGTCCAGACTAAAGAAGCTTACCTTCAGCTCAGAAAAGGGAAGGTTCTTGCTCCCTACCCACAATGGAGTTCATATTCCAACATAGTTTTCAGACCACAGTGAATTCTTTTGGTTTACCACCTGCTATGCTTCGCCCCCATGCCCCTTTTAGCTTAGAGACCAGGCTCAGAGTCCTGTAAATAATACTAACCCGGTGCTAACCTCCTACACACCAAGCATTCCTGCCACTCCTAAATCCTGAGCGGAAGTGCATGTCCTTCAGCTTCCTTTACTCAGATCTTATTTCCTTTCTGGACAGAACATTCTCCTCCTCTGGCCACCCCTCTCCTCTACCCCCACTTTGAAGGATAAACTTCATCAAATCTCTTTCAAATCCCAGTGGTCTGGGGGCCTCATTATTAGTGCCAAAGCACATCTTCTTGTGCGTGTCGAGCATAATATCTTGCACATAGTAGGTCCTCAATAATTTGTTAAAAGCAAGGGAGGGACACCTGAGTGGCTCAGTCGGTTAATCGTCTGCCTTCAGCTCAGGTCATGATTCTAGGGGCTTGGGATCAAGTCCCACATTGGGCTCCTTGCTCAGCAGGGAGCCTGCTTCTCCCTCTGCCTGCCTCTCTCCCTGCTTGTGCGCTCTCTCTCTCTCTCTCTCTGACAAATAAATAAATAAAATCTTTAAAAAAAATAAAAGCAAGGAAAAGGTGGATGGTGGGGAGAGAAGGATGGGAGGAAGAAGGAAGGATGGAAGGGAGAGAGTAAGGGAAAACAGAGAATAATATAGAAAGGAAAGGTAGAGAAAAGAATTATTTTATAAGGACCCGACGTTCCCACTGATAAACACCACCCAACAACGAAACACTCCCTTGTCCTCCTTAGGAAATGACCTAAGCATACTGCTGAGGTTTCTTTTCAGGGACATAACTTTCATCAAACAAATTAATCTATTGGAGTTCCTGGTTCAAAGTGATGGTTCTCAGTGTTTTCTCATACTCTGGGGGCCAGACTGAGCTGTTCACTGTTACAATAAAATAATAGCCACACGCAAACATGCACACATTAATTTTCAGGAATCTTTAAATGAACAGCAAGAGTGTTCTTAATTTTAACCCTTTCTCCAGCACACATGGAGGTGGAGTTCTCACATATGTTGTCATGTGCTCATAGAGAACGAAGCAGATGAACACACAACAACAACCAAAAAGTCAAGTGAAGTTCCCAGAAATGGAATTTCTTGTAAATATTTAACCACCAGTATAAGACACAATCAGTTGTTTCTATTTCATCTGAGGCAGAAAATCTGTATTGCATCATGTTCACAAGGAGTACCAGTGCATTCCCATTTTAGCAGCCATTCCTCAGTGTGAGGAATTCCAACACCACAGCAGGCTCACCTGGGGATAAATGGGTCTGCACAGAGGAGCTCTTGCAGGTGGGCCTCAAACCACATCAGTGCACATACTCCTCTCTCACCTTGGGCGGCTCAGTGCTTAGCACGGCAATACTGCAAAAAGCAATGAATTAAAGAATAAGACCACTTTGAGCAATTATAAAGGAATTTTAAAAAATACACCGAGTAGGGGCGCCTGGGTGGCTCGTTGTTAAGCGTCTGCCTTCAGCTCAGGTCATGATCCCAGGGTCCTGGGATCGAGCCCCGCATCGGGCTCCCTGCTCCACGGGAAGCCTGCTTCTCCCTCTCCCACTCCCCCTGCTTGTGCTCCTGCTCTCGCTATCTCTCTCTGTCAAATAAATAAATAAAGTCTTTTAAAAAAATAAAAAGTAATAATAAACTGAGTATATTATTATTATTAAAATTGTTATGTAAATAAAGGTAGGGGCAAATTATATCATTATTCTAAATAGTGGACTAATCATACTCATCTCTACTAGTCGCTAAATATGTTACAAAGCTGAATTCGTTTAGGGTAACTGAAAACTTTAGATAAATGCTCTTGCTTCCACATGAGAGAAGAGAGAGAAGCAGTTTTCTCTCACTATGAGGTAGTTTAAAGTAGAGCTTCTTGAACTATCTGCAATGGAGGACTAGGGGTTTTTTTAATTTCTAATCACAGACCAATATTTTTGTAAAACAACAAAAACAAAAAATTACTAATGAAATAAAAAGCAAACACACAAAACGCAAGCTGAAGTTCAGATTCACTAAATATAAAATCACTTAAACTGCTGCAAAAGTTTCCAAATGCTTGCTCTTGATCTCTGTATATTTTTGTATGAACAACACATAGGGTACTCTAAAACCTTGCCATCTAAAGTATGGTCCTTGGACCAGCAGCATCGGCATCACCTGGGCACTTGTGAGGACATGGACTCTCATCCTCCACCTAGACTCACTGAATCAGAATCTACATTTTAACATGATCCTGGAGGGATCTGTGTGCACATTCAAGTATGAGAAGCATCGGTCCAAACCATAAAATCAAAAGCAACTGTACAGGCACGTAGACATACACATATAACTTTAAGACCGGAGTGTTTTATGATCAACTCACCACATTTTATATAATAGGTACTTAATAAATTCACCCTTAAGCAAAGTTTAAGCCATTGTCAGCTAGGCCTGGCCTCCCTATCCCCTGGAGCTCAAGATCTGATTCACTTGAATCTCCAGATCCATGGAAGATCAAGTTTCCCTAAGTTATATGATACTTCCCAAGGACTCATGTTCCCATGGTCACCCCTGCCTGTGGATTCCTCTTTCTGCCTGTGCTGGCTCAGTTCACGTTAACTTAGATAGCAAACAACCCCTTTATCATCTTCTATGGAAGTCCATTCACCAAAGCATTTGTTGATTTTGCTACAACTCATAATAAAACAGAGACATATGGAGACTTTGTGAACATGATTAAGAAAACTATATCTAAGCCAATCTAAAAGTTAACACAACGAAACATTCCCACAAAATTTTGAAATGCCCACCACCACTTCCATTATTTAATATTTTGCTGGTAGTGCCTAGCCCATGTAATTAGCAGCGCAAAGAAATTTTAGGCATTAGAATGGGAAATGAGGAAGCAAAGTTATTATTAGTTGAGATGATATGAAAGAATCCCCGGAAAACCCAATATAAACAAAAAATAAGACCAAAGACAATAAGAAAATTCAAAACATTGTAGAACATAAGGTGAACGTAGCCAAGCCAATAGCTTTCATAAATATGCCAACACTAAGTTTGAAGACATAAGGAAAGAAAGGATTTCCCTTCCATTGCAACAACAAAGTTTAAATACCAAGAAATAAGCTCATCAAAAAATATTTAAGATTTGAAGAAACACTTAAAAATGGTATTGAGGGACACAAAAGAAGAACTGAACATTTGGGAGGGTCCTCCATATTCTTGTATAGGATGACTCATTTTTCTAAAGAGTTCTCATCTTCTTAAATTAATATACAAATTTAACATAATCCCAATGAAATTACCATCCAGGTTTTAAAAAAACTTGACCAGCCAACTACAAATTTGATTCAGAAATATAAATACACGAAAGTATCAAGAAAAATTCTGAAAAAGAAGTGTAATGAGAGGTTAGTGATTTGCAAGATGGTCCCAATATGTCAATGAATGTGGTATTGGTGTGTTCTTAGATATGACAATGGCTCAGAGCAAAAAATCCAAAAATAGGTCCAAGAATACATGGGGATTTAATGTCTTAATAACGAAGAGACATCTCAAATCTAAGTATAGGGGTGTCTGGGGGGGATAGTTTATTGGATAAATCATCCTGGGACAATTGAGTAATTGTTTGAAAAATATAGAAGGGGATTGGAGCTGCAACTTATTCCTTACACCAGGATAAATTTCAAATATATTAATGTTTTAAAATAAAAAGTGAAAACTTTTAAAAACTTGAAAAAATATGAAAGAATTTATTTAGAACTTGAAAAGAAAATACTTCTGACTATGCTATTAATACCCAGAAACCGTAAAAGAAAAGGCTGCAAATTAAGTTGCACAAAAATTACTCAAAGCAAAACTCACCATAAGAAAAAACCCAAGAAAAATGATGAAAAGAAAACACATCTAACTTATTGTTATGGACTGAACTCTGTCCTACTCAAAATTCACACGTTGAAGCCTTAACCCCAAATATCATTTTAGGGCTAATAATCTTTAGGGAGGTGATTAAAGTTAAAAGAAATCATACGGAATTAGACAAATACTACATGATTTCACTTACATGTGAAATCTGAAAAACAAAACAAACAAATGAAACTCATAGATACAGACAACAGACTGGTGATTATCGGGGGGGAAGCGGGTTGGGGGTGGGCAAAACGGGTGAAGGAAGCCACCTGTATGATGATGGATGGTAACTAGACTTATTGGGGTAATCACTCTGTAGTGTATGCAAATATCGAACTCAGCAGAAGTTGACATTGCAGTCCTGAGTCTGAAATCTGTAGGACAGGCTGTCAGGGAAACATTTCCTGAGTGCCTACCATATGCTGGACATGAGGCCAGTCTCAGAGTCCATGGAACGGATGGGGCATGGTCCCCACCAACAGCCTCATCAATACCCTAGGGAGCAAGACAGACATACATTCAGACAATTTCATTTATTGTGGCTAATTTATAAAGTTACTGTGGGAATATAAAGAAAATGTATTTAGCCATGGCCTTTACTCTGGAGGAGATGACCTCTGAATGGACTTTTTTTTGACAGAGAGAGACACAGCAAGAGAGGGAACACAAGCAGGGGGAGTGGGAGAGGGAGAAGCAGGCTTCCCGCTGAGCAGGGAGCCCGATGCGGGGCTCGATCCCAGGACCCTGGGATCATGACCTGAGCTGAAGGCAGACGCTTAAAGACTGAGCCACCCAGGCGCCCCTACCGTTTTATTTTTAAATGTACAATTCAGTGGCATTAAGCGCATTTACAGAGTTGGGCAACCATCACCCTGAATTGACCACTAAAGGCTAAGTACGGGTTATTCCAACGTAGCAGACATTGTCACATGCTATAGAAGTCACATTCTCTCCCCACCTCCATTTTTTTTTTTTTTTTTTACACAAATGGTATCATACTTCACACAGTGTTTTCACTCTTGTTCTTCTTTACCTAAAATATCTTGGAGGTTTTCCATATAGTTACATAAAACATTCCTTTTGCTTTTTACTTAACAGTTGTATACTATTCCACTGTCTGGATTAATATAATTTATGTAAGTGGTCTTTCACTGATTACATAAATTTGGATAGTTTCTAATAGTTTCCTATTACAAACAATACTACAATGAGTAATAATACACTTACATCATTTCTCACATCTTTAAGCGTATCTATGGAGTATGAAAGAAAATGGAATTGTGGGGGACCAGAGGAATTGTGGGAAAGAACAGAGAACTGTGGGAAACAAGGGGAATTGTGGGAGAGAACACGGAATTGTAGGAGACAAGAGAAATTTTGGGAGAGAATAGGGAATTATGGGGGACAGGAGGAATTTTGGGAGAGAACAGGGAATTGTGGGGAACTGGACAAATTTTGGGAGAGAACAGAATTGTGGGGGAACAGAGGAACTGTGGGAGAGATTGGAGAATGGTGGGGAACAAGAGGAATTGTGGAAGAGAAGAGAGAATTGTGGGAAACAAGGATAGCTGTGGAAGAGGAGAGAATTGTGGGACAGAATGGGGGAATTATGGGAGAGAATAGAGAATTGTGGGCAACAAGAGGAATTGTGGGAAAGAACAGAACTGTGGGAGATAACAGGGAATTGTGGGGGGAAAGGAGAATTGTGGGAAACAAGGAAAATTGTGGGAGAGAACAGAGACTTGTGGGAAACCAGGGAAATTGTGGGAAAGAATAGAGAATGGTGGGAAACATAGGGAATTGTGGGAGAGAACAGAGACCTGTGGGTGAGCAGAGGAATTGTGGGAGAGAACAGAAAACTATGGGAACAAGGGGAAATACTGAAAGAAAATAGAATTGTGGGGGACCAGAGGAATTGTGGGAAACAAGTGGAATTATGGGGAAACACAGAGAATTGTGGGAGAAAACAGGGAATTATGGGAGGAAAAAGGGAATTGTGTGAGGCAAGGGGAATTATGGGAAAGAATAGACAAAAGAATAGAGAATTGTGGGTGTGACAGGGAATTGTGGGAAAGAACAGAAAATTGCAGGAGAGAACAGAGAATTGTGGCAAACAACAGAGATTTGTGGAAAGTAAGGGGAATTGTGGAAGAGAACAGAATTGTTGGGGACCAGAGGGCTTGTAGGAGAGAATACAGAATGGTAGGAAACAAGGGGAATTGTGGGAGAAAACAGGGAATTGTGGGAAACAATAGGAACTGTGGGAAAGCATGGAGGATTGTGGGAGACAAAGAGAACTGTGGAAAAGAACAGCAAATTGCGGGAAACAAGGGGAACTGTAAAAGAAAACAGAACTGTGGAGGACCAAAGGGATTGTCAGAGAGAAAAAACAGTGGTATGGGAGCAGAGGAATCATGGGAGAGAACAAAATCGGTGGACCACAAGAAATGTGGGAGGGAATAGAGAATGTTGAGAATCAAGGGGACTTGTGGGAGAGAACAGTTAATTGTGGGAGACAAGAGGAATTGTGGGAGAAAAGAGAATTATGGGAGAAAACAAGGAACTGTGGGAAACAATAGGAATTGTGGGACAGCATGGAGACTTGTGGGAGACAAAGGGAATTGTGGGAGAGAACAGAATTGTGGGAGAGCAGAGGAACTGTGGGAGAAAACAGAGACTTATGGGAAACAAGGGGAATTGTGGGAGAGAGCAGAGAACTGTGCGGGAGCAGAGGAATTGTGGGAAAGAACAGGGAATCGTGGGAAACAATGGGAACTGTGGGAAAGCATGGATAATTGTGAAAAACAACAGGAATTGTGGAGAGAAGAGCTAATTGTGGGAGAGAACAAGGAATTGTGCAGGAACAGGAATTGTGGGAGAAAACAGAGAATGGTGGGAAACAAGGGGAATTATGGGAATGAACAGGGAATTGTGGGAAACAATGTGAATTGTGGGAAAGCATGGAGAATTGTGGGAGGCAAAGGGAACTATGGGAGCTATCTGGCAATTGTGGGTAACAAGGGGACTTGTGGGAAAGAACAGGGAATTATGGGGGTTAAGAGGAATTGTGGGAGAGAAGAGAATTATGGGAGAGAACAAGGTGGGAAACAATAGGAATTGTGGGAGACAAAGAGAATTGTGGGAGAGAACAGGGAATTGTGGGTAACAAGGGAGAATGGTGATATAGGACAAGGAATTATGGGAAATAACAGGAATTCTGGGAAATCACGGAGAATTGTGGGAGACAAAGGGGATTGTGGGCGAGAACAGAGAATTATGGGAAATGGGACTTGTGGGAGAGAACAGGGAATTGCGGGTAACAAGGGAGAATGGTGGGAGAGGACAAGGAATTGTGAGAAATAACAGGAATTATGGGAAAACATGGAGAACTGTGGGAGTCAAAGGGGACTATGGGAGAGAATAGGGAAGTGGGGGGGAGCAGAAGTATCATGGGAGAGAACAGAATTGTGGGGGAGCAGAGAAATTGTGGTAGAGAACAGAATTGTGGGAGAGAACAGGGAATTGTAGGAAACAAGGGGAACTGTGGGAAAGCATGGATAATTGTGGGAGACAATGTGGAAAAGAACAGAGACTTGGAAACAAGGGGAATTGTGAAAGACTACACAACTGTGGGGGACCAGAGGGACTGTCAGAACAGACAATGGTATGAGAGCAGAGGAATTGTGGAAGAGAACAAAATTGGGGGACCACAGGAAATGTGGGAGGGAATAGAGAATGTTGGGAAACACGGGGACTTGTGGGAGAGAACAGGGAATTGTGGGGGACAAGAGGAATTATGGGAGAAAAGAGAATTATGGGAGAGAAGAGGGAACTGTGGGAAACAATAGGAATTGTGGGAAAGCATGGAGACTTGTGGGAGACAAAGGGAATTGTGGGAGAGAACGGAATTGTGGGAGAGCAGAGGAATTGTGGGAGAAAACAGACACTTGTGGGAAACAAGGGGAATTGTGGGAGAGAACAAAGAACTGTGGGGGAGAAGAGGAATTGTGGGAGAGAACAGGGAATTATGGGTAGCAAGTGAGAATGGTGGGAGAGGACAAGGAATTGTGGGAAATAACAGGAATCCTGGGAAAGCATGGAGAATTGTGGGAGACAAAGGGAACTGTGGGAGAGAAGGGCTAATTGGAGAGTACAGAGAACTGTGGAAAACAAGGGGACTTTTGGGAGAGAATAGAGAAGTGCAGGGGAGCTAAGGGATTATGGGAGAAAACAATTGTGGGGGAGCAGAGGAATTTTTAGGAAAGAACAGAATTGTGGGAGAGAACAGGGAATTGTGGAGCAGAAGAATTTTAGGAGAGAACAGGATTGTTGGAGAGAACAGAGAATTCTGGGAAACAACAGGAACTGTGGGACAGCATGGAGAATTGTGGGAGACAAAGGGAATTGTGGGAGAGAGCAGAGAATTCTGGGGGAGCAGAGGAATTGTGGGAGAGAACAGAATTATGGGGGAACCAGTGAAATTGTGGGAGAGAAGAGGAATTGTGGGAAAGCATGGAGAATTATGGGAGACATAAGGGAACTGTGGGAAGAGAACAGAGAATTGTGGGGAGCATGGAGACTTATGGGAGACAAAGGGAATTGTGGGAGAAAGCAGAGAATTCTGGGGGAAGAGAGGAATTGTGGGAGAGAACAGAATTATGGGGGACCAGTGGAATTGTGGGAGAGAACAGAGAATTGTGGGAAATCATGGACACTTATGAGAGACAAAGGGAATTGTGGGAGAGAGCAGAGAATTCTGGGGAGCAGCGAAATTGTGGGAGAGAACAGAATTATGGGGGACCAGTGGAATTGTGGGAGAGAACAGGAATTGTAGGAAAGCACGGAGAATTGTGGGAGACAAAAGGAACTGTAGGAGATAAGAGGGAATTGTGGGAAACAAGATGACTTGTGGGAGAGAACAAGGAATTGTGGGGGACCAGAGGAATTGTGGGAGAGGACAGAGAATTGTGAGAAAGCATGGAGACTTATGGGAGACAAAGGGAATTGTGGGAGATAGCACAGAATTGTGGGAAACAAGGGAGCTTGTGAGAGAGAACAAGGAATTGTGGGAGAGCAGAGGAACTGTGGGAGAGAACAGAATTGTGGGGCACCAGAGGGGTTGTGGGAGAATATAGAGAATTGTGGGAAACAAGCAGAATTGTGGGAAAGAACAGAGTAGTGTCGGGGAGCAGAGGAATTGTGGGAGAGAACAGAATGGTGGGGGACCACAGGGAGTGTGGGAGAGAATAGAGAATGGTGGGAAACAAGGGAAATTGTCAGAGAGAACAGGGAATTGTGGGAAACGAGAAATTGTGGAAGAGAACAAAGAATTGTGGGAAACAATAAATTGTGGGAAGGAAAAGAATTGTGGAGAGACTAGGAAATTGTGGGAAAAGGGAAGAATTGTGGGAGACAAGGGGAATTGTGGGAGAGAACAGAGAATTGTAAGAAGAAAAAAGACAACTGTGAGATAAAACAAGAAATGTGGGAGAAAAGAGTATTATGGGAGAAAAGAGAATTGTGAGAGATAATGGTATACTCGATAAGAGAATGAAGAATTGTTAGAAATAAAGGGAATTGTGAGAGAAACAATTGTGGGAGATAAGGGGAAAAATTGTGCGAAAGAAGAGACAATTGAGGGAGTGAATAGAGAATTGTGCTTGAGAGGGATTTGTGGGAGATGTGGAATTGTGGATGACAGAAAATGATGGGAGAGAATAAAGAATTGTTGGAGAGAACAGAGAATTATACTTGAGAGAGGGAATTGTAGGAAAGAACAGGGAATATGGGGCAAAAGGGAATTGTTGAAGTGACAAGGAATTGTGGGAGTCACAGAGAAGTGAGAAAGAGAAGGGAGAATTGTGGCAAGTAGAGAATTGTGGGGAAAACAGAATTGTCGGAGAAAAGAGGAATTCTGAGGAACAAAGAGAATTGTTGGAAAAAATAGGGAATTATAGTAGACAAGTGGAATTCTGGGAAAGAATGGGGAATTCTGGAAAACAACAGGGAATTGTGGGTGTGATAGAAAATTTTGGGAGACACATGGAATTATTAGAGGGAGCAGAGAATTGTGGGTGAGATGGAGAATTGTGGGAGAGAATATCATTGTGGAGAAAAAACAAAAATGCGGAAGACAAGGGGAATTTTGGGAAATAACAGAATAGTTGGAGCAATGTGGAATTGTAGGAGAGAGCAGGAAATCATGAGAAAAATAGAGAATTGTGCTTGAGACAGGAAACTGTGGGAAATCAGTTGCATTTCCATACACTAATAATGAACTATCAGTAAGAGAAAGTAAGAAAATAATCCCATTTATAACTGCATCAAAAAGAATAAAATACCTAGCAATAAATTCAACCAAAATGTTGAAAGACCTGTATATTGAAAACTGTAAGATGTTAATGAAAGACATAGAAGAAGACACAAATAAATGGAAAGACATTCCATACTCGTGGATTGGAAGAATCCATATTGTTGAAAGGTCCATACTACCCAAAGCTCCTTGTCATCAGTCAAAGCTCCTTGACATCAGTCTTGGAGATAATTTTTTTGGATTTCACACCATAAGCAAAGGCAACAAAAGCAAAAATAAACAAGTAAACAAGCAAACATCAACCTATATGGCTTCTGCACAGCAAAGGAAAGCATCAACAAAATACAAAGGCAACATACCAAGTGGGCAAAAATACTTGCAAATCATATATCTGATAAGGCATTAACAGCCAAAATATATAAAGAGCTCATACGACTCAATAGCAAAAAAAAAAAGTCCAATGAGAAACTGGGCAGAGGAACTGAATAGACATTTTCTCAAAGAAGATATACAGATGGCAAACAGGTACACAAAAAGGTGCTGAACAGGGCCGCCTGGGCGGCTCGGTCAGTTGAGCATCCAACTCTTGGTTTCAACTCAGGTCATGATCTCAGGGTCCTAGGATCCAGCCCTGTATCAGGCTCTGCGCTCAGCAGGAAGTCTGCTCAAGGACACTTTCCCTCTCCCCCTGCCCCTCCCCTCCGCTCATGTGCACTTGCACACACACACTCTCTCTCTCTCTCTCATCAATCAATAAATCTTTTTTAAAAAGGTGCTGAACATCACTAATCACCAGGGAAATGCAAATCAACCCAACTGAGATTTCACTTCACATCTGTTAGAATGATTACTCTCAAAAAGACAAGAAATAACAAGTTGGATATGGAGAAAAGGGAACCCTTGTGAACTGTTGGTTTGAATGTAAATTGATGTAGCCACTATGGAAAAACTATGGAGGTTCCTCAAAAAATTAAAAATAGAAGTTCTATTTTATGATCCAGCAATTCCACTGGATACTTATCCAAAGGAAATGACTAACTCAGAAAGATACATGCACCCCTATGTTCACTGCAGCATTATTTAAAATAGCTAAAACATAGAAGTAAACTAAGTGTCCACTGATGGACAAATGGATAAAAAAATGTGATACACACACACAATTTAATATTATTCAGCCATATAAAAGAAGGCAATCCTGCCATTTGTGACATGGATAGACCTTGAGGCCATTTTGCTAAGTGAAATAAGTCAGAGAAAGACAAACACTGTATGATCTCACTTATAGGTGGAATCTAAAAACAAACAAACAAACAAAAAAACAACAATTAAAAAACCAAACTCACAGATAGAACATATTGGTGGTTGCCAGAGGCTGGAGGTGGGGATGGGGTGAAATGGATGGAAGTGGTCAAAAGGTACAAACTTCCAGTTGTAAAATAAATTAAGTCCAGGGGATATAATGTACAGCATGGTGACAACTGTTAACAATACTGTCTTACACATTTGAAGTTGTTAAGACAGCAGATCTTAAAAGTTCTCATCAGAAGAAAAAAAACTGTATAACTGTGCAGCGATGGATGTTAACTAGACTTATTGGGGGTGATCGTTTCACAATATTTACATATATCTCATCATTATGTTGTACACTTAAAGCTAATCTAAAATTATATGCCAATCATATCTCAATTTAAAAAATATTTTTAAAACCCTACCACAAAAATTGTGCGAAAGACAGGGAGTTATGGAAGAAACAGACAATCATGGGAAACAACAGAGAACTGTGTGAGACAGGGAATTGTGGGAGATCATAAAAAATTGTGGGAGACATGGGGAATTCTGGGAAAGGACAGAGAATTGTTGGAAAGGGAATTGTGGGACAAACTGGGGAATTGTAAAGGGAGGAATATTATGAGAGAGCAAAGAATTGTGAAAGAGAGTGGAGAATTGGGGAGAGATGGGGAATTATAAAAGAAACAGGGAATTATGGGGGGGAAAAGGAGAATCATGCAGAAGACATGGAATTGTGGGAGCTCTAAGAAGTACAAAAGCAGCACTTTGTAAACATAAGCAACTGTAGGTTTGGAAAGGAGACTTATTTTACAAGAACCAGTCATAAATTCAGTTTGTAATTACAAAAGCCCTTCAATTTTTCTTCTCTGCTAAACCCTTGTGGCTGACAGCAGGAGTTCATATCACATTACCACAGATTGGCAAACCCACATGCACTGCCTTGTACAGGCAGACGTACACACATACACAATACACACATATACTCTCACACACACACTTGTACACGTACACATGCACACACAAATACAACATACATACAAATATATATGCACACATATCTTGGAAATTTCAAACATGATAACAGAAATAAACTAATAAAATGTTTGGGAAATTTTTTAAATCTTATAAAAAATAAAACAAGATGAAAAAGTGATAGAATAATACATAAGAAAATTAGAGAATCAGTCTAGGAATCCAACATATGAGGAATAGAGGTTCCTTAAAAGAGACAAGGAAGAAAGAGGGAGTGGAGCAAGTTATCAAGAAAATTAATAATACAAGAAAATATCCCCAATGTGAAGGTTATGGGTTTCCAGAATGACTGGTCCCATCAGGTACCAAGCCAATGAAAGCAAAGAGGTCTATATCAGCACACATCTTTTCAGGCCACTAAAAGAAAGAGAAGTTAAAAATATTGTTGAGCGAAAAAAAGAAATGACACTTGACTTTTCAACATCAACAATGGAAACTAAAAGACAATGAAGCAACTGCTTAATAATTCTGAGAGAAATGTTTCTAAACCTAGGATTATATATCCAAACTACCAATCACATGGGAGGGTATACCACAGATAGTTTCTGGTTTTCAAGACCTCAAAAACGGATGTGCTCCCAAAACAATGCAAAGAAGAATACAGGGTATCCAAGAACCAGAGATCCAACACAGGATAGGAAAAGGTTGAAAGGAAGTGCCAAGAAGATGACTAGCAGAAATCACTTCCAAACATTTTAGAATTGGGCAGTGGCAGAGGTGAGGTGCTTATCTGTGAGAGAGGGCTCAAGGGAAAAAAGGGAAACATATACATTAGTTGACATATTTAAATGCATTGGGAGGAGATTTACAATGCAGACAGGAAGCTTAGGGATAACCTAAAAATCTAGACAAAGGGGGAAAAGGCAAGTATTAAATTCTATTGAAAAAGTTGTACGAGAAAAAAAATCATGTTTGGTCATAACAAACAGTCACAATAATCTAAATACTAAACTGTGATGTATCCAAAACCATGTAACTATTGGCACAGGGGAGGGACACATGTGTTTGTGTTAGCACGTTGTTTGGCACATGGAAGGAAAAGTAGAAGAAAGA
This sequence comes from Halichoerus grypus, assembly GCF_964656455.1. NCBI lineage: Eukaryota > Metazoa > Chordata > Mammalia > Carnivora > Phocidae > Halichoerus > Halichoerus grypus. Next base: position 124,412,779 of record NC_135727.1, on the reverse strand, counting down.
GGTAAAGAGCAGTTAGTCTTTGCCTGGGGAGAGTGGGAATTGAGGTTGAAAGTGTCCCCCCCAGTCTCCCTACCCACCTATAGCTCTCCTTTAATGCCCTGTTTGGTAGCTCCTTCTTTATAAAGCATCCTTGTTACTTCTTTCCTTCCTATCCACTTTCGGCACGTGACCCTTGAAACACTCACTTCTTCCCTTTTGTCTCCAATGGTCTGCAAATACATGTACTGAGATGTAACAATATGGTTATCTGTTTGCTTGCCTGTCTCTCCAATTACCAGAGGTTTTGGGCCTTCTTGTGCCATACACCCCTGTGGATTGTGGTGAAGTCTGTAAGTATCTTCTCAGAATAATATTTTTACGAACATAAAACAAAATACAAGAAATCACTAAAGAAATCAATTATATTAAAAAGAAGTTATCCACATATTTTAGAAAAACAGATTTTGATCATTAAAGGTCAGGTTCCCCAGGAAATATACACTGATATAACATAGATTTTAAAATGCTGTCTTGATCCAGTTTGGTCAGTTCCCTTTTTTGAGCAGCTAGGTCCACATTCGCCAACCACCTCCCTTGCTGGGCTCTCATTCTCTGAGCCACTATCCGCGGTACACCTGCTCCAGAGCCTGCCTCACCTGTTCCTTCCCCCTGACCCCCCTGGCTCACGAAGGACTCCAGCGCTTCTGCATGTGGCACCCCACCGTGTGATTATAACCCCCCTCTTGGGATCTGTGAGTATAATAAACTGTTCATTCAATGGTAGCTGTTTCCTGATCTGATCAACTTCACCAAATCTAAATAATAATCAACAATTAAACTTATTAAAATGGCTGAGACTCCAAGCAGTGTGCATTGGAGTGCTCTCATGAACAGCAATGAGAGAGCGACGGGAGGTCTGGGCAAAGGGAGAAGTTGAACTGTGATGCAGTCACAGTGGAAGCCTCAGCCACTGACACTGGGATGGCCCTTCTGAGGTGACCTCCTGGAGGTGAGAGCCTGGGGTTTATGTACCCTTGCAGAGGCCACTTGGAGGCAGCAGCCTGCCCCCAGGGAGGGGATGTGATTTTGCCTGAGGCAGTTCTCTTTGGCAGAGGGCAATTCCTGGAGAGAGACTCAGCCCAGGGTGTCAGCAGCTAACAGCCCCCAGCACCCTGGAGATGGCCGGCCGGGCCCTGAAGGGCCACCTGGGCATGCTTCACAGTCCATCACAGTGATACAGAAAGGCATATGCTTCTTAGTAACACTTTTAAGTAACAGGATAAAATTATCTTAATTTCAAAGTAGTGATGAATAGTATTTTAAGACAGAAACAACCATCATTTGTGACAATTTCTGTGGTTTCTATTAGTGCCACATACTGCTGACACTACTAGGATTTGTTGCCTGCATTCCTGGTGGAAAAAATACTAAATTTCTGTTAGAGGTAAGTGAAAATACAGACCTTCAAGTCCACACACCCAGCTAAGAAGGCCTTGGGAGCCGGAACCTTGATTTGTTCATTTTGGGATCTCCAGAGTCGGCCGCAGTTCTGGACACCCGCTGATGTTTTTGAGTCATTACTATAATTAAAACTGATGAGATACAATTTAAGAGATAGGAACTTTAAAACTAACACCTGTAAAGCAACCCTTCTGCGTTTTAAAGGAGCTATAGTACAGAGCCTCGTTCTATGGAAGTCTCTGGCTCAGCCTAAACTCTCCCTGCCCGCGCTGGCTTGGAGGGGCGGGGCCGGGGGAACCGGCGCTCGCACTTATAGGTCGAGGCGGGAGGGGGCGGGCCCGCTTCTTCGTGCTCGACGGAAGCCCTACCTCTTCAGCCCGCGCCCCGCCTCCTGCGCTCCCGGAAGTCCCGCCTTCGGAAAAGGAAGTAGCGGTGCGCTAGGGCGCCCGCGGTGACCGCGACGATAGCGGTGACCGAAGGAGGAGAAGGCGGCCGCGGGTTGGCGGTTAGAGGCGGGGCCGGCTCCTCGGAGCGGCTTGGGACAGGAGTCAGGTGCGGAGTAGCAGGCTGGCTGAGGCCGGTGGGTTTTGGGGTCCCGGGACTGGAGCAGGTGGGCCGCGGAGGGGCCGTATGAAGACGACTTTGGCCGCGTTCCCCTCTCGGAGGTCCTTTCCTTCCCTCCTTCCTTCCTCGAATCCCTTTTCTGCGCTGTACCCTGCCCTGATTCCCAATCCTTTTCTAAGCCCGGGTGTGAGGGTTTAGTCTGGACTCCCCTCTGGGTCACCACGTTTAGGGCTCCCTGTTACCCAGACCTACACTCCCTCTCCGTGACGTAGTTTCTCAGGGACCCCCTTCACCTCACCCCCAAAATCCGCACATCTTAGAAACGTGCCCCTAAAGGGTGGCGTGCTGTACATTTCACACTAGTATTTCCCAAAGGGGTTAATACATTAAAGCTATCCCTCGAAGTGGATACCCTGCCCTGTAGATTTACATCAGAATGACAAGGAGGAAGAACAAGGGTTGGGCAGATTAAGAAGACCAAGGGAGTGGTCGGAGTCCAGGCATAGGCATTAATCTGTCTTTTTGCTTTGGCACGTTTGAGTTTAGAATTGTTTGCATTCAGCAAGGCGGTTCCAACCATGGGTTTGTCTGCATCTACCCCTGCTGTTGCTGTTCAGACCTCAGATGCTTCAGATCATCAGACAGCATCCCCGCCTTCAGGATGTCCCATTCATGAAGGGAAAATGAAAGGTAATTGACCCTTTGTCTAGAAAATAAAAACAAAAGAGAGTTCTCAGAAGGATTTTGAGGAAGAGGCAGCATAACACGCTAGTGGGGCAAAGTGAGTTCTGTCCTTATGGTGCTACTTACAAGGTATGTGACTGTAGACAAGTTACTTTTCTAAGTCGCAACCTGTCATCTGAAAGATGAGGATATAATATTTCACAGGGCTATTGTGACAATTAAGATAGTGCATGAGAGTGGAGTGATGGCTCCATACATTAGCCCTTACCCCTCAAAGTTTGCAGTTAGCGTTTCTCAACCTGGGTGGCCACCCCCATTCCTCCTCCGGGGGGGTAACATTTGGCAATGTCTGGAAACATTTTTGTTGGTCAAAACTGAGAGGAGGTGTTGCATCCAGTGAGTAGAAGCCAGGAGTTCTGGTAAACATCCTGCAGTGCACAGTACACCTGTGCAACAAAAAATCTCCTGGCCCCAAATGTCAAGAGTGCTAAGGTTGAGAAACCTTGGTCTAGACCGGTCTTTATCTGTCAAGGCAACTTTACATCTGTTGCATTATTCATCTTTGTAAAAGTAAGTCATCGCTTATGGCCTTGCTGTTCTTTCCTTGGGTGCAGAGGTGAGAATGGATGGTCTACATTTGCTTTAGATTGTTTATATAAAAGTATGACCTGAAAAACACTTCCTTGCATTGTACTCTTTGATTCCCTTGGTCATTCAGCAAGAATTTACTCACTGCCCAGTCTGTGCCAAGCACTGGTGGGTTTTGTTTTTTCACTGAGAGAAGAGCAACGTATAGAACAAAAATCCTTTGCCTGATGGAGTATACATTCTCATCCTCGTAGTCCTGTGTGGTAGGTTTTCTCCCTATTTTTTATTCAGGAAACTTAAAAGCCATACAGCTAATAAGTGGCAAAGCCAGCAAAAACTCTGTGACCTTGGACAAGGACAGACCCAGTGCTCTTCCAGGGTTTCTCTGTATGGGAAGAATGGAGACAGTTGGACAGAGCTGATGTGTTCCTACTCTGAGTGTCCCCAGGTAGATCATAGAGCCCTGAATATGGTTTGATTTCATTTACTGTGTATCCAGAAGAGTCGTCAGTCAGATTTGTTTGCATAAGTAAAGAATGTGGATATTTGTAGGCAACTAAAGGGGCTCCTGGTTATATGGGAAATATAACAGTATTTTCTGACACCCAGCTGGGATCAGTGACCCAGGAGAGATTGGCACTCTGAATGGGAGCGGAAAGGTGGTAGAGCAAGTCTCCCTTCACCCCTCAAGTGGACAGTAAAGGGTCCTAGGGAATGAGAGTCTGCAAGGAGAAACGGGGGAAAGGAAGTGAAAGGAAACTTGTCTTTGGTGTGTCGGGCATCCAGCATATTCTTGGTGTTACTGCTGCTCCCTAACACAAGGGTCCCTTACTTGGGCAGCTGTCTTCCTGGGCCATGGCTCTCCCCGTGCCTGCCCCCTCTCTGCAGTGTAAGACCAGCTTCTCAATCTCCACACTTGCTTCCAGTAGCACCCTGGACTCTTGGACATCAGCTGCCCCTTCTGCTGCTGCTCTTGTAGGTTCAGACCTTCCCTCTTAAGTGGCATCTGGATCCTATGTGGACTATGGAACATTTTTTTTAATATGTGCCTTTTCTTGCTAAATGCTTGCTATCAACTGATGGGGAATAGAACCCCATCAAGGGGTAGTTTTCTGTGCCTTGTTTCTGTCCTGGAGCAAAGCACAAGCAGAGGGGCATTCAGACTTTTCTCCAGGAGCCTTTTTGAAGGCTCCTCTGCTCATTTCCATCTTCTGTCTCCAGTACCTGAGAGAAGGCGTCAGTAAGCCTGGCATCCTGTGTCCTGATCAGGGCTGGGCCTTGTCTGGAATCTGAATTGAAAGTCAGGGAGACCCGGTAAAACATGGCTGGGCCTCTGCTTAGGTTCCTCTGCGACAGCTCGCTGCTGGGAACCCACGCAGGTACCTACTAGCCCATCTCTAAAACCATGGAATGCACAATACATTCTTTTGCAGATGTTGAGATTTTGTTTATTTTTGCTGGGGGCATGACACAGTAAGGGAATGGGTACCCATTTCTCTTTCAAGGGGAAAGTAAATTTGTAGAACCTTCTCCTGGTGTATAGGATATTACAATGTTAGCTAGCCTAGCCCTTGGCAGCTTGGAACCATAGAAACCTGGCTTTGCCTTTGATGGTGATCACTGGTCAGAAATACAGCTCTTTTGGGCCGGGATTGAGAGAGCCAGATGTCCTGCCTTTGTGGTGACACTTTTTTACTTGATTTATTTCAGGCTGTCCCGTGAGCACAGAGCCATCTAACCCAACTTGTGAGAACAAAATGAACTCTGTGCCCGCCCACCAAGATCGTGCGTATGAGTACGTGGAATGTCCTGTTACGGGCGCTGTGGCTGAGAATAAGGAGAACCTAGATCCTTCTAATCTGGTAATTCACACCCGGCCCCTCTTCCTGGAACATTTTCTGCCGAGATGCTTTCATGAACTCCCAAGACAGACTGCTGACTGCTAGGATTAATTCTCCTTTCCTTTTAAAATAAAAAAGTCTGATATTCCATAGACATTGAAAATCCTGAATACATCGCTAATTGTAGTTTCAGAGAGTGCCTGATAAAGGGAACACTGATCTTGAAGTGCCAGAGTAGGCTGACTGGAAAGAAGCCACACCAAAGGAATATTTCCTTTAGAGATAGTGGAAGGCGGGAAATCCCATTAGGAGTGCAGCTGGAATTGGTAAAGGTATTTCTGGTCTTGGGAAACCTCATAGGCATGATGCCTGATTAGGGCTCTGTTTTCCAGCACAGCCGGGTACCAGCCTGTGTGAGTCGCTGGTGTGGCACAGCATCATGTGGCGGCCACCAGTGGGATGCCACTGAGAAAGCAAGGACAAGACAAGCATGGCCTCACCACATTTTGTGATAGTGTAGGAAATGGAGGTTTCCTGTTTGAAATCACATTTTAATGCAGAGACGGACAGACTCAGATCTGTACTCTGGAAGGCCAGAATAGGCTTCTTAGAAGGCCAGGGTTATCAGAAGTATTTAGAAACACTGGCTAACATTTGAAGGACTTAGAAATATTTAGTCTGGAAGCGAAGGGGTGTGTGTGGGCTGTGTGTGTGTGTGTGTATATGTGTATGTTATATAACATAACATTTATAACAGTACCATGAACTGGGTGGTTTGTAAACAGCAGACGTTTCTTTCTCAAAGTTCCAGAGGCTGAGAAGTCCTATTGGAAGGTGCTGGCAGATTCAGTAAATTTGAGGGACACAAACATTCAGCCTCAACACTCAGTAATGACCCTGCCAAGCTATAAGGAGACTGGTGTGTTGAGGAAGAAGGTGGACAAGATCAGGGCAGCACCGTTGACGTTTGAGGCCGGACAGTTCCTTGCAGTAGGGCACTGTCCTGTGCTTTGTAGGGTATTAGCAGCATCCCTGGTCTTCACCTGCCAAATGCCAGGAGCACCCTCTTCTCAGTCACAACAACCTAACGTGTCTCCAGATATTTCTAAAAGTGCCCCCATAAGACTACTGGTCTAGATAATCTTTAATAGCCTAGTGGGTCAGAACATGGGCCTTTTGGAACCCCACAGACCTAGACTCTTACCCATGGGATTGTTACCTGTAGCAAGAATATTAATAACAGCCAGCATTTCTTCTGGTGACATCTGTAGCCCTTGTGCTAAGCACCATACACCCTCCAGTAACCCTCGTCCGCATCTTTAGAGCTGAAGCCACCGAGAACGGGCGAGCACGCAGTTTGCCCCACATCACTCAGCTAGGAAGCAGCAGGTCCCAAACTGAATCCCAGCTCCCTCTGACATGTGTCCTTCAGCCCCCTGTGGTGACGGTGCAGGTAAAATGCTCGGTGTGGTGCCTGGCATACCCGGTTCTCCCGCTGCCGTCATTCTGGCCGGGGGGGCCATATCGTGACTTAGTGATAAATGTGCATCTGCTAGAAGATCCTTCATACTTGCAACACAGAAGAAGTTCTAGGCCAGGGGTTCTCAACCAGGTGTGATTTTGCCCCTGGGAGGGCACTGGTTGTCACAACTTGGGAGGAGGGGTACTGTTGGGTAGAGACCAGGGAGGTTGCTAAAAATCCTACAGTGCTCAGAACAGACCCCCATCACCGAAAGTCGCCCAGCCCCAAATGGCAGCAGTGCCTGGGGTGAGGACGCTGGTCCAGGGAAGGCGTTTGCACAACACTGTTGCTGCCCCTTGTGTGTGCGAGCAAGGAGTCTTGTGGTGTCGCTACTCTATAATGTATTCAGTCCGGAGACTGAAAGCATCGGCAAGATCCTAAAAGTAAAGAATATTTTTTTTAAAGATTTTATTTATTTGACAGAGAGAGACACAGCAAGAGAGGGAACACAAGCAGGGGGAGTGGGAGAGGGAGAAGCAGGCTTCCCGCCGAGCGGGGAGCCCGATGCGGGGCTCGATCCCAGGACCCTGGGACCATGACCCGAGCCAAAGGCAGATGCCTAATGACTGAGCCACCCAGGTGCCCCAAGAATATTTTAAAAGAAAGTGGTGGTGTACCTATATTTTATGAGATTTTTCCTCAGAAGAGTGAACAGTCATTTTTGAAAAGCTTGTCATAGAAAGGTTTTTAGAAACGTCTACAGTCGTGATATTAGTTTTTACTTCTTAATCCTTGGGGAGAAAGAGACAGAGAATGTTAACCGCAGTGTGTATTTACCATTTGTGAGAACTTCAACAAGAAGGAAAAACTTTGGAACTCTGACTCTTCAAAACAGCCAAATTATCTGGGAGAGCTGAACTTCTGCCGTCACTGGCATAATAGGGAACCTCTACCTTGTGTGTGATGCATTGCTTTCCAGAAAGTCATTATTATTGTTTGTTTCTACTTTATGTCCTGTTTCCAACATTTAAAAAAATCCGCTTAATTTACTTAGATGCCACCACCTAATCAGATGCCAGCCCCCGATCAGCCGTTTGCACTGTCTACTGTGAGAGAGGAGTCATCCATTCCGAGAGCAGATTCGGAGAAAAAGTGGGTTTATCCTTCCGAGCAGATGTTTTGGAATGCAATGTTACGGAAAGGGTGAGTGAGCATATTACTGAGAGTATAAATTTGCTCATCAAATTCATTTAAGAATTAAATGTTAAAGAGGTTTTCATCCCCATACAGTAAGTTTTTGTAAGCTAATCAGTATATAACATTCAACTGATTTTTCAGACTTAAAAGAATTTAAATGCAAGGCCAGTGTATTAGTCGGGATTCTCCAGAGAAACGGAACTAACAGGATGTGTTTTTATACATAGAAAGAGATTTATTATAAGGAATTGACTCACGTGATTATGGAAGCTGAGAAGTCCCATGGTCTGCAGGCTGGAGACCCAGGAAGAACTGATGTTTTCACTCCAGTCCAAAGGCAGGAAAAAACCAGTGTCCCAGTTCAAAGGCAATCAGGCAGGAAGACTTCCCTCTTATTTGCAGGAGGCTCATTCCTCTTGTTTTATTTAGACCTTCAGCTGATAAGATGAGGCCCACCCACGTTAGGGAGAGCACTCTGTTTTACCCATTTAAATGTTATTCTCATCCAAAACACTCTCACAGACACACCCAGAATAGCGTTTGCCCAAATATCTGCCCCCCCCATGGCCTAGTCAAGTTGACACATAAGGTTAATGCATCATCGCCATTAGTAGTTTTTAAAAATACTATTATGTAAAATACTTAAACAAAGTTGGGGAGTCATTAATCAGTGGTACTGACTGAAAAAGTGTCACCTTATGGTCCTTTGATATGTGTGTAAGTGGTTCTTGGTCACTAGGTGAAATGGATATGTGGATTGATTGCACAGAATCCTCAGTAAGGTTTATCGTGTTTTAGCGGACGTTCTTTCCTAGGTGGAAGTGGAAGGATGATGATATTAGTCAGAGAGACATGTATAATATCATCAGGATTCACAATCAGAACAACGAGCAAGCCTGGAAGGAGATTTTGAAGTGGGAAGCCCTTCATGCTGCGTAAGTATGTCTGAGATCATTAACAGCCATCCTTCCAGCATCTTTCTTATTATCCCTGCTTTCTAGAGTTTGAACCTTTTATTCCAACAGCGTGTTATCTAATACAACATTTTTGGTGGCGGGCCTGCGTCAGTGACTAGTGTGTGATAGACCGCTCCCACGCAGCTGTGTGAAGTGGCAGGCATTTTGTTAGGCTTATGGAGTCGGTGGGTCCCAAGTGCGGAGAGGACGGAGCAGGGATGGCTCGTCTCTGCTCCCAGCGAACAGAGCCTCGGCCAGGTTCTGAGCAGGGATGGCTTGACAGCCGTGGGCTGGAACTCTCTGAAGGCTGGACCGTTGACTCGTCTGGTGATTGATGCCGCCTGTCAGCCAGGACACCTCCCCGCAGCCTCGCATTGTGGCTGCTGTGATGGCTGGGTTCCCAGAGCTAGAATTCCAGAAAGCTCCAGGGAAGTTGCATCTCCCTTGCTGACCTGGCCTCAGCCGTCCCACAAGTCTGCCCAGGTTCAAGGGGAGGGGCCGTAGACGCCACCTCTCAGTGGGAGGAATGCCGCTTTCCATTGAAGGCACAGCATGTGGGATGGGAGATGGTACAATGCTCTCTGCCCCAAAGCTGATGAGAAAAGCGGTTCTGTTCCCTTAGCATTGAATCCCCATTAGGACTAAACACTGAGGGTTGTCTTAGCACGTGGGCCTTTTTCTCGGAGAGAATAGGTGACTGCAGTCGAGTGTGTTGGCAGTGATGGACCATCAGTCAGTTCGAGCAGTGGTCCTCATACTTGAGCTGCGTCGGCATTGCCTACGGGTTTACTAAAACAGAGTGCTGGGCCCCCACCCCCAGGGTTTCTGAATCAGTAGATCTGGGGTGAGGCCCAGACTTGGCATTTCCAGAACAACACAGATGCTACTGGTTTGAGGAGTCCACTTTGAGAAGGGTAGGGGTGGGGAATGTCAGCACAAAAAGCCAGATTGTATCATCACGGGCAGATTACATTTGAAATTCATGATAGGATCGCCTGGGGTGGCTCAGTCGGTTAAGCGTCTGCCTTCGGCTCAGGTCATGATCCTGGAGTCCCAGGATCAAGCCCCACATCGGGCTCCCTGCTCAGCAGGGAGTCTGCTTCTCCCTCTCCCTCTGCTCCTCTCCCTGCAGGGAGTCTACTCCTCCCCCTGCTTCTATGCTCCCTCGCTCTCAAATAAATAAAGTCTTAAAAAAAAATAAAAATAAATTCATGATAAAATTAACTTCTTGGCTAAAGTCCACTGAATGATTTTGTTAAGATGTTCTTTTTTTTTTTTAGTATTTGGACTCTGAGGTTCATTAGTAGCACTCCCTGGGTGTCCTGGGCGGGCACCAGGCCTGGGAGGGGTCCGTGTGAGGAGGGAATGGCGCAGCAACCAGGATTCCCTTCTCGGTAACCCGAGGCCAGCAGGACTCAGCTCTGTCCCCCTCCCAGCTCGCTAGTGAAGTGAGCCGCAAGTGTCTGAACGTGTGCTGGAGCGAAAGCCACCTGCTAACTACGTGTAGTGGGACGTTGGAGCAGAGAGAAGACACACAAGGAGATTCCACTTTGTTGGTTTCAGCCCCCCTTCTAGTCATTTTCCAGGGTCCCTCAAAATTAGCTCGGCCTTTTAAAGACACCTGCTACAGCCTCCAGGGGAAAGCTTGCCTGGGTTGAGTATACTTCTTCGCCAGTGACCCTCTTGAGAAGAGCTGCTAGTGAATAGTCGATAAAGCAGGAAGTAAGGCCGAGGGGCCTCACGTGGGGCTCGGTCACACGGGGGCTTGTTCTCTCCCTCCCACATCGTTAGGCTCAGCAAGGCTGAAGCCCCTCCTAACAGCGACAGCAGCTAACAAAATAGGGGGCCTCCCGTATTTACTTACCTAAGGAACTGGTCCAGCACTAATTTCATTTGTTCTTAGGGATTCTTCCAGCATTTTTCTTCAAAAAGGCTTGTTCATTGGTTTCAAATGAAAGAAGAGTGGAGGATTTTCTTTTATTTGTTTAAAAAAAAAAAACCCTGCCGCAGGGTGTGAAAGTCGAGTGGAATGCCCAATAGTTAACATTTCTTTTTTTTTTCCCCCTGAGAATATACCTGTATCCCCCCCAGCAAGTGGAGCGTCCCCTTCCTGACTCCTGGCAAGACTGCGGTATTCGGAATGTAGTGGAGGTGGTGCAGCGTCCTTGAGCCAGAAATACAGAGCAATATTTTTACCAAATAGGGATATTTCTTTGAATTGTTTTGAAAGTTCTCTCACTTCATAAACGTGAAATTATGTAAAATGCATACAGAAAAATGTGTGTTGTTGAGAAACTGCAACATCACGTTTCTCAACGGAAGGAAAATATTTTAATAGGCTTTTCTTATTTGGAAATTTCTAGGGAGTGTCCTTGTGGTCCATCATTGATCCGGTTCGGAGGTAAAGCGAAAGAGTATTCACCAAGGGCAAGAATTCGTTCCTGGATGGGGTGAGTGGCAGTGCAGAAATGTATGTTCCTCAGGTCAGCGTCCACTTTCCCTTGGCACCCAAGCCAAGCACTCAGTGCCATCTTCCAAAATGTTATCAGTATTCAGCTGGAGATTTCTCCCTCTCCCTCAAGTTGGCCTGTTGGTGGGCAGACGTTTTCGGGTTTCGTGTGTTGTTCGCTGTCTGATTATCGTAGCCCTGAGTTGAGTTGTCTTCTGTGTTTTCGGAACTGTCCTCTTCCTCCTCCCGTGGTCTCTCTGCATCTGGGCACTTAGCGTCCCCCTCTTTTCTTCCAGCCTAGACCGACTCTTAGGTCGCCCTTGGAGCTCTGCAGCATCTCAGCCGACCTCCCTGGCCTGGTCTCTTTCCTGTTGACCATGTTGCCTTGCGGGCAAATGAGCCGTCGTCTGACCTGGGCTCATCACGGCTCTGCGGCACCGTCTTCAGCACAGTAGACGGGTTCTTCGAGCCTCGCCTCCCGGTTAGATCTTCGACCCCGAGAGCAGGCGTTTTCATGCTCGCAAACATGTTTTCGTTTCAGGTACGAGTTGCCTTTCGACAGGCACGACTGGATCATCAACCGTTGTGGGACGGAAGTCAGGTACGTCATCGACTACTACGACGGCGGGGAGGTCAACCAGGACTACCAGTTCACCATCCTGGACGTCCGGCCCGCCTTGGATTCGCTCTCGGCGGTGTGGGACAGAATGAAGGTCGCGTGGTGGCGCTGGACTTCCTAACTGCTGCTTTGTTAGAGATGGGAAAATAGAAACTATTTTTTTTCCAAGCAATACATTAAACTATTTTCCCCAAACTGAATTGCTCTCATGATGTAATGGGAATGGCAAGTGGGTGAGGACGCCTTTCACGTCCCGTAGTAAGGGTGCCCTGTGCCGCGTTCTTTGGTTTTTACCTTGCGCAGTCTATAACAGGTAGTTGGAGGTTTCCTTCCCATTTGGCCTAAGTGGGAAGCGCTCCCTTGGTTTTTCCTTCAGCTGCAGTATTGCCTATGTATTTAATCTAGAAAAGTGAACAGCGTCTGAAAAAGAATGTTTCTTGTCGTGTGAAGAGAGCTGCTTTTCTCCTTACTGTTTCTCAGGAATACTTGAGACGTAGACCTGAAAGCCCGTGTTCTGCTGAGGAGCTTTTAGCTGGCCAGATGCTTGAACTAATACTATTTATAAGTGGTTCTGCTTTTGAAAAAGTTCCCAGCGTCTCACTGTTCCTACAAGAGCAGCGCGCCCTTAAGGAAACGCAGAGCCCCCCGCTGGCAATGCACTCAGCAAAATGAAGGCGCATCTTGGCTCCAGATTCTCACTTGTGAGAATTTCTCAGGCTGGACCTTGTTCTAGAATAGTTTCAACTCCCCCATGGTTTGATGATGCACGCGCATTGGAATCTATGTTTTCACTTTTTAAAAGATTCTTATTTTAATTCCCACTATCCTGCTACGTACCTCTGCTCCCAGCAAGCACGTCTCATTGCCTGTGGCATTTGACAGTTTATGCCACCCCTGAGTCCCGCTTCTCCTCCTGCCTGAAGCCCTCCCTCCAGCTGGCCTCACCAGAACCTTGACGGCTTGGCGCAAATCGCAGCACCAGGATGGTCCCTCTCGGAAACACGATTCTATGTTGTTGAGTGTTGTTAGGATTCACAAGAAGAGTATTTTTCCCAGATACAGAATGTTTCATCAACTCACTGTCTCGGTGCAGATTTTTTTTTTTTTCAGGGAGCTCAAAGTTTGCCATTGAAATCCTTTCTACCAGTGATTCATAAACTGGTTGTTCTACCTACAGCAGCATGTTACAAATGATTGTTGGGGGTTTTCTTAAAATGTTGATAATATTCTTTTGATTTCCCTGGAGTCTGGCGTTAAGTTCGTCGAAGGAACTGGCAGTCTGGAGTGATTCATTTGATAATCGATTTCTTTGTTGTGTTGGTTTTGTGTGGTGTTTTCAAAATCCAACAACTTGAAAATCTTCTACGTGTCAAAATATTTGTATATTTTAAAATAAAATAAAGCTGATAGTTCCCAGGTTTGGATTTTAAGAGTCACTTCCCATGTCGCAATTATTTCTGCAGACAGAACCTTTCCAGAAGTGATGCTGTAGTCTCCCTGCTAGCAGCCGTTTTCCCCTCTGTTACTCACGTTTTAAGCTACTGAGAAAAAGAATTACTGTTGGCATATTTTTTTTGGTCCTCAGTGCTACTGAGTAAGTGTAGGATAAGGCATCATTATGGGAAACAAAGTGGTGTAACTGGAAACTGAAAATTGAGCCCTAGGCAGGGGTTCCCCCTCCCCCCCGAAAAGCTGTACTAGTTCTTGAGAAAAACCACCCCTGTAGTAAACCGTCAAGCAGAGCTGAGGACAAGGTCAACGTCATTCCACCTTCCACCACTCCTGGAAAAGACAACAGCCTACTGGGTTTCAGAGCTCTTTTGGGGCTAGATCGTACTTGCTCATTCATGTCCAGGGGTCAGTACTCCCCTCCTCTGAGAGGAGGCTTCATTTAGAACTTGAAATTCATTGTGGCTGTTCTCTGGGGTTTTAGGCTAAGTCTTCTCTCTACAGTGTTAGCCCTATTCAGAATCAGAACAGACTCCTGTCCTAAGGCCAAGTATTAGGGAACAAGGTGGGGTTGGAACTGGGCTCGTAGATGAAACTGGAGCATTCCTAGCAGTTCCCTGTGTCTAGGGAGCTGTGCCCTCTGCATCGTCCCGGGAATAGGAAATGCAAAAAGGGCAGCCCTGACCAGCGAGGTACTCAGTCTTTTGAGGGACAGTCTGTAAATGAAATGGTAAGTCCAAGAATCCTAATTTAAAAACAGCCTGTGGTAATCTAGGGGGTGCAAGTTCACTTAAGTATTTTTTAATATATATTGGATGTATAGTTACCAATTTAGTTCATTCTCTACCAGAGTTACTCCTTCCTAGCTAAAGTGAAGAGATGCACACTTCATGCCTCCCCTCTACAGTGACTATGGGACTTGTACTGTGGACCATTTGTGTCTTCACAGGCTTAAGGCCACGTGCGGTGACGAACGCACGTCCTCCAAAAGGTACACGTGCCCCCATGTTCACTGCATTATTTGCAATAGCCAAGACATGGAAACAACCTAAGTGTCCACCAACAGATGAATGAATACAGAAAATATAGTATAGATATACAGTAGACTATCACTCAGCCGTAAAAAAGAAGGAAATCTTGCCATTTGTGACAACATGGATGGACCCTGAGGGCTTTATGCTAAGTGAAATAAGAGAAAGACAAATAGCGTATGATCTCACTTATATGTGGAATCTGAAAAAAAAAAACAAAAAACCGAGCTCATAGGTACAAAGAATAGATTAGTCGTTGCCAAACATGGCGGGGGTGGGGGGTGAAATTTGTGAAGGGGGTCAAGAGGTACAAGTCTCAGTTATAAAATAAGTCATAAGGATGTCACGTGATGAATATTTGAAAGTTGCTAAAAGAGTGGATCTAAAAAGCTCTCATCAAGGGTGCCTGGGTGGCTCAGTCGGTTAAGCGACTGCCTTCGGCTCAGGTCATGATCCTGGAGTCCCGGGATTGAGTCCCGCATTGAGCTCCCTGCTCAGCAGGGCGTCTGCTTCTCCCTCTGACCCTCCCCCCTCTCATGCTCTATCTCATTCTCTCTCTCAAATAAATAAATAAAATCTTTAAAAGATAAGTTCTCATCAAAAGAAAAAAAATTCTGTATGTGTTGATCATTTCCCAATATATGCAAATATCAAATTACATTATACACCTGAAACTAATGTAGGTCAATTATGCCTCAATTAAAAAAAGAACGCGAGTTAGAGTCCAGCTCGGGCCTTCACTTGCTGTGTGATCTCTGGGTCCCGACTTTGTCAGCCTTAAAAAGAATAATAAAACTGTTTTCCTCTGGGGCGCCTGGGTGGCTCAGATGGTTAAGCGTCTGCCTTCGGCTCAGGTCATGATCTCAGAGTCCTGGGATCGAGCCCCGCATCGGGTTCCCTGCTAAGTGCAGAGCCTGCTTCTCCCTCTCCCTCTCCCTCTGCCACTCCCTCTGCTTGTGCTCTTAAATAAATAAAATATTAAAAACAAAACAAAACTGTTTTCGTCTGTTGAGGCTGCTATTACAAAACGCCACTGGCTGCGCAACTTACAAACAGAAATGCCCGGGTCACAGCTCTGGAGACGGGAGGTCCAAGGTCAAGGCGGCGAGGCTTCGGTGCCGGGTGAGGAGGTTCACTGGGGGGCCCTCTCCTCCGGGGTCCTCCTCCCACGAAGGGGCGAGAGAGCACGCTGCAGTCTCCTTCATACAGATGCTAATCTCATCCCGAGGCTCCACCCTCATGACCTAAGCACCTCCCAAAGGCCCCGCCTCCTAGAACCATCAATATATGGATTTGGGGTGGGGGGCACAGTCCAGACCATAGCGCCCACCTGTGAGAGTTGTTTCCAGGTACTGCAAGATGACACCTGAGAGCACTTAGAACAGAGCCCGCAGGGGGACATGCTCCCTGACTGTCAGCCATCAGCTCATCATCACCAACAAGGAAAGGATGGTTCAAGGGGGTGGCTGGGCGTAAAAGAAGTATTAAGGCTACATAGTGGGCCGCCCTCCGCCCCCCCTCTCCCAAGGAGCAGCTGCCTGCCGGTGGACTAGCAGGGGCTCCTCCTGATCTGGGTTAATTGGAAGGATTAGCAGGCACTGGGGTGCTTGCTCTAAGCAAGCTCATAGTATTTAAAATCTCTATAGGGACAAGGCAGCTAGCAGTCTTTGACCTGCTGAAAACTAGAAACATGGCAGGGTGACATTTGGTTTACTTCATAAACAAGTCCCGCTAGAGAAAAATAAAGGTTATGATTAGGCTCCTGTGCTTCCTAATCTAAAATGTAGCTCACGGTGTCCTCAGGATCACAAAGGTACCAGATTTAAAACAGGTTATATTTCCCGCATGTAAAAGGGTACCAAAAATTATTTCCAAAGCCACGTATTCCTAACTTCAGGCAAAACTTTGAAAATTACATAATTTCTTAAACATACAGCATATTAAAGCAATGCGTATTAGTTATTCCTAATATACAGAAATAATATACTTATTGCTGCAGCAGAGGTCCCGTAATAAAATGCCATGCCATTTGTATAAGCGGTAAATCCTTCATGCTCGTGTGCGCCCTTGTTCTGAAGAGAAGCTGACAGCACTTTGTGCCAAGTATTCACCCTGGTGTCACACTCACGTAGCGAGTGGTCCAAGGTTTTTGTGGGATCGTAGCAGCTGCTGGAGCAGACGTTCAAAGTTTCTAAGACAAGTTTCTATGTCTACTTGGGGGATGAGGCATGGGCACATGGGAGCTAGCTTGGGTTTATAATTAGCTTTTACTTAATGCTTTCACATGCACAATGTCCCGTGTGATGGGGCCACGGAAACGACAACCCCTGAGTGCTATAACGTAGCAACTGCGTGGAGAGAGAAGACTTCACAATCGGAGTGAGTGGACTCCTGAAGGACAGTAAAGGTTACTGGTTTGGAGCTCTGCTCAGAATCATCATTTAAACACTTTGCTTTTTCTTTCTACATTTTTGATACGTTCATGTGGCTAGTTCCCGTGGCTCTCCAGTGGTTTGATATGGAATATTATCAGGATGCTTTTGGCTACAAGTAGCAGAGTCCTTGCTGGGACTCCTCACCACAAGTGCAAGGTTGGGTGTTTGCCTGGTCGATTCCAGCTCTCTCATGCTGTTCCCTTCATGCTTAATTTCAGCTTTATCCTGAAAGGGTGGATTCCTTTCATCATCCTCAGATGGCTCCTAGTTGCTGCGTGAGCTTTACAATGCTTGTTTATGGCCGGTAGGTATGATGTGGGGCAGGAGGGGGGTGTCTCCCACAACCATGGAAAATAAGGTTACTCCTCTTCAAGCTCACTGGGCCAATTCAGCATTAGGTCTGTGTCCTGGCACCTCCTACCCTTGTACGTTCCCAGGAGAGTGTCTCGTGCTTAGCCTAACTCAGACGAATCATTTAGAGTAAACTGCGGTGCCCACAGGAGGATTATTTCACTACGAATTTTTAAATCCCTTTCGCTCAGTTGTCACCCCGGAGGCAGGAGCTCCTCCCCCGAGGAAGTTCCCGCTGAGCCCCTCCCCTTCATGAAGGAGACCCAGGGCTCCGAGAACCACAGAGCTTTGCTCATGCCTCTCTGAATTATCCAGATGGCAGGCTGGCGCACCTAGACGGCTTGCCACCAAATCCTGGTTCTGCCACCCTATAGTTGTGTGACCTTGGGCAACTCATTTTTGGTCACTCCGAGTCACCTCTGCCCTCCGGCAAGAGAGGATGGTTGTGGTTCCTATTGCTTGTGGGGGTTAAATGAGTGGCGGAGTAAAACACTTGGGTTCGAGCAGATGTTGTTAATAAATATTAGTTACTAGTACCAGCATCTTGCAGCAGAGGGTCCCAATTTGTTTCTTCTAAAGTGATCTCACGTGGGACACCGATTCGCTGCTATTTGTTGACTATTAATTCAGCGCTGCTCCAGGTTGTTTCTCCCTTAATCCTCAGAACAATCCCGAGGGCGCCCGATCTCGTCTGATCTCGGAAGCTGAGCAGGGTCCGGCCTGGTTAATACTTGGCTGGGAGAACAATCCCGAGGGCGAGGTGTTGTTATGCCCTGACTACCCCGAGCAAATGGAGAGTCAGAGAAGTGAAATGGGCTGGGCCGAGGTCACCCAGCTCATGAATGACAAAGCCAGGACTCAAACCTCGTCCTCTTTGAACCCGGAAGCCCACACTTTAAAAAAGGTCATTGTTCTTTTCAGTCATTAAGTGAGCACCAACCAGGAAGCATGCACATAAACGTTTACTTGCCACGTTTACTATTAAGTTTTTTGTCTTAAGAATGGAAAGGTACCACATCCAAGCCACCTGCCCTCTCTGTCCCAGATATCACAGAGCTGGGCGACGCGTCTTTGTGGGGCCTGGCTGGTTAGGAGACAGGGTCTCTGTGCTTGCCATCAGCTTCTCCCCAGACTGTGTCCCCGTTTCCTCAAAAGCCTTTTTATTTGGCAAACATACCTCTATCTCTGCATTTGCTGGGAGGTCAACGGACTTATATTTTTTCTCCATTGCATGGGAAACTGCCTGATCATATTCATATGCATACGTTTGGCCAACATTTATCAAACGCCAACCGTATGCTGGGTCTCTGCCCAGTCCCGAGCACACAGTCCCTGCCATCGAGGACAGAGTGGGAATGACCTCGAGATAAGACGTACAGCAACGCTTGTTAAAAACGGCCACGTTCGCCAAGTGCCTGAAAAATGATATGATTCAGCATGTTTATGGGAGAGGAAGATTCAGGCTAACTTTACAAGGAAAACAGCCTTCAGATGACTAGGAAAAGCAGGGAGGAGCACTCGAGGCCCCTTGGAACATAAGTGCGAAAGCGCATCTTGCGTGCGGGAAGGGGGTGTTTCCCGGATGAGGCCAGAGTAGGGGGTACGGTTTTGGGGAGAGATGATGGGCGGAAGGTCGATTGAGGCTGGATTGTGGAGCGCTTCGATGTTACCACGAGGAGTGGGGACTTCGTCTTGTGGGCCAGAGGGGGAGGAGGGCATCAGTGGTTTGGCCGCAGGGGCGTGCCTGTGATGAGGTGTGTATTATAGGCTATCTAAGAGGCCGTGGTGTGGAGGAGCGGGGAGGAAGGCGACAGAAAGGGACCCAAGAACCGGAGGCTAAGAGGGTGAGGGCAGACACACGGGAGACACATGCAAGAGAGGCAGCAAGGCTGGGACCCCAGGGAGGCTGGGGTAAGATGCCCTGGAGGAGGACATGGCTGGAGGCTGCAGGGGACGTGGCTCCGCATGGAAGTCGAGGCGTGCAGTCGGTCCTTCAGGTCTGGTGACGCTCCGTGCGACACTCAGTGAAGACCTCAAGCCATTGGGGACCGGGTGGGCTCTCAGGCTGGAGATTTGGGTTGTCAGACTTAGCCAATGGGCACTCGGTTCAATTTGAACGTCAGATACACAGTGAATGACTTTTTAAATACTTCTTATGGTAAGTATGTCCCGTGCCATATCTGGGGCAAGAAATGTTTTTAAACTATAATTACATCTCAGATACGGCACGGGACATACTCCTACTAAAATACGGTCATTCATTTATCGGACTGTTGAACTGGGTGTCCTCTATCTGATCTGGTGACCCTACCTGAGACGTGCCAAGGTAGAGGGCTCTGCAGCCCCGACCCACCTTCCCCTGGCCTGCCAGGCCATGCTATGAGCTGGACGTGGGTTTTTTTAATTACTAAACCTGGGATGTCACAGGCAAACTGGGATGAGTGGGTCACTCTAGGCTGAACAGATGTAGCCTGAATTGAGTTTTGAGAATCTTCTGACCCTTCTGCCACCTCCGGGGCGCCTTCCGTTGGGGCTGGGGATGCGAGCACCTGGGTGCACCGGGGATCTCAGCAGGCCAGGGGTGGACACCCCAGCCACCCCTCTGGGCAGCCTCCCATCTGCACCGCGCCGTCTGTTGCCTCGGCCGTGCGGAAGATTCTCAGCCCTTACTGGAATTTTCCTTTGCTTTGCATTTTTTTTGTCTTGAACATTTGCTGCTGATTTAGTCCCGTTTTAACATTCTGTCTGGTCGAGCTGTGGTCCTGTCTCCAACTCCTCTTCTTCCAGTCCCTGCCTTTCCTTCCTCTCTGTCCTGTGGAGTCCGACCCCCCCCCCCCCACCGCGGGCTGCTTATCAGCCGACGGCGCCCGCGGGCCTGCACTTGGCCCCCGCGTCTCCCGACACTGAGTCCCAACGCTGTTCCTCTGCCCAGCAAAGAAGCAAGCTGGGCTAATTTACAAGTTTTCTTCATTTGCACCAACTCCGTTGGTACAAAAGATTTTTTTTTTCTATAAAAAAACCGCAGCAAACATGTTAACAGCTACTCAGATGAAGACAAATGCACGCTCGGCCGTCTCTGCCGTCGCCGTCCCCGTCGCGGCCCCGTTGCCCGAGGCGCTCGCGCAGTGACCGAGTGTGCGGGCTGCAGAGGCGTCGGCGGCAGGCGGGCTTTCTTCTTGCTCCTAGGAGCTCTAGACCTGTCAACAGACGGACAGACCTTCGTGTCACAGACATCAACCTCAGAGCCATTTGGTCTGGAAGTTTTAAAAAATAGAAGTGTTAGGGCAGGAGCCGGGTGGGAAGAGGGTCCCATACACGTGGCGGTTCAGTCCAGAATGGAGGCAAAGAACTGGGCAGCTCGTGGTCGGACTCAAAGCCTGGAAGACACACGGTGAGCAGGAATAGGAAGGGGGGGGGTGACACAGAAGAGCACCTCGCGATCCACAATCAAGTAGTGTTTGCTCAGAGTCTCGTTTACGACTTTCGGCTGCGTGTGGGCCTCCAGGAAGAACCGGAGACCGGGGGGCAAATCCTTCCCGAGTCCCAGCGGGCGGCGGGGTGCTGGACCCAGTGGCAGGGCCTGAAGACAGCCCGATCGTTTGCCCAGTAAGAAACGTTAGACACCACGTCTAGACGTCATTATTTTGGCCCTGAGACAAAGGAAGCATCTAAGGCCTTTATAAAGGACAGATGTCACGTACAGGGACCGTGCTGGGCACCACCCGTCCAGTGGGTTTCCAGCCTGCGGCAAAAACACTTCCTCACTGACAACTGAGTTTCAGTTGAGTGACAATCAGCCTTCACTTGCAACAAATAATTAGTATGACTTTCTAAGTGTGTCGGTGGCCCCAAACCATCTGACAGCTTTTACTGGCTCTTTAGCTGTATATGTATAGTATCGCTGCTGTTTATGACACTTGGACTTGTGGAGAGCGAAGTGGGTGTCTGGAACGGAGGGGCGAGTTTATGCATTAGATTTAATGCCCGGAAACAAAGCATTTGTTTAACTTTTTATTCATCATGGCACAAGATAGAACTTTAAGAAACACCACGGAAAATGTCATTGCCGACATGAAAATTAAGAGTAGCATGTTTCATAAAAAATTCTTCTTCTATAATACACATTCCCTTACGAAGTGAAAAAAAAAAAAAACTCGTAAAATACTGAAGCGAATCGCCACCTGCTGGTCAAAAATGGTTTTGCGGTTGAAAAACTTGAAACTACCGAAGTATGTAGTAGGAGCATTTTACGATACACACAAAATTACCGAAGAAAACATGTCCTCGGCCTTTGGCACGATGTAAATACAAAGCTGGAGTTTTTGTCCAAACGTGACTTACTTTACAAAGCTTTGCTTATAATTTGGTTAATACTGATTATGGGGCAAAAGGAAAAACTTTTGTTCTGTAATTTGAATACTCTGTTTGGATGCTTAAACGCTTTATAGTTGGATTCCAGTTTGTAGTTTTTGAAAAATACATAAAAATTATACATTATAAATATATATTATATATGGTCTATATAAAATTGAATTTGATCTAAAATGGGAAGGACAACTTCTTAATTATTCTTTCTTTGTCAGGCACGGCCTTTCTCTTGTTCGATTAACTGAATCCTTTCTAAACAGATTCTAAAAATATATTCCATAATGTATCAAATTTAATATCTTCCTTAAAACATATTCAATATGAAAAAGCATTCAGTGACTACGTTTTCTTTTGCATCTCATGACTATATAAAAATATGGCTTGGCATACTCTGTTTTGTTTTGTTAGTGTTTTTCCTAGGCATTGAAGGAAGGGCTGTCCCCAGCTAAAAAGCTATGGCAAAAGCACAGAAACCTGCTTGTGCATATTCTAGAACATTCTATAGAATCTCATTACTCAGTATAAGTGAAGTGATTTTTAAAAATTGTTCCTTCTGTTTCTGTGAATATATCATATACGATTATCATACATAATCTGTTACAGAATATACAACAGTTAAAACTGAAGTCACATAAATACAGTTAAGCTATATCAAAGCAAGGGTTTTATCTTATACAAAGCCAACGTGAGTAGTTTTTCGGTTGGATATCCCCATCCGTTTTTGTTTTCGTTTTCTCCTAAGGCTGGCTATGCAATAGAAGTTTATTATAAATGGCAAGGGTACTAGTGCTCTCTATCTTTAAGTGAACTGGGTTTCTCTCGTGTTATTTTTTTTAAAGTGTTAAAGAAGAAAAACCAGTAAGTGTCCAATTGTCCAACACCAACTTTTTCCCCTACGGAGTGAAAGAAGGCTGTCTGGGCCGTGGGGGTGTGCGCTTGGGTGGGCTCATACCAGCGTTTCCGGGAGGGCATCAGGGTTGTCGGTCGATAAGAGCTCCCAGATCTGCCACCGCTCTCTCTGCCAATCCAGCCAGTTGGGGTCACCCAAAGTCTTACTGTTCTGATCGCTGGCGGAAGTGGAGTAGGCGCTGCTCAGTTTTTGCTCAGCGGCTTGCTGCTCTCGCTCGGCTGTTTGGCTTCCCTCTTCCAACGCTGTTCTGGAACCTTCTTCTGGCCTCTGAGGCCTCCACAAGAGCGGCTCCGCTGGCTGGTGGGATGACGCTACAGCTTGCTTCCCGGGACCAGGATACGGAGGCGGAGGCCTCTTGTCACGCTTCTCACTCTCTCGAGGTCTCTGGTGCAAAGGCTTGGCTCTGCTCTGCAGCCAGACCACATCGAGCTCACTCTCAGTGAGGTCTTCGGCGCTGCTCAGAGTCCAATACTGCCCTGACTTCGGTGTGGCCTGCTCACACCTCCTGCCGCCGCCCTGGATGTGGGGCGTGCTGCCGACGCGCGACACGGGAGGGCAGGCCCTGCACTCCACGATGGTGGCCGTGGTCTGAGTCCTCCGAATGACCTGCGGGCCACCTTCCAGTTCTGTGGGGCTCCCCTGCCATCGGGGCCAATTTGGGGACAGGTTCCCTTGAGAAAGGGAGCATGGCCCCGGTCGGAGGGAGCTGCTCTCAAAAATGTCTCCATAGGAACCTGGAAGCCGGAGAGAAGGGCGAGAAATGGAATTAGTTTGTAGAATCCCTCTGGGGATGTGTCCTGCTATTTCCTTCCCACGGCCACCTTCAAAAATTGAGAAAGCACAGGACACTCCTCCCGCTGCCTAAAGTAAAACATGTCCTAGGAAAGGAAATGACAAATCACGCTTTGGTTATTGGCACAATTCACGGAGCAGCTCCAGATCCGGATGTCAAACTAGATTCAATAGTCCTTGTCACTAATTTGTTTCAGGAAAGGCCCCTTCCACATGGCTTCTGAACCTGGAAGGTAAAGGAAGTGTTCTCTTCTCGTTCGGTGCGATTTGCAGTCCTGAGGAGACACCAACGGTAATGCTTTGATGTTTCCACCATGTCAGTAAAAGGTGTTGGAATAAACGAACTGAACCTAAAATGCCCCATCTCGGGCCAGAAGTTAATGAAGACAGCAGCTGCTGTGTAGACCCCACCGCCACCAGTGTGGGAAAGACTGGCCCAGTCCTCCCACTTATTAAAAAGCAGGCAGGGAAAGAGAAGAAGACCATTTTGCGCAAGAGATATGAGCATTTGAACAAGGACTGAGCAGAGTTGAAATAGCAGAAGGAAATGGAGCAGAACATCTTGGAATAGTTTATCCTTGGGGGAAATGGAATATGGGAGGGGGCGCCTCGGTGGCTCGGTCAGTTTAAGCTGCCGACTCTTGATCTCGGCTCAGGTCAGGATCCCAGGGTCGTGAGATCGAGCCCCGCATCAGGTTCCGAGCTTGGCGTGGAGTCTGCTTGGGATTCTCTCTCTCTCTCCCTCTGCCCCTCCCTCTGCTTGCTCTCTCTCTCTAAATATAAATAAATAAAATCTTTAAAAAAATAAAAATACAAAATAAAAAAATAAAAAACACCAGCTTGGGAAAGTTCAGCTAATTAATAGAAAAACCGGAAAATAATGGTGAGAAAGAAATGCAAATGGAAATAATAAATACAATTTTGTTTTTTTTTTTAAAGATTTTATTTATTTATTTGAGAGAGAGAGAATGTGCGCATGAGCAGGGGGAGGGGTAGAGGGAGAGGGAGAAGCAGGCTCCCCGCCGAGCAGGGAGCCCGGTGCGGGGCTCGATCCCAGGACCCTGGGATCACAGCCTCAGCCGAAGGCAGATGCGTAACGACTGAGCCACCCGATTGCTCCCAATTTAGCTTTCAATTTAGCAAAAATGCAAACCCAATGATGTGCAGCGCCGGCACCGCATGCTGAGGTGGGCGGGGAAGGGGCTGTACCTCTGGATGCTTGGAAAGGTGCATTATTTGGACCCACTGCCCTATTCTGGATGTGTAACTTGCTTTCCAAAATTTTGTGAATCTATTAATCGTTGAAAATACAAAACAAAAAGTACGTGAAAGAGGTTCCTGACAGCATAACTTATTACAACAATGACAAAAAAAAAAATGGGTTGTAAACTATGAGTATGCACTCTGGAATACGACGTGGCCCTTAACAATAAAAATGGCAAATAAGTGGGAAATGGAAGTTAAACAAATGATATTAAGTTGCATGGACAGAATGACTGTAGCTATGTTTAAAAACTCTTGCAAAGGAAGTGAAATGAAATATAGTGAAAGACTGATGTATTTTGGCAGAAAGGCTAAGTATAGCTTGATCTGGTTTCCCCCCTATTTTCAGCACTTTCCAAATAATGCTTGGCAAGTACGTAATATGACAGTAAGGCAAAAATTAAAGAATATTAAGTTAAAAAGTAAATGCAATAAACGGTCTTGAAAAGATAATATGTCACCTGTCATTCCTGGGTCTTTGGAACCACTTTTTAATGTTGAATGCCAAGTTCCCCAGATATTGAAAGGCTCCTCTGACATATCTAGGAAAAAGTGTATAGAGAAAGGTATGTCACTCACAATGAAAAGTGAAGAGCAAAAATCAAGAAACAAATATTTTGGTAACAGCGCCACATTCAAGATTGTGGCGGATACAAGACAGAATATGACGCATGCCTGCCTTTCAGGGGCTTATCCCATTTGGGATTTACAAAAAGGCTTCCTCTATAATGGTTGTGGTACCCAGAATCAGGCCCCCCAAAGATGTCTGTGCCACGATCCTCGGAACCTGTAAAGAGGTTATGCGCCAAAGGGACTTTACACGTGTGATGAAATGATTGAGTCTTCAGATGAGAAGATGATCCTGGATTATCTGGGCGGCCCTGATGCAATCACAAGGGTCCTTATAAGGGGGAAGGCGGAAGAGAAGATGCTACATTGCTGGCTTTCAAGGTGGAGGAAGGGCCATGAGCCAAAGAACACAGGCGGCCTCTAGAAGCTAGAAAAGGCAAGGAAAGAGATTGTTCTTTAGAGCCTCCTGAGGGAATGCAGCCCTGCGGACCCATTTTGGATTTCTGAAGTCCCGAACTGTAAGATGATAAATGCATGTGTTGTTTTGTCTTTTTAAAAATTTTATTTATTTATTTGAGAGAGAGAGAGCCTGGGATGTGATCATAATGAGTATTTCTCGAAGCAAAAGTCTACCGGGCGCTTCCCGGTGGCAGCCGTTCAAATGCACTCTCTCCTTTAATTCCCAGGAGATGCCCTGAGTCCACTTTAGAGGTGAGGCCAGCGGCGGAAGGAGCAGCTAAGAACTGCACGTGGTTATGGAGCGAGGACTGTCGAGCGCTTCCTACGTGCCAAGTTGCGGGTTGAGGACTTTACATGGATTAGCTGGTTAAGCTCTATGAATGAATACGGCTGTCTTTCTTAGTTTTCATACGAGGAAAAAGGGGACTCCAAAAAACTCAATCTTTCCCACGAGGTCCTGCAGCTTGAAAGTGGCAGCATGGTTACTGACTCCAAATCAAGCGCTCTTGTCATGGGATACTAACATGACTTGTTTCTTTTCTTTTCTTTTTTTCTTTAAGATTTTATTTATTTATTGGACAGAGAGAGAAAGAGCACAAGCAGGGGGAGCGGCGGGCAGAGGGAGAGGGAGAAGCAGGCTCCCTGCTGAGCAGGATCCCCTGAATGTGGGATTCGATCCCAGGACCCTGAGATCATGACCTGAGCCAAAGGCAGATGCTTAACTGACTGAGCCACCCAGGCGCCCCTAACACGACTTGTTTCTAGTTCCCTCGGGGTGAGGTTATTTCCAGGGAGAAAGTTACGCTTAGGAAGGATTGCTCAGCCCCTGCACCAGTGATATTTGGGGCCAGATCTTTCTCTGTGTGGGGCCGTCCTGTGTGCTGTGGGATGCTGAGTAGCAGCCCTGGGCTTTACTGTCTACACAGCAATAGCATCCCGTCCTGGGCTGCGACAGCCCCAAACGCCTCCAGACATTGTCAGATGTCTCCCTGGATACAAAATCGAGGACCACAGTGTTAGAGTTGGCCGGGATATCGAATGGACAGAAAGAACAAATACGTGCTTTAGTCCACCTGCTAATTAGAGCTAACGTGTATCTTAGCCTACCTGCTAAGAAACTATGAAGCAAACACACTGATCCTGGGAAGAAAGAATCAAGCTTTCTTAGTGGTAAGTTGTCTAGTAATCTCTCTTTGAATTTGTATTTAGAGACCCAAATATGCCATGCCTTTCATAATAGCAAAAGTCTCTTCAGACTGCCTTTTTTGTTGCTGTTATTGCAGAGAATATTGCATACAGAAAATCTGTCACTAATTTAAAAGAGCAGAAACTAGAGATCACCTATATGCATCAGAAAGGGAGAAAGGGAATAGTCAGAAATCTATGATACATCGATTTAATGGGAATATATAGTGGCCATGAAGAATGTTAGCAAAATGGAAAATGTTAATGATACGATTTTAAGTAAAATAAGCTGAATTCAAAAGCAGCTATGCTTTGAAAACAAATATATCAAATTAGGGATGCACCTGGACAAGGACTAGAAAAAATAAAGTTTCACATTTTATTTTTTTTAAAGATTCTATTTATTTATCTGAGAGACAGACAGAGATGGCAAGAAGCGAGCATGAGCAGGGAGGAGAGAGAGAAGCAGGCTCCCGCTGAGCAGGGAGGCCGACGCAGGGCTCCATCCCAGGACCCTGGGATCACGACCTGAGCTGAAGGCAGACGCTTAACTGACTGAGCCACCCAGGCGCCCCAAGTTCCACATTTTAAAAATAAATTTTACGCTTGAGGGGAACATGGGTTACTGTTTTCATTACAATTTTTAAAAATTATTTTTTGACATATTTGTAAAATAAAAATAAATATGCTATGATTTAGAACACCCCCCCCCCGAAAAAAAAACCATCAAAAACCAGAGCCCTTTCAGGGTGTCTGTTCGGGTTAAGTGATACATGTAGGATAAGAGAGCAAGAATTTGTACTGTGTCTTCCACTTATTACTCAGAGCGTCCTGCTGAGTCCTGGCACTGAGGAATTACCCTGTGGAGGGAAAGAGCAGAACCAAACATTCAGTGGTCAAATAAATTTGGGAAAAACTGCAAACCACACTCTCCTTTCCATTGTGCGAATTAATGGTGCCCATTAGCACTTTAAAGAGTTTGAGAAATTACACAATAGAGAAACTATTAGCTTGGTTAACCCAGCATTCCCCAAATGTATTTGACCATGGAACCCTTATTTTGCTAAAAAAAATAAAAATAAAAATCTTAATCTCCCATGGAGACCTCTTTGGAACATGATGTCTCCTTATATAGTGGGTTCGGCTTGTCCTCTTTATAGAAGTAGCAGCAATAATTGGGTGACATGTTAGACTAGCAAAGATGCACCCAAACTCACTGGCCAGGACATATCAAATTCCTCAGATGCTCAGGGGAAGGATCAGCTGGGAATATCAGTGGCTCTCTGGGCATGACACTGCTTCCCAGATGCCCCGGTCAGCAGGGAGCCTCCGAGACCATGACTGGGCTCGCCCACCACACCTTCCTCTTCCTAGAGCAGGAACTCAGTAAATGTCACAGAATGACAGAAACATGAAACAAGGAAGAGGCGAAGAGACGGTCCAAGGGCCCGCACCATGCCACCTGCAATGAGAGTCACTGATGTGGCCCGCGCCAGCCAGGTTCCAGTTACCTTTGCCAAGCCTTGGTCCAGGAGAACTCTCCCTTGATTTCGACGATGGCAAGTGGCTCACCAGCACATACTGCTCCGGCCCTTTGTAAAGCTTCTCCGAGCCCCCCGGGGCCGCGTCCTCTTGCATAGCCAGCAAGGAGCGCTCAGACAGCACTGGGGAGTTGTTGTCATAAGGGGAGAGGTCTCCGCTGGAGGCCTTGTTGGAGTCGGTGGACGAGTGCCTTCCTCCCACAGAAAAGGAAACTTCCGATCGCAACATGTCAGGGCTTCTGGTGCAAGAAGACAATGGCAAGTGCGTGAGTGTGTTAACACTTAGTGACCAGATTCAAACAATACGACCGTTACACAAAAGACAGGCGGAGAATGCATGGGCACAGGGGCTGAAACAAAAAGACCTTCGGAGCCATGTCCCCAGACTTGTACAGCAATAACGGGAAAGCGTTTCCACGACATGGCCGGCAGAGGGCAGTGAAACCCCACAGTTGTTACGGAAACTGTCAAGGCGGAGGGAGGAGGGAAAGGATGAAACAGACATGGA